>NC_091394.1:57452793-58092237 GCF_032191515.1 Phaenicophaeus curvirostris
GCTTTAACCTCTTTGGGATGAGAATAGAGTCTTTCTTCTGCATTCCCACAGCACTCAAAACACAGACTAATATCACCTCTATACTGCTGTGACAAAAAAAAAAATAATGGCCCCACCATTACCCAATGTTCTTCATCAGGGCAGAAATTAGACAGAACCAGACCTTATGTCTGATGTCAAAAAAGTGTTTAGATTTAATCATCTGGAAAAAAAAAAAAAAAAGGAAAGCTGTAAGAGTAAATAATCAAGTGTGAAATAATTTTAATGTGAAAAAAATCCCACAGCTTACTTAAAAGTGTATCAACTCCTTCCAGCTTCTGTGGCACTTGGTTGTTACTTCCAAATAACTACCCACTGACAAATTTTAGAATACAAAGAATACAATATATGTTTCAGATTAAATAGCAAAGTGATTATGCTGTGCTACTTTGTGATTTTTACATCTGTGATTTAAAATCTGTGATGAAGAATGATGACAAATGTACGTATGAATAGAAGGTACAGAAAAGCTCATTTTAATTCCCGCTGTTCAGAGCACACTAAGCTTCACGAAGTCTCTGTGGACAAACAGAAAGAAGGAATCTATGCCACAGCTGTCTCAAAGAACAACTTGCTTCCAGAAAAGAACTAAGTCATATGGCCACAGTAAGTGCACCTTCATCAAACTCTGTGGCATGGTCAACATGCTGGAGGGAAGGGTTGCCATCCAGAGGAACCTTGATAGACTTGAGAGCTGGACTTGTGCAAACTTCATAAAATTCAACAAGACCAAGTGCAAGGTCCTGTTCCTGGGTCAGGGCAATCTCAAGCACAAACACAGGCTGGAAGGAGAATGGATTGAGAGTGGCCCTGAAGAGAAGAACTTTGGGGTGCTGGTGGATGAGCTCAACATCAGCTGGCAATGTGCACTTGCAGCCTTGAAAGTCAGCTGTATCTTGGGCATCAAAAAGTGTGCCTAGTTCATCGAGGGAGGTGATTCTGCCCTTTCACTCTGCTTTCATGAAACATCACCTGGAGTATTGTATTCATTTCTGAGTTCTCAGCACAGGAAGGAAATGGATCTGTCAGAGTGAGTCCAGAGGAAGGTCACAAAGATGATCACAGGGCTGGAGCAACTCCCATATGAGGAGAGGCTGAGAGAGTTAAGGTTGTTAAGCTTAGAGAAGAGAAGGCTTTGCAGAAAACCTTATAGCAGCTTTCCAGTACTTAAAGGGAGCCTTTAGGAAAGATGTGAGGGGCTCTTTATCTCTGAGTGCAGTGACAGGACAAGGGGTAATGGTTTTAAGCTGAAACAAGGTAGATTTAGATTAGATATTATGAAGAATTTTTTTACTGTGAGGCTGGTGAGGCACTGGAAGAGGTTGCCAAGAGAAGTTGTGGATGCCCCATCTCTGGAGGTGTCCAAAGCCAGGTTGGAGGAGGCTTTGAGCAAGCTGATCTAATGGAAGGTGTTCCTGCCCATGGCAGGGGGGGTTGCAATTGGATGACTTTTTTCTGCCAAAACCATTCTATGATTCTGATTCTATAAATTCTAAAAAAATTTGATACAGGCAGTTTCCGTAGTGTAGTGGTTATCACATTCGCCTAACACGCGAAAGGTCCCCGGTTCGAAACCGGGCGGAAACACCCACCCCTTTGTTTATGGTTGGACTTGATGATCCAGTGGGTCTCTTCCAACCTCATTATTCTATGAATTCAAATTTTTCAGCCTCTTACTTATTGAAATAACTTTATTTTCTTCTTCAACAATATTTTAACTGTCCATACTAATCTCTGCTTAGTATCTTCATAACACCTCTTATTCTTCCCAAAGACAGGGATTTGACTACCTATCTACTCAAAAGAAAGATGTCATTATTCTTACAAAGTAAAGTGAAGCTTTTGATATTGCACTTTAGACTTGAGTCCCAAAATTATATTGAATAACCCAAATTACCTTTTTTTCATTGGAATTTACATTTCACAAACAGTCATTGTCAGCAAAAGTCTTTTTTTCCCCTTCTCTTTCCATTATTTTCTGTCCCTTGAGGAAAGAAAGGAGGGACTTTTTTAAAAAATTGAGGAGACAGCTAATCAGAGTTGAAATACAAAAGCATGGCAAAAACAGAATCTTTTCTCAGATCCTCTGATCTCTGTCCTCGTCCTCATCCTTTATACTCTGGCTGCACAGTTTCTGGTTTGCCCAATAATGCTCGTATGATATATGTTGGTCACAAAGAAACAAGGTTATTCATCTCAATATTTGCCACTTTGGTTTCCCATATGCTACTGTATATTCAGTACAAATACTGCCTTCAACATGGATTAGCATGACACTTGAAAATTTTGCTTTTATCCAATGAACATGATGGTAAAAAGTTTGAGAAACGACAGTGTTAAGAATAATCACAAACAGCATAGGGCAACCTGCTAGCCAGGTTTACAGAGAGTAACTACTGGAACAGCTGTGACCATGGAGTTAATTAGAAACAGCTGCTGTAACACGTTGTTGCTCAGACAGAACATGATAGTACCTGCATGCAGAAGCTGTGGACTGGACTAACTAGTGACGCAGCACAACTTCGGTGCTGAAACACACTGAACAACGTAGAAAGAAGAAACAAAATATTGGATAATAAGGCAGCTGTTTGCTCTTTCACAAGGAATACCAGGGCAGAGCTTCCCTCCAATTCTGTCGAGGGAAAAGCAATGGCTGTAAGAATTAAGAGGCTCATGAAGCCCACACTGAAAGAAAGGAGACAACTTCTAACCCGAGGGGATTAGTTTGCATGGTCAGTTAATCACAAGAGTTTTTATTTGGGCACAGTAATCGATGTCTGTTGTCAATTCTTCTAGATCTGACCCCAGAAGCCTCTCTTCATACTAGGTTCTTTGTAAAGCAATCATATAAGCTTGCAATAAAAGAGCTGAGACAAATTGGTAGCAAATATTATCATCACAATTTGATTTTAAACAAGAAAAATGCAACAACTGTGCTTTGGATTCCCACCAAATACTTAAGCCTGATGTGTCACCAGCCAAATTCATTCATTATATTCCTTGGTTTTACAGTATGATACTCCAATGTATTTTCTTTTCCACTGGGTTATTTTATTACCCTCTCTTCATCCTTCCAGAAGGTTTCAGCTGTTCATAGTGGTGTACAATGCATTTTTGCTTGCAAAAATATATACCACTCGAAAATGAAATGCTGTAAAAAGCTAAACCCACAAGTTAGAATTTCCCAGTGGAAAATTATTTCAAGTTCATCAAATAAATTGAATTTATTTATTAAGTAAGTAACCTCTTAATGAAGTTAAATAATCCCTCATGATAACGTTTATTTTCATGTTCTTTATTCTACTGAAACTGCATTGCAGTTTTCCAGTCTTTATATTTACATTATTTGCAACTCTTTCCATAAGTGCCAGTACAAATGTAACTGATGAAAATCCAGAATAGTCATACAAATGTTCCTGAAAGCAAGGTGCATTTCTGAGCAATTTTTTTTCTGATGCACAATTATATATATGTATATATTAACAAAGCTTGATAATACAAAATATTTTCCATGGCAAGTAAAACTTCCCGCTTACAGCTTATTCAGATTTCAGTTACATAGACTTCTGCATTTTAAGTTAGTGCAAATAATGAAAGTAAGAGCCTGAGCAGAATGATGTAAATAAAATGGAACAAGAGAAACAGCAAAGTTTTCGCAACTCCCTGCATATGTTTATAACATTTAATCAGTATATCATTAGTATTTTTTATTTACAATGTATTTAAATAATTGGCTTGTTTGAACTACAGGCAACAAATTTACAAATCAAAATAAAATAATGTTTCACACAAATATGGAATGTCTGACAAATATATGAAAATAAAATGCATCTAGTAACAAAACAATGTAAATCAAAAAAAGTAAATGATGTCTTCTCTGTCTTGGAAGATTTCAAGGCACTTTCTTGGCAAATCAGAATTCTCTCCTCAGTAGAAAGTCTGCAAGAGAAAAGAACATGCCATTTAATAACCAGTTTCAAAAAACAGAGTCAGACTTAGCATAATTCTGTTTATAAATCACAGCTTCCTGTGGATTGCACAAATATCAAGATTAACTCCAGAATGCCAGTGGGCCTTGCCCTCCTGTGAACTTTAATAAGTTTTCCCACGACAAATCATCAGCATTGATGCTGTGAGATTTAACACACAGTGGTCCACGCTCCTGCATCCTACAAGGAACCATTCCACGCATACAGTAATGCATTTCTAGATTCTGGGTTTCTTCCAATGCTTTCCTTCCATTTGCAAGGTGAGGGTGTGTAGAGACGACACACGCTGACAAATCCAACCTCTAAAAGACGAAAGGTGAGTAACTGATATGAAGTGTGTGCCCAGTGCAGCAGCCCCGGAGCCCCCTCCGGGGTCCTCTCCATGGTCCTGAACTCCCATTACTGCTTCCGCTACCAACTCCCATCGGAAGACTGGCTTTCCCTTGGCAAAACTTCGATTTCTAACATGAAAAGTCCACGTCTCCTTTTTGCACCTTACAGGAGAGGGAGGGAAATATTCACAACATAGCACTGCAGTTCTTCTTTTATGAGGAAATTGCAGCCTATTTTAGCACATGCATGAGAAATGCTTAAGAACAGTTCTCAGTCCTTCCAGCAGGAGAACCTCCATCAAGGCAACGGACAATCTCCAAGACTGTCTCAGATGTTAAACCAAAGGCAAATTTACTTTCAGGAAATAGGAACTATGACGTCCTCTCTAAGCTAGTGTGAGGATGGTGAGGAGAACAGATCCTCTGTGCTAAAAGACAGAGTAGAACCAATCAAAGAATCTAAAAATGCAGTGTTATTGAGGGATGAACATATATAACTCCTGTGTTGCCTTGTCTACAGGGAGGGGAGACAGAGAAACTCCTGTCTCCTTCACTCTTCTCAGGGAAATTTTACCATTCCAAGAATTTATTGGATGTGAATAAACACAAATACCTAAGCCTGTCTCACCTCTAGTAGAAACTAGCAACTCCATGTATTTGGTGAAGGAATAAGGTGAGGGAGAACAGAGGAAGCTGGGAAACACTCAGATCATAGCTCCACTTTCTCCTATAAAGTCTTCTCTGTTTTTAAGAAAGTAGAGAGAAAGTCAGCCTAGATAAAACTGCAAGTGAACACAGGGCACATGACCTTCTAAAATTGCTTACCATTTAAACCCTTCCTTCCCCATATGTCATCTTTTTGAGTGCATTTTTGGCAGGCAAATTAGAATACCTGGATTTGCAAATCATAGCAAATTTTGATCCTTTTGTATTTTAAAGATGGAAAGAGGATGAGAGAGATGCATCTGCATTGTGCATACAGAGGCAGATCTTTGACTCATTCTCTTGAAAGAAAAGAGAAAAAAAAGTATTGAAACACCCAGAAATCTTTCAGGAAGTCCTGAGCCATGAACCCAGAGTGTAAAGATACACAGATGAAGGAAAGGCACAGACTAAATACATGAAAGTGCAGAAAATGAGAGAGAGTGTGCTGGGATGTTTTAGAAAGGTGAGATTTGAAAGAGAACACTAATAGACAAACAGGAATGTAGTCATTTAGGTACCTAAAAAAAAATAAAAATAAAAAAAAGATTCCTGCCCTTAGTCATGAAAAGGATATTCTGGCAAAGTAATGAGATCCCTAGTCAGTCACTGGTTCAGTGCCTCTAATATATTCAAGACCATTTGCAAGATCTGGAAGGAGAGAGGCCCAACAGTGTAAAAACAGAGAAGAAGGGAAGGGGAGAGAAGGGAAGGAAAAAGGAAGAAGAGCTCTGAAATACTGTCACGTTCTACAGCATTTTCTCACAGTCCCCAAAATGAATCCCACCTCCGCTTGGAAACCAAATCAGCCTACACTGACTCATATCCTACTCTTCCTTTCTTATTCTTGATTAGTATGAAATGAAGTCTTGATACAGGAAGAAGCGACATACAAAACTCCTCTAAATCCCAAGCTTGCAGTATTTTTCAAGAGGAGGTGGTGAAAGGAAATCATCTTTGACGAAATTTAAATAAACTAAATTCACTGATTTTATATTTTTTTTGGTCAATAATAACCAGTGCAAGTTTTTCAAATTACTGTTGGAAATGTAACCATCTTATTGATGTTCAAACAACTGAAGAAACCAGCTAATTTGGAAATGTTCCTCTCATCAGCGCAAATGCTTTTTAATTAACACATTTAATATGCTATTCATGGACAAGAACTAGCTGGTTCCTTCCACAGCTTGTAGCTTGAAGCCTCTAGCTTTGTCACATCTTTATGTCCAGTTTACTTCCATCACCATGAAGTAGTGTTAATTTCAGAGAAATTCTCAGGAGACAATCTGGGAATCAAAAGTGGTCCCAAAGATGAATAAAGTGACAGAGTACCTATGAAGATTGCATTGGCAGAGCTGGGACCAAGACATTCTGCTTTTTACATGAATTAGCTGAAATAAATGTGTTGATGAAGTTCTCATGGATTCTTCTTTCACCAACCAGACTCCTTAAAATTTCGAACAGTAAGAGGTCGCCAAGTGCATAATTATGGACTATGGTGCCACAAGTGACTTGTAGGAAATTACAGTGGGGCCTTATCAGAGGTTCCTGTGCTCCAGTCAGTCCTTACAACAATGCCAGACCTGCATGTTCATGCACTCTGTTAACACTTCTGTATGCATTTCTGATAGCAAGGTACAAGTGTGAAGCAAATCCATTCAACAAAGAAGAAAATTAGTGGGAAAAATAATACTTACATAGCAAACATCCTAGGACTGTGTACACAAAGGGCTCATTGCTAATCTTGTTAGCAACCTTGCACACCTTTTATAATCTATAAAACAAAATTACCACAGCAATAATGAATCTCAGTTGCCAGACACCCTTGAAAACCTGCATACAATAAAACATAGAATTTGTACTAGAATTTCAGACACTCTACACAGTGAAACCATTCTCTGATGCAAATCCATGAAATTATGTGTGCAAGATGTAAAATTAGATTGGACCTTATCCTAGTCAGGGCTTTAGAGGAAATGTGAGTAAAGGCAGCAACTAATTTTCTACCAGATACTTTTCTCCTAAGATGCAGAAGACTAAGTTCAACTCCCAACTTTACTTGAAGGAAACTAATTCATCAACTTGGAGGCTATTCTAAGCAGCAGACTAAGAGGTAGTTTAAGGTCAGGGTCTTTCAATCTTTTTATCGTTCCACTTAGTATTAACATTGATTAAATCCATATTTTCCATGTCTAAGGACATCTCCTAATCATCACACTAGAGATACTAGTGTCCTACATGCTACTTCTCTCTCTAGTGCCCTTGGACCAACCATCCACTTGGTTCAAGTGGCCTCTGAGACATTGCTGTCCTTTATGATGGAAGGATCTAGGTATTTGGCAACAAGAAATACTTAGATGCAATTTTCTTCTCCATCTTGTTAAGTAATTTAATAAAACTTAACGGAAATTGTGCCAAACAGCAAGAGACTGAATGCTAACCTGGGTTCAGTTCTTTGGGAAATGTTTGTACAGAATATAACCATGTCAGCAGGAGAGAAAATAACTCATCCTCAGATATCCTATGGTGGCTAAATTTCCCTTGAAGAAAATATCAAACCCTTCAAAAGACATAGGAAAAGGTCTGGCTATGATCACCTTTGAAAGCTATTTTAAACCCTAAGCGCTAGATAAGGTGGAGACAGTTTTGAGGATTTAGCTCTCCTTTTTAGATTAGCAGAACATTCTAGGTGGAATGAAACTCATTGTCTGGTTTAGGTTTAGTTGCGTAAAGGAGAAAAAAACTAGCTTTGTTTTTAATCACATTTTTAATTTAAGATATTGTTTTGATAGTCGAACTTAAAAAATCATTTTCTCACACAGTCCTAACCACAAACTTGTTTGTATATTTAGAGAAAGTCTATTTAATTAGAAGAGAAATATTATGATTCTGTTTCTTCATAAATAATGTGAAGCACTCAGTCAATGCAGGGGAGTAATAATAATATTAATAGTAACATACTATTCATATACTCTGCATCCATGTATCAAGGTATGCAATATGCAATATATATGGTATTTTTGTTATGCAGCATGTAATACATACATGTCTAACCTACTCATATGTCTTCTTACTAAGCTACATGTCTATCTTTTGAGGATCAGCCATGGATTTCTATATCCAAACTTCCAATCAATGTAAGAGTAGGTGGAGATGAGAGCTGTTCCAGGCCCCTACAAAAGCCAGATCTCTGAGGTGCTGAGATTTGGTGAGAAAGCTGCTCATAAGAATGCTTACCATCTTCCTAAATGATGTAGACAAGAAATATCACTATTTTTTTATGTTAAATCCTGAAAATTTTCCAAAGCAACTTGGTCCATAGTTGTACTTACACATCACTAATGAGATTCCCCTTTTCTAATTCAATGTCATTGCTTATTTTCCACTTGCTTTATTTGAATTAAAGAAGTAACTTCTCCTAAGGGATTTCTGTTTTGTATGGGCGTTTTTTTTTTTGTTGTCGACTTTGTTTATTTGTTTAATCCATTTAATAACATCTTAGTTTTATTTTTCAGTCTATCTGACAAAACAAAACTTTTGTGGACGTCATACTGGAATATTTTTTGATAAGAACTGCCTATTTCAATAACAGAAATGATGAATTGATTTTATGCTCTTTAACAATGGGCATATAATAGAAGATTATCATCACAAACTGAAATATACTAAAAACCCAAAGATACAACCATATATTGAGGTTAAGAGTCAGCAGAAAATATTTCAGATTTTATGTTGCACAAGTAAAGGCACAGGGAGCAGTAAGGAGATAATGGATTTATATCTGCCCACTACATAGGCATTACCAACTAATTTTTTAGAATGTAGTTCTCACTTCATGTATCTTAGCCCTACTTGGAAGGAATTCCATTATACACAGCTGACAGCAAGGGCATTAATAGATTTTTTTTTTTATATATATATATATATTAGAGTACCTTGGGTACATTTTGCAGTATAGTGCTCAAGCAAAGAGCAACAGTTACAAAAGGACCAGCACATCAGACAGTAGGAAAAGCAGAGGGCTTTTAAACAAATATCACAGCCAGCATTATATGGTACTTTAATTACTACTTACAGGCTGGTGTTGAGCAATCCCTTGTGTTGTGATACAGTCGATGAAAATGCTTGCTGCATTCTGATGAAAATGTGACTGGCCCTATTTGAAAGTAAGCAGGAGTTAACCATGTGCATTCAATGCCACTGCTTTCCAGCTTCGATGAATGATAACAACACAGATTTAAGTTCAACTTTCTTTTTATAAAATTACATTTAATCTTCTAGAACACTTTAAGCAATTATGATGCATCCCAAGTATTGCAACATTTCTGAAATAATAGAAAGAAATAATATTGCTATGCTATTATGCTCATTATCTAAATAAGAGAAAAATGACCCTTGGAAATGATGGACTGAATTAGCCTTGAAATTCCAGCAATTCAAAATTAACAGTAAAATTTCTTATATGGTGAAAAACAGAATGGTGCAACTACAACAGAATTTAGTTTGATCGGCATCAGTAGTCATACGTAGAAGGAATAATGTACATGGAATATGGATATTATTTCCAAAGATAAATAAAAACAACTTTTCAAGCAAATATGAGTTTCCTAAGTCTTGGAAAGATAAAATAGTTTCATGTGCTAATGCTTCTATAACCGGCACATAGATGGTTTATGAAGTTGTTAATATACAGCATGGGTGCTGAGCAAAAAAAATACAGCTGAATAACATCTAGAAACCTGATCTCCTGTCAAAGTAGTCCTAGCAAGAAAGGGTGCAGACGTGCAGAGGACAGCATATGTTTGTGAAGCAAATCCCTGTATGCCCATGGTGCAGTGTACTCTGTCTTTGTTCTTGGGGCCTCTGCTCCCTTCTCTGGATACACAGTGTCATCTGCCTGCTTTAATATTTGATAAGATAAATAGCTACTGGTCTTCAAAACATGGCTCTAGGGTAACAAGTTGCCAAAAAGCCCTTCCATAATTGCTGATGGCCCCAGCAATGCATTACTGATGACATCCAAGTTGAAAAGGAGAGCAAAAATGTAATATCTGCATCATGTAACCTGCTTAGCAATGCTACCACTGACAGCTGGGATGAGTTTCCTGTGATTTGGACAGAAAACGCTGACGTAAATTGACACTAACTGAACAAGACTAAATTTAACCTGCATCCTCTAAATTCATCACAAAAAGGAACCCTGAATAACTATAGCTAGTTTCAAGCAATGCTAGAAAAAGATCCAGATGAAGCACACTGCCTTCATTAACTTTCCTGTCAGAGGAAGACAGCAAGATATTTATTTCACACTTGCCTGGATAGTGGAGCCAAACTACCACAAGTTTGAGAGAAGATTCCTCTCTATGACAGTGAACAGACTTGAACATTAGATACACTTCACAGTAATATGTAGATTTTTTGATATTTTTCAGCCATAAATAAGAGTTGCAATAAATCGACAAAGCAGCCTTTGCAGCTTTGAACTGGAAGTCTGTTGCAATCTTTTATCCAAGTAATTAGGCTCAAAAGAAAGTATGTGATTTGAAAATATCCGAGATATATGGAGATAACATCAGATTTTGTCAGTAAATAAATTCAGCGTCCCTTCAAATAATATATGGTTTTCTAGCTCTTTTCCTTGCCATCAAAAATAGGCTGTTAATTTCATTTGTGCCTTACAGAGCACTCTTTGTCAGCTGGCTTTCCAAGCTGAATTGATAGATATCTTTATGACTCACAAGACTATGATTTGTCTTATAACTGAGGACTGTTAAATACAGTTCTTATTTGGCTTTAAAATGAATCTACTATTTTTGGCATACTATAAGTGTACAATAATTTTCTTAACCCTGAAACTGTATAGATAATTGACTGTAAAGATAATGTTGAATCCCTCCTCTCTTTTTTTTCACAACTTCATTAGTTTAGAGTATTCTAACTCTTGAACTGGGAAGGACTATATCAAAAAAAGTTTACTTAACTAAATTTGGTTGGAAAAGGATTGCAATTTAAACAGAATCGAGAAAAGAAAAGTTAGGCTGTAACTGAAAATGCTGTTGATTACAGGGTCTAATAAAGCTGTGAAAAAGAAAAAAAAACATGCATAAAGAAACATAACTGAAGATCTTAAGAGTATAATTTAAAGGAAAAAAAAAGATAGATGTAGGCAGGAATTCCGAGACAACAAAGAAATAAACTTTAAGAATTCTGGAATGAACCAGCTTTCCTTATTCATTCCACCTAACATTAGTGAAATAATTCCAGCCATTTTGATGGCAAATACTCACTCAGAAAAGGAATATTGTTTTAATAAAATGGCTTCAGAAACAGGTCATCAAGTATTTTTTGCTCTTTTTCTTTTCTATGATTTATTATTCTCAAAATACGTTCTGTAAGACTCATGGTTGTTTTCCTCTGTTGTTTCTGAATAATGAAAATTGTTGTGTATCTGTTATTTATCTTCCCCATTTTCTTATGCTGAGGTTTTTATGGCAGCTGAGGAGTTTCCAAAGTTAAAATGAAAAGGAATTTGATTAATTATTAACATAAATGAATCTTTCCTGTCTGTCACCCTCAGAAGAGTAACTTCCAGTACTCCTGTGCTACATACATTTGCATACTTGGAATCTATGTTTTTTTCTTTCTGTTTCTCATATGGACTGAAAGTGGTAAGGTTCATAATTATTCCTGTTTACTGTAAGAGTGAAGGGCCAGCTGGGTGTGGCATGTTTCTTGTAGGTACTGTTAGGCTGCAGTTAGCAGTTGGCAAAAAGATCCTTAAAGTTGCGCTTATCCTAAAGGTTTGGACACCTCCCCCATGCAAAAGAGACAACAAATTCTTTCCCTTCTTGGCAAGGACTGTCTGAAATTTCCAACAAAAAGGAAATGCATAATTATTTCCAATTATCTTTTTTATGCTCCAAGTGCCAACCATTTCTTTAGTTCTTAGAGTCACTAATCCCAAGAGTATCTAAAATCACCAACAAACTAGCAGTGTCATACTCTGAGTCCTTCACTTTTCTGAATTACAGAAAACTGGAACTGGAGATCAAAGAATCAGTCCAAACATCTTGATGTTGGCAACTCTTTTGGCTTATATTCAGAGGGTACAAAAGTTTTTCCCAGTAGTTACAAGATAGAGTCCCAAAGGTAAGTGCATTATTACAATTCCATCTCAGTTTTCAAGAACAAGCAGGTATTTGACTGTAACTGTATTAAACTTTCATATTTGCAATAGCACATTATTATTCTGATTAATTTACAATGTTTAATCTTCCCTTTTTATACTTTTTTGCCTTGTTAGATGACAAATTCACAGATATACACAATGAGACTGAAGGCAAAATGTGTTTCTCCAATACGGTAAAAACTTACATGGCCATGTAGGTCTATTTCTGAAAGATATGTGAATTCCAATTAGAAGTTAAAATTAGTGACTTTAAAAATAAATTTACCAAGAAAAAAAAAACATAATAAAAATAAAACAATGTTTTAAATAATGCTTAAATTTACCACGTTTTGAAATTTATTTTATCCTAGAATATTCAGAGGCTCAAACCTCAACATAATTAGAGTTCTTTAAAAATGTCTCGTCCTAAACAATGCAAATTTAACTTCACAAATGGTAAACTTGGTGCCAGGCCTCAAAACAGCTAATGGTATGACACTTGTGGCTGCTTAGAATATGCATTTGTAGGAAAACTAAAAGCAACCAGCTGCCTTACCTGTAAAATGTTTTATGAACTTGTCTTTTAGACTGGAATCTCTTGGAAAAATTTCTGAGGAAAGAAGAAAAAAAAATGTTATCTATGCAGTACAGGAATTATCATAAAAGTCCTGAAACCTTAATATGTCAAGACAGCTGCTGCAAAGAGAAACAATAGCATCCCAAGTGAACTATGAAATTAATTTTTATAGCAGGGTGTGTGTGGGTATACGTGTGTGTGAGTAAAGAACACTTTGAAAAGTTTCAAGTAATCCACAGATAAATACCAAATGGTCATCCTACAACACATACTATCAAAATTTTCTGTCAATCATTTCCACTCATCTTAGGTCTGAGTTGAGCTAAATTTTCTAAAATATTTATAGAAAGAATATATATATGTTATCATGTTATGACAAGTATTTGGGTGCTTCTAAAAATTACGTAAAACACCTAGATATAGACAAATCAAATACATATTCTGGGGTTTGAAATAACAGTACCTGGAGTGAAAAGTCTCCTACAGATTATCTAAGATGGATATGGGCCACGCATATATTCATTGCACTGTTAGTCAAAAAATAATACTCCTCTCCTGTGAAAACTGCTGTGAATTTTAAAATACTCCTTTCACATATATGATATTGTTTAAAAAAATTATATGAAAGAGTACAAGTCTCAGAACAGCCAAAGGAATCATGCAGGACAGAAATGAGAGCTAACAAAAACCCTCTTCTCATTAGTTTGTTGGGGTTTTTTTCAATTCGATGCTGCCTCTAGCTTATAGCAGAAACTTTTTATGCATGTAAATATTCTTAGAACTAATACATAAATTTTCCACTGAAAAACAGTATTAAAAAAATCTTTAGTAACTGTAGTTATTATTGCAGACAGTAACTGCATATAGCAGCTGCGTGTTATGTTGAATTCCAAAGTGACAGGGGACAGGACAAGAGAGAATGACCTCAAGCTCCGCCAGGGGAGGTTTAGGCTGGACATTAGGGAAAAATTCTTCACAGAAAGGGTCATTGGGAACTGGAACAGGCTGCCCAGGGAGGTGGTTGAGTCACCTTCCCTGGAGGTGTTTAAGGCATGGGTGGACGAGGTGCTAAGGGGCATGGTTTAGTGTTTGATAGGAATGGTTGGACTTGATGATCCGGTGGGTCTCTTCCAACCTGATTACTCTATGATTCTATGATTCTATGAAATGCATTTCTTAGCATTAATACCAGTAATACGACTAACTCTCAGCATTAGCATTGGCAGCTTAACATAGTCACTAAAAATATTTCCTTATCACTTATGTCATTTTAAATCTTCATATTCGTATACATTTTTTTAAAATTCTCTGACTCTATGAGCATTTATCTCAGAAGAGAGCAAGTTTCCATTCATTCTACAGGAAAATATTAGTTATATTCCAAAATAAATTCTTGCCTCTGGCTTTAGGCAGTTTCTCAGAGGTCACATGAGTGTATTTTATGTTGGGATTTTAAGTTGAAACACCCAAGTCTTAAGGTCACTCAGCAAGGTCAGGGGACCTAATTTACTTAAGATTCCTTGAAAATCTCAGTTTAACTAACTTGTTTCTTTATTGCAAGTGAAATATCAGCCCTTCTCCATTCAACTTAGAATTTTACTGTCATGAAATGTCAGGTAGTTAAAAATTACACAGAATAAAGCATGAGAAGCCAAATTAGTGAAACAATCAATGTGATTTTTGGATGAAATGCCTTGAGTGGACCAGTACTGACGAATAACCAAAGCCTGGTGAAGACTCTGATAAGAACAAACCATTCTTGCCCTGGCAAAGAACATTTAGACCCGGGTCCTTTCAAAGTCTATACAATTTCCTATGGGAACCTGTCTTTTGGGCTACAAAATTCTTTAAGAAAATCCCGTAATAGAGTGTACTGCCAAAACTCTGTCACTTAATGAACAGAAGGTAAAACAGGATAAAGGATTTGATGCTCGGGCAAGGAGCTAGGCATTGCAGGCATAAGATTGCAGCTGTAGTTGTGTTGATAAGTCTGAGAAGGAATGCTGCAGGGTCTGCTTCCCATGAATAACTACATCAGCCCAATGTTCACACCAGCCTAGCTATGCCTGTCTCAATAGGGAAAATTAGGTCAGTCGTGTGTTGGAAAGTGGCTGATTTTGACTGCATGCCTGCTCCTCTCCTGCTGCAGCTGGCCATCCCTCCAGGCAATATTCAGCTTCTCAACACGTGCCCATGTCTCAGCTTTTTTCAAGTGTTCATTTTCTTAATAGTACAGTGCATTTGCTTGGTAAAATACAATCAGTTAAGCCCTAGTCCTCCACAAAGACAACCTAAGCCCATTTGTATAAAAATCATGGGCAGCACAGGTTACTGGGACAGTACTGTCCACTGGCTCTAATGACAGGGGCAACTCCATCTGAACTAGGAACTGCCCAACGCAAACACAGTAGTTTTCTTCTATCTTCCACCAGCATGTCCAAACCCACCTATCTCTACACAACTGTAAGGCTGAGGTCTCAAAGCACTTAGTATTTCAATCAAGCTCCCAACCTTGTCACACTGCAGCCAGAAGCAGGATCCTAAGTCCATCCAAGGTGCTTTTATAAGGCCATGAAAAATCATCATGAAAAATACTCTACACTAGCTTCTAGTAAGCTCAGCTGCTCCAGTCATATTTCATGTCATTCCTATCACTTATTAAGATACAAAGCTTAATATCCATTCTCACATTGTGCACTCACATGCTTACAATGGAAATTAAATTCCTTTGACATAGAATTGCACAAAGGAAAACCAGAAACATGAATGTTATAGGATTGGTTGGCAAAGCATTACTAAAATTGAAACACTTGACAGTCAGCCTGGGCAAAAACATAAAAGAAACAGGAAAATGAAAGAATAAAATGTTTTAAGTGTGAAACCCACGTGGAACATGGAATATGAGTGTAGAGAGTTTATTCTTGCCTCAAGACTGTGCTACACAAACTAGTAAAATACAGCCAGTATATATCCCATGGCATATAGTAACTGATTGTTTTTAATCATCTGGGATAATATCCAGACTGGGGCATTATTGTACCCAGGCTTAAAAAATCTGCACTGCTCATCAGAGAAACTATATCTGAGTTAAAAGGCCTTTGCACTATTGACCCTGGGTTCATCCTGGGTATAATCTCTCTCAGTTTATAATCATAAATAATCTTAGTTCAAGGATTACTTTATTATTTTCATTAGAATCTCTATGCGTGTCCGTAGATAATTACTCAGCTGGGACAAAATGCTGCTCACACTACACTCCTTCCACAGAGAGAAAAGGCCATGGACAACTATTAAATGATGTTAGGAGAGATCTGCTACTGGATCTTCTGTCTAAAATATTAAGAATATTTATTACAAAAATGTAGGGGCAAGACAAAGTTACAGGGTTTTTCAGCTCTGCTTCACAGATAGAATGCTTTAGTTTATATGGCAGATTTCGTTAACAACCATCCATACTGTACTCTCCAGTTGTGACGCTTCACAGGTCTCATGGCTTGAGGTAAAATTTGCCTGGGTCTGCCAGAATTCTATCACACGCTGGGATAAACGGGATGATGGGGAGAGCTAGCAAGGTCTGAGCTAAGAAGCAGCAAGCAACAGCTGCTCCAGTTCCCCCTTCTTTCATTTTGCTGTAAACTTTCCAAAGTTGATTTAAATCACTGTTGTTACGCTAATTCCCTAGAAAATTACTCTGTGCATTTTTCTGTTGTTATTCAGCACCTGGTAGCCGACATGACTGTTTAATTATTCACTAATTTGGACAGGATTACAGAGAGATAGAATACTAAATAAGACTACAGCCCTGGGCTCAGCCCTATGCTCAGCCTGCAATGTAAGACATCATTCCTTCACCTTGGATGAGGCTTTTCACCTTTCTGTGCCTTCAGAATCTCTGTGTTTTGTTAGACTACAAAGCTGTGACAGTAGGTTCTGATTTTTACCCTGTGTTTGCACCATGTAGCCATAGTTGTGCCTGGAGAATTCATGTCCTGCTGTAGTATAAATAACAAGAGCTGCACACCGAAATAAGCCAAATATACACAACAGTGTGTTGGCTTAGGGCCTGAAACCTCCAAATCCCCCAGTGGCATCACCTTGGCAGGAAAAAATCAAGATCTCAATTTGTTTATGCTCCAAACAGGCAGTCTTTGCTTATTTTTCACTTACTCAAGGAAGAAGTGTAAATCAGTCACCAAAAATTACTCTTGCTCTTGGCCTAGTGCAGGTCTACACCAGAGGGACATACAACATCTGACTATATGTTGGACTGTAGGCAAGGGCATAAAATTTGAAGTAGGCCAATTTTCATTGGCCAAGTCGCTTAACCTTTCTATGTAAGTAAAAAAAAAATGTCCTCATCAAGAATAAAAATTTTCTCTTTTTGTAAGATATCCCGTATCTAAAAAAAACATAAAAACTCAACAAAATCTGAAGTATCTTTTTCCTCAACTACTTAAAAAAGAAGGAAAAAAAAACTCCAACTCTTAAACTATTCAGGGAAAACTTCCCCATGGCAGGTAAACTTTTCAGGGTGACATAACTGACCATAAAACCAGAAATTACATCCGTTATCACTATATCTTTGTCAACCAACTGAATAATATTTGTCAGATTTATATCAGTTGCTAAAGTGCTCTCTACAACACACTTCAACCATAGTATTTAAAGCTTAGCATTTTTAGCCAGGTTTATAATTATGCATTTTCCAGAAAATCCACTGTTAATTAAGAATACCCACCATTATGTTGTACAACATCCCTTGAAATTATGTCATGTGATAGAATAACAGGTGTTTCATAGTTTTATGTTGTTCCGCACTTCAAGAAGTTACTTTACTGTTAAGCAGTTCGAATTATTATAATCCTGCAGAAATTTGTTCAGAATCAAATGCTTACACCAAGATATAGTCAATAGCAATGAGAATATATCTTATTATATCTTACAATTGTTATATGATCTCATTTGTTTTGTATTCACTCTGGTAAAGCCTTTTGAATTAATGTAATTGTCTGTTCTTCAGAAAGAACAATGCTTTCATACTACTCGTCTTTCTTCATTTTTTATTCTTCTTTCCTAGTCATATTTTCTCTTATGTTGTAAACCTTTTCAAGCCAAGTCAATTTTAATACAAAGAAATACTTTCAGTGGGTTTTGCATTACCCAACTTACAACAGTCTAATATAGATTGATCTAAATTTTGTACAACTGACACACATAGTATCTTATGGAAACCTTGCTTCTCACATATTTTGCTTAAAGTTATTTTATAACCATGGAATTTAGACAACACATGTTTTGTTGTGTTTTTTCTTCTTTCTGTCAATAAAATGGTGGAAGAAAACTATCAACAATAAGATTCATCTGACTTTTTTAACACAAACCCAGATGTGGGCTTCTAAAAATGTTGTTCTAGCATGAAAACAGCATGTGCTTTTTAATACTTTTTTTAAAAAAAGATTATTTAATGTCTTAAAACTCCTTACAACAGAGTACATTTAATAGAATTTCAAACAGTGACACTTTGAAGGACAAGACTCTCCAAAGCTTCAACTTAAACAAAAGGCTATATCTGTTCATAATATAGGAATAAATCTTGCAGAGTATGAAATACCATTCTAGTATAAATATTGGGACATGGTCAGCAAAACTGTTTTGAGTACTTATATAGACCAGTCCCACTTATTTGGACGGAGCTTTTCTCTTTTAGAAACTCTGCACAGTACCTAAAGATGGCAAACCTTGTCGATTGAGACAATGATACAAGGTAAAACACCAGTAGTAGCAGGTTTGTATACGTTTATCGATGTCAAGATGGATTTTGTTTACACAAAAATAAAATGTATGGTGATAAAAGTACACTGTACTTTTGAATGTAAATTCACAAAGAAATTGATAAGGTGTCAAAAGGATTAAAGCAACAGAGCTGAAACAAGACCAGAACAAGAGAAAAATATCCAAGTAAAGCAATGTACTAGAAAAATGAGTGAATGGAATGACCTTGCAATGCCAGGAAGAAAGTATCCTCAGTGTGATTGTCTTAAAAGTATACGAAAACTTTGCAAAAGCAGCGCTCTAAATGAACCCACAAAAGAAATTCAGAAACCTTAATCACTCAAACCACCCTCCCTCTATATGACTTCATTTACCTATGTAATAACTCCTACAAATGTTAGGAAGAGACACATTACCTCAGTTAAAAAAACCCCAAAACCTGAGTTTTGCTCAAAATCAACAATTATAATAGAAAACAGAGCAAAGATAGGCATTCTAGTGGAGAAAAAAAAAACGTTAACGTTCATTTTAGTACGGTGTGGTACTGAGTAAAGCACAGACTGTTTGACCGCAGTGTCATACATGGGAATCACATGGTAAAATACCCCGTGAGTAAATGGAGCTTGAAGCATCCATCTAGAGATCTGATCCAAATATTCCTGCTAGATGTAGGCAGAAATATATGGTCACTATTGTGGGCAGCTGTTACAGGGACTTGATCCCACTCTCAGCAGTAGATTATGTTAAGTAGAGTTGAGTCAGATAACATACGCTTCTTTCTTCAATACCCTGACCACTTAGTAGGTCTTAATTTCCTACTTTGTCTGTGACCAGATTGCACAAAAAGCTTCCTTTTGGGCTCATGGTCAGACAAAGTTCTTACAAGCAAAACTGAGGACTTCCAGCAGACTTAGCTCTTCTGGAAATCATATGTTTTATGATGCTATTCCATTGCTTCCACAATGGTATTACTTTTTGTTCCACAAGCAATAGTCACACTAATATAGATTGAAATTTTCTCTAAATTCTAATGTGGTGTCTGACACAGTAGAGAAACAGAGTATGCGGTTCTTTGTTGAAAATACGTGACATTTTTATTCCCTGCTTAAGTACCACCAATTGATTCTGAGGTCTGTCCAAGTGTATTCAAAATCCTTAGGATGAATTTGTGGTTGTGTTACAATTCAGTTCACAGAATGATGTATTTAATGCATTTGCTATTGCAGATTCCCACAGTGAGGCAAGAAAATACCTTGCTTTGTGCTATAGAGAGCAACTCCTTCTATCATTAACAATAAGAAATCATTAAACATTTTCTATTATTTGTGTAAGAAATCACTGATAGTTGAGAAAATATCTACTTAAATGATGTAATTTAATTCTCTTAGCCTCTTTAACCATGGTTTCTACCACATAAACTGTATTCCTGTTTTTGTTTTACTCTTTTTCTTCCAGTTTTCCATAATTAAAAGCTTGATAGTAATTTCTATTTGTCTTAGTAATTTTGTTTGCTTAAACACACATACACACGCCCCGCTTTACCGCAACAGATCTGCAATTCAGTCCTTTGGATGAAGGAAAATATCTATTTCTGTGTGCAGTATTCCAAGAGGTCACTGTGTTCCTACTTCTGTTAAGTAACATTAACAGTTCCCATTTATTGAATACTTTTATTTTGAGACTTTGATGTGTGCATACTAAGTTCCACGAGGCATAGATGGCAAATGAGTCAATGCTCCGAGAGACGCATTCCTTTCTGTACGTAATACCGTTGTTTGAAATTCAAAACTTACTAGATTTTTCCAAGAGCTGTGTAATGAAGATAAAAATAAACTAGCAATTTTCTTTTTAGTTTTCTATTGCTGTCTGATATAGCAGGTGAAAAATCATTTGGTATCTTAGTATTTTCTGAAAAAAAACCAAAACACCTCAAATAAACATCCAAATCAACACTACTTGGATTCACAGATCTGAGAGCTTCTACTCAAGAGAAAATCCTGAATTAATCTACAGCTGCATACCACTGCCATCTACTGAGTGTAGAATATTCTGAATGTACTCATGCATACCTGCCTGCTCTGAGTGCAGTTTAGTAGGCTTTGCATTTACTGTCCACTGGGAGCCCCTTCAGTTCTCACAATACAAAGTATACTCTAAAGCTTAAAGGTTACAAAGAGTGCAATTAAGAATTCATAATTAATTACTTGGTCAATTTATCTTCCCCTTCTCCAAAACTAGCTATAAACAGTACTCTAATCTCTTTGGATTTATTTGCTGCCCATAAAATCTTTGTTCAGTATTTCAGCTTTATTTGTAGAGAATATTTGGAATGCACATTGAAATATATGATTGTACCTCACTAGTCAAGTCCTAAAATGCTAGTTCTGCTTCCATGTCAAATAAATGCTTCCACACTATTTTCCTGTCAAGGTTTGAAATGGTGCTTCTAAGAATACTTAAGATGGTAACTGAATGTTTACTTTCCCTGATATTCATTCCAGTAATATGCTGATGTGAACATGGCAAATAATACTCCTTTTAAATGATGAATAATTGATATATCCTCAAATTCTCAAAACTTTAGTTATGAATACAATATCTGGAGTGACATATATAAAATTAAAGGTCTTTATTCTCTAACATTCATCAGGATCTTGTGCAATAAAGAGGGCTATGGCATCAATCAGTTTAGAAATATAATGGTATGATCCCAAAGGGAAAGCCTAAAAGAATCTGCTTTCATTACAGCTCCTAAAGTTTACCAGGTCAGTCACCACTGGCAGGAGCACTACATTACAAACAAACCCCAGTGTTGTTCTTAAATGTGCTAAAGATGGACATAAAAGGAACCATCAGCTTTTAAAATCTCAGTCTGGCATTCAGTCATAATTTTTGTTTTTCTCCTCTCTTCCCTCTGACGCTCCATCACATATAATGCCAACTATATATTCTAGGTCATATCCCTCTTACTCACCCTTGTAAGCCTGTGTAAAATGAACAAATTAAAAGCTATATAAAGAGCAAAGGCATACTGCTCTCCTAATTCAGGATGCCTTGGTTTTGTCTGTAGAACTACATGGTTACCACTCCTTGTAATGTGTTTGATGGACTGACATCTGTGCACTACAGGTTGGACTAGATTTAAAGTATTTCAGATTTCTAGGTTTTCCTCCTTTTATTTATAAGGGATTTTTTTTTAAAATAAGATTTCTTAAAACAGTCTTGAAATAGTTCTAAGTGCTGCCTTTTTATGGTGACCAGGGTCAAATTCCACTGTCACTGACAGCTGCATAGACCCTCTCATTCATCAACACTCTATTAATATAAGGGAATACGCAAGGGAATTACAGAAGGGGTTCTGGATACAAATATTTTTCAGCTGTACTGCTATTACAGAAACCTTCAGATAGGTACCAAGAAAACAGATGCCTAACTTTAGGCGTTTGACTTCAGTTGAATGTATAGTCTTTATATGAGCAATGGGGCAGTACATTTTAGCAACACTGTTATAAATAGTATGGAAGATTCTGTACATACTACAATATAATAAAAATAGTAACTCAAAAAAACAAGCCTAAGTTGACTTAGAACTTTCTTCAAAAAGAAAGGGATATTTATTTATCTCCGCCAACTGACAAATGGGCCAGACAAGTCTTACATTAGCTAGGTGCATTCCAGTCCTTTGAAAAGGTTATGGACAAGATTCTACAGTATGTTGCCTGAAACAGTAAATAGATGGATTTAATAAATCAAAGAGATTTAAGTCATATAATTCTAAGTGTGAAATACCATCTTTAATTCAACAAATAACTATCTCGTTTCTGTTCTACATGCTATTATGCTCATTTGGTCATGGTCTATGAACACCTAAGAAGGAGAAACTTCTCCTGGAATCCCTACTACTCCCATCCCTACAGAGACTTTTGATTAAATGCTAAGTCTTACATAAAGAATATGCAGGTTTGTAAACATGCAACAATGAGCTGTGCAAAACACACTCCTTTACCCTGATAAGGAATACATTTGTTTGCTATAGCGTTTTATTGTTAACACCCTCATTCTTTATTTATTGCAGACCTTATATTGAGTTAGTTGCTGAATTAATTTGATTTATTTATTACTACAGGACAAAGGAGTACAAGGGATTAGAAATTATATGCCTTGAGCTCCTTGGCACTTTTCTAGCATAGGGTAAATCCATAAGTACCACCCTACTTATTCAGCTAGTTTTTATGAAAACAACAGTCATTATCTAGCTCCTTTTTGAATTATTCTGATTGTAAAATGCTGCTGTTTTCATGAAAAGTAATTAAACTTTGGTGTACATCATTAGATAGACAACTTTTAAAATAGCTCACTTTTTGCAAGTTTCTCTTTTCAAAATGCCAGGAGTACAATTGTGATGCTGCCCCAGAAGGTGTTATGTGCTCATTTGTATGAGAAACTGCACCTCATACTCCATTCTACAAAGGAAAATAAAAATTAAATTTTTTCTCATTGCTGCAGTTTCCTTTCTATTCCTATGTAATAGAAAGTTAATGAAAGTGAAGTTTGTCCTCTTTTTTAAGAAATCAAGAACTTTAGAATTGTAATCCTTACATGTTCCTACAGAATATCACCAGACAAAATGAAAGCAGAGTGCCCAGATCAAAGCTCCTGTTCTATTACAGCTAGTATCACGTCACTCTCGCCAGCACAGTCCCTCCCAAAAGCAATTTGTGGGAGACCTGACTTATTTCATGCAAGTGAAGGGAGATGAAATGACAGAAAGTCCTCTGAGACAAACTTTTATCTGTAGGGTTTTTTATGCTTCAGGTGAAATCAGTCCTTCAACAGAAACTTTCAGAAAATCAAAATAGTAAGAGATAAAAAAGCAAATGCATACAAATTTAACTGAGTTTGCTCTGTTTCATTTTATGACGCTGCTACTTGGGAAGGATACAGAAAGTCTTTCCTTTGTAATCCAACTTTTGAACATATAAGACCAGCTTTGAAACACTATAACTGCTCATATTGCCTCAGTTTCCTGCTGGGATCCAAAGTACCATATTGTACAAAAGTGAAAGCAAGCACCTGTGACAGTACAAAGGAGGTGGCTGGAAAACACATCCAGAAGTAAGAGAACAAAAATAGGAGAAACAGGCATGAAAGTATTTGGTGTTCATCTTCTATTACTTGGAGCACCTAGAGAGGACACAAGGCACAGGGGAAGGACAGCTATTCATCATTCCTACCTTCACCCATACCTAAGTCAGTTCTTCAGAAGCTATGGAGGAGAACTATTTTTAATTAAGTCACTCCAGTAGTCTTAACAGCAGAAAAGGTTGACTTCCTGTGCCAGGTGTACCTGTCCCCAAGAGGGAGTTAGCCTGCAGCATCGTGTAGATGATATGTGACCTGTGCCACAAACCCCACCCCTGATGCTGCCTCGGAGACCACTCCAAACAATAAACGTCATCATCACCATACATGACCAAAAGCCTCGATTCAACTTGGGTATATATGGAGCTCCCACTGGAGGCAATTTCAGTCCTCCTTGAAGCAGCAGGCCTGCAACACAAGGTCCTCCCCATGACAGGGATGCCTATCATGGCCATCTCCTCATGGCTGAGTGCCCTCACTTTGAGATGAGTGAATACACAGGATTCTCTTCCTCTACAACAGGATTCTCTTCCTCTCCCCAAACCCTAAAAGCTTTGAGGTAACCCTGGTAGTAGCATAATCACTACTAAGTGATCTTTACCATTCTGTTACTAAGTGTGGGTCAAGTTCTGTGATATCCAAACTGGTAAACCATACAGACACCTGGTTTGCAAAACAAATTATTACCAGTTGTGGTTCCATCTCCGACAGTCAGAGATTTGTGATTCCATGACACTTGCAGTCATGGGAGGGTGATAAAGACCTGTTCACACCTGCAGAAAAGACCCAGCCAGCTGCTGTCCTCCCTCTTCCCTGCCTGTGCCCTACTCTTGCCCAGTCATTGCACTTGGCCTTCTCTTCTTCCTCCACTCCTCTTGGCCTCCTCACCTTCACTGATTTCTGCTAAGCTGCAGGTGGGAATAGGGAGTGACAGGAATAGTTAGAAGCAATCAGTGCTATGAAGACAACTAATGACATGAACAGTAATTCCAGGAAGACCTTCCTACCTCAGCAGAACAATGACTATTTACAACCTGAAAGGCGTTGCCAGTCTACAGTTCAACACTCTCTTAAGGGCAACACACTACCCTAGAGCTGGCTCCTCCAAGCCTGGGCAGTGAACTGTGGGAAGGATATAACTTGAGGCTGAACTGAGCCAACTCACTCAAGCAACAGAAGAAGCATTCAATCATGTCTGAAGTGTCAGGATAAGTGTGCAGAGGATGGGGATGGATGTTTTCCCTTCTGTGAACTATTCAGTGTTTTCAACATCAGTTAATATTATATTCCTCCCAAGCACCCCCAGCCCTGATTGTTCTCTGCTTAACTCATCAATTGTGAAGGGAAAGTAATTGCTCACTAAGTGCTCAGACATCGTACTTCCATTTCTCAGAAAAAGAAATCACATTTTGTTGTTGGTTAAAAGACTGCAGTAAGGGTACTATCATCATGAGCTTGGAGAGGCTGAACCTTGACTGGCCAGGGGATGCAGGTGCTTGCCAACCTCTGATGCCTTCTGGGGTGTGAATGCAGGAACCAGCCCCCAAAAATCATCCTATCTGAATCAGAATATTTCCAGTGGTACCTTCCAAGTATGTCCAGAAATATGATAATAAGTAATTTCTCCATGTTCTGTTCATTTATAATGCCATCAGTTATATGCTATGTCAACAGTCATTCATCATCTACCCAGAATTTGTAGAAATACATGCCAGTGTACATACTGGCTGTAGATCTTTCCAAACATTTTTCTTTCTGTCACCTGTCTACTGATATTTCACCCTGTCAGTAAAACTAAGTGAAGGTTCTTAGCCAGGTAATAGAAATGTACTTTCAATTGCATCTGCAAAACCTTCTCCTCAAATCTTTCCCTTCTTCCTGAATGTAAGATTGTCAGTCAGCTCCAGGTAATTTCATTTTTGCCATAGTAAACCATCCTTTCAAGTTTTCAGCTTCTACTGTATTTGTTCTGATAGTTTCCTCAAACATGCAAAGCCTTAATGATTAAACACGTGTGGGTTTTTATTTAATAGAGACTTTTAAAATGCTAAAGGAAGCATGCAATAGTGTAATAACAAGAGAAAATACATTTCATTTCCTTTTATTCATAAAAGTAACAAGTATCTCATCTATTCAATAAGGAAAAAAATATTTGCTATAAAGTTACAGGTTTTCAGAACTACAGTTTCTGAAGGGGATATTTATAAGCTAATGTCATTGAATTGGGACATAGATCTAATTCTGAGACTGCCAGAGCAGTAATCTGAGATTGCATTAAAAGGAGGAAAATACATGTACATCTCAACGAATCTCTTTGAAATTGTCTGAACCTGGAGTGCCAATGTCCATGGTTAGGGATGCAGAAGTCATTGTTTGAATGTGAAATTTTGAAATAAAAGCCAACAGCAACTAAGAAACTGCATTCTGCTTAAAAATCTTACCTTGTGACTACAGTAATAAAACACAAAGCAGTTGAGTACCAGCTGCTCTCTGGATTCTCAACTGGTACAAGAAATTATTCTAGGAGCTGTCACACTCTCAAGTAACACAGTTTTGAGGGCAGAAAGACACTGGAAGGAGAGTATGTCCTCACTCCGTTCTCCTTGATTTCAATAGAAGCAAAAACAGGTCCTCAATCTGTGTGTTATTCACATGGTCTACTTAGCTAAACAATTAAGTCACAGTTCTGACATCTGATATTTATTTTAAGTTCTTTGAGCCAGATTCTCTTCTCTGAGCCAACTCTTTTTTCTATTCTGGTGGCACAGCAGCTATAAACCCATGGATTTTCCCAGCTGGAGATTCTCCCAGCATGAATAAGTCTTTACCTGTCTGGCAAAACTAGCTTTCAAATTATTTCCTCCTCCTTTGCACCCTCTGAACCTTCACCATCTTCTCATGTAAAAGAATAACAGGCCTGGTTACAGCCCTCTTTACCATGTTTAAAATATCCTTAGCCTGCATACTTACCCCTTCAAATTAAAGATTTCTCTGATTAATTTTAAATAATCTAGAGGATATTGCAACTGAAGTGAAAACATAGTCTGCTGTGATGCTAGGAATAGATAGGAATAGTTGGACTCAGATGATCCAAGAGGTCTTTTCCAACCTGGTGATTCTATGATTCTATGATTCTGTAGTATTTCAGAAGACACGCAATTGAGGATCTGCCCAAGGCACATTACTAATGAGGCATCTCAAAAGCTCTGAACCCTTGAATTAGACATTATTCCTATCTATACAGGTAATGTTTAAGAATTTAATCATATTGCAAGGTCATCCTTAAAGAAAACAACCTCAGTTCAAGTAAGCCAACTTTTTAAAACCCTCTCCACCTCAAGAGAGCAGAGGCTGTGTTAAGGGTTATCCCAAAGAAATATTCCACTAAAAAAACCACACAGCTGACCATTGCTTGAGTGGAGAACCTTGTGTTTAATTGCTGCTCCTTTAGCATTATTTCAAGTGATGTACCAAATGAAAAGATCTTTAAATGAGACTAGTTTAATGGAGATGAAAAGATCAGGGTGTAGCTTATTGCTGCTCTTATTTGAGTTTATTTTAGGCAATATCTCCCAGTGTGGAACTGATCTGTTGGATAACATGAATCCTCTCAAGGTACTGTCCTAAGAATGCTGTGGCAAGCAGTAGAACACAGCTAAGCCAGTGTGAAGACAGCACCAATTTCTCAAACTTCATCCACCTCTCTGGATATGTTTACATAGTCAAAGATCTGACTCCAGTCTCAAGATGCACTCGCACCCTAATCCCTTACGCCTGCACTCACGTTTCATTACCTAAAATCTGGAGCTCTCTAGAACAGTATGCTCAAGTATATGCTGATACATACTGTGGGCCCAAGCTCTTATCCAGCAGTGTGCAGCGGCCCGAGTGTCACAAACAGATATTTTCACCTTATAGTGTGGACTCTTCCTTGGACAGCTGAAAAGGTATTGAGTTCAAGAGCAACTGGAAGTAGGAAGCCAGCAGATCCACCCAATAGAAAAAAAGAAAGGCAGTAAGTATGGAAAGTGTATGTAGTCTAAGAAGAAACTAAACTTCTACTTGGGCATCCCACGTCTTCACTGTATCCCCTTTAGCTACAACACAGTTGTGCCCACTTCTAGGTGAAGTCCTATTCTAAGATGCAAGCTTCAACGAACACTTACAGCATTCCCTAAATATCTACATACCACATTTGACTTCCAGACATGCACTGGGATATAATGGCCCAGAGAAGTAGGCTCATAGCTTCGTGCACCAAGTCTTTCAGCCAAGGAAATGAGTCAACCTGGGAGGTAAACAATATCAAAGACAGTAATACTCAGAATGCAGCAGCCCCTTCTGATTCAATGCTTTCTAATCAGTCACTTTCCAATAATTCATTAAGACTTGAACAAAGAGGTTGAAACATTGGTTTCTGCTAGGGCTTCAGCCAACTGTAATGAAATTATAACAGGATATATTTACAAGGTTGAATATCTTGAACTCAGCTATAATGACGCTTATTAGTAATTCTTCAACGGCTGCTCAGAAAGCATATTTGTATTAGTTAATCCTTGCCTGTAGAGACTTTTATATGTGTTTGGCAAAAGAACATCAGGAAGCATGGATTTCTTTTTTTATCCCTCTCTGTAAATCCCTGTTTCTATCAAAAAATGCTGTGGGATCAAGAAATAAGCCAAACATAGTGTATATAATTGCTGTCCTGCTATTACTACTAGTGATCAACCTAGAAAACACTTAAAACTTGAATAGATATATGTTCAAAAAAGGAATTTAAAAAATAATTTAGCAATTGTACTTTGTATTGTGAACCTCTTGAACAGCACCACATACATACAAATAAGCACTATGTCTATAATTTAAAAGCTCCCTTTTCCTGCTTTTCTCCTCTGTCAGAGGTGAAATGCATAACTATTTTGAAAAGCAAAAGAAAAAAATCTCAAAACAATTACAGACCTGATAAATGAGCTTTCTTTTTTTCCTAAGTGATTCTAATAAACAGGTTAGGATATCCCTCGAGCAATTCAAATGGGAAAATGTAATGGATTATGAAAGCCTTACTATTTTGAATACTAAGCTGTGAATACGTACCTCACTCTTTTCAAGAGGAAAAGTGTATTACAACACTAAACATTCATTAAACTGTAAAAGGATAATTCACTAAAAATAATGACACATACAGGTAAGACTGGTCAAACTATTCAAAGCACTAATTCACTGAAGCTATATTTTCCTATTCATAATTTTCTTTCTGTAACAGGTAACAACTTTCATTCATGTATCAGCTATTTGAAATCACTAAGCTATCAAGGCAGATATTTCAGCTGAATCCAGAGACCTAAAATTATGCCTGGAAAGTCATTGGAGAGCTCTTGTCTGAAGGCAGAAACTCTTTTAGAATGAGATACAGAGACTACACATTGAAAAGATGAAGGGGAAATTCACTTGTTGCAGTTCTGCAGCACTCTATGCAAGTATATTGCTTAACTATTATGGCTGCTAATAAATGTAGATTCTAGAATATTTGCATAAATTAAACACAAGAACAGCTGCAATACATCAAAGGCAATATATGAACTAGTTGAATCATCTGAATGAATGCTGATGACGTGCTTAACTGCATACAAGGCAAACTGAGCACTGACAAACAAGCAAACTCTAGCAGAGTGAAAGGAAATAGAATTGAAATTGCCAGAACTTAATTAGACCCTGCTCTTTTTGAAATATGAATAGACTCCAGGTTGATTGCTGCGCACATGGTAATGTTTAACTGTACTTTACATTTCCTCTGCTTATTTTAGAAATGTTTCTATTTCTTTCTGAATTAGAACAGATTCAGAGGTATTGTAACAGATTGATAATCCAGTTTCTCCCTTAAATACCTTATTCTAAACTGCCATCATAAAGGTGTTCTCAGTGAGCATATGCCATGTTTATACTCAGGCTGAGGTCACCACAGTTACATAATTAGTCATCTTATAAATGATAACTGGGATCAAAATATTTTGAGTGTTATATATAAATGCATCAAATTTAGTGAGCTATTTAGACATACTGATATTGTCTTATCTTTGAAGGTCATAAGCAGGTGTAAAATACATGCAAATCATACATTTCAGCGGGCCAAAGCGCGCTATGCAGAAAGTACTGGCCTTAAATAAAACCCAGAAAACACTTTCCATACCCTGGAACTAAGCAATTTTAAAGTTTCTCTGGTTTTAATACTGCTCTCGCTGTTATGATATTCTAGTACTCTGAGATAGAAAGTGTAAACACAGAGAAAAGGAACAATAACCCTCAATATTCAAGAGATTTTCTATCTATTCTAAGATAACATTTCTCTCGTTAGTATATTTAATCTTCAGATTTACTCCTTGTTTCATTCCTTGCCCTGACAGGAAAGGAATAACTATCTCAGACAAAAGTAAAGAAGAGGATCAAGGCTTTTCTGGAGGTGCTGCTCAGTTCTGAGTCAGTAGACTTAAGTATAAATATGCAGTTTGGATCCGTTTTAAGGGTTCTGAAAGCCCTGACTGCATCTTAGATAAGGGTTTCTTTATAGTCCCATGCAGCTGAATCACGCATATACACTCTGAGTGACTCCACCATGCAGGTAATGTAGAGTTATCTTGTTTATGAGCAGTCCGCGTGGGTGTTAAGTTTGGTCTACCTGTGCAGGTCTTATCCACACCAATTATTTATTTGGTAGTAAAGTCTTTTCTGAAAAAGTCTGAAAACTGCCTGACATCTGGAAAAGCTGTTTGTTTCTGAATAATAGGAGGAAATCTGCATATGTTAACTTTACATGCAAAATTTGGATTTCATCATGTAATAATAGCAAGACAAACTGTTTGGGATATCTTGCTAAATTAGGACTGACCAACAGGTTCATTCAAACTTTAGGCCAACAGCATAAACTGAAATTATCATCCTGCTCTAGACTACCTTGTGACCCAGAAAACTTCTCCAGAAACCACAAGAAATCCTCAAGTTGGTATGGTTTGGCCATAAACCTTTGTCTGTCTTGTAAAAGAAGAGTTCTGAAAATATTTTTCCTAAATTTCCTAAATTAAAATTTCAGTGACAAAATAGAAGTCTCTCACATGTTAGACATGCTATGCCATTAACAGACAAAGAAGAAGTAATTACTCTATCACGATTACAGTAATAACATCACGGCTATCTCCTCAGCTATTTTAATCCAATGGGATTTAAGGATTTCACTAATCTAGTGCATATATCCAGTACTGCCACATAAACTGATGAGGTTGCATTTACTAATGCTTCAAGTCAAAGGTTCCTCCCATTGAAACACATCACATATATCTTGATATAATAAACGTTAAGAGTTAAGGAAAAAAAGGTGTCCATCTACATTGCAGTAGGGTTTGTTTTGCTTTCCACCTTTATTTTATAGACTTAAGTAAAAAGGAGAACATAATTTAAGCAGAAAAGCCTTAATTAGATTTGTGTCACATTACTCCTGAAGTTTTGCAAAATCTGCAAGGAATGCAACAATAATTGCTTTTCCGACTCAACTTTAAATAAATTTTTTCAGCCAAAGATGCAAATTCCAAATCATGTAGTAAGAGAACATATACTAAAATGAAATCTAACCAATTTACTTCAATTAATAAAGAAAGACCTAATAGACTTAAAAAAAAATATTTACAAAAAAAGTTCAAATATTCTTAGTAGGTAAAGCTGTGCCTTCACCACGCCTGTTTTTCAATTACATAGTGTTTTCATTGTATTGTTAAAAACAAAATATTAGGATTAAAAAGTAGCCACAAGTGTTAAAGTCTGTATTAAACAAACATGTTTTTATGCACTGTTTTAGTAAAGTCCATGGAGCATTGCACATCAATGTTTTTTTTGCCCAGCAGATATAATAAACTAAAAGAGAACGTAAAAATGGCCACAAACCAATCAAATGCTTGGAACCTTCATGCTTTAAATCTTGTTTATACCCTAGAGAGAGAGAGTTGCATCCTCAGTGTGTAATCAATATTCAATCAATTCTCTCGCTGAGCAACCGTTTTCCAATTGACCGACATTAAAAATCACCAAAACACAATTTAATAGCCTGTAGCACTTTGACTAAAGTAGTAACATCTAATTGACAAGTGACAAAATGAGGCATGCATCCTTAAATTGAATAGAAAAGACTAACCAGCAACTGAGGCTAACAGCTGCCCTTTCTCTAGCAAAATGCTTTCCATCGTGTATCTTCTCTTGATTTCTGGAGAACATGTAATGTCAGCTAGATACATACTGAAAGGTATCAAATACCCTTGGTTGCACTGTGTTTAATGGAAGTGACAGCAGAGCCCCTTGGAGTGCCAGCATAATCATTTCATTTGAAGAACTACCCTGATGGACTTCATTATATTTTAAACCTCCATGTAGGTAACAACTATGCTTTGTCTTTGTTCTCTCACCCATCAGCTGTCAGGGTTGGTCTACAGCCTTGACATCCTCCACCGTGACGTGGAAGATTTCTGGCTTACCCTAGATTTCAGATGCCTTCTGTTCAGTGGCCTCGCTCTACTGCTCGGCCGTCGTGTTTCCCAAACACACAATATTGCTATTACAAGTCGTATTGCACAATACACCTAAAAACCCAAGCAGTCAAGGAAAGAAACGTAGCAGCATGGTTGCAGGTCATAAAAACATCGTAACCATGAAGGAGCTGGACACAATGATAGATCCAGGCTTTTTTTGTAAAACTGAAGACTGAGGAATATATGCTCTATGCAGCAATTGGAAGTTAATCAAATTAGAAATTAGGAATGTAAGCATGCAAACTAGAGGCACTGAGATCACAGACATCTTACTGTTTGGGGAACTAGTACAGAGGTAACACTTTCTGGAAGGAAATGCTGGTGATAAATAACAGCTGACCTGAATGAAAGGCAGTAGAGTCAAGACTCATTCAATTAAACAATAGCAAAAATGGTGGAAAAAGCAAAATATGCTTACAAATATAGATATGGTTACAAATACGCACTTGTCAGAATTAAAGGTATTGGTGTGTGGAACTATATATTTATTACAGGAAACAGTAGTAATGGGTCATTTAGAAGTGCCCAATGTCAACTTCTTTAGGAGAATTTATCACTGAAAATTTGAGGATGGCTTTGACATCAAAATACTACCAACAGAATTACTTTCATTAAATATTTCTCCTTACCCAAATTAAATACTATGTAACAAAAACCGATCCTGTGTATTTTTATTTTTGGGGTGGAAATGACACCTAATTTTGATACCAAGAGGGAAAATAGTTTCTACTCAACTCCATTTCTACACTGTGGTGTAGTGAGATCCTTGCAGCCCCTCTGATCCTGTCTCAGTAACCACTGGCCTGGGCAGTATGTTGTCCTAGGGAAATATTGCTTCCAGTACCCAAGCTAGCTGCACCCTCCCAAGGAGACTGCCATACGGGTGTTCTGCTGAGAGGAATAATATCCGATATTTCACTAAATTTGTGAATTTATGAGAATATATTTTCCTTACTAGATCTTGAATATGTAGAGATTCATTTGCCTATCGTGTCAGTCTCAATAAAAATAAAGAAAAATAAATCCCTTAACTGTTTGGAATATGGATTAGATTAAGCCTCTGCAAGCAGAATACACTTGTTTGGTTCTGTTCCAGAAAAGCCTACCCACCAACTTCACTGTAAAAATGATTATTCAAAAACATTGGATGTAGAATCATGAATAATTACTATAAACCAACAAAACCGATTTTGAATTTTAATGTAACAGTTATTCTTCTTTTAAATCAATTTCATCCACTATTTTGCTAACTTCTGAAGCAATGTCTGTTTTGGTAAAAATGTGATTTTGCAGAATGTAATTTTTATTAACTCTCATCTTCTTTTAAGCCTCCCAAATGCCCAGTAGTTCCTATTAACACAATATATTAAAAAATAGCAAAAATAATTGGTCAAGACATAAGTATTATGAAGAACTCCATGTTATGCCGTACTATACATTTTAATTTCCTAGAGATAAGGAATACATTCCTCAATGGTCTCCTTTTTTACTCCAGATCTGTAAATAGATTCGCTGAAGTAGTTTAGAACAGGCACAGCAAGTCTTGCAGAATTAGGGGCTTCCAGCTTCAACTATTACTACACTCACAGGAGATTTTTTTAAGTGAGTAAAAAGAACAAAATTTCTCTTATGCCTTACATAAGCTTGCATAGTTTTGATTCATCTGTAAACTAAAATAAACCTTAAACATATCTTTCAAATCTAACTCATTAGGAATAATGGTTAAATTAGCACCGTGTCAGGGACAACTTAGAGTTTTCTTCTGTTGATGTGTAAGAAATTTTGGCTTAAAACTGAACCCTTAAGTTTAACCTCAAAGATTAAATAGTTTAATGGCCAAATTCTCTTCTCTGATATGTTATTCTAAATCTGAAGTAGGTATGCTCAGGAGACTAATTTGAACATACTGGTAAATTGAGAGTAATATTTATCTTCATTCCTTCATGACTGAAAAATAGCTAATCAAAATGCTTTAAAATATCTTGCTGGTCTCGCAGCACAAAGACAAATTTCAGCCTTCTACGCCTTACAAGTTTATATACCTCATTTTTCCCCTGTCATGGGGAATATGTAAGGAAAGAACAGTTAATGCAGACTTCTTTATTTCCCAAGACTTCTTTAAATCTAATTACATGTAAGCTATTTTAGTTCTGCAGAAAGTGTTTGAATAAAGATAACAAAGAATATCTGAGATGAATGACAAACTATTCTAGTTCTCCCAACGTGACATTCAAAAATAACCTGATGCTGAATCCTTTCTTTGTGAAATACATATTTGGATTCTTTGTAAGAAAATTCACAGTTATGCATCGGAAACAAAATAGTTATGAAAGAGACTGCCCATTGAGGAGCTTTCATAGCTAAGCTGAAAAACTTTATGAGACATTCTTAGTGAACACCACTACCACTAGCACAGAAACTTCATGGAAATCAGGCAAGTAAAGGATGTTGTGACAGGAAATTTAATCCCACTAGATATAATAACTCAAAGGAACAGTCTGTATTTTTAGTGACATCCCATCAGGAATCCTAGCAAAAAAAGATGAAAATTTCTTTTTGGTTAGTCAGAATACATTATTTCTTCTGAATATACACTTGAGAGTAAATGCTGATTTTCATTAATCAGATCACCAAGAAAAACAGGGACAGAACTGTGTGAGATAAGACTTTTGAACTTGTAGGAATAGAAGAGATAAGAAGTTAAGACAGCTAAAGTGATGGTGAAACTGGCATCTTTATTGCATATGTGGATGTCATGGGTCCTACAAAATCCATCATACAAATCTTGACATGGCCAAGAAACACACAACATGGAATATATCCCTGATTATTATGGGGAAAAAAAAGACCTAGAGCTGTTTCCAGGCAGCAGGTCACAGCAGCTGACTGCCCCAAGATGGCAGGTTTGCACGTCCCTCCTTTTTCAGTGCAGTTGTGCCCCTTTGCCTCACAACAAACCCATATCAAGTAGAGCACAGCTCATGACACAACTTTAGCCTAGCACCTGTCTTTGAGCCACAAGCCACAGTCAGACAGGGCTTTAGAGACTGACCACTCTTGCTTTTACATCTTATTTATGTATCTATAACTGAGTGGTACATGTAGGATGTCCTACTTCTTTTTTTTTCCAGCCTCGTTAAGACATGCCATGATGCTGTGCTTATCCATTATTGCCTTAGTTAAATGAGCAGGTGCTTACTGCAGTAAGGAGGAGGTCTCATCCCCTCTCAAACCTCACCTTTGGTCAAGTGCTCCAGCCACCTGGCTTGTGCTGCTTCTAAAATTCACCCAGTGGCACTCCAGGCCAGCTCTCCTCATGATGCAGGTGCACCTCAGTGACTGAGAGACAATTAAAATTAATAACACTGGTTTCAAATGCTTGGCTGGGTACTCAGATGAATGCAACACCTTTCTTGACTGATGGGAAGATGAGCCATTCTCTTTGGCTGATACTAAGATATTACCAGCCGGAGCAAAAAGGTGCTGCAACTGTGTTGGCGACAGAAGTTACAAGAAAAGGGTTGCTGACTCGTAAGAAAAGCTTTATTACAGTGCTCCACCTCAAAAAATAAACACACACCATCACAATGGGTACCAATTTGTATACTTGCTGATCGTTATAAAAACTGGAATGAACATGAAAGTGTGACTATTATTTTACCTGCCCTTTCTAGGCTGGAGAGAAAGGTACCTTCGTGGTTGCCCATGGGACACGGCATCAATGCCAGGGACAACTGGAGAACTTCCCCGGATGTTCAGCAGTTCTACCCTTTCTGTATACAATACAGGTACTAAAACTAACAATTAATAGAAAACAAAGCTTTCTTACATTTAATACTAATGAATTCAAGAAAATTCCCCTTCAAAGTTATATAAATATTATGAAATATTTATGCTTTCTATTTCTCAACACAATTATTTACTTAGAAGTAAACATCTCAAATGGGAGATACTATAGTCCCCAGTAAACCTTCTCCCACCTGAATCTAGTCACTATTACTTAAGTTTATACTTTTCTTTCCTTCATTTTCTTGAAAAAGGACATATGTAAGGCTTCGTGTATTCTGCCTAAAAATACACTTTTATATTTTTTTTCTGAAAAAGCACACACTGAGGGTTTGCTCAGAGCACATAAAAGACTTCAAGCCACAGTAAGCAATCACTCATGACCAGTCATGTTGATAACCAGCAGCACCATTTCCTGTCAGTGAACAAAACTGTGGTAATCTTTGTTTGGGCTGGCTTTCCCTTAACTACCAGAGCCTTAATGCTCTGAAAAAAACAAGGATATCTGAAGTTCATTAGGACAGTACAACCTCTTATGGATAGACTGCTCAGTCCTTGGGGCAAATCACACTCAGAAGAAGCTTACAAGGTCAGAAAATTAATTACCTTTTGCTTGGTTTGTCCTTTTAAAGTCCATTTTCCTTAGACTGCAGCATTCACACTGTGCAAGTGACTGTCCTGCCAGTCAGTTACTAACCTAACTTCTGAACTTGTCACCTAACCTCAAGGGTTTTTTTCCGCATCTCAACTCCACCTATTACCAGCCATCAGCCACAAGGGCGCTCTCCAGGGACACAAATCCCTAGGAAATCAAACTTACCTAGTTTCCCTCATCTTGTCTTCTCTCCAGCAGGATCTCTTGCAGGCAACAAGAGTAGAATGTTAGTGGGCTCCAGCAAGAGATAGTCACTATAATCTCCTCATTGCTGAACTGCACTATCATAACTAACCTACACAAACCCTTCTCACAGCTCCACCCAGGTAGGAAATGTTTCGCACAGCTCTGCATCAGAACTACCTGCAGCAGTGGTGACCCACTGCCTGGTCTCCTGGCAAAGTACAGTATGTGAACATCACCATGCAGCTGTGCTTGGCCCTGAACTGCCCCGACTTGTCACCGTGAGGCCGGATCTGTGGCACAACCTGCTCCCTGCCCCAGCCTGAGCATCTTCTGAAAGGTAAATCAAGCCCCCATGCCCAGCACAGCCTGGATCTCCTACATCTGCCCCAGCAAACCTAGAACAACACATTGCATGTGATCCAGAGAAGCTGAAGTTTAAAGAAACAGTCCAAAGTCAGGAGAGAAACAGGGCTTCCCAAGAGCTGGATACACTGTAACACGGGAATGTTGGGAGATTTCCTCAGAGGGGCTGTAGATCAACTGTGGACAGAACTGACCCCTAGCAGAAGGCGCTGAACCCCAGGGAACCTCTCTTCCCCTGTGTCCTGGGTACCCCCCATAGCTGATCCCCTGTTGGGGCGTAGGGCTGGGGCATCACCACTTTTCCAGGGCATCACCACCTCGCCGGGGCATCACCACTTCCCCGGGGCACCATCTTCTCCTCGGGAAATCATCACTTCCCCGGGGCACAACCACCTCCCCAGGGCATCACCTCCTCCTCGGGGCATCACCTCCCCAGGACATCACCTCCTCCCCAGGACATCACCTCCTCCTCGGGGCATCACCTCCCCAGGACACCACCTCCTCCCCAGGACATCACCTCCTCCCCAGGGCATCACCTCCCCAGGACATCACCTCCTCCCCAGGGCATCACCTCCCCAGGACATCACCTCCTCCCCGGGGCATCACCTCCTCCCCAGGGCATCACCTCCTCCTCGGGGCATCACCTCCCCAGGACATCACCACCTCCCCGGGGCATCGTTTCCTCCCCGGGGCATCGCCTCCTCTCCAGGGCACCCCCTCCTCCCGGGGGCATCGTTTCCTCCCCGGGGCATTCCCTCCTCCCCAGGGCAGCTCCTCGGAGCCGCGGAGCGCAGCCCTGCGCCGCTCCGCACCCTCGCCGTCGCGCCCGCAGCCGCGGCGCGGAGGAGCCGTCGGGCTTGGCGGCTGGAGGAGGCGGCGATGCGGGGCGGCGCGGTGTCTCTTACCTCCGTGCCGGGCGGCGGCGAAGAGCCGGGGCGGCGGGGCGTTGGGGCGGGGGTCGGGCTGCGGGGCGCCGCCGCTGAAGCGCCGGGAGATCACCCGGTCCCGCCGCGGCGTGCGGGGCGGCAGCGGGCGGCCGTCGTCGCCCAGGGCTTGGAGGAGGAGGTCGAGGAGCGTCCCCCGCTCGGCTCCGGCGGCGGGCACGGCCCCGCTCTCGGCGCCCGGCGGCGAAGGGGCCGAGGCCAGCAGCAGCAGCACGATGGCGGGCAGCGCCCGGCGCCTCTTCGCCCCTCGCATCTCTGCGGCTCTGGGAGGAGGCGGAGAGCGGAGGCCGGTCAGCGCCCGCCCGCTCCCCGCGCCGCGCCCGGGAGCATCGCCGCGGGCCGCCCCGCCGCTCCCGGGCGACGCGGGGACCCGACGGCCCCCCGGAGGGCGCATTTATAGACCCGGATTAGGGGAAGGGTATTAACCCCGCCGCGCGTCCGTGCGGTGCGGGGCTGTGCGGGAGATTTGCTTGGCTCCCCTTGCCCCCGGCGTCCCCGCCCCGCTCCGCCGCGGCTCTCGGGCGGGAGCGCTCGGACGGGAGAACCGGACGGAGTTCGCAAATCGGGGTGTAAAGGGCGAAAAACGGCTACAACGGCCTGAGGCTTCGGGAGCAGTTCTTAATGCCCCTAAGTAAGCTATTCTAATTATAGCAAACGGTCCGGATTAACGGGGAGGGAGGAAAATTCTGTTATTTACAAACTGTTTTATACTCGGCTTCCCTCGCAAATCCTCTCGGGCGAAAGAGTTAATCGGAGCCGCGAGGGAGCCGGCTCCCCCCGACGGCTCCGCTCGCTCCCTCCCTCCCTCCGTCCGCCGGGCAGTAACCCGGGACCGGCTCGGGACCAGCGAAAGCCCCGTCGAGCCGGCGAGCGGCCGCTTACCTGGGAGCGGAGGCCGGTGTGGCCGGGTGCAGGCAGGCTGGGGAGAGCCCCTGTCCCCGCGGAGGCTCCGCCGGGCGCGGAGCGGGGCGGTCGGTGGCGGGGGCTGCGCCCTCCAGGGCCATGCGCTTCTCTTATATAGCACCGGCGCGCTCCTTTGAGCACTATCGACTTTAGGTGGGTGGCAGCCGATGGGAGACACCTCTGGTAATCAGTCTTGGGCTCAGAGAAGGTCTCTTCTGACAAACTTCCTCCTCCCCATTTGTCCCCCGGTGGATGGCAGCTGAAAGCTGCGTTTGAAGTGCCCCTGAGCTGTTTGTGAAATTAGATTTCCCCGAAGACTGGGAAACGCTTACTAATAAAGCTTTCGGCTCAAGAGATTAAAATGTGGTTTAATTTAGCGGGATTCCCTTGGGAATACAGCAACAGAACTACTTTTTCTTCCCTTTTCTTACTGAACAAAGGAGCCGTGAGCAAAGTCTGAAGTCTATATAAATTTAGTTCTGTTTTCATGGCAAGGAAAGTGGTAGACTGCCTCTGGCAGGTGAATTCACAAACTAGAGACCTTATGAAAGTTTGTTTCTCCAAAACAGCTTTTTCGGTTTTTCACAACGAGACTTAATAAAAAGTTGGCAAAAAAAAAAGGTACTGACCTAATGAAACTATTAAACCCACAATTTAAAGGACTTGCCTCCAAGAGTAGTAAATATGTAAGCAAATAATGAGAGCTCACCTTTCAGAGAGCACTGCATACAGGTGATCTGGGTGTGGATTGAAAAGCAGAACAGTTATACTAGGCAATATTTCACATTATGACAAAATTTTCAAGTATAACTCTTTGCCAAAGGTACCGGTGAGGTACTTAATAAGAGTGGGAGAAAAAGAATAAGGATCCGAGATATCCTTGAATATGTGAAAATGGGGAATTTAGATTTGAAAGGTATTTAAACTACTCTCCATTTGTCTGATGTGTGGCAGTGCCCTACAAACTCTGTTGCCCAAAACTCTCTCTTTCCTACCCTTCTCAGACTGTCTCAGACAGAGCACAGGCAGGGCTGCATCTCTTGGGGTCTGTGTCATTGCTGGTGATGGGAAGTCAACTTCTTCACCCATCCTCCTACTCTTGTGCCATCATTCACTTAACTTTTGGGGGATGATACCGTAGAGATCAGGAATAAAATGAAATGTAACTAATAAAGGATTACAAAGAGTTTTATCACACAATTTTTTTAGAGGTTGGTACTGTACTAGATAAGCTGGTCTGACATGTAGATTCCCAGGGTGACAAAAAAAAAGAAGAGCTGATCTCTTTCTCATTACATAATTTCCTTCTTTTACCTCTTTATTGGGGGCATATGAAGAGTTTTCGTTCCACAAGCTGACAGGTTAGGTGAAGAGGGAAAGAGAGAGCACTAGTAAGCTGAGAAATAAAGCAGCATATTAATTTACCAACTCCAAAACAAATCCCCAAACTTCTCTCCATCTGCTTTTTGTTTGCTTGCCTTTATTTTGGCCTCTGAGATAATAGTACCACCACAAAATGGGACTGAAATCTTCTCTAAAAATGTCCAAAGTGTTACCTTTTTCTGCTCATAAAAAAGTCTTTCTTGGGACTGTTTGAGGCAGGTAGCAGAATTCACATAAGAATTAAAAGCAATATTGCAGAAAGCAACTGAATAGCTCCTCTTCTTTCCCCCTCATCCCCCAAAAGGGTCTAAGAGGTCTGCAGACTGCTATTGGTGACTGTGCAATTTTCATGGACAGCATCCTGGAGCCATCAGTTTGGGAAAATTTGTGATAACTTGAGCAAAGGTAATTAAATATGTCACCCACGTTCAGTGGGCTTCTAAAATACCAGTAATGTTACAAATACTAAGGTCACTACATTTTGTTGTTTAACTTACGTGTTGAAGATTTAGGGTTTTAAAGCTTTCTTTAAGAATCCAGCTAGGCCCTTAGCCACTATGAGCCACCCAGTTTTGCTGTTCTCCTTTTTCTCTGCTGTGACTTGCTTCCCTCCTTTGGAAGCGCTACATCCTTCCTTCCTTGAATTGACATTATCCCTATCCAGAGGGCAATAAACTTTTTTAATTACTGTTTTAAATTAAACCAAACTGACAGGTTGGTCACTTCATTTGTTACCAAGAGTTATTTTTTTTCGCTTTTTATAGTGTTATCCTTTGTGTATTTTTGAAAGAAGAAACAAGAAGTCAAGGAAACAAGAGAGTGGGTGACCCTGCAGAGCAGCCTGAGAGGCAGATCTATCAGGCCCTGAAGTTACTGCAATGATTCCCATTCAATGCTGTGGCAGCTGGAGCAAACTTTAAAAGGAAAAGAACTAATTAGAGCCCCAGCACGTCTAATTCACAAGTTTTAAGTAGCTTTTTCAGATTCTTCCTATACCCTATACCCAAGAACCTTAAATACTTTTTTAAAAGGAAAACAAAAAGAATTGTTTTCTGTTATTACACAAGGCCTTGTCTCTTTTGAAATTGTTTTGATATTTGAAATCTTCAGAGAGCATGGCAGAATGGCAACCAGAGGAAGATAACTTTCACTAATCCCAGGCAATTCCAGCAGGTTGAAAACCCATTCTCAGGTTACAGTTACATTGTCCCTTTTGTTAGTAGCTCTAATGTGCCTCCTCATCACTATATGGCAAAAGAACCCCAGCATGAGATTTACATCAAAGAGAGTATCTTAAGACTCTATGGAGTATCTTATTTAGGAACTAAAAACCTGCTCATAGTGAGCCTGAATGAGTCTGGTTATTTGCTTCTTATAGCCACTACATCACATCTTTTTTCTGTGGCATGTTCTTTATATTTTCTAGTCTGTCTTTGCCACAGGTCTGTGTCTGGTTGAAGTTAAGAGCAAAGTAGTTAAATCAAAGTATCATAGGGCTGACAGGGACTTGGAGACATGATCTAGTGCTCTCCATTGCCCAAGGCAGAGGCAACTGCACCTATGTCATCATGGCTCAGTAAGAAACCTAACTTTTAATTTTTTCTACCAAGCTCAACACTTCAAATTAAATCCATTAAATGAGCAATTGGTAACTTTTAGTTTAGTAGTGACATTTTACCTCAGGATTTACACTGAAATATAAAAGTTATCTAACTGTATTCCCAAAGCACACACTCAAATAAAAGATAGGCTAAAGCAAAGATTTAAAATTTAGGTGTCTCATCCTTTCTAAATAAATCTGTCAGCCAACGATTTCCATGGCCACTCAGCTAAATCAAGAAGACAAACAGAGGACATGGTTCTGGTGAAGTCCAGGGGAATTTTCTGGCTGACTTTGTTGAGCTGGGATTTAAAGCAGGGTTGTTACTGAAGCGGAGGTGAGGATGTGAAAAATGACGACAAAAATATTAATATATTAGCCAAGGCAATAATTTATAGATGGCTGTTGTAATTTCTGATAAGTAACAGAAGATTCCAGCTGCTTTTCAGATTGCATTGTTTCCTTAAAATCAAAGTTTTTAAACAGTTATATATGTATGTCTGTTGAGGCTGATATGCTGGATCTTGCTTCATTGCAGAGGACTTGGTCAGATCTCCTGACTACCTTTTGTAGACCTTTATTTCTATGAATCTATAGATTTTTTGCAAGCAGCTTTTAAGTCACAGGACATGCTAATGAGCTGGCTGACAGTGGAAGACCGTACAGTTAAAGAAGTGAAACAGTATTACTAAAAAAGATGTGATAATCAGCATAATGTATATATGCCAGAACTTAAAACTTAGTGCATTTCCTTACTTGATGCTCTTTTTTCAGAATTTTGTGTAGACATAGCACAGCAGAGAACTGTATCTTGTTCTTAATTGAATTTTAGGTAGCAGTCTCAAATGCTTATTCTATAAAATAAAGATCATTGTCTTTACAATTAAAAATAGAAATTAATTTTATTATTACAAACATATCTAAGTATTTTTTACTACAGAGGTATAAGCTCTATTATTATGGCTTTATTATTAAGAAATACTATCCTGAAGTCATCCCAATTTCGGTTTGGGAGGCATTTTGCACCTGCAACTAAGATATAATGAGTCCTTTTTTGGAGAACCTTTGGCTCTTCTGTGCTCTGGAAGGCTCAGCTGGAAACATAAAGCAGCTTCTGACTAAGATTTTTCAAGAAAAAAATAGAAAAAGAAAAAGGAAACTAACCTCTGGTTTGCTCAGTAGGAAGCAAAGAGGGGGTAGGGGAGAAGGCTAGGAAGAGCAGAGTACAGTAGAACTGTGAAATGAGAAATAAGTCCTTCTTCCGCCTTTTATCCTTCCCAAAACAGTTTCAGTAGTGAAGGCTTTGTTCCTGCACCATCTGACCAAGTGCAGCAGGGACTACTCAGCTGAAGAAGGCATTCAGGAGAAACTACCACATTCAAAATTATAGTCTGAGTCTATAGGTTTTATTTCACAAGAATCTAATCCAAATGGTTTCTTTCTTAGGCCATTTGTTATCGGGAACTTAACAGCAAGAAATGAGCATTGCTTGCCTTTTAAATTGTTACCTGGATGATGTTTTCTGCAAACTTTCCAAAGAAGAAAAATTGAAAGACTTTAAAACCTGGACAGATTTTGCAGGACTCAAGAGTGGTGTACACAGAAAAAACATTTTGAGGGCCAAGCAATAACTAGTCTGACCAAAGGACCCTTTTAAACTGCTTACAGTCCTTCCCAAACACTGTGACATGGATGATTTGAAAGCAATTATTTGTATTACCATGTCACTTAAGACTGATGTTTAGAAAATCCCCACTAGTTGTTTCATTTATTGTCAGCTTCTGATTTTGACCTGAATTGCATTTAAGAAGGAAGTAGCAGACACCCTGCAGAGTCCTACAGCAGGCATCTGTTGTTATCTTACCGCATCATCAAATCAAAAGTAGGTACCAAACAGTCCCACCGGCTTGAGTGCCTCTTTTGGACTCAGTCCTGGATTCTCAGCTGTGTTGGATGTACCACCAAAGATAAAGCGCTGTTTCTAAGGTAATGACGGTTCATTGCATCTGTCATTAAAGCTGTTAAAAGAGTTAATTTACAGATGCAGTGGGTCAAAAATAAATCTCTTGCCAGACACAGAAGACATCTTCACCATACACCCTTCTTGACAGAAGATTCATGACAGCAGACAGGAATTTAGCAACACCACCTAAAGCTGACTAGCAACCAGAATAACTGTGCACATGACATAGTTCCTTGAAGAGCTCTCTCTGGCCAGCATGAGGACCATCATCTGAGCAGATAGATCCTTTTCCTTTCAACAAAATCTAAAATTGAGTGGTGTTTTCAGGGCTTGGCAGTTAGAGCAACATCAAGCAGAAGACCTTACATTCAAATTCTAGAGTCTCTGATTCAGAAAAAAAAATATTTAATTTCCTCTCACAATGACAGCATTCAATCAGGGGAACCTGGACCTAAGGATTTTTGAAGGAAAAGGTTCAGTGACAGCCTTCACCACTGATGGAGAGTCACTTCAGGTATGCTGCAGCAGTGACCTGAATCTAGAGGCCACCGACATCCTCTGCTGAGATAATCATCTTTAAAAGAAAGAAAAATTTGATGGGAATGTCTTGTCAGTGATGAAAGAATACACTTGAAAAGTTTTAGAAAAAATGAACTGCAGGTACCATCCCAAATGAGAAAGTTCATACCACCTCCAGAGCAGAAGTTCAGGCATTCGGTACCATTCCTTTCAACAAAGTAATTCTCTTGTGATGTATTGCATCAAGGATGTATTTCCTCAGAGGTCTCTTCTGGATGACCTCTGATTTTGTTGTCTGATTTCTCAGTTGGCTGGCAAAGTTTCCAGACCTGCTGCACATTGATGATGTCAATGCAAGAGACTTCTAAGAAACATTTGGGTTTGCATTACATGACTGTCAAGAACTTTGAAAGTTAATGTATCATTAATTCAGTGGATCCAGTGGAACGACTGGTTCACTGGGAAGCTTCATAACAAAAATGGTAGTAGCATATCCTCATTTAGATGAATAGCACACACAACGGTGTTGATTTGGGAGAAGATTTTTGTCAGGAATCAGTTTTTAGACTGGATAGTGATAAAGAGAACTGGTGTCTTAGCAGGCCTGTATGAGAGCTGCAACAAAGGGGACACAATCAGTCTGGATGCAGCAAGATGCAGAGAGTGAAGCTATCTGAGTGTGGATTCCTACCTTAAATACAGTTGCTCTGGAAAAAAAAACAAAACCAAAAGTCATTTGGACAAAGCAATGCTACTGATGTCCAGAAAGAAGGATCTCAACCAATGTTGTTTATCGCTGATGAGACTGCTGCTCAAGTCTTGCACTTGAATCACAGGTTCATACCTCAGGAAGAATGAGTAAGACTGGAAACAAATAAGAAATATGCTTTTAAGTTTGGGAAAAAAATATGCTAAAGCAAGAGATGCAAGCTTATCAGAGAGAACCTTGAGCTTAGCCTAAAAATATCTACTCAGAAAAGGGAAGTTTGATATTAAGGAACTTTTTAATTTAGGAACATGAATTTGGAATAGACCATCATGGTCATTCCATTTACAAACCTGAAATTATCAGCAGGAGTGCTTTAAACAGAATATAAAAATGCACTCTATATGCCCTTACAGACTTAATTTTAAATAGTCTATAGCAAATTTAAAATGCCTGTAATAGGCCAAAAGACAATCTAGAATATCTTAAGGGAACATCAGGAAAAAAGTCAAGAACAATGCCAAAGCCTTAAGGCCTTGCAGGAGTAGGGAACTTTTTAAATAAACTGATCCAAGGAAGCAGGTCATTCTCTTGTTATGACTGCCAGAACGCTTCTGTCTACCTGACCTACAGGAAAAATGTAATGATGATTCCAGCCCTGGGGACTGACCCTGTGATTGATACACTAGCCAAGCAGCTGAGAATTTAATGAAATACTAATGAATCTTTTTGACATACTGTCACCAGCTGTGAAAGTCTCCAGTGACTCAAAGGAAGGGAAAAATGTCAATCCTTTCAATGTCCTAAGCACACGAGGCATCAAAGGGATACCCAAGGAATGGTCTCCGTTTTAGTCAGGTGACTAGTGAAAACATGGGGTTAAAGCAATAGAACTCAAATAGATGAACAGTAATCCTGTAGCTTCCATATTCACTTGGATACAGTCACAGGTTATTTTTAACAAACTACTTCTAGGCATGGCACAGTTCTGTGAAAAAAAGTTAAATTGTTAAAGTCTATGGCCAGTGACAGAGAAAATAACCTTATAACAAATTGTATCAATGTATTTGGGTTTTATAAACAAAATAAACCTTTTAATTTGCTAACATCACGTTTGAAAACCTTTTAAAGACCTTGCCATATCCTTGGTCACACCTGAAGGTTTAGATGATTATAAGTGGCACTAATGAATTACATGTTATGTAAATGTACTTTTTCTGATAAGGTTGAAATGAGCTAGCATTTCACTTTCCCTTATTTTCTATTGCAAGCTCCAAAATCATATGAAAACAAAAGAACTAGATCTCCCTAACCCTCTTTAATGTCTTCTTTTTTTTGTTTGTATCTTTTTCTTATTCTCTTTTTGTCATGCTATTCCCAAATCTGAAATAATTATTATTACTTCAACCGCCTATTACTTCAACTGCCTCAGTTTCTCCATATTGGCTGATCCTTCCTTCATCTTTTCAACTATCTATGCCCCATCTCTTGTTTTTCTTTTCATTTAAAATGTCACTATAGCTGAAATATCAAATGTGTTCACTCATGCAGGTTTTTTACACATCAGTTGTAGTTTTAACAAACAGAAAGCCATATACTAAGTTCTTTGTCACCAAGGAAAAGAAGAAGAAACCATACTAATCACACAAAATTTCTGTGAAACATTTGTTTCTTGATACCTGCACTAGGACAATTTAATGAAGGAGGCAAGTAACACTTTTTAGGAATGGTTTATTGTTATTGGTGGTGGTTTTCCTTTTTTTCTGTGGGGTTCTTTTTACAAAATGAGTTGGAAGTTTTTAAAGAAATAAAGATCGACAGAGAATCAAGCTGTGTTAAGCAGATGCTGTATTGTTGTTCGAGATTATTTTCAGTTTAGTTGCAACCAATATTAAGGCTGAAATTTCTGCTGAGGTTGTACATTCCTTGTTCTAAGTTAGTACATCTTTTGCCACAAATTCTGGCAGTGTGACCATGTGGGAGTTAAACTGTAGCTTTCCATCTAATAGCTTCCACTGGATCCCTTTCTGTGCACAACTGAAAAGGCTCCTCAGTTTGGGCTTCACAAAAACGTTACCTGTCTGCTAAGACAGGGGATCCTGTAACAAAGAGGGAACTTTGCTAGCATAGAAAGTTAAAAATGGAGCAGAGAAAAAAGTGAAAAAAACCCAAAGATATATCAACTTTTCCCAGTCACTGACAAGATTACTACAAGGCACACCTTGATGCTGCATTAAACAGCATTGTTAAGACAGTCCAAAAGGTGCTTGTTTGACTGCTCAGAAGCAGTATTGCCTGTAATGGACAACCCCCTCCCAGACTTGGTGGAGCTCTTGACCCTGCTCTGACAGATAGCAAAGTGCATCTGATTCCCAGATGACAAATCAAAGGCACAGAAATAGAGGAGTCTTGCCCTGTCTACAGAAACATCTCAGGCACGGGGCAACAATTGATTTTGGTTGATGACTGCTTTTTGGATGATAAATGCCTGTTTGGAGAGGTTTTTTTTCCCACAATGACTATGGCAGTTATGTGCCTGACCTGAAAGACAGGGACAACAGCCTGCAAAGTCCACTTGCAGTGATTTACCCACTGCTCAGTTTTGCCTCCCAACAGTTCTCAACTCTTCATAACTGGAAAGTAACATGAACTTTTTTTTATACCCTGTGAAAATCTTTCTTTATTTAGCTTGTTTTCCTGAGGCAGTGAATTCTTACCCAATTACATTATTTGTCTGTAGTTTCATGCACAATTTAAACCAATATAATTTGGAAAGGCTGCCATAAAGGATCTATGCCATGCACAGCATGCCTCTGGCCACCAAATTTCTGCCCTTGAGCTACCATTTCTGCTAGATTGGCACAGACATTCAGGTGGTTGCTTGCTGAACCGGGTCAGAGTAATCGTTCAGGCTGGAATTTGTTCCTCATGGCTAGTTTCCCCATTTAGCCAACTGTATAGCTCACAACCCCTTTAATGTATGTGAAGAAACAGATACCATGAAGGTGTCAGTGAAGAGCTGGTAGCGAGGGAGAGGCAGGATTGCATCTTCCAGAAGCAATTCTAACTTTCAGTGTTTACAAACACGTGGCTGCAGACAAGACCATGATGCCTTCTGTCTATCATTAGAGCATTTGAGTCCACTGGGCATTTCAACCATGTTGACAGATGTGTCATACAGATATAGACATCCTATATTTCTCTAAACATACAAGCCAAAGTCAGCGGGAGAAATTCATTAGTGCACAGAATGTTAAAGGAACTAAAAATCTTTAGAGGGGTGCCCTAGTCTTCTGCTCTTCTTTCCAGGAGGTCAAGACAGAATTGATCCAGCAAGAGATAAGCCCAGTACTGTGTTTGTTACTGCTCCATTTCTCCTGTCTCATCTCTTATTTTTCCTCCTCCACAATTACCATTTCATTATCATTGCAGGAATTTGAATATGTGGCTGAGTAAACTGCACAAGGCTCCTGCAGCAGCTGTCTTAGCACTCACCTGCTAAGCAGCACCAAGACCAGAGTCATACAAAACCCACCTGAAGGCTGGACAAAGCCTATATTTCCCAAGACCTTTCATCCTTTTCCTTCTAAATAAAAAAATACAAAATGGATTTCAGCTGCAAGGCATGATGCTTTAGGAGGTCTATAAAACACTGTGAAAAAATGTGTTACTAAAGCTAGTGGATCTAAGATAAGCAGCTCTTCTTGGCCTAGACAAAGACCTTTAGCTGTTTGAGGAGGAAGACTATGAGTAGGGACAGCCTCTCATACTGCCTGCCTGCAACATATGGACCTTTACTAAATCTGACTTGAGCAGGTTTAACTTATTTGGATGTAAGCCCTACTAAATATTTGGAGAGTAATTCAGATTAAAAAAAAAAAAAGGCCAACCCCATCTTTTAGTTCTGTATGAGTATCAGCTCTGTAGGGCAGAAGAATAAATACTGCAGATAATGCTGAGAAAGAAAGAAAGAATATAGATGTCTCAGACAAATGGCTCCAGTGACACAGTAGAAGCACTCCCACTCTGTTAGCTGATATCCATCGAAAATGAGCTTTGCAGGTACTTTAAACCATTGTTCAATTTCCTTTAGGAGAAGATTACTTAAACAACAAAATGGTGGAGACCTGTACAACAAGGACTTCACTGTCCCATTAGATGCTATTGCCTTTTTTAGTCCTATTCACCTTTGTCTCTATAATTTCTTTTTACTTTGTCTAGTACAATGGCAGAGACTTTCTCTTTTGCTCTTTCTGGAAAGCTTTTTTCCTACTATTATTATTAATAATAATAACACTAAATGAGTCAAGGAGAAAATTTAAGTGGAAAAGATAACAAGCTGAGTGGAGGAGGTAGAAAAATTATTGAAAGACTGTTGAGTGAGTGCAGAAGCAGTGATGCAGGGGGGAGGAAAGATGCAAGGCACGGAAGGGTTAAGAGAGGAGGAAAAGAAAGTCTGAGTCAATGCAGAGTAGGAGGAGGTGATTAAGAAGAAATCAAAAAGTTGAATGTTAAAAGGAAGGAAGAATGTTGTTACACTGAAATCAGAAGAGCAAGGAGAAAGAAATGGAAAGACAGAGAAAATCCTGAATAGGCTGAAGGAAGGAAGTTGTACTCCACTCCTTTTTCTATAATGTGAAGAAACTGAAGGAAATGAAGAAGAAATTGAGTAATTAAAATAGACTGGGTAGAGAAGAAGGGTAAAAAAGGAAATGAGATAAAATTAAAAAATTACGTTTGATACATAGAAGGGAAGAAGCTGAAGGATACAAGTATTGTTCTAAATAGTATTTCCACCTTATTTCCTTAGAAAATGAAGGGGGCTTTCCACATGAAGTTAAATTGGAATTTAAAAACAGAAATCAAGTAAAAAAATCCCAAACTTTTGTAAACTAAGGAAGGGACATTTGCAAGAGATATACTGCTTTATATGTATTAATTTATGGAGGAATAGCATTTCAAAATATCACCAAATACACCTGCAATACATGCAGATAAGTCAGATAAATTTCATACACTTCAAGATTTTTTTTTTATTTGCTATTTTAATTGGATTTTATGCTATTTACTAGCTCAAAAAAATCCAAACCAAAACATTTTCTCTGACATAGGGCATTACATAGGCATTTGGCTTGCTGCTGAGGTAAGTAGAAGATGATGAACTTGGCTTTGCTGTTGTATAAACACAGATGATGTTCTTTAGCTATTATCTACTCATGCAACAATCCTGAGCTTTTTTGAACCAACTCTGAGCGTTTCTGAAGCATGACACATTCATGGCTTTCTCATATCTATAAGCTCGTCAGGAATTCCCCCTGAATTCCACCCATTCTCTTAGATCAGTTCTATCCTTCTGAAATGCCCTGCTTGCTTTTTCTGTTTGTAATACCTACGTGCCTTTCACTGTCATCACTTTCCAGTACCTCCATAGTTGTCTTTTCATTTTCCTTGAGCCCTATTTGTATACTGTTCTCATACATCTGCACATCTTGAAAGTGCGATGAGCATGTATTGGTGTAGTTTTAGCTAAATGACACATCAGAGAACATCGCTTCTGTGTACAACATAAACACTGAAGCTTGTTAGTTTTTGTCCCTGAAAGAATACTGCTCTATCAGAGAGTACTGATTAAACAGGACATATGGATCCTACAGGAGTCCATTAAATAAACCAACAGAGATAATACAGGATTCTAGGCAGCTTGCCTTGACAAGGCACTAGCCAGTTAGCTGTCAGTGTGGTGGCCAGGTTGCCCACAGCCTGGAATCCTCTACTTCCCTGTGATAGCAGCTGGCTCCTTGGGCAGCCAACAAGCCAGCGCAGCAGCTGGGCAGCTAAACATGAGGGAAAGCATTCAGAGGGGTGGGAAGCAAATGTGTTTGTCAGCTCACTAATCAAGAGAGACATTAGAAGGATTTAATTCCTGTGGTAAATATCAAATTTCTGACTTTTCATCTTGGTCCAGGAGGGATCCATATGTATACATGTATACATGTCTATATATATATGTGTAAAAAAACCTAATATATATGTATGCTTACGTACGCGCACTCCTATTTTAAAATGTTATTTATTGTGAGAAACAAAATCCTTCTTCCAGCTGGCTATAGCGAACTGTTACTGTCCTCTGCCATGAAATTTCTGAGTAGGCAACTAGATGCCAAAATCAGGGAATTTCAGGGAGCCCAGCTGATTATAGGAAATGACATGACATTGTCACTGCACATTATTACAGTTAAATATGAGCATGGGTATGGGGTTAAATTGAGAAAGTGTAGATTTTTTAGTCCTGAATTAAACAATCATCACTATATACTTTTTAAAGCTTTATTAATTATGAAGAAATAGGAAGACAAGAGGTAATAAATATAAATAATATATACAAATAATATAACATATGCAAATAATAATACATACCACTATATATGTGTGTGAAGTAGAGCTCCTGTGTCACCAATATTTGTTTTTACATTCCCCCTGTCCTCATTCTTTGTAAGAAAAAAGGTCTTCAGCTTGGTAGTCTTCAAAAAAAAAAGCTACAACATGAGCTGAGAGGATCTTGAGCTCTTTCTGAGGACTTTCTGATCCTGGTTCTTTAAACTAAAGGCGAAATTAAGGGAAATATTACAGAAAAGAACAGCAAAGGCAGGAAATGATGTGGTCTTTGTCTAGTATGGGCATCACTGCTTCAGAAAGAGGAGCAAGTTCTCAGTCTTGGCAGCTGTTGGAGGAGGTGGCCAGTGGACCCACAGGAGTCTGCTAAGGACATGAGTTTCAGCTGGTCAGAAAATCAAGTAGGGTTTTGAGGGAAGCAGTCCTGGCTGGCTGGACCAACATTCTCAGTTTTATCCGGCTAATGTACAGAGAGAAGGAAGACTGAGGTAGAGACACAGAGGTGTCTTTAAAGCACAGATGACTAACCAGAAAGACAAACAATACAAAGCCACTGTTAATGCTTTTTAAAAACTGGGTTCATACCCTTGTACATATTGCAAGAAGAACTTACAACGAGAAAGAAGTGAAGTATAAAAGAAGGAGGAAACCTCCTCATTTATAGATTTGGTTGTCTTGGATGTAGGAAACACTCATTCCCCTAAGCCATAAACAAATAGAGAAAAACTTGTTTGTTTTTTTTTAAGAAATATTTTTTAAACTCTTATTTATTAGAAAATGGCAAATTAAAGACATGCTCCTGAAAAACATAAATAGGTTTCAACTAAAGTAAGCAATATAATATCCCTTGTATTGATAGTGAAATGTTTCTTCTCTTCTAAACTAAATAATTTATGGTAAACCTGCAACATAAATATAACCATCAATGCCAACATGCTTTGATCTTCTTAGCACTGGCAGGCCTCTGCTGCCTCCCACTCTTGATTTTGCTAACAGTAATTTAAGTAGCAGTAATTCTGAGATAAAAGGATTACAACTTTATGAAAATATTCCCTTGCAAAATTAAAAAAAAAAAAACATTCATAAAGCTTGTCAGGCAGCTTTGTATCCCTTGTACTTCCATAGTACATGACTTTGAAATCCTTGGTCTGTGCTGAGTGGTTTCCTCATGTGAGTAAATAAGTGGGAACAGTTAGAGCTTGATTGTGAGACAATGCCAAAATCTCTTATTCTGCTGAAATGCGAGTGTGGCATGACTTTGTGTGCTTGTTTTGCACAAAGACACACTGCAGTTAGTGCCACTATGGATGTGCAAGCTTTGCTCAGCCTGCAGCTCTAAAAAGCAGGCCCGGTGCCTCCAAGGCTACAATTCCTTCCCCAGGCTGACCACAGTTCTCAGGGTCAGGGTAGGAGCTCAGTGCACTTCTACCTGGATACAAAAAAAGTGGCAAGCACGACCTAAATATGTGGGAAAAGACTGTTAGTTATTTTAGAACAGATTATCCTATGTAAAAATTAATAAAATAAATATTCTCTAATAATTTTCCATGTAGTCTTATGATACATAGCTGCTTAATGCTGCTGGAAACAATTTTTTCATCCATTTAGGTTTTTGAACTGTAAATCGGCACATTTTATTTCTCTTGATTGGTCCTATCATTTTTAAGGATTCAAGTTTCACAAGTTTTGCTCCAAGGACCTGGGAAATATCCATTTTGATGAACTAAAAAAATGAAATTTTAGGCTTTCTATTTGAATCTAGAGTATACACTGATTATTTAGAAAACAAAAATGCCAGTTGAAGTATTCCAAATCCCAATCAATAACTGGCAACACAAATATCATGGGTGAAATATGAGGCTTCTGAAAAAATACATCAGTTAATTTGTAAGAAGATCCAACTTCTCTCAACGTATTCAGGAAGGTCTATAAGCAATTTTTTAGAAAAGGGGGAAAATAAATTTTCTTTGTTCCAAATTTATTATGCCTAATTCCCTAATCTAGAGTCCAAATAATGTAGTTGAAGTGTAAAGCTGCACACAACAGAACATTTTATTTTTGTATTAGTTATAACACGGATGCAATATGGCATCACTCTTGGTAAACTTATGCTATCATCTTTCTAGCACAAATAGCTGCAATTTTAATGAAGTTAGGGACTTCGAGCCATTGAAGATGTACTTACAATTAGTTTTGAATTGTTTATTTGTAGGTATGCAGATCTTCTGAATGCTAACAAACAAAAGAAAGTCATTAAGGAAAATTACTTAGTGCATTATTATATTTTTTAGTTCTGTACTCTTAGAATCTTCCTTAAAGGCTATTCAGACATTAGAGAGAAATGTTATAGGTATTAATGAGAGGTTAATCACTTATTTTGCTTTGCCTTTGATTAATTTCACAGATGCTGGTAGGAACAATTATCCTTTACACATTTAGATGGATAGAATTTTCATGCAGCAAGCGTTTCCCTGTTTTTTTCTATCCAGGCCAATGGGATAATGATAAATAAAAATGTGACAATCAGTGCCTTTCATTGAGAAGATCTCACAGTACTTCTTCTGACAAGATTCGTGCCATAAGCAAGGAATTTCTCCGTCAGACAACCAAATTACCTCGTACTTGGAAGTTCCCATTTGTTAATCCCCTGGAACTCTCCCAACCAGCTGTTTTCTATTGAAAATATAAGCACAGTCTCATTTGAATCATATAAATGGAGAGCTGTGTTGTAACAAACAAAACTGTCTAAATAATATAAAAAAAAAAAACGAGCATAAAAGGTGCACGTTTCATGTGGTGTAATACTCTTGTTTAAAAAAAAATCATCATGAGACTCAGGAGGCTGAGAAAATATATCGTCTTTAACAGTGTAGCAGGTAGCAGTGTAGCATTTCCGCTAAATTACATAATGTCTAGTGCATTATTTTAGTGGGACAATAATGTTAGCTTATTTGTTGCCAATAGATGGCAGTGATCACTCAGTATCCTGCAGGAGTAAAAATTGTGGAACAGAAGTCAGGTGTCAGGAGATGAGTAGGTATTCAGGCAGATTCTTCCCTAAATCCTGGAGTTATCATTATTATTGTTGTGCTTTTAAACAGAAAATCACTGTACTTTCATATGTTCTGGTATCAGGTAGTCCTTGGACTAAGGAAGTCTCTTTTGATGCCTACTTTGAAACCAATTCCATGTCCTGGTATCAGCCTACTGGACTGAAGCCTTCCCAGTGAGGTATTCATCACTTCTCAGGAGGCAAGTGGATGGACAACTTCGGTACCATATATTACATGGTTTGTAGGCATCTCTTCTCTGCAGCCTTCTCTTTCTGCTTTCAACCATATCTCATGATTAATGGACAGCTACCACGGGTGACTCAGCAAACAGTCACTGCTTTCTTTTGAAAAATACACTCAAAAGAAGATTTGATGGGCAGTAAGCCTTGGGGGAGAAGAATGGCAAATTGTCTGATAAATGGTTTTGTGTCAGTGATGATGCAAAAATTCTCCACCAGCCTACATGAAATATATGAACCTATATGAAATAGGTTCAAAATTTCCCCCTTCAGCTCCTGTGAGCAAAGCAGAAACCAGCTGAGATTGTGTGCCATCTGTGTGTAAACAACAGAAATCTTCACCAAGTAGCTATTAGTCTTTTTCTGATCCAGGTGCTACCTACTGGGCTTGAGTCCTTCATAGTTCTTAGCAGTGTGGATATATATCCTTGAGTGACTTAGAACATGCAAACATTCATTTTCACCCTCACAAAGATCAGCCAGCTCCGATAAGGGTCTAAGTATGCAAATGGTGAAATATGCAACACATTCAAAATGTTCACTTCCAGCACTTTCGTAGCTTGCCAAGACACAAGATGACTTCGGCTCAAATTTTATCTTTGACAGCTGTGCCTTCCCCAACATATTTCAGTCCATATCATCTCATAGCTTTGGTGAAGGAGTTAGCTACTTTCTTTAACTACTTCCATGGCCACTCTCAGTTATTTAGAAAAATGTAACCTTCCCAACCATTTCTCAAGTCTTTGAATTTGACTGATCACCATAGATCCATTAAGGGACTTAGACAGTTAATTCCTGCTTTAAATACCTAAGACCATACAGTAGATCATCAAAATATCACAGTTATATCACAGTTCCATCTGTAGGCTGAAGGCACTTCTATTTCCATAGAGTCTTCTATATATTTGATGACCAGCTAGGCATCATCGCTGTACAGAAGCTCTAGCAACATTAACAAATGAAGGCCTCCCTTGCTGAGGCAACTATCAGGACAGTTTTACTGACACACACATACACAAAGACACACAAATGGAGAAGCAATGCTGGCAGCACATTTTTACTCATTAGCATAGTGGTTACAAATTTACCTAATGTGGAGAAAATCAAGGCTAACTCCCTTTTCCACCTGAGAACTGTTAGTACCACTGCTCTGCCCTAACTCCAGTCTATAAAATGTTTTGAAATTTTCCAGCTGCTCCAGTGTGTATAGCTGAAGATTCACAGGAACAGAAGCTGAGCCCACTACTCCCCTTTCCTAAAAGCCTCCTAAGCCATTAACTCATTTTCTCCTTCCATCCCTCCTCTTCTTTCCCACCACCATTTGGACTGCATCAAGGTTTTCCTAACTACAGGATAAACATCATGGATATGAATACCATAAGAAAGAAATACCCTCTTTCTAGCCTTGAGCTAAGCTCCTAACTTCCTAGAACAATTAGTGATGGCTGCTGATCTGTATCAGAGCCTTATAGAAAGACAAAAGGGGTGTCTCTCGTCCTGCAAGTAGTAACTTGAAGGTCCACTCCATTCCTAATACAATTGGTCAAATCTGTATCCAGCACATTTTACCCAGTAGCAAAAGCCTCCTCTACTCAAAGGACTAGGTTCTCCAGATCTCAGATGCAGTACACTGATTAACCTGGACCAGTAAATATGTGAGGACAACTTATTTTGTTTACTTATTTTAGTTACAATGTCTTAGGGTGGGAACATCTTGTGATTTTAAGGCAGATCACAGTAGGGATGAACAGGCATTCCTCACCTAACAAGCTTCTATTGTATTATTAAGAACAGAAGGTAATTTTCTCTATTTGGCTCTGTAATGCATCAGCTAATAGAGTGGATTTTTCATTCATATTTGATACATCACCAAAACACCTGCTCATGTTATTTCAGCATTTGCACTCATACACTCATCTGGAAGCCAAAGATGTTATAGAGAGCAAAATATGCCGTGTTCTTTTTTGTTCTTTTCTGGAAGGTTTGAATGTTCCCACAAAGTAGTTTCTGATGGTCAAAACAGTAAAGGTACAGACACAGACCTTAGAGATATACAACTTGATGGCAAAAAAAAAAAAAAAAATAGTTTACATGGCTGACATACCATCATTAACTTGGGAAGCCAAATGCCCTAAATAGGACACTGGGAGAAAAAGTAGTTCCCTTGAAGGAAATGCATGTGTTCCCTTACAGACACAACATCCCTTATCCACTTCCTTTTGAACTCTGTCTTGGTATGATCAAGTTAGATGATCTTCATTTCAGGAAAGAGATGATGGGGGAAAAGGCTTCACAATCCTCTCATTGCCTCTGACTCATTTCTGTTGCCACTTTTCTTTAGAAAGGGACCCGTGGCAGGTCATCCCAGCAGTTATCTGTCATAGTCAGGAGAGACATGTAAAATTCAAGAACAGGAAAGGCTTTACACCCATTCAACTACCTGTTGCACTGTCTGTGAGGCACAGAGATAGCACAGGTAGCTGGTAAATAAAGAAACAAACATTCAATTCACCTTGTAAAGAAAGAGATCTGCAGTAATGCCCAAAGGAAGAATGGGATTTATGCCAATTAAAACTTTAACTTCAGGCTGGATTCACAGAGCAAACTTTTCTGTAAACCTCTCAGTTTTCAATGTCATCAAAAGTTTTTAATGTAGCTCTAGCTTAAAGGTGACACTAATTCTAATGTACATGTGTTTCACTGGATGAAGTCCACCACAGTTAAGGTAAATCCTGCAAGTGGGTATGGAACAAAGCAGTGAGGGTCCAATGGATTATACAGGGGGAGAAGCCTGGTATGCAGAAATTTAATCTCTCAAAATTATAGCAGCATCACTCCATTGTACTCAGTACTCACAAAAAATAAAATAATCCATCTTCTCTGCTTTTATTATGGTTCAGTTGCTGATTCAAATATGTCTCAAAAGAATCTCATTACATCAGCATTTTGTTTGGTAATATGGTTAAGTTTGGACAGAGAGTCTATCTAGACTAATCTTGAAAACATTTCAGCTGACAGGATCCTTGGCATGACATAACAGGTGAACACATTTCCTTGGGGCTGGAAAAGTGGGCTTGCACTGATGTGATGTGAAATGGCAACAAAGATGTCCACTTGAAGATAAGAAGATGTAAATTATTTAAACTGTTATGGAGTCTGTCTTCAGAATTCTTCTTTAGTCTGTTTTTCTTAGGAGACAAAACTTAGACTAGCCTTTGAAAAGAGCATGGGCATTTGTTCAGTTTCACTTTTATAGCACCATTAATAGAATCAAAACCAGAACAGAATTCACAGACAATTCTCAACTGCTACCATGAAAAACCAATAGTCTGAATGAACAAAATTATTCTTTGCATTAAATCTATATTATTCTACTGTGCTTCTTACTTTGTACCATTGCTGAACTCAGCCCTGTAAAGGTAGTAATTTAATTTGTTAAGTTGTTCATTCCTCAGTGGCATAAAATTCATATCCGTATTTGTATCTGTATCCATATCCATATACACACAAGTAATACTACCTGCCTTTATCCTCATAATTTTCTAGGCCAGTGTCACCCTCGCCAGAAATAAGAAGCATGGCTAGTGCGTTGAATAAAAAATACTTGACATACACAAAAATAAGCAGAGAAAAAAAACACTCATAATGACTGAGAAGGAACAGAAAGACATCATCTGTCAGTCAGAGGCATTGGAAAGCATGCACACCTGTTTTGTTAGACAGATAATAAGAAAGAAAATGCAGTCTTATAACTCAATAGGCATTTTCCACTCCTGTGACTGAATACAGCTTCAGCTGATTTACCATTAACCTGGCATTAGAACCAGAAAAATATTTACTGCTATCATTATCCTTTAACGAATGAGTAAAGGAAGTCCTACTTAGCTACTTTAGCTCTATCACTAAAGTGGCCACCACTCTAATATCTCACAGATAAATGAATAAGTGAAAAAACATCTATTTGAAGATGAAAAGCAATTGCCATACAGGAACTTTCCCATTCTTTCTACTGATAGAATATTCTTAATGAAATTCTTACCCTGTCCTGGTTTTTGGCTGGGATATAACTGATTTTCTTTGTAGTAGCTGGTATAGTGCTGTGGTTTGGATTTAGTATGAGACTGATGTTTTTAGTTTTTTCTAAACAGTCAAGGACTTCTCATCTTCTCATGCTGGCCTGCCAGCAAGAATGTGGCGGATACACCGTAAGCTGGGAGGGGACACAGCTAGGATAGCTGACCCAAATTGGCCAAAGGGATATTCCATACCGTATGACATCATTCTCAGTATATATATCTGGGAAACTGGCCAGGGGCCAGCAATAACTGCTTGAGGATAGGCTGTACATTGGGTGGTGAGCAAGGGTATTGTGCATGACTTGTTTTGTATATTCTGTTATTACTATTATTCATTATTATTGTTGTTGTTAATATTATTGTCATTATTATTATTATTATCATCTCATCTAATTTTGCTGTCCTATTAAACTGCCTCTATCTCAGCCCACATGTTGAATTTTTATTCATTCTCCTCCCCATTCCATTGCAGGGGAGGGAAGTGAGCGAGGGAAGTGAGCGAGGGGCTGTGTGGTACTTCCTTGTTGGCTGTGGTTAGACCACAACGCATCCTCTGATACTACAGATCTTCATAGAATAAATATATTCTCAGAACAAATAAAATTATATTTAAGGATATTTTCATGATTTAGAGGAGGGAGGCTTGCCACATAAGCTTGGAATATGATCTATATAGCTATAATTAGACTTTCACTTCCTGATGATTTGATGAATTTTACGTAATTTTTTTGTTACAAGGCTTCGAAATGGTCACTGTTTCTGTCAGCTGCTACACCTTGGAATGAGTATTCAACTTTTGCCGTTGTTATATTTTCTCTTGGTTCTGTGGTTGCAAATGATTTGCTATTGCTCAGACTTTGACTAAACTGGTTCTTTCCAGCATTTCTGTTTTTCTTTGGCATTATTCAGGCTTGTCACTCACCATACTGACACACAGAATACAGAGTAAGGAGGTCATGTCAGTGGGTTTTGAGAAGTAGAATCTAGAGTTGTGCTGAATTTGTTAGTTTGAGGGTGAAAAAGCTCTTTTAACCATATGCTCTAGTATGACTTGAGGTCCAGACAGAGCATCCCTTTCTGGAAAATTACTAGAGCATTTTTTACAGTTCTGAGTGTATCTGGACTGAAATTAACCAACCCGTTCAAACCTGAATGAAACTTTGAAAGTCTCCTAGGAATACAGTCCAATCAGTAGTAAGGATGACAGCGTGCTTCGTTCAGGTAGGACCTACTGAGCAAACTCCTGTTTTTTATCTAAGGTGACAGGGAACTCTGAGTACCTGACTGCTTTTGTGTGATCTTGAATTGCAATTCAGCCACTCTGCGATCCATTTTCTTTATCTGGAAAATGGGGTAGAATTGCTTCACTAGCACCTTGAGATAGTCGCTGAGAGACTTTAGGTAAGTATAGTTCTTGCAGGGTCAAGCTAAGAGGTAAATGCTGAAAGCCCAGTACCTGAGAACACTCTCAGAGACTGGTGCCTGCAGAACTCACCCTATGTGCTAGGGAACTGCGTCAATGTCTCCTCCAGAGGTAGCCTGCAGCTAGTAAATGCTTCCTTCTCCATTAGCAAAGATGAAAGCAGAGTGAGCTTATGCCTTGCAGGCACAACAGGAAAATGGCACAGGTTTCCCCATCATTCTTTCATTACAGATCATATTATTACTCTCCTACTTGCCTCATATATGGGTTGATGGTCCAGGGTTGGCACTGTGGGAAACATACACTTCAATGTCTGCTTTTAGAGGTCATTAGTGTTACTCTTGCTGCTGACAGTTATCAAGCTCTCTCTTCTCATAGCAAAGTAGAGCTGGAAGTGATTATCACATAAAATCTAGTCTCTTTCCATTCTCCAAACCACACCACTGGCATTTCTAGACAGATGCTTGTCCAGTCTATTCTGAAGAGCCTACCGGGACAGGAGACTCCCATCTCTGTAAGCAAACTACTTTAGTGCTACAAGAAAGTTTTCTTCCCATGTAATCTATTGTCACTTATTATAACTTAAACCCAATATTCCTAGCCTTACTTAAAGCAGGATGTAAGCTTATTCTTCCACGCCTACCTTTAACGTAATTGAAGACTTTTATCAAGTCTCTGTCAAATCTTCATTTGCCTTAAGTAGTATCCATACTTAGGGAAAACTAGTGACTGTGCTGGTTATTTTTTTTCCAAGGGCAAATAGCATAGCAGGAAACGGGGGGAAGCTTTCTGCCATTTTACTGTCTTCACCTGCAAGAGAAATGTCCTGACCAATGCTCCAGGCTTGGCTGTGGGAATGCCTGGTACAACAATACAGACTGCACTATCTCCTGAAATGCATTGTTATTTTAGATTTTAAAGGCAAATGTTATTGTCTGGAAATATTAAATCATATCTCTAAGAATTACCTAATACTTCAACCAGATTTTAAATTGCAGTTCACTGGAAACATCAATCAATGATAGAAATAAGCATTTTTCCAGGAAGGCAGAAACTCCTTAATGGAAGACGAAGGCTAATAAAAAAAAAAAGAGATCTATCTCTTAAATCATAGTCCACCCTCCAGTAAAGCCACGAATCTCTAACATCGCTGCATTACTGAAATTGCCTATTAGAGTCCTTGGAGAATTTCTCTTAAGACTTTTGAAACATTCAGACTGAGAAAGGAACAGGAAGAAAACTCTTGATTTTCATCTTGTGTTATTTAATTTGAAAGCAAAGATAAAGCAGGGCTGTGAAATCAGCTGGAGGCATTATTTTTGGAGAATGTATTTCCTTGAAATATTCTGACAAAAACAGTTAGAAAAAAACCATAATTTTACTGTAAATGAATCAGCATTTTCACAGATCTGGGACTCTTAGTTTAGCAAATCTGACTCTAGCATAGTAAAAAGGTTCGTCTGAAAACTAAGTGTCTCAAAATCTACTTCTTTCTCCTTCCCTCTTCTGTCCAAACTGTGTTAGATGTCAAGCCCAAGTGCAACTCTTTCAGTACATGTCCATCTACAAACAATACACTTGGGTAGCAAACATATGTAGAAGAAGAGTCATTACTTAGTGAACAAACACCCATTCTGCTGTATGCAGAGGAAAATGGGCTGAAAGCACAGTGCTCTCTCTACAAAGCTCCAAATGAAATATCTGTCACTATAAGAGGAAAGGGATTGAGGTTTTCCCTTAGAAATGGTATCTCCTTGTTCATTCAAGGTAAAGTGATATGAAAGATTGCCATCACTTTGTAGATTACATACTACCCACAGAAGATGGATTTTCTCTCTTTCACTAAGTTTTTACTCAGAAGTCTATGGAGAACTGAGATATGATCGCAATAATAAATTTTAGAGCTCTTTTGCTCTGATTGTCTGTCTCGGAATTGTAAATCACTTCCAAAATAGAAGCTTATCACAGAATAAAAGGCAGTTCCCATTGGTATCTCTCTGTGAACTGAGAGATTATGAAACAAATTCACTGAATAAATTTGTGTAATCTGTCTAGAAAAGGTATTTTGTTGCATGGTATAAATTTCTACTGAATACCCTGTAAGAAAGGCTAAATCCCTTAATTCCTCAGCGAACGTCTTAATCATACTCAAGAAAATGCACTGGCCAGGCAGGAGAAAGGTGTGACTTTCCTCCCTTATCATCCTGGCCTGCTTATGAAACAGCTTAAACTCTTTAAAAAGAACATATCAATCCACCAGCCCTCTTCATATTTTTCCTGAGATGAAGCACTGAAACAACTAGATACCACCATCTTCCTAAGTTCTACTGCAAAGCAGAACCTAGCTCTTGCATGTCTTGCTCTTCAAGGGCTGTGAAACAGTCAGCACAGCAGCATGCTCAGTACACACCACCATGGTTTTCTGTCCTTAAAACCAGCGAATAACCTCTTTTTCATCCAAAGCAGCTGTTTGTTTTCCATATATTGCCTTGCAATTAGGGACTGTGCCTGTGAAGGGAAAGCAGGCACCATTTCTCCAGGGATCCCTTGAGACCCACATCGCCCACCTGCAGCTGGACACTCAACCTAGTCCTGGGCCAAGTGTCCAAAAACCCTGTGTATCACAGCACCCATGCTGCAAAGTAGTTAAGCCACTGATGTCCTCTGGCCCTTTGATATTACCTTTACATATACTTGTTATGACCAACATCTTCATCTCCAGCATGTTGCTTGAAGATGTACCTGAAATATAAGTTCAGAAATGTAAGGGCAAAAATATATATGATAAAAAAATGTAACAATGATTGATAATATGCCAATGACTTTAAGACATTCTTAACAAGATGAATGCTTATTTTGAAATATTCTGCCTCAGTGGATTTCTATTGACTTATTAATCAACTATTGAATTGTGGATATATTATTATTTGTATTTTCTGAAAAATATTCTGAACCTTTTAATCAGCTAAGAACTGGAAAGATGTTTTCTTACAAGCTTGTTTATATCACAGATTACTGAGTAGGAAAAGTTGGAAAGAAACTACTTGAATCATAAACAGAGTGGTTAAAACAAGCCAAATTCTCTTTTCTAGTCTAACCTATTCAGAACTTGATAACAATATCTAGGGCCACAGTTTTCATGGATGGTTTTGAAAAGGTGGACAACAAAATTCATGTTTAGATACCTTAAATCAAGCAAAATGTTCAACAAATCTGGAAAGCAAAAAATAATTGAAGTCAGTATTTTTCTACTCAAGTGTGCAAATTTGAGGCTTTAACAATTGCACCTTACAGTTAGATCTGATCATTTTTATAGCCCTCATCTGAATGCACTCCAAGAGGTTTATGTCTTCCTTGTGCTGAGGGCTCCAGAGCTGGATGCAGTACTCCAGAGCAGAGCAGAGGCAGAATTACCTGCCTCTACCTGTTGGCTATGCTTCTTTTGATGCAGCCCAGGATATGGCTGGACTTCAGTACTTTACTGAAGTCCAGGATTCTGGACTTCAGTAAAGCCTTTGACACAGTTTCTCACAGCATTCTGCTTGAGAAACTGTCAGCCTCTGGCCTGGACAGGCGCACACTCTCCTGGGTGGAAACCTGGTCGGATGGCCGGGCCCAGAGAGTGGTGGTAAATGGTGTGAAATCCAGCTGGAGGCCAGTGACAAGTGGGGTTCCCCAGGGCTCAGTGCTGGGTCCAGCCCTGTTCAATGTCTTTATCAATGACCTGGATGAAGGTATCGAGTGCACCCTTAGCAAGTTTGCAGATGACACTAAGCTGGGTGGGAGCGTCGATCTGCTGGAGGGTAGGGAGGCTCTGCAAAGGGATCTGAACAGGCTGGACCGCTGGGCAGAGTCCAATGGCATGAGGTTTAACAAGGCCAAATGCTGAGTCCTGCACTTGGGGCACAACAACCCTATCCAGAGCTGCAGACTAGGAGAAGTCTGGTTAGAAGGCTGCCTGGAGGAGAGGGACCTGGGGGTGTTGGTTGACAGCCGACTGAAAATGAGCCAGCAGTGGCCCAGGTGGCCAAGAAGGCCAATGGCTTCTTGGCTTGGATCAGAAACGGTGTGACCAGCAGGTCCAGGGAGGTTATTCTCCCTCTGTACTCAGCACTGGTGAGACCGCTCCTCGAATCCTGTGTTCATTTCTGGGCCCCTCACCACAAGAAGGATGTTGAGGCTCTGGAACGAGTCCAGAGAAGAGCAACAAAGCTGGTGAGGGGGCTGGAGAGCAGGCCTTATGAGGAGCGCCTGAGAGAGCTGGGGTTGTTTAGCCTGGAGAAGAGGAGGCTGAGGGGAGACCTCATTGCTCTCTACAACTACCTGAAAGGAGGTTGTAGAGAGGAGGGTGCTGGCCTCTTCTCCCAAGTGACAGGGGACAGGACAAGAGAGAATGGCCTCAAGCTCCGCCAGGGGAGGTTTAGGCTGGACATTAAGAAAAAATTTTTTACAGAAAGGGTCGTTGGGCACGGGAACAGGCTGCCCAGGGAGGTGGTTGAGTCACCTTCCCTGGAGGTGTTTAAGGCACGGGTGGACGAGGTGCTAAGGGGCATGGTTTAGTGTTTGATAGGAATGGTTGGACTCGATGATCCGGTGGGTCTCTTCCAACCTGGTTATTCTATGATTCTATGATTCTATGGCTGGCCCTTTTGAATTCAAAGGTTTGGCTCATGTACAGCTTTTCATCCACCAGTACCCCTAATTCCTTCTTAGCAGTGGTGCTCTCAATCTTTTCATCCCCTATTCTGTATTGAGACTGGGGATTGCCCCAGTTCAGGACCTTTCATTTGGCCTTATAGAACCTCAGGAGGTTCAAAAAGCCCCACTTCTTGAGTTTGTCCAAGGCCCTCTGGATAGTTTGCTGTCCCTCAGGTGTGTCAACCACACCACTCAGCGTGGTCCTCCCAAAAAACCAAATAATTTTAATTTACATTCAAACTATTTTAATTCGTATAAACGAAAAATTTGCCAATGCAAGAACAGAAGCATAAATGAACTCAAACCTGGAGTAAGCCACATCTCCTCAATATATGCTAGTTTTGAAGGCTAACCTTGATATCACTGTAGTTTCTGCCCAAGGATATGCTTATGAAAACTTTTTCAAAGGAACAGTTCTTTTCGAGCAACAATGTTCCCTTTCTGTGTGGCATATTATTTTTTCTGTGACTAACAAGTTAATTCAATAACAAAGACTCGTTCAACAGGACTAAATATTACAACTTGGATTGCAGTATGAGCTGTTAAAAACACTTCAATGTGATAGTCAGAAGTTTTAAACGCATCATCAAAAATTCAATTACGTAACATAGGACAGGAACTGATTGCAAGCGTTACTCTCTCTCAGTTGGTGACTCATTTATTGACTCATCTTAATTATTTTAATGACTCATTGTGATGATTCCAGCAACATAAATTCAGTTTGTTTTGTCAGCAATATACAGGTATCAGCTAAATGCTCCTGAGAGAATCAAATAACATAAGCAACAAAAATTAAATAAAAAACTTCTATTCAGAGTATTAATATTGATGTGAAACATATAAAACTGGCTTTGTTTATGACACCTCTCATTTGCTTGTGGCATTCCTCTCAGAAGAATGTGGCTACTTACTTGTTGAATAGTTTTTTGCAGATCATACTTTCAAAGCTAGCTTGAAGGTGGTAAAACACCAGATGTCAAAGAGGTGAAAAAGGGCCGCATTTGCAGGGAGGAGCGGACAGAACAGCTGACCCAAAACTGATCGACAGAATATTCTGTTCCAATACATCATGCCCTGTATAATGAGGGATCACAATGGTCAAGTCCTCCTCTTTGATGGTCAGCATCTAATATGGACCCCTCACCTGTCCTTTTGCCCTTATCCTGGATTCATGCATTGTTGAGTCCAGCTCTGGTCTGCCACCGAGTCCACCCTGAGACCTTTTCCCATGCCTGCTCTACAGTGTCAGTGGTGATGTATAGCTATCAGAGGGTTTGGTTTTGTGTATATTTTACAATTTTCTTATTAATATTATTTTCTTTATTATTACTATTGTGTCATTAAAACTGTTCTAGTTTTAGTTTCCAACCCACAAGTCTCTCATTTCCCTTTCCATGGGTGGGGTGAGGGGAATAAGACCATTACAACTGATCAGACCCAGGGTTGGGGCTAAACTGTGGCAATTATAAATGATAAAAATGCCTCCCGTGTGAAAAGAAAGAATTATTTTTTACACGTCAATTTGGTTGGTTCAGCCATTAATCCAAAGTGTATGGATGGCTTCAGTTAACAGTCAGAGAACTCAGAAGCTTATACCAAACAAGAATATGGCAGTAAATTACCCAGTTTATTATGATTTGTAAGAGAGATAAAGGAACTGAAGCCTGGGAAAGGCTGCCCTTTCCATAAAGCGCAAGTACACAGAGCTCAGCTTGAATCGCTCCTACTAAATTTACTTTGATCATTCATGCTTTGCTATTTTTTCTGTAAAACATAAGGTCCTGTTTGATTTTTTTTCCTCTTGTAAACAAAAAAAGCCAATATTTCTGAAGAACACACACAAACAATTTAATTGTTAGAATTGTAGTTCTCAGAATAACAGTTCAAGGTGGGTAAGAAGGGGATGTTTCCAACAGCACCAAAAAAATCCATTGAAAGAAGCAAAGTTATTTTTATTCAGTTAAGAAAAGGTAGCTGAATTTTAACCTGATCCGTCTGCTAATTCCACAGATGAAAAATATTTCATAGAATTATAGAATAGTTTGGGTTGGAAGGGACCTTAAAGATCATCCAGTTCCAACCCACCTGCCATGGGCAGGGACACCTCCCACTAGATCAGGCTGCCCAAGGCCCCATCCAACCTGGCCTTGGATGCTTCCAGGGATGGGGCAGCCGCAACTTTATACAGAACCACAGTCACTAGTTGGGTGGAGCACTTGTGAAAACCTGGAATAACCAATAACAATTCTTGAACTATCTTTTGCTTTACACTTGCTGACTAGTAATTTGACTTGGTTGCTTCACCTTTTGTGTCAAGTGAAACAGTAAATAATCATTTCCTCCATGCAACCTTACAGCAGCCTTTGAGACAGGCTGCTTCCACACAACAGCACGTTATCACAGCTCCACATAACTGGGCACTAAGTAGTCACCCACTTGGCTAGTAACAAGAGTTTGTAAAGCAATCAGCATTGCAAAGCAATTACCCCCATTTGACAGGCACGACTAGTGTTTCAGACAAAGGGAGCAATTGCTGAGAAGAGTTTTTGCCTACTTTGAAATTGTAAAGAAATTATTTAAAACAACCTGATATGTCCTAAAAATGAGTTTCAGGTATCCCAGGTACCTACATGTGATCCTTTGAAAGAGGGGAAAACACTGTCAGGCATATATCTGCCCTCTTAGCTGTAACTAATTTACAAAATTATGCAGTATAGGTTTAACTGTGTTTGCAAATGGAGATGACAGCCCAGTGCACATGGTTGTGCTGCAGCAGAGTGACAGTATGCTCTGCCCATCCCAGCTGGTTTCTCATCCAACCACTGCATCAGCTGCCTAAACATCTACATGGGGTGTGCCGGCAGGTAGCACACTGGCTTCTGGTGGATTTTGCTGCTGCTGCACCTGACAGCTGTCTTTAACCCACAGTATTTCCCAAGGAAATATGGTCTCATCCACATCTGAAATCTTTTCACTCCTCCATTTCACAGGTTTTCTTTCCTCTTCTGTAATCCAAAGCTTTTCTTGGTGTCATAATTTTTGCCCCTGAACATTCTTTTCCCTGTTCCAGGACCTCCTACATACCTGGCCACCATGGCAAGTGTCTGAATGTCAAGAAAATATTCCACTGGGGCAAAAGGATAGCGAAATCATGAACTAGTCCGTGGTTGCAGTAGGGCTGTGTGTTATACCAGAAATCTGTAATCATTGCTGATTTTAAAAATGCTCTGAAAAATATGGGGTTTGGTACACTTAAAGGAAAATTAATCTCAACCAACAAGAAGCATGGCAAGCCTGAGGCTGTGCAGTGACACAAAAATGGAGCTGGCTGCTTTGAAGTGAATATTTAAGCACTGATCAGAAACTTATCAGCCACCAGGTTAGTTGTGGTTCGTCAATGACAGAAGGAAGTGAGGAAGGAGGAGGGCAGGAACTGTAGGAACTCTCCCAAATCCCGGGACACATTGTGTCCTCACAAAGAAATAGTCAGACTAAGACAAGTAAGATGAAGATTTACCAATTTAGGCCTTTGTTTTGTACAAGCATTCAGGCTGTCAGGGTTTCAAAGTAAAATATTCTTGGTATACCAAGAAATATAGCACCAACTGAAACAATGATAAAAGCATTGCCAAACCAACGGTGCAGGCACATTGTAGGGTATTCAGCACCAGCAACATTACTTTGTACTTACAAAGCCTAGATCCCTAGCCAATGATTCATAATCCCACAACAGCTGCAGCAGTCCAAGACCTTTCCAGCTTACAAACCCCAGTAAGACAAGATTGTTCCATTTAGTCTCCCCAGCAGCCATGATCCCTTCATGGTTTTAGTTATCTTCTTTAAAACACAAGCAGCAGCTAATGGAAAATCTTGTATACAATTTAGTTAACATAGATTAACTCGACACAGACCAAAGTGCAAGTGGTCTCTGAAACACCATTGTTCATAATGAAGGTGCTATTTGCCATTTCCTAAACTGGAAGCCTCCAAATCAATGAAAGGTGATTGCATCCTCTTAATACCATCCTTAAATACTATGGCAATAAAGTTCAGGCAGTAGTTTTACATTAGGGTTTTTTTTTTCTGTAACTGATTATCTGTAGTCATCTAACACTATGCTGACAGTGTAAATCATTACCCTAGTTATAATGTTTATCACCTCTTGGAAAACTATGCAGAAATTTTTCATTACCAAATTAGAAACAGTTATAGGAGGAAGAAAGTAAAGCATACAAAAATCTATTTCAGTATCACACTAATTTTCTTCTCAGATTTTTCAGTATTACATCACAAGTGGGGGGCCTGCAAAATTTCCTGCTCACTCTGTTCCTCACAGCATCTAAGACATCCTTTCTATGAGCTCCTACCACTGCTTTTTTCAATTATGAACTTGCTTCACACTGTAACATCTCTCCTCTCTTCGAGACTTTGATGCTCTCAACCCCTATTAATGAAAAAGCCCTTACTCTGCTTTGGAGGTTTCTTTGAATTTACTGTCTGCAGCACTTCTCACTTAACACATTCTTCCTGCCAACGGCAATCTTGAGCATCAGGGACAGAGACATGGCCAGACGCAGAAAGTCCAAGAGGTGCACTGAGAATGACTAAACATAGAAAAAAAATCTTGAACATGTTACGTGAGATTGCAAAATGTGGCCTGAAAAAGAGATGAAGACTTGGTGCTTTGATAACAACACATAAAAAAACTATCAAGAAGAAAACAGTGCTTTAGGGAACGTAGACAAGAGATTTCTGTGCTCATTCCCTGTTAACATACAAACAAAGTAAACTTCCAAAGCTGTTTTCACCACAAGTGCAGCAAAAATGTGGATAACATACTTCCACAAAAAGCTGTGATGGTGAAGAAATCTGCAAAGTTTTAGGAGAGAGTGGTCATTTTTGTAGATGACAGGAACATCTACAGTACCATAATTTATTACAAATTATTTAGTGCAAGAGACATTAAACCACAGCCTTCAGGTTTAAGCCAATTTCAAATGATTACAACTCAGAATAAGCCTTCAAATGTCTGTGGAGAAGCAAAGGCCACGTAATCCCATTTTCGTCTGAAGTATATGACACTAATCATTGCTGGCGACATGGTATGGGATTAGGTGGGTTTTGGACCTAATCCAAGATGGTATTTCCTACGTGTCTGCTCAGTTCTACTTTTAGCTTTTCTGATAACCCCCCTCCAAGGATCCCAGAAGCAAACCAGCTGTTGCCTGCATTTGTTTAACTTGCAGCCTTGAAACTAAAAAGACAAAGACACCAAAAGACCCAAAGAGACAGTGCATCATACAACAGTCAGGTAATGACTGCTTCTCCCCAGGGAAGAAATGCTATCAAAACATCACCCTATTTCTGTAATTTTCAACACTGCAAAGGGTGAAGTAGACATTCAGGAAAAACATAGAATGGAGCAAAATTTTTAGAAGTTCAATTGTGTTGTCTGAACTATATATTTCTATTTAATCATTGTTTCTTAGCTCTGCTTTTTTCACACTGGACTTGGATGGAAAGAGCAAAGACCTCTAGTCAAGATTTGCAGAGTCAACAAGGCTGTTTTGAAATACATCAGGGTGTGAGAAAACTGGAGTGATCCAAGATTGGCTATTCCAAGTGTTCCAGTACTATAGGTCACAGATCCCAAAGCATCACTTCTTAGGCTTGAAAATATAAGCATTTTTTAAAAATTAACTTTCAATCTATTTATCTTCTGAAACTAGAACATTTAGTCAAGCTGGTTTTGTAAGTTTACATATACACGTAAAACATTAAATTCCATGGTTCAAGGCTTTTAAAAAAGGTAATCTCAAGATTAGAAGAGTTGGGAGTTCTCAGTTCTAATACCACTACGAAACAGCCAGCATGCCAGCACTCTTTTTCTTTTTTCCTCTGCTCTAATCAAGCTGTGAAAGAAAATAAATGAAAAACCAAGGTAAAGTCCTGATATAAAATAAGAAGCCTCCCATTTGATCTCCTGGAGCCAGATTTTCATCTCATGAATTGTTATAACATAGCCAAGAATTATACCCAGCTATTGTTGAACTAATAAAACATACCCTTAATAGCAAAACTGTGAAGTTCAGTATAAATCAACATGCAGAGCTATGAAAGGGTTCTTCAGAAATCCCTAAATCATCAGCCTTCTCATAAATAAGGAAATAGAGCATTTCTTTATAATTCCAAATTAAATAATTCACATGATATCTTCTTTCTTCTTCTTTCCTCTTTCACACACCCTGTTTACAAGCACATATTGCATCTGTCTTTTCTTTCAATTTCCTTGATGCTTCTGGAGCTGCTGAAGTGTCGTCTTTACCTTTTTAATATTTCCTCAATGCTAGGATACTTCACACATCTTTTTTTTTCCAGAGTAACAGATGTTGTTGCTCAATGAAGACAACAGTCTGTATGTTTAGGCTAGGAAGTGCAGAAAAGGCATCTTAAGGTAGTTTCTGCTTTTTCTCAATAGATGCTTCAACATTATAGATTCTGCAAATAAAGTGTATTTCCAGCACATCTGCCCAGTGTTTACAAAGCAGACCAAATTGCAATGGACCTAGATCATTCTTACTGCTCAGGAGGGCAAAAGACTGTATCTTTCTCATATATATTAAAAAATAGTGTATATTCTTTTGTTTTGTTATGTTTTCCTTTAGTCTTAACTGTGAAAACTAGGCACATAGTGATTGGACTAGGGGGAATGGCTATAAATTGGTGAGAGGCAGATTTAGTTAGACATAAGGAGGAATTTCTTCACAATGAGGGTGGTGAGGCACTGGCACAGGTTGCCTAGGGAAGTTGTGGCTGCCCCATCCCTGGAAGTGTTCAAGGCCAGGTTGGGCGTGGCCTTGGGCAGCCTGATCTAGTGGGAGGTGTCCCTGCCCATTGCAGAGGTGTAAGAACTAGATGATCCTTAAGGTCTCTTCCAACCCAAAACATTCTGTGATTCTATGAAAACTATAGCTGCTACATAGCTATGCATAAAATGTATAAATCCTTACCAAATTCATAGGATCATGGAAGTGTTGGTTTGAAGCCACTTCTGGAGAATGTCTAGACCAGCCCTCTAAGTGGGAGGATGATCTCCAGTAATAGAGCAGGTCATCCATGGCTTTTTCCAGCAGTCCTGAACACCAAGAGTACCAATCCCATCTCTTTTTGGCAACCTACTCCAGTGCTGCATCACCGTTCTATGCAACCAAAGCCACTCTGAACTTCCCAAGCTGTGATTTGTCCCATGCTTTACCATCTTCGCTACCCAAAAAAGCCTGGCTTTACTATGCTTGTACCTCCACTTTAAACAATCCAAGGCTGCCACCAAGCACCCCCTTATCCTGCTTTCCAGTACTTCTATGTAGCTATTAACAACTCCTTCCCATCACAGTCCCTTGATGCCTCCCCACAGGCCAGGTGCCTCTGACTACCTTGGTCGCTCTCTGCCAGATCGTCATTCAATCCAACATCCTTCTTGAACCAGGGCCCCGGATGAGGATGCACTACAGCAGCCTCAGTGGTGTCAAGCAGAATAAATGCTTCCTGCTGGCCATGTTTCTCCCAAGGTAGCCCAGCACGGGTTTTGCCTCAGTAGTGACAAGACACCACTGTTGACTCATATTAGCCTGGTTTCTACTGTAATACCTTGTCCTTTTTTATCAGACCCATTCAGCTGGTCATGCCAAAGACGGTGCTTATGCATGGAATTATACCTCTCTGGGAAGCAGACCCTTTTGTGTCTCCCAGCTGAAACCTATGAGCATTTCTTATACTCAAATTTCAGTTGACAAGGTCCATCCTAATTCAGTGTCATCCACAAATCTGCTGAAGTTACGCATCACGATGTGAGGCACATCATTCATGATCTTTCCAGCAATAGTCTAAAGCTCCCTTGATCTTCCATTTACCTTTCCTATCTGTCCTCACCTATTACTCTCAGTAATGGTTCTCCTCCTTCACAAACCACAACTGCGTTAGCTTTCCTCTGAAGACAAGGACTTGCTGGGGACAGAGGGGGGAAGAAAAAAAAAATCGTTGACTATTTAGTCTTCTCTGTGTCATTCCTCCCTCAGTTGTCTCCCACCACATTTTCTTTGAGCTTCTCTATGACCGAACTTGTAAAATGGTTCCTTTATGTCCCTTACTACTCTTAGCTCCAGCTGGCTTTGGCCTTCCCAATTTCATATCTACATGTCTAAGTGATGCTTCTGTACTACATGTCTGCAGCCTGCCATCACCTTCCCTTTTCACAGGCTCCTCCTTTTGTGTTTTAGTTCATCAAAAAGCTCCCTGCTTGGCCAGGTAGGACTTTTGCCACAATTAACTGTCTTCCTGTAAAATGGGATGATTTACTCCTGAGCCTTCAAGGAATTTTTCTTTGAAAAGCAACTGCTTTCATGGGAAATTTGGCAGCTTTTCAGCAGATTTTTTTTCCTGGCCATTCACTAAACAAAATGAAATTTTCTCTCTCGGAAGGGGCATCAGAAGTACAGATACATTGCCCCTGCATTTGTGGTATCTTTCCATAACGGTTATTTTCCTGAATTCTGTGTTGACAGAGAAGTTCCTAGCATACTGCTCCATTTGCTGGGTTTTGTGTGCATATTCCTTCTACAGCAAACATCCCATTACTCTTTCACACTTCCTACTTCTTCCCCTTCACCCCCCCCCAAAAAAAATACTTGAGCATTTTTTTCTTCCTGTAGCCTTGACTATTCTCATAGTATTATGTAGAACTGCCCTCAAGTTCTACAAAAAAGTAGAATAAACTGCTCTTAATGTAAATATTCCCTTACTGGTATTCTATATGACAGTTATTGAGGGCAAAATACTGAGAAATTTATTGCTTTGTGGGATACAGCATTTCTTGTAGTGACCACCAGCTAGCATTTCCTGATATTCAGTTAATGTAGGACACTGGATGTCTGGGAATCCTGTACAAACAGGCACAATGTTGAAACAGTCTGGATCAGCAGCATAACTGACATGCAAAGCCACACTGTATGGCATGTACTTACCTGGTACTGTGGATTCACTCTGTAATGCAGCACAGGGGCTACCCCTACATGTACCCTAAGCCCAGAGCGTCAGGAAGGCACAGAGCCCAGAGACCATTGCTTTCCCCAGAATGCTTTCAGGCATTGACAGACACCACTCACTACCCCTCTCCAAATTAATCCTGGCTGCTTCTTGAATTACATTGCCTGTTAAACAGAAGATTTTATTGCATGGTCTGCAGATATAGGCCAGCTGTCTTTTAAATAGAGATATTAAAACAGCATAAGCAATAGAAATGCAGTAAAATGCTTTTTAAGACTTCCCTAGAAGTAAATGTCTGTGATCCTGTAACATAATTATCTCATTTTCTGAAAACTTTGCTACTTGACATTAGAACTTGTGCACACTTGGAAAAAACTGTTTGCTCATTTGGGTTTGTTCAACAGCTATAATAAGAACTTCCTGGATTTCTGTACTCCTTCTGTGGAAAAGGTGTCACAGCACTCAACTAAAAATAAAAAATATTTCTAGATGGTTGTGGATTTTTTTCCCTTTATAGAAACATACTGATCTTTTAATTTCTGTATTTTGAAGGCTGCAAGTCTTTTTCTGTAATGCATTTTGGAAAGTATTCCCCCCATCTGTGACATCTCTAACTCATTCTGCTAAGTATTCACTTTTAAGTATATTTTTCCATCTTTAGCCTCACCATTCCCTTCATTTACCACTAGGGTTGCCTTCTCCTATGCGTTAGTTTCTGCAGATATGCTGCAGCACTGGTTTTTTTTATTACCCATATTTGGGTAACATTCCTTCCAATTTTGTTTGCCTATCACTCTAGTTTCAGGAAGAAGAGATAAAAAGCCTGAAAAAGATACACAAGAATGGCAAAAATGATGCACAGGTTTCATTTTGGCAGAAGTAATATAGCTCTAAATACCTGGCATTGATATTTCAAATCAACTCAGCACATAAACTGTTTACACAAAGCCTCAAAGTCAGATTGTATTTAACTAATTCATAATCTCTTATGAGGACTATCGCTGTCCTAGGAAAGAATTGGTTTTAAGCTATTAAACAAGTCAAACAATGTCTATGACATAGCCATATTGAAAATCTGTGTGTGCTGCACCAACATAGTACTTAATAAACTGTAATTTAACCTATACATTTTCGAACAATCCTAACTGTCAGACAGTGAATGCATCACAAATTCATTATATCATGCATTGAAAATATGACCTCGCACTTGTAGCCATGGAAAAGCTTCACCTTTCACCTGAAAATCATAACAAAATTGAAACAATACTGACCTCCACCTACAAAGCTCTCATTGCTCTCAGTGGAGCCCAGCCCTGTACCATTACAGCATAATTTCTAATACAGCAAAATGCTCTATTTCTATAAATATAGGCTATGTCTGTGCTATGATGCACTTCCCAGCTGTGATGCACTTGTCTCTAATGCGACAAAACTATCAAAGCTGGAAGTTTCTTGCAGACATTTTGTGATGACGCTCCCTTGAATCTTAAATGTAGCAGCCTTTCTTGTTCCTGGGCTTAGAGCTCTCCTCCAGGAATGGAAAAATGAGCTACTGATGAAAATATTCATGAACTCTTTGTCATGCTGTTTTTATGAAAGGAAATTCCATCTATATCATGATCATGAACTGACAAGTAAACTAATTTTTGCTCTTGTGTATTAGTCATATTTTCCCTTATGTTCTTTCTAAAGAAAGTGGAACATGCATACTTAATTTAATTCTGTATAAATATTCAACAGGTCCTTTATCATATCACCTTGATAGCTCATTTGGGCTAATAACACTTAGCCTTAGAGCAAGAAAAACAATAATTTTTTACACTTAATACAACAGCATGTGATGTTTATCAGCACTCAGCCTTGCAGAAGAGGTTGCTGCTTTAAGAATAACTAATCCTAAATATGCATGTCTTATTAAGGAATTGGCCAATGACAACTAGGATCTCTACTTTATTGTTTGCTTTCAGTTACAGTATTCATCAATTTATCTGCAGATTTTACTCATTATTAGGTGCATTATTCAAAGCAGCTTTCAATTATTGACGCACTTGAATTAGCCAGTTAGCATGTTAGCTGGATTTCTGTACATTGTTAAGCAGTTAATAGTGTAGAGTACACAGTATGGATGTATCCTGCACATGATAATGATTACTATTTAACTTTTGTGACAAAGACAAGTAAAACTTCTAACATGCTTATTACCCTCAGAACGGCGCCTGTAGTTTTCTGAAGGATTTTGTGGTTCCAGCTCACCAAAGACAAGAAACTTTCATATCTGTTCTGCCTTTTATATATCACAAAGAATTTTTCATTTTAATCTTCATCAACAGGACAAATTTCTGCATCACTATTAACATTACGCTTGCCATTACAGGTGCGGGGCAAGCATCTTCACTGCATGTAGTTGCACAGTTTTCCGAGGAAGTAAAGGGGGGAAAGCTTCCCACTCACTTTGCCTTTTCTTTAGAGGATATATTATTCAGTGCTCTGGTTCCTCAAAATGCAATAGCTAACGTGGATGGAAGGGAAAAGTCATAACTGCAGCATGTTGGATGGGGTACAGAGAAGCAGCCCAGGAACTCTGTGCATGACCTTGAAAACCCTGGCTCTACTCCTGCTTACCACTCCTGCTTACCGTTGCCAATATTACATCATTCTACTAGGACAGCAAGACCAGATTTCAAACTGCCATTGGACTGGAAGCCAACCGAGTTGATCGTTCCCACCTATACTATTTCTATGCAAGAATTTCAGGAAAAAAGTATATTGCATACTACTCTATTTCTGAACCAAACATATGCTTGTAAGGCAGCCTACGATCACATACAATATGGAGACACAGTGAGACATAGGAAGAAAGGTTCTTACCTAAGCTCCAGCATCACTTACACTGTAATACCAACTGAATTTGCCCTACAAGCCAATGATAGGGACTTAAGAGTTATCAAAAGCAAGCCCAGCCGTCTGAGGAACGTGCCTGGGCAGCCGATTTCTATGATTATCCCTGATGCTTTTCTTATGTGGGAAGATGCTCTAGCTGTTTAACTTCATCTCACTGGAATGTGTTTTGTAAATGTTTTAATAAGTTATGACCCTACTTGTCTATGTAATGCACTTTCTCAGATTCTTCAGCTGTGCTCTTCTCCTCTCAGCTGTTTAAGCTGCAAATTCCATAATGCCTGGGATGTTTAGGAAAAAGGGAAGTTTATACCTTGCTAAATAGGGCTGTTAATACCCCAGTGACAAATTCTATGGCTGGATTAATATCTGAGAGGACTTTTGGGGTTTTTCAAAGCATGTTTATTATCTTTCAGGACTCCTGGGAACTTTTCATACCAAAAAAAAAAGTGTACAGCACTTCCTGCTTAACTGCTCATTCCCAGTATCAGCATCGTGTCCCCCTTAGACACGGCACCTAAAGTGTGAGAAGCCTTGCCATTCATCAGCTATTAAGGTGTTTCTGCCTTCAGGAGCAGCTGTCAGAGAGACATCATTCATGTTTGAATGAAACCTGATAATACTGTACCATGCTCTGGTAATCACTTTAATTCAGGTTAGAGAAAGATCAAAAGGTTAAAGGTAGCTTCAAACCAATTTGGGAAAAAATAATCTCAACAAACACACCATATCATGTCCATTACATTTTAAGAAGACCATCCTGAAGAGACTATTAAACACTGTTTTGAACAAGCCTGGAAAGAGGAAATCAAGTCACTTTCTGGTTTACTGAGCCATCTGCCACAAAAGCCTTTGGAGATGTTTAAAAAATATTGTCTACGTGAATGCTAAAAGTGTAAATTAAGAAGTGATACTTATCAACTGTTCCTGCCTCAACTGATTTGATACCTCTTGTTTCCCCCATTGCTAAGACCTTGAAAGTCTGCATGAATTCATATCTATATGAGTCAAAACATTATAGTGTTCTGTCTTCTGAGCAATTCAACTTCATTCTCCGAAACCAGCCATACCTTTGCAGATTTCAGCCAGTCCATAGGGAACATGCCTATTACTGCCCTTCACTGCAAATGAGGTGTCAGTGTGGGACATGGAAGCAAGATTTGTCAGTAGGACACAGGTTCTCGAAATTATGTTGTTGCAATCTAAGAACTTGGCAACCTAAATACTGCTAAGGAGAGCTAGTGACAGTAAGTATAAGATAAAATAAATTCACATAAGCCAACTCATGTAACAGAGACACACATTCAGAAAGAAAAGCAGAGGAAAAGCATGAGGAGTGTCATGGAACTGGGTTTTCTTTAGGCAACACACTAGTCACCTTGCTAGGCAAACCTGAGGCCTCTCCCAGTGACACATCCACCACTATTACCATTTCTGTGGGAGCTCGGATAGGTGAAGCACAAAACTGTTCACAAAACAACTGTGAAAGGGCTATCCTCCTCCTGTACAGAGACTTAAATCACAGGCCTGAGTAATAGGAGACCTGAAGTTGGGTCTTTCTGGTGCCCGAGAACAATATTTTTTATAAACTATTTACAGAAAATAATCTAGTGTTCCTTCGAGAAGAAACGCTACCACAGACCAGCAGCTGACAGCACATCAAATGCTCTCAAGGAGAGCTTGGCCATGGACAAGATAAATGGCTGACAAATTTTGGCTGGAGGAAGAAGCAGGGCCACACAAAATACCCACAACTTAACATAAAAATGCAGCCTCAAAGTCCCATTTATAGCAGTTAAGTCATTAAACCTCTAAAACAAAGGGGAAAAAGAGAGCTCCTGCCTCTGCCTGAGGAGATCTGACTCCGCCTCTTCCGTCACCTAATGATTTTGCCATCACATCTAACAGGACATGGAGAGAAATGTCTCCTGGGAGGTGTTTGTGAGCATCTTTCTGTCTCTCTGTGCATTGACACCCAAAGTCATTCATAATTGGTAATCAGCTTGCTCAAAACACTGGTATTGGTTACTGGGTTTTTTTAATGTAACAGAAACAAGATTTTTTTCTTAAAAAAAAAAAGCAAAAAAATAATTTGTAATATTTCAAAAGAAACACTTCAGTATGATTTCTACACATCCAACACAATAAGAGCACCTTCAGCTGTTTTCTCCCCTAGCAACAGAGCACTCAGCCAAAGCAAATCTGCCCTAGAGATAATTCGGTATTGACTCTCAAGATGACAGTCTGCTTTGGGATTTCTAGTCACAGAACTGAAGACTGGACAAACACCAAGTACCATGTGCACAGATACACATAACAGATGCAGGAACTGGGCCATGTTTTCCCTCCTGAGAGATGCGGAGTCTTTGCCCTTGGAAGTGTATCTGCTTAAAGTGGTCAGTCTGGTTGGTAGATTTTTGTGTAGGTACCTTAGACTTCCCCTTGCTAAAGGCAGGAAAAATCCCAAACAAAACCAAACCAAAACTTTTAAACATGTCTAGGGTCTATGCAAGTCAGTGAAAAAGAATAATAAGGCAGAACTCTCTTCAGGAATGAAAGATGCTTTCCTGCTTCTCATAGCCTGTCAGAGATGGGATTGTTCAAGCATTTTCGGAAGCAATATACCTGCTGGGCCCTGTATAATGTGCCCTGGGCCAAAGACCAGTGAAACAAGAACACAAGCTGGAAACTAAGCCACATGCATTAGAATTACAAGTCAGGTCTATTTATTTTTTTTGTTCTTATTTTTAGAAAGTAAGAATAATCACTGTAACGAATAGGAATAAGTGGAGAAGTGGCAGTCTTGACACCAAGACCAAGTTAAGTCTCTTTGTTCTAATGGAGAAAAATGCAATGGTCTATAGCATGCCAAACTAAGGTTAAATTAAGTCATCTATGTTTTCTGACTTAAACACTATAAAATTACAAAAAACACCACCATCCTCCAAAAAAATCCCTGAACACATGAAAACACACAGCGGAACAACAGCAAGGGAAGTAATCCCCAGCTTTTATGGCAGATGGAAGAATTGCTAATGCTGGCTAAATAAGCAGTTATCCTAAAGCCTTTCCTCAACACTGTAGAAATATATAAGTAAAAAATAACCCTAATTATTTAATTTTTAACATATAGGACCTTTTTTGAATGACTTAGAAGAAAATCATATTTATCCATACTTGGGACACTTTCTCACCATGACAATTACACCAAGAATACGCTTGCTAGCTAAAGTTCACAGCTCAGAGGATGTTCTTGTTTTTTAAGGCAATTAATTTAATTAGCTAACAGTGGAAGACCACTCTAAAGGGACAATTACCAAAACAGCTACCTATATGTTTAAGCTCATTATAATGAATGTACATTTGCTCAGTATCACAGCACAATGCCAAGAATTTATTCATTATTTTAACTTTCCCAAGATGAATTAGCATCAACATTTTTATTTATTTCCCCCTATTGGCCTCTTTTTTAAATTATTTTCAATACTTGTACTTCCATCAAGTATCAGAGATGTATTATGATTTCTAAGGACACATTTGGCATAAACTCATGAAAAAATATATAAAATGAGATACTTTTTTAAAAAAATCTTGTTGAAAAACCACACATTAAATTACATAGAACAGACATTGAGAGCTTTAGCTTATACATGACTAAAAAAATACGTTTAAATTGATATACCTTTAATTAAATACCAGAAGGCGGCCTTTCTCATTACACGTGTTTTCTTTTGACACACAGAATCATGGAATGGCTTGGGCCTGAAGGTACCTTAAAGATCATCTAATTCCAACCCCACTGCCAGGACTTCTGCTGCTAGATCAGGTTCCTCAAGGCCTCATACAACCCCATCTTGAACACTTCCAGTGATGGGTCATCCATGACTTCTCTGGGTGGCTTGTTCCAGTGCCTTACCACCCTCACAGTAAAAAAAATTCTTGCTCACATCTAATCTAAATCTACCCTCTTTGAGCTTAAAACTATTACCCCCTCATCCTATCATTACACTCCCTGATAAAGAGCCACTCCTCAGCACTCCTGTAGGCCCCCTGTAAGTATTGGAAGGCTGCTATAAAGTCTCCACGAAGCCTTCTCTTCTCTAGGCTAAATAAGCCCAACTCTTTCAGTCTGTGCTCATGTGGGAAGTGCTCCAGCCCTCAGATCACCTTCATGGCCCTCTTCTGAACTTGCTCCAATACATCCGTGTCTTTCCTGTGTAGAAGACTCCAGAACTGAATGCAGTACTCCAGGTGAGGTTTCACAAGAGCAGAGTAGAAGAGCAGAATCACGTCCCTCAACCTGCTGGTCAAATTTCTTCAGATGCAGCCCAGGAAATGATAGGCCTTCTGGGCTGCAAGCACAAATTGCTGGATCATGTTGAGTTTTTCATCCACTAGCACCCCCAAGTCCTGTTCTTCAGGGCTACTCTCAATCCATTCATCTTCCATCTTCTTTTTGTGCTTGGGATTGCCCCGACCCAGGTGCAGGACATTGCACTTGGCCTTGTTGAACTTTATGAAATTTGCACAGGCCCACCTCTGAAGTGTGTCAAAGTCCCTTTTGGATGGCATCCCTTCCCTCTGGTATTTTGACCCCACCACACAGATTGGTGTCATCAGCAAACTTGCTGAGGGTGCCCTCATTCCTGTTCTCCATGTTACCAAAGATGTTAAACAACAGCAGTCCTCATAGTGACCCCTAAGGAATGCCACTCATGACTGGTTTCCACTTGGCTATTGAGCTGTTGACAACACTCCAGTCATAGGATCCATCCCACCATGTCTTTGTGATGCCAAGAAGATCATAGTCCTGCAGGTATCTTTCTGAAATAGAATCAGCCATTTCCCCTTAAGACTGCCATTAAAGAGGCACTCAAAGTGTGAAGTCCTCAGGTAAGAAGGAAACGATTAGTAGATGAGCTTTAGCTGCCTGATAAGCATTGCTCCTTCTCTTCTTTCACAGTTCAGGATTTGGGGTAGAAATCGATGCAATTTCTTCAGACCAAAAAGTCTATATATTCTTTCACAGTATTGATTAACAGATTAGAAATCAGGAGACAAGGGAAAGGACAAGGGCTAAATATATAGTGTAGAAATTAGGAAAAGAAATCACAAACAAGAGAAAAGAAAAAACATGCAGCACAGCTACCAACTGTAAGGTTTAGTCTATGTGAAACACAGACCCAGGAAGCAAACCCTATTTCCATCTACCAAAATGTTATTATAGAGAAGTAAGTGGAATTATGGGTAACAGCTATTACTAAGAATAACAGAACTATAGTATAGTAAAACATTGTTATTTATCCTTAAGAAAGTATCTTCTAGTCAAATATCCAGCAATTTACTTTATCCGCTAGTTGTAGTTCTCACTTATGATTTGTTCTAAGACTGTTATTCCTCAAAACTTTGAGGGCTTTGCTTCTTCAAAAGCAGAAATGTTTCCTGTATAGTCCCATGCTTCCCTTATAATTATTTTTTTGTTTTAAACAGAAGATATGTTCTCTCACAAAACAAAATTAGAACTTAGTGGAAATAGAAGAAACACAGGACACTTAAACTAATGCTTTGCAGGAAATGTCTCTTTTTGATGTCTATCTTAAACACATAGAACTTTCAAAAGCAGACGTCGATGAAGTTGGTCTAGTGAAAAGATTAATCTCAAGTTTGACAAACAGGTGATAGTAATTACCAGGCTTACATTAAGAGCATTCAAAACATCACATTGCCATACAGCTATCCACACAGCAACACTACATTGCTGTTTTCATGCTACATAACGTATATAGAAATATATGTTAGAGGCAGTGCACTTACAGCTCAGGGATACTGCTGTAGTCATAAGCATTTTCTAAAGGATGAAACACAAAAGGAAGAAAGCAGGTAATTCCATTGCAGCTGTAACCATATTTATTGTCTACTTTTATTGTTCATCAAATAAAACAAAAGTGTCCTAAAACCACAAAATAACTGTTTGACTACCCTGCATACATAACTGGATGCAATTCAATAAAAGAGAATCTTGATTTTTTAACTCTGGTTTTAAAATAAGAAAGCATATAATTCTATATCTTTAAAAATAGATTTAAACATCACATGTCAAAAAATTGTATGAGAATAATAGTTTGCTTTTTTCCTTTTCATTGAAGTAACCCACAGATTCTGCATTATAAAAAGACTCATGGATTCCTGGGACACACTTGAAATAGTAACTTATCAAGATCCTTTTTATGCCTTCAAAAATTTAATAATAGACCTCCCCTGCACTGGAATTTCATCACTTCCCCCCCCCCCCCCCCCATCTAGAATGAATTTTAAATGAAAATAACTACTAAATGAGTTACTTCAACTTTCATGATATAATCACATGCTTGTGATTATAAAAGGAATAACTAAGCATGCTGAAATGGAAGTGCTACTATAGCTCTGTCATTTATATAATAACTGTGTTCACAGACTTAACACAAATACTCTCTCGGAAAGAACCCAAAGAAGGTTATGCAACAGTGACAGACATCATCCTGTAGAAACTATTCATCTATTTTAAGAACCTAAAAATGTGGAGATTGTACTTTCTGGAGATGTATTAAAGATATATAAATACCAGAACCACAAGTGGTTGGAATTCTATTTATGATTGGTAAGAGTCAGAGCTGGCAGAGCAATAGACTGCATTTTTAAGGAGGCTTGTGAATCACTATGAGGAGCTTTACACTTTGCAATGAGTGTAAGCTTCAAACAGTGTCCTGGGTTTAGTTTCTTTAAGAACATGTGCAGAACTGCTTCACCACTGATCCTGCAGAGACACTCATAGCACTTTGTTGAAGTTAAACTTCAAGAATAGTTCAAGAAACTACTTTTTGTTCTGCTGGCCAAGGAGATAAAAACCTGTGCTAAAATGGTCTGGATCATCTGGGAACCAATTCCTGAGATTTACGTTAAGAGGAATTACAGGAAGCTTCTGGCAGGGCTTCTTCAAACCCCTCAACACATTCAAACATCCACTCCCTCCTTTGCTCCCCCATCACCTTCAATGAGAGTTTGCAGCAACAGAGATAGGGCTTGTTACATGGAAACAAATCAACTCCAGAATGCACAAAGCATGATTTTGCAAGCAGCTTACAGTGCTAAAGCATCATATGGGACAAAGTATTTTGTTAGAAACATATTTAATTCACCACAATCCTAACACAAGCAATGGGATAATAATGACAGCGTGAAGCAGGCTATTTCCACATCTGACTAACAACCTGCTGTAAAAACACATCAAATAAGTCACCTGGGCAGCAGAACTGGCCATAAATGGCAGGTGCATCGCTCCCCTGGAACGTGGACAAAATGCCACTGACAAAGAAAGCTGAAACACTATAAAATCAGCATGAAGCAGATAGAGAACTGAGACCGTTATGGTGGGGCTTTCCATTACTACCATTTGCAACCCAGCCTGACCCCAATGCACTTATTCTATAGCAAAATAGTGCTGCCATTAACTTCCACCTGTAAATTCAGCAAAAGGATCACAAATATACACAGTGTTTAACAGCCAAAGCACTCTTATTTAGGCTGCAAAAATTCATTTTAAAGTTTTACAATTAATTTCTCAGTATCAGCAAAGATGCTAACCATAAATTCTTAATATTCACCTCACAGCGGTCAACACAAAGCTCAGCAAAAGAGAAATGTAGCCATTAGCACATGACAGTAGATTTGTCATTTTTCTCATCTTTTATCAGGTGGTTTCCAAGAGCATCAACTGGGCAACATTTGAACAACCTCATCATTAGACTTCCTTCTTATTTAATTATTTTATGCTTAAAAGTACAAGATGCAGTTTATAGTTTGCTCTTCCTTACAATAAAAATAAAACCTGTTAGTATAATTATGGTTCTTTTTATCAATATTGAGGATGGTTGAACAAAGATCTCTATAAAGTTGGAAAAAAATCAAGTTATGCCCTGAACACCTGAATAGCTTTACAATTTCACCTTCTATATCTGTCCTAGGGAGCAAGGAGAGATGCATTCATTTGAATAATTACCATGTAAAGAATAAAATCTTTAAAGAAGTTGACTTTTGCATCAAAATTTGATTGCCAGTGAAATTACAGTAGAATTACCTAAGCTAGGCTGAGATTCAGTGATACCCCAAGATGTGTTTGTAGAATAAACTGCTATGTGCCCTGCTGTTTAAAACAAAACATGCATGACAGATGTATTGATTTCAGTTGCCTAATAAACAAAACCAATAAGAAAGTCATTGCCTGATGGGTAAAGGAACAGGACATTACAAAAATAAGCTGATAGAAAAGTTTAAAATACAAACATTGTCGTTAATAGATACAGAAAATAAAATAGTCTTAAAATCCTCTTTTCCTTCTCATAGTTTCTTGATGTATCAATTTAAGTAATTGGTTATAAAAATGCTTTGTAGGTAGAGACTGGTGCTACTGATCACTACTAAACAGCTGGTTTTTTGTATAGAGTATTGCAATTTTGATGCTTAATCCTTCTAATTAAGGGGGAAAAAAGTGAACTGTGGGATCCCTTGGAGAAAGCTCTATAATCAATGGCCTAGAAATCAGACACCAAGTTGTCTTCCCTTAATAGCAAATGACTCCCTTCCTGCTGGATTACCCTGTGACATACATTTCAAGTTTATAAAGAGTTGAGATTTTCTAAAAAAGAACTTTCTACAACAGACTTACCAACCACCTCCAGCATCAGGGCACTGATGCTCATGTATTTTTTTTTGACACCAATGGCCAGGTTCAACTACCTACATGCAATGGAAAATACGATTCATATACACAATGAGACAAAAGCATTTGCTTCGTTCAACCATACAGGGGTATAGAGAATAGACTTGAGTTGTCAACAGTAGGTTTGTCTTTCCAAACTCAGTTAAAAGCTGGAAAGAGCAAAGCGAGACAGAGACAGAAAAAGAATATTACCATAAACTATCAAAAGGCACAAGAAACATGTTTCATCTTAAGTTTGCAGTACTGGGTCATAAGTTTAACAAAATTTCTCAAGATGATTGCTAAGAAACTATATCTACCCAAAGACTGAAAGTTCAAAATTACAATTGTAGATTAGGAAAGAAAGTAGTAATCTGGCAGATGGAGAAGCAGTGGAATTGATTTTTCCTTCATTATCCTTATTACAAATACAGACATTATAGAAGTCTAAGTAGAAAAATGTACGAGATCCAGGTAGACAAAACAGATAAAACTGAGCTGAATATAGATTACAGTTCTTTAAAAAAATCATAAGAATTAATTTTAATTGTATTATTTCTCCCTCAAAAATAAATTCTAAGAGGGGTATGCAATATGAGACAACAAAGTACAACTGCATGCATTGTATTACGTGGAAAACTGGATTGCAGAGTAAAAAAACCACACAAACTACCAACACACAGGTTCCAGAGGGATTAAAGAGGAGGATCAAATGGCAAATGGGGCATAAAGGCAAGGTGGCAGTTTTTAATTCTGGTACTATGTGCCTTTGCACTTCACAATGGCAGTTTCTTACTTACGTAATGGAAAGTACACAAATTGTTTGAGAACAGCATTTTGAGCATATAAAATGCTGCACTCTGAAACAGCAGTCCACGTATCTCAAACTGGTCACCTTGGCTTTCACATATCAAAATCAGTGGATATAAAGAAGTCTGGAGATTCTCATGCTTTAAGAGACCTACAGCAAGCATTCTGCTCAGAAACTATAATCATCAAAAAGGACAAGATTGTGATATGCTCAAGGTGAGGTTTTAATGTAGAACTGTGAAAACAGATGTGGAAGATGAAAGAATAGCAGACAAAGAACACCTAATTAGCTAATTGATAAATGCAGCCTCATGCATATGAAAGCAAAGTCTGATGAGCAGTCATAAGCTGGCATTTCCTAATTTTTCAGTGCTTAAAAAATTATTCACTGCAAAAATTGAAGCATGTGCCATCACAGCATATACAGGCAATGCCATCATACATAGGTTCGAAAGATCCAGTATTCTCAACTAGTCACAAATCAAGCACAACACTATACATATGCCTACACTTTACTGCTCATTTGGTAATTTTTTGTATAGTGTACAGTGTACTGTTAGAAGGGCAACAGAAGAATATTTAACTGCATGCATATCTCTGGCAAATTATTTCTGCTTGCAAATATTCACTTATACATGAGCTACAAATATTATGATTATAAATACGAGTATTACAAGGTGTAAAATTAAGAGGCAATTTTAGTCCTTCATTGTTTTGTTGATTAAATACTTTAAAGATATATGAAAAATTATTTCAGTCCAATTCAAGAAAGCTTAGTATATACCAAGAAAGGTTACTTCCAGCTTACAGCCTTTTTAAGATTAGACAACTGTCTTAAGGCAGTTGGTTTCAATTGTAACCAAGTACCTTTTTTTGTGTGTATAGAGTAGTTACACAAAATAAAGCTATCTTCTGAAGTTTAATATTTTTTTTTCCACAATATTATCAGGAACTTCTTTGCTATATTCAGTATAAGCTTTTTCTACTATTTCAACCACTTTATTAAAAATATACCCCACTCTTCACAAGAGACATAGTGGTTAATTAATGCTGACTAGCACCCTGTGAGAGACAAAGCTCTGCAGTCTCCTATTATCCCTGCAATTACATTAGACATCAAGTGCTAACATTCCAATTCCTTAAATTAATACAGGCTCAGAGATGCAAGAGGTACTTAAGACTGCTTCTATCTAGGTATCCAGGATCTTTAACCTATTTTATTTGTTCTTTCTTGATATTTTGGCTTAAAATGACTATAGAATGGGTAAGATCATAAATGCTGAAACTCTAACAAAACAGAAATGCTTCAGCTATACAAACAATCAAGTATTAGTCCTGTGGCTACTCTTCACGCACACACTCACCCCCCAAAAAATAACAAAAAACCCCACCACTCAACCAAACCAAATAAACTCACACAGAGTAAAAGAACACTGAGGCATTACTTATTTCCTGATGTTTTTCTGGACCTCTAGTACTCCAAGCACTTGTAAACAGGACCAAAACCATCTTTGGCTGCATCAGTGCCTGATAAAGGTGTGTACACAAGCACACATCTAAGTGTTTTGAATAGGCAGATCTCACAAAGAGATCTGGGGCAGAAACTGGATTTATTAATCTACCAGAGCGTGATGGCAAAGGTTCTCCAATATCCCCATTTGGTAAACAGTATAAATTCTTGATTAGGAGAGAAGACACTAGCAATGCTCCTCCCACTACAGAAAAATCTGCTCCTTACTAATTTTGCCTGTAAAGTAAATTACGCCGTGAAAACTACCTGTTAAGAAATTCCCAAGACAAACAGTTAAAAGGTATACATTAAGTCCAGCAAGCTAGGGAAAGAAAAGCAAAGCTGCCACCCACAATCAATTTCAAAGAATTGAGTAAAAACTACAGAGCAACTATTTAGTAATGCAGTGATATACCATAAATTCATGGTACATGAAACATCTATTACAACCATTAAATCGAATTAATATACAGAACAAAGATTTGGCAAGTTTGCTGGGAGCAGCCATAGAAATGATAATTTCGCAGCTTTTAAAATTTTCTTGCATTTAAAATTCAAACCAATATTTTTTAGTGAAAGCATACTAAAAGATAGCATTTACCCAAGATGATGACTTTTTGAGGGGAAATTTTAAAATTGTTCAAATTATATCATCAGTTTCAACCCAGGCTTCAAAACAAAGAACTAAATCGAATGTTTGCCAAATTAGTTGTAAACTCAGACCTTTAGTAAAAAAGCCACAGCAATTCAGCCTGAGCAATGGGTTGAAGACAACGCTGGGAGATCCCTTCCAATCTTAACTGTTCTGTGAATCTGACAGTGCCTGAGCGCATCAACATGGTACCCAATTCTTAGCCAATATTTAGAGTCTGAGGACTTGACTTCCCCATTCTTCTTGGTATTATGTGGATATCATTAACATAAGTGAGTGTTAATATAGCAAGTGCTAAATGGAAATAACTGTTTATCCTTGATCTTCACTGCTTTAGGACAGCAAAATGGTTTGTAAAGTGATCTAAAAACATTGGTGACCTTAAAATGATACACTGAGATAGCTCAGGTTTAATAGGCAAATGTAGCTTGAAGAGGGAATATAGCTCTTGTATGGCAAATGATACATTTCTAGAGTTATCCATTTGGCACTAAAATAATTCTCTGCACTACAATTTATTAATGAAAAAATGTATAGGAATAAATGAGCACTGTAAAGTACTCTTCAGTTTTTGCTATAACTATTTACAGCCAATCTGGCTCTAGCTAAAACTCCATAAACCAAGAAAGAATGCAATATTAGGTCACGGACAAAACTTGCACTGCTAAAAGGCACAGAGTAATTCTGCAGTGTAGAGGGTAGACTTTCCAGTCCTGCTATGCAGCATATGTAACGACAAGTATATTTAGGCAAAAGTATATACTTAAAAGTGTAAACAGGTCCTACTCATAGACCACCTCAAGACTCAAATGAACCACAGCTGAATTCTAAACAGCACAAGTGCCTCACTTGAGACCTACTGCAGTGCAAAAATATAGCCTTCTAAGAGCACTGAAAAAAACCCCAACCCCTTTTTAAATTATCACATACCTTTTGTGTTATGTCTGCAGAGTAACATTTGCTTTCAAGCAGCTTTCTCTACCATTCATGTTCCTTTTAGCGCTTCAAAACTTTGTTTAAAGCCAGACTTATGGAATAAACATATATTAGCAGTAGCACAAGGCTTTTCTAGTAACCATATGTCTCCAACATGCAGTTGCATAGAAGAATTAGAGAAATCTCAGATCATCAAATTTATCCTCCATCTTCCCCCTCATACCTTCTGAATACGCACTCCTCATCCAAATTATACAGCTATATACAAAGTTTTATTATGGAGCAAGATGAAACACATAGGTGGTGCATAACCAGCATAGTTTCAAGAACTAGTAAGTCTGTGACATACAAAAAATATGTAAACTACATTTTTTTCAATGACTGTTCAGAATCATTACTGAATATGTTCAGAGTTTGTTTGACATAATTTTCATTTTGACTATACATAAAGATAAAATGAAACACATGAAAAATATTCATAAAAACTAAAGCCATTGCTGGTTATATGTATTTTAAAAATATGATGTCATGTAACAATAACAGATACATCCTGGTATTCATTTAAGAGGCAGATATCAGCAGGGAAGGACTTTTTCTTCCCTCACAGTTTGCATTACAGTACTTTATTTTAATCAATTTATTTAGGTGCTTCACAAGTTCACTTTTATATATTGCTCAAGTGTTTGAGTTATATAAACGTCAGTCATGCCTTTCTCTATCCTAAGCTAGAAATCAAGCCAACTATCATGGCATCATAAATCACCACTGCTCCTGTCTACATATAAGCTTTTTTACATATATGTGTGCACATATGATTTTTTTTTTAATCCGGGCAACAATAAACAGACTAGAAAGCTCAGATTTTTTATTTTTTTTTTTAATTCTCAGCATGGAATTCTGTACTCGCCTCACTTCTGCACTCAGGTCACCATCCCAGAGCCATCAACAAACTTCATGGTATGTCATTCACACAGAATAGCAAGATGCACAAGCCTTAGCATTTAATGAGATTAGAATATCAGAAAAAGAGTTTTTTCTATGCTCAGAAAGGAGGGCTACTTGTAGGTGCACAGTATGGAAGGCCATTATCAAATTCAGAGTTTTATCACACTTGGAAGAACTTGATAAATGCATCCTTTGTGAAGAAAATGCTGGGAGACCTACTTATCTTTGAAGTAGAGTCCAGTAACAGAAGAGTAGGGTCTCTTTTGTTGCAGTACTAGACTGCATGTTGCTACGCAGATCCACTGCTGCTACTCATGGTACTAGTAACTGTCCTCCCAGGAATAGGAGGAGATTGTTCCTCTTCGCTAAGCCTGGTGGCTTCTGGGAGATTTGTCCCAGGAGGACAAATAATACTCATAGCAGTAGGGAGATTATCTGAGTTTGGGAAAGTTTTGTCAGTAGGGCAAGAGACACCAAGGCTTCTAAACACTTGGTATATTAGAAAGCATGAATCATTCTACATGTGCACCTTCGTAACCACTTGTGACTCAGTTGACTCAAGGAGCAAGACTGCACCAAACCAATGACAGAAGTAAATTCCAATTTCATTGAAGATCAAAAATTCAGTGATAAAAATATTGCATCATGATTTCTTTTAGTTTAAACTTGTTCTACAGATTTGTGTTATTAACATATTTGACACTGGGCAGTACTCAACTATGGTAATATTGTTCTTAAAGAAAAGGCACATTATTTAATAACCAGTTCTAAAAATTCAGTATACCAACTAGCAGATTTAACAATCAGATAAGAAAGTAACTTGACAAAATGACATCCTGTTTTCCAGAGAGAGCTGTCTTTGATTTATTTCATAAAAGGTGTGATACAATTACAAGCCCATGAATTTCATAAAAATCTGAACTTAAATTTGTTACGGAACAAAATTTTAAATAAAGCATACACAGAAGTTCCAGGCTATTCAAGTGGAGTGGTTAATCTGGAAGAATATAATTTGCAATATATGGGCAGAAGCACTGACATTTTCATGTGACCATTTTTTTACCTCTTCTACTCCTTCACTCCACACCTGCTGCAGATAAATCACAATTGAGTACCTACAAATTAAGTTCTAGACATAAGCTCATATTTGAATCCAGAATTTTACTTTCTATTGGTTACACATTTAAACATGTTTTTACATGGTTATTAAAAAAATAAAATAAAGACTATGTTTTAAAAATGTAGCCAGTATAATTATTTTGAAAGGTCATTTATCTGTTTAACATGTTGACAAAACTAATGCCTCTCCACTTAACTTCTTTTTTATCACTACAGGGTAACTCTTGTAATTCCTGAATGGTACTGAGTATTAATACCTCCAGTAGAAAAATTACGTATTGCTATGTAATCAAACTGCTGGAGGAATCAGAGAGAAGCTGCAATAATTACCACAAAATAAATATTATAGTGTTTAAAAGGCACACAAATACTTCAAAACACATACAGATTCAAATCTTTATTGTTTTAAAATACTACATGTCTTTTACAATTACAATAATTTGTTACTTAAATGACTCTTGTATGGTTAATGTACAATGAGTTTTTTCCTGAAACTCAACCATGAAATACAATTTCATCAATATGATTTTTCTAAATAGATTAATACAAGATTTCTGCTTTGCTGGGAAGAACAAGTGCTTCACTTTGAACAAACTGCACAGGTGTCTTCCCTTCAGAATCCGTGTGATCAATCCATCGAAAGTGCTTTTGAAGATTGCAGATCTAACTGACTGATTTTGAAAATCAGTCAATCAAATGACAAAGGGCTTTAACATTAAAGAGCATTTTCATGTAATGAAACAAGTTGCAGTAGTTATTTTTATTCATCTACTGAGGCAAACATGTTGAAGAAAAATTATATGATTATCTGCATGCAATGAACACTCCTCTTTAAATAGTTGATGAATTTTACACATATAAAGAATCTGTTAAAGAGTGCAAGTACTTTGATAATGATTTCACAAAAGGACGTATGCTGGTAATAATGGTAACTAACATTTAACATCTAAATACAAGCTAATGAATATTTAACAGGCAATTAACATGGCTAACAAACCATGTTTCATGTGGTTGCCCTTCGAGAAAATGAACTCATTTGGTCCACACTCCTGAAGTTATCTAGGTAAAAAAATTGGAACAGTTAGGGCCAGAGTTGTTGATGAAATTCTTGTTTCTAAAATGTGACCTGTTAAAAAGTAAAAGCAGTACATCAATGACGTCCCTTGTCACATGACCTCGGTATAAAAAGATGGCCTGGGATTTGGAGTAATGAACAAGCACTGAAGGACAAGTCAAAAAGAACAGAGACAAAATGAACTAAAATTTTATTGTGTTATACTTTCTTGTTCCATGGTACTGCTTTCACTCTGTAGAATTTTGTACCCAAAGGAACTTTAAATCTGTTTTGTGCCTACAAAAAAAAAAAATTAATTACATTAGTAATGTGGGATCATTCCTCCATTTTTTGTATTTTTAAGCAGAAACTCATTCCCACCCCTCAGCATTTACAAGACCCTTTGGAGTCTGCCTAGGTTCTGAACAGTACAAACAGAACTATCCAAGACACTGCTCACTTACTCTATTTTTTAGTTCCCCTTCTCTTGCTATTCACTGACTAAAAAGCAGAGCAGGAACAACAGAACCTATCATAATTTTCATCTCACTTATTATGCAGAGAATATTTTTCACAACTGTTACAAATATTAAATCAGATTTCCTTCTCTACTGATTTTTATCAGATAACTTTCCATTCCTATTTACCTACCTTTTTTGCCTGACAGTACTCCTTTTCCATCACTTTTCCTAGCACCCAAGGTCTCCTAGATGCACCTGAAGCTAAAGAGACAATATATTTATTATTCTGGATAATCAACTACAGGTAACAGGATATTACATTCAATATGGCTAAAGACTACTTGCTACAACAACCTCATTGAAAGCAGAAATTCTTCAAAACCTTTTTTTAAATAAGAAAAATTAACTAAGTTCAGACATCAAGACTGGTCACTGGCATTTTCAAACAAAACAATTTGATTTTTCAGTTTAAATTTTGTTTTAGATGTTAACATTAGAGAAGATAAAAACCAAAGTCAAAACTGAAATTTATTCAGTGATTCAAAATTACTCTAGCAAACACAGCTTGATCTTTCGGCCTGATTTAAGAAGAGAATTTCTTGAAGTATTTGAAAGGATAGAAAGTCTTCTGTACTTGGCCATTATTACTGCCCTCAATGAAACATTTATTTATTTATTTTTCTGCATTAGTGATGGAAATTAGTTACTCATAAATAATAACTTTAAAGCCCTAAATGTCTGCTAGTTTTGGTTGCAGTCTCCTGAGAGTACCTGACACTATTCAGAACAGAGGAAACTAAACAAACTCCATAATAAACTGACAGGTCAAAAGACCAAAAGTAGGCATAAATAAACTTTCAGCTTGTATCTATTTCTGTAACTGTAAAGAACTGCATATTTGCCTTGTATTCTAAGAAATTACATTCATTTAACTTGCTTTGCTCTTTTATAACTATCACTAACAATTGCATGAAAACATCAAAACAAGTGGAAGAAACAGCTCACATATGCTGTGTAATTCTGAAATCAATGCTTTTCTAAGCATGACTATAAGATAGAGAAAATATATTGACTAGATCATGTCACTCAAGAACCAGAATCTGAATGTCAATCTTGCCCTTCAAGACTAATTTGGCCATTGAAAATGAAGCAGATTCTACTCTACTCCACACTCCTACAAATCAGTTCAAAATATTCATATCTGGACTGAATAGTCTACAAGTGATATTTAAATTACAAAAAAGACTTAAGTTGTTTTGAATTTGCTTGGCTTACAGACTTCATTGCTAACAAAGACAGTAAGAAAGATGTAAGCTTTTGGGCTTTTTTTACATTTGCTGGATGAAAACTTCCATATTCCAACAACAAGAGACAACACAGAAACCATGCAGTTCTCAACCAGTTAGTGTTGTCACCACTCTATGTACTCTTAATGTAGGCACAGACAACCTACAACAGCCTAGATTCTTGACACTTAATGCTGCAAGTGAAGAATTAACTATACATTTACAATTTGGTACAAAAGGTCAGATTTAGATGCAACATTTTAGCAGCCCTTAAAACAATACTTTGCGATACTCAGGTTCACAACAATTTTAAGCTACCACAAATAACAATAGAGTTCTGGTTTCATTTTCCACCACTTCTCTGATGAAGAAACAGAATCAAGACATGGTTTCCTTAAGTACTGACCTAGAGACAAACGTATTCCTAAAGCAAATGGTTAAGTCTTTGTGTTCATTTTATGTTCACTTTCCTCAAATTTGAGACTAACTTTGGTTAGCAAGTGCTAAGGAATGGAGCAAGCCAAGGCCATTTGAAAACAGATGGGTCAGTGAATTGTGTACTCAAGCATAATATATAAACTGACATGGCTTTTATCTTCTATATTTACAACAACAGTTTCACATAATTATCTATGCACTACTAATGCCACAATTTAGAATGTAATAAATGTGTAAGGTGTGTTCTTCCCATATGTTTTGCAGTCTCAGAATTCATTTATAGCTTGGTGGTCTTCTGGAGACCTCACAATTATTTAAGAAATATCATCTTTCATCATAACTGAAATCACAGAGTCCTTCTAAACAACATTGAAATTGGGTGGAAAAACTGCATCAACAAAAACATTGCTTGCAAATCTCCATCAGTCATCTACACTTTGTTATTTCAGACATATATTTGGGTTCATAAATTCCAGTCACTTTGCAGAAGGTGAGCTACAAAGAGAAAAAATTCTATCCGAAGACCATCATAAAATCAGTTATTAAAAAAATAATAACAGCATATGCAGTTCTGACAGAAACATTACCTTAAGTTTTGTACTTACTTTCCTCAAAGACAACATTGAAAACATAAATCCACATAAAAATAGGCCGGAGACCTTCACAATTACACATTATTATTCATGCTAATAAATGAACAGCATGAATAACACCTTTGATTATTACCCGATGGGAATGTTTTTACTGTAGACATGTTAACATACTCGGTGTATGTACAAAATTGGCATTTTCTCTCTTTTTGTTTTACAACTTAATTTGAAGATATAAATATTTTTCCCTATTTTTCTAACCTCTATATAAATGTTTTATATAAATGTTCTGCCTGGAAAAACATTTCGCATCAAAACGAACAGCAAAAGCTACAAAGATAACTGACAGCTATCTATATTACATACTTCTCATTATCACACATTTATTAAAATCACTTACTAAGCATTAGAAAGTTAAGTGTTATTTGTAGTAGGAGATAATAATTGGAATTAATCTGACACTTACCACACTCACCTGGTTTGAGATCCAGTGCAGCAAGAGACTCTGAGTGCAAGAAATACAAGGTTGGACTAACAGTAAATAATACGTAGTTGTCATGTCTTTCATCCAAGATAATGAGAACCAAATCGCCAACCTGAAAACTGGAAAACAAAAATCAAGGAACTTAACTAAAAGAAGCATAGAAGCATAAAACTACATTAGTTACACTATGATTTTCTCCCAAGTACTGCATAAATGGAGACTCAGTTGGACAGCAGCACAGACATTTCTACTTATTATGCCAATTCACATAAATTTTGTATTTTCTGAAGTCAACAAAACACTACGTTTTTTTGAAAGTGTTTTTCAAATGTTGTATACACATCACAAATATTTTTTTTCAAAAGAATTGACACTAAAATATAAACAGAAGTACCTAACAATGTATTATTTTTTCATTTTTATATTATTGTTTTTCACCAATAATTATGGTTTAAAAAAGTTTATGCCAACAGGGATGGTTCATTAACTGATGTATAAACTATAAATACGACCTATATGTGTTTTCAGCACAGCACAACAGAAGAACTGTGACATTCTTTAACTACATACTTATAACTGAAGGCATATCCATCTGTTTAGATGAAAGTTAACATGCACTTACTCTCTAATTGCTATTTTTTCAGAATGTCTTGAAGATACTGATGACATGCTCTGGGACATCTATAAAACAGAGAAAAGTTATTAAGTATTGGCAAGCTATGAAGAAATGTACATTGCAGGTAACAATATGGTTAAGATAAATAATTTATTATTGATTTCAAACATTGCCTATTCTTGGAGATTCACTCAAGAAACTAGCACAGTCTGTTCTGCAGCAGGTTTGGTTGGTTGTGGTTTTGATGGGGTGTTTTGGTTTGTTTTTTTAATAACTACCTTTGATTATGAAGTTTCTTCCATAACTGACTTCTCAGTCATTATTTAAAACTAAAGCGCTTTCCAGATCAGTGCCAGTGAAGATTTGTTCTGAGGATACACAAGACCTATGATAGAGCTGTGCACTCTAACACAGAAGCCACTGGCATTCTAAAAAAGGTTGATCGTAATACAATGGAGGTTAAACATCTTTATTGAAATTAAATCCCAGATGCTGAACTGATGGTCTGTGTTCTTTGGGAAGAAGTCTCTTTCTCTCCAGTCCTGTGGATCTTTTCCATAGCAAGACTCCTAAGTTTAGGTACCTCTGAAAGGTTATCAGCCTATTTGCCATTTGTCTTAACACTTAAAACATCTTTCAAGTTAATGAAATTACACTTTTAGATTTTAAAAAACTTAACATTTGTAAGCTTTTCTTATTTTTTCATGAGACTTGAAACATGCATTGCACAAATACCTACCAATCTTTGATTTAATCTCTTATTTTCCTCTTCTTTTAACTGCAAAGTCTGAAAGAAAACCTTACGTGGTTAATACACCTTACAAACATCTTAATGAAGTTTATATGACCAGAGCCAGACTACTTGTACAATATAAATATTTACTACAGTTTTCAGCTTTGAAACAATATCAAAGTATCTTTTGAATACAGTAAAAAAAAGAAAAATTAATTTTAGCAATTACCACAGTGCTACAAAACCCGCTAAGCTTATCTCTATGCTTACCCTTAAGTTAAGATAACATTTTACTGATAGAAAAGCAAAAGAAATGTAATATATTACTGTATCTTCTACCTGTGACAAGTCCTTCATAATCTGATGACAGAATAGAGCATATAAGATCTCCTAGTCAGAAACACCTAGTCACTTGCATCATATAGTGCCACAATCCATTAACAGAAAAAAAAAATCATGTTCTCTAACTGATCACAGATTTTTAGTCTAAGTGATTTTTTTTTGGTGTTGTTTTTTAAAAGTCAGCTTTGAAAAGGCAACGAAAAGGCAACTGGAACGGAGTTAGATACAACCAGATAGTTCAAAATTATCAGAACCAAAAGGATTCCAGTATGACTACTAAGGGTTAATCTAGCCCTTTATGAAGAATAACAACTTCCATTTCACCAAGAAGGTTCACTGAAAGCAATGCTTAAAATAAAAGTTGTAACAGAATTGAAAATTTAACATATGTTTTTCGGACAAGAAGAGGGTTGAGATACAACTTAGAATTCTAGCCTGTAAGACCATGATGATTACTCCAGAAAACTGTAGTTTTAAGCACATTTAAAACAAGTGTCACTTCACTTTTCATGAGGGTATACTGTCAAGATTATAATGCATCCCAGTTAGAACTAAAATTATCTAACCCACATCAACCCAAGGGATTACTTCAATAAATAATCCTGATCTGAGATGAGCACAATGAAAACACATTCACTGGAATGATATTTATAAGCCTTGAAGTTACTACACTATATCAGTGTATATAATTGACCACAGCACAACTTCACACTAATATATATAATACCTAGTTGTAATGCTTAATCTCACAATCTACTCACTCTTTCTAACAATATTATCCTCTGTTTTTCTTCAGACATATGAACATTCTCACTAAAAGAGAAAGAAAAGTGATAGGTTAAAAATGATTTATTTTTTTCGTGATCCATAATTATCTTCCCCCACTCACAGTCTTTACTCAGTGATGAGTGCCATGTATTTGCTAGCACGGAGGGAACAGCAGAGAAATGCCTTAAGAATCAGCATTGACATTCCTGGCAAGTTTAAAAGGGATTCTGCCTCCTCTTTCTTATACTTGTCTTGCCCCAGTCATTGATTAGTTTCTAAAGAAACACGGGGCCATTTCTGTATATTTTGCGTTATTTTCAAAATGCTAGGATGAAAGACAGAGTTCTAAATGCTTCAGCAGTTAACCACACATTTCTGATGATTGTGACATGACAATTAATTCTATGTGTATGTTTAAAAGAGCATTTTTATCAAGAACAAAGGCACCAGGAGTGTTACACATGCTCACTTGTACTGCACAAAACCCAAGAGCAAACACTGAAAGGACAGCATGCTTTGTGTATTTCTACTATAATGCCTCATACTTACTGCACAGCCATCATACTGGTTTCCATTGTGGAGTCCATTCTCCCTTCAGCTGCAATGTCAGAAACCAATCTGTCTGTGTCAGTGGGAAAATCAGCTGCACAGGCTCCACAAACTTCTGAAGCTGCTGCTGAGTAGGTTGATGGAGAAAAATTACTACTTCTCAGTTTATTAACTTCTTCTTCAAGTTTTTTCTTCTCTTCAAGTAAGCGAGCTCGATCTTCAGAAAGTGTTTCTATCAAATCTATGACAAATAAATAAAAATTCTTTTAATAACAGTAGTACTAAGGATGAAAACCAGACTACAGTGAATGGAATTGTCCTGCAAGAAAAGATGATTACTTTTTCAGAAGTTTGCTTACCTTTATCTTTTTCCTGCTGTTGTGTAAGCATTTTTAATTTGTCACTAAGATCATTAATTATATTTTCTTTTTTCATTTTCTCTCTTGCCAGAACAGTGTTAAAGTTGGTCTGAAAACAAAAAGAAGTATTACTGAAATAAGAAATGTACTGTATAAATGTAATGCAAATCATACCACATATTTCAGTTTAAAATTAAAAAAGGAATTAAAATTGTTTACATATTTCTTTGGTGAAGAGATAACACGTCTGTACATTTTGTTCTGAGGTTTCTCAGTAGGATTTTTTTTTATCTTTTTTTAGCACAATAAACACATGCAAGTACAATTATAAGAAATCACAATTAAAAATCAGTATTTTCTAAGTAGTTTTTTTAATATAATGCTTAGATTTCACTTAACGTACAATAGTGGCATATTTCATATTAAAAGGTTACTTTGGGGATTAAACAGGTTATTATGACAAAGCTGCACTGCATTAAAATACATTAGATGTAATAAAAAAGAAAAATATGTTCAATAAACTAGAACCAGAATTAAAAATAAAATTTCAAGTAACGCATTAATTCCTCAGGGAAAAATTAATGTAGAAGTCATATAGGAATTCTGGCTGACAGCTTCAGTAACTGAACATAAGAGGCTAGCATTTCCTTCAATATGAATCTGACAAATCTTTCTGCTTCTTCAATCGCCCTACTAACAATTAACCCTTTCTACTCTTAAGTCTATCCTGAAGAGTGACAAACTACCACCAATCATCTATTAAAAGGTTATTCTGAAATATATTTTCATATTTGGGTAAATTTTAAGATTGTATTGAGCCATGCCCATCAACTCTGCCTCAAAATGTAAGCTATTTGGCAGGCTACACACCTTACATAGGGCACAGTGGTTTTTGGTATATGTCTGTATAACAAAACTATCACATATCACTTGCTTGCTTAAGTAACACCTCTAAGATAACTTTACTGAGGAAGAAAAATGATGCCACAGGTAAGGTTAAAAACCCAGACCATTCGGTGATCACCAAAGCCAGTACAGTAAACTTTCAGCAGTGACCAATACATCATTTTTACGGGGTTTTTTTGAGGGCGTCTGTTAGGTTTTTGTTGTTGTTGCAAGTTGTTTGGTTGATTTTTTTCACCAATAAAAGGTTCCATCTTTCCCTGGAATTTGCTGTTAACACCTCAGAACCTTCCCTTCCACGCTCTGATACACCAAGGAAAAATATTATTAGATAATGAGGAAAATGGTATATTGAGGCATACTCTAGTAGAAAAAGAAATCTTACTATTACCAATGTCATGTATGAAATATTCCTATTAGATTTACTATGCAAGGGTTTCTTCAGTATTAACGTCTGCAGTCCAAAAATTTCAAAAATATTTCTTTCTTTAACTGTGATTCTCTGCTCTCTGCACCAAGTGACTCATAACATCCATTCACCAAGCTGCCTCTCTGTCCTTATTTGATCCTACCACAGCTAAAGTAAGTAGGGGTGCTTAAAACAGAAAATCCTTTCTTAGCATTTAAATGCAACAAAAGCTGTAGATAATAGCTGTTACAAACAAAGATTTAATTTAAGAATTGAAGACTCATCTACAAAATCTGAGAGATTCAAGATGTTTTGAAATTAAAATATATGTGGATACAGATACAATTATTAAACCAGTGCAATATGATTTTGTATCAAGGTTTGGAATACATAGTGTTTCTATGTTTATTAAGTAAAATAATATTTGCTTTGAACCTTAAACATCACCTACCCAGGCTAATAAAGTTTAAAAGCCATTAAGTAGCGTTCCAAATGTATTACTATTTCAAATAATTAATTTTGTGCCATCCACAAATTTTGTATTGTTAACAAATACTACACTTAGCCAGTATCCTTCTTGAGTTCAACAGAGTAATTGTAATTAATTGACAATTTGTATTGCCTGGTTCACAGACATTTAAGGAGGTTTTGCTGGTTGGTTGGAATTCTTTTGTTTGGGTTTCTGTTTATTTTGCTGGGAGCCTGGGGGAGGCAAGTGGTGGGGTTAGATTTTTTTGGTTTAGTTTGGTTCTTAATGTTTAAGTATTGGATTCCATTAATACATCATATCCTGGCTCCAAGTACTACTGCAAATGCAGAATGTGTAAATGTTAAGTAACAAAAAAAAAAACCCACCAGACAATCTACCTCCATAACTTCAAAACAGCAAAAGAAAACAATTAATGGAAATAACAAAAATAATAAAAAATAATCAGCTTTACCTGCTGTTCCGCAGTAAGTGATGTTCTGATGTTCTGCATTTCTTCATTCTTTCTTTTCTCTTGCTCTTCAAGTTGCTCCAAGAACTTAATTTTTTCTTCCTGAAGCTTCTCCTGAAGTTCAGCAACCAAACTTGCTTCAGCAGATGATTCAGTGGGAGGACTTAAAAGAAAATGTTTAGGCTTTAAAAATCCAGCATGTACAGAGTCCCATAATACACAAAATAAACACACAGAAGTCAGAAGTTCCTTGTTGTGATTTTTTTTTTAAAAGTATTTTAATCAATATTGTATTCCAATTAAGTCATTACTAATCTTCAATTCTACTTTTTAATCATGAGCATCCCACCAAATTCTCATTCATGGGCACTGGTTTTTTTGTGTACTACACTGGCTCTGATTTTGAAGCTTTGTTGAGCAGGGAGATTTTTGTTTTGATTTTTTTCTAACATAACAGAATATGTGAAAGTGCTACAAGGAGGAATTGTGACATATCAACTCCCTGAAGACTCTCAGTATGACAAAATGCAAGGCCTCCAAAACTCTCACATAATTAAAGCAATTCAGCAATAAATCAGATGCTAAGGAATCCAGATACGAAAATTAAAACTCTGGGTTTCTGAATCTGGAAAACAGTGGTAACGATCATAAAGAAGGGAAAGCATCAACAGTCATTGAGGCAGGAAGGATAAAAGACCTTAAATGGCTCTCGAAACAAGCAACATTACATAAGTGATGGAAAATATTTGGCCTGACTCAAAGCATTAACTACCCTCCTCCTCTGTGTTTTGGCTTCAGCTATCAAGAGCCACCACTGAAGAACACTGAGATAGACAAACCCCTTTGTTGGGCATCTTCTGTGAAAAAAAGTATTATTTTAAATTTCTATTATTCCTCAACACTGGAATTATACATAATCTAAATAAAATCCCCCAAAATCTAAGCCTCAATCTATATACACGTGCCAAGTCAGGGCATCCTTAAGGTATGGTCTCCTGATGTTAGGTAGGCTGTGCCGAAATCAAAACATCATGTTCTAATATAGTAACACCAACAACTCCTAATGCTAAAAATGCTCGAAGAATTCTTGCTTCATGACGCAAAGATCCTCTGTTAAGACTAAGGGCTACAGAACCTCAGAGACACCAAAAACATTCAGCATGAAGAATGTTAAAGAAAAATTAACTGCGGAGGTGGCACAAAAACTAAAATTCTGACAGCTGCATACCTGATGGGAATTTGGGCATCCATAAAATCATTTGCTCTAGCCACTTCAATAGAGTCTTTGCTGTATCATACAATCTAGCACGTTTGCCTACCTCTTCTTTGCCACCAATTCTCCCTATCAATTTAAGGGAGTACAGAGTTTGCCTGAGACTTACAAACAGAAGGTATGCCTGCACCTTACTTTATAAGCAACAAAAATTCACTCCCATATTATTGTGGATTATCTAAAAGACAAGTTAATACAATAGTCTAAACCCAAAGCTCTTAGTGTTACTAAAACAAAGCAGGTATCGTCTACCTCTCAGACAGGCTGGCTGCCTGGCCTACTGGCTATTGGCAAATAACAGCCAAGTAAAGGATATTGTTATTCTGCAAAGAATTTAACATACATCACTAGTTTTTTAACCTCTTCACTATATCAGGGATTTGGTCTGCAAAAGGTCTTGAAAACTAAGGTAACAGTGACATCATCTTTCTTTTCTTCAGTGTTTTCAAGATATCAAAAGCACATTTCTACATACAGTCAAAACATTACATAGGCGTTACAAATGCCTTGCAGTTTCCTTATCCTTCTTAACCATGATCACTTGAATTTCAGGCACATTATAACCAAAAAAACATTAATTTTCATATGCTGGTAATGTATGGGTCACAAACATTTCTTTGTCACTGCTAAATTTTTTTGTTAGTTTTCATGCAAGTTTAAAGAGTAAACTCCTGATACAAGTGCAATCCTCAAGTCAAATTTAATAATTCATCTCCTATCTGTGCCTTCCAGTCATCTAGTGGAACATTGCTCTTGCAGAAAAGGACAATTATCTGACATGCATGTAGGTACATGCCAAACAAGGGTTGGTTCCTACCATTACAAGTTAACTAATAAATAATGACTGATAAACAAGCCAACTTGAATTACTGACAAAGACTGGTATTTTAGAAACCCAAAACGCTACACAGTGACTTTGAAATATTAAGACAGATTCATGTAACATTCATGCCCTCTAGAGATAAAACACAGCATGTCTTTATTCCTAGAGAAATAAACCTAACAGCAGAATAAATGCACTAAGAAAAGCATTAGGAGGCAAACCATGTTTTAATCTCACACTAAAAATTAAATCACTTGACAGAACTTAAAAGCTACTAACACTTCTTTATACTGAAGCAGATAATATTTCTTTGAAATACATTACTATCTGTTTTATCCCCTGCGTATAATACACACAACTGTGCTCAGTTGTTCAAATTTAAGTGTAGATGGTAGATTTTTAAAATCTGATGACATAGCTACATCTTTTTCCTACTGAGTCAAGTTTTTGAAAACTTCTTGGTGCATTAATACACACAAAAGGAAAAGAACATATGAGAGTTTTTCTCATCTTTTCATCATATTTCATTAAAAATTATTTTGTTCAACTAAGAACAGCAATTCTTAACTATGTTATATTCCAATCAATTTAAAAAGCATATTATCTTGATGCATTTTTTCATACTCTGACATACAATACACAGGCATTAATACAATATAATTTAATGATAGATACATTCACATATCAAAATCCTAATGTAATAAGGCTTAACTAGATAATTCAATTGAAGCAGATATGCAGACTTCCCTTGCATTATGTACATCAATTGCGCACAGCTGTTGGACTCCGCACACACTCTGCATAATCTCCCCTCTCCTTTTTTAAAAAAAAAAATTACATTGATATTCAGAAGTTAAATGCTAACTTAAGTCTGTATTCATGTTCTGCAGTACTCTTCTGGCTTTTATGCCCATTCTGTCCATTTTATTGGTCCTTTCCCATTTCATATACTTGGTATATCATAATACCTAGAAAAAAGTGCTCTATTTAGGTATTGTACAAACAAGATCTATCCACTGTGTTCTTTCATACTACCAAGAACACAAACGACAAATTCTAGCATTTCAAAACAGAACATTTTGTACGTAGTAGTCACATAGAAAAATTCTAGTATTTCAACTCCACAACATTAAGATCTACTCTGCTGACAGGTATTACGAAATACTAAGTAGGCAAGATATGAAAAGTCAGAAAGTGTATGTATAGCCATTTATGGCAAGGGAAAATGTATTTTTCTTTTTAAAATGGAAATACACTGCAGAAATAAACAATGAAAAATGATGTTAGGATGTTCTCTAAAATTATGTTGTTGATGTTGTGTCTCATTATAAAACTCAAACAGATATATAACCATGGCAGCTGAAGTCAATGGAAGTCCAGGTGGCCATAGGACAGTTCTCAGTCGATCATATATACTCCCACTTTTTCACACCACTATTAGGACCAACAAGAACGTATAGTTAGCCAATAAAAGACACAGGAATATCACCACATATAAAACAGAAGCAATTTGAAATGTGAATATAGAAACTAATCCAGATAAACACTATTAGAAATACATAGAAAATTTACTTACTGCATAGTGCATATACCACATAAATTACTTTTATATACTAAGAAAACACAGCAATTTAATTCTTACAGTACCTCCGATTTACTTGCATCTCAAGTTGTTGTATTTTTTCCAAAAGCCCTTTTTCAGCAGCTTCCCTCTGTAATTCAAACTCTTTACAAGCAGTTCGTACTGCATCCTCTTTTTCACAATTGAGCTTCTGAATGAGCAACTGCCTGTCTTGTTCTTGGTTAGATACTAAGAGTTCATTCTCTTCCTTAAGTTTACATATAATAGCTTCATATTTTTCCTGCTGTTCACAGAGGGACAATTTCTCTGTTTTTTCCTTTTCTAGGGCATTCGTTTCCAACTCTAATTTACTTTGTAGCTCTGTTATTTGCACTGAAAGTCTTTTTTCTGCCTCAGAAGTTTTCTGATGAAGAAGTGTTACTTTATTTAGTTCAGATCTAAGCAAATTTGATTCTTCTTCATATCTGTCTACTAGCTCAGAAATACACTGATCTTTCTCAATTGTCATGAGAGTCCTTAGTTCCGACAGGCCCACTTGATATTCATCACTGTTAATTTGTATTTTATTGTTTAATTTATCTATCTCCTTTTTTAAGCTTTCAGTTTCCTTTTCAATCTGAAATTTTAGCGTCTCCTGTTGCTGGTTTCTGCTTTCTTCCAAAAGAAGCTTCATTTCATCAGTTTCTGCCTCTTTCAGGGCAAGTTCAACTTCTAATTTGCACCTCAAATCAGACAGATCTGAAACCTTGATTTGTAACTCTTCTACTTGTTTTTGTTTCTCTTGCATAACTACTGCATGAGATTCCTGCATTTGTTCAAGTCTATGCTGGTTCTCTCTTTTTAATTTATCTAAGCAGTCCTTGTGCTCAGCTAGCACCTTCTCAAATTCCTGTAAATGCCTGGCTTGTAGGTTGTTTTCCAGTTCTTTTAAATGGCTTTGCTCCAAACTCTCAAGTTCTGCCCTCAGGAGTTGTAGCTTTTCATTGTTTTCAACATGAAGTTTTTTCAAGTCTTCAAGCACTATCTCACGTGACTGTCTCAGTTCCTTAATTTCACAATTCTGGGTCTCCATTTGGCATTCCAATTCAAGTAATTTCTGGTCTTTTTCATTCTGAAGACAAACTACAGCTTCTTTCTCATTTTTCACCATTGCAAATTCATCATTCTTATTTTGAAGAACTTCCTCAAGGCCTAATAAGTCCCCTTTTAACTTTTTTATCTTCTTTTTACTTTCTTCACTATCCTCCACTAATTTATTAATTTTAGTTTCATATTCACTTTTCAAAGACTGTAATTCTTTTTGATGTTTATCTTTTAGTGTTTTTTCAAGTGAAAGTTTTACCTTATCAATAGTACTTACTATTTCTAACGAAGTGCATTTTAAAGAATTAGAAAAGTCACACTGTTCTCTTTGTACAAGTGTTCTAAAGTGGCAAAGATCTTCTTTTATACCTCTTAAATGTACCTTTGAGTCATGGGCAATAACCTTACATTTCTCCATGCAAGCACTGAGGGATGCATTTTCTACTGAAGCTTCCTTTATGCAAGAAGTTGTATCTTGCATACGTCTACTGTCTATTGCATTGATAACTGAAGAATAAAGAGATTCCACCATCATTTCCGGACTTTGTGGATCACTTATTACATTGGGAGATACTGGATTTTCTTCTATTACAAATTCATTTACTGCTGACATAAAGTCAGATTCTGGACTTTCTGCAAATGAATCCAAGTCTAATGGTCCTTGCTTAAGAACTTGCTCCAAGTTTGGATGGGCAATAGTTTCAAAATCAAATGTATGTGCATCAATGCTGTCTGGAGACAATTCTTCTAATGGAGCTGGGGGACACACAGGAGGACACAGGGGACCCTGAAGACTCAGTGATGGAGGAGTTCTTGAAGAGGTAGCAATTGCAGTTCCTGTTGTACTTTCCATTCTTGGTGTTGTAGCAGATTGTGGCGATGCTTGACTGTTGGAGGCCTACAAGTTATAAGATATGAAACAAAGACTTAGAGATAAGCAAAAACTAATATTTTAAAATGATCAAAAAATACCAGGCAAAACCAGAACTTAAGATGTCAACCTTATTATCCGTAACGGTCAACGTACAACATACATAAAACTAAAATTTAAGCCAAAAAAGCAGATATTCAGAGAGATTTTTCACTTTCAAAGAAACACCTTTTGTAAATACATAAATACAGAACGCTCATCTATCCTTAAGTCCTAGATAGATCACACATAATTTGAAAGACTGAAACATAAGTCTGGATTATACAAAAGACTGAAGTAACCAGTCAGAAATAGGTTTGTTTTCTAATAGTCTATTAATTTCAGTTTTCCCAATAATTCTGTTACTAAAATATTTCTCATTTTATTGTTGCTAATACTGCTATTAAAAATCAGCGTAATCCAGTTACTACTAACATACTAAACCAGGATGTTTACAAAAAGCTTTACTACAATAAAACTGTTGCATACCAACATATCAAAATGACATATGAGAGTTGTTCTGCTTGTGAGAGTGCAGCAGTTGTACAGTATAACGAAAGGTACATTGTAATCAAAAGCAACATTCTGCCTTTTCAGAATGCAAGACAACAGCCTGAATGGATCTCCCCCCCCGGCCTTCATGAGGCATCCTTCATTCCAAATTTTTCTCATTTTGCCACTAGACCCTGGACACCATAAAACCCAATTTTGCAGTACCAGGTCCTTCAATGTTCAGCTGAAGAGTCAATGGTTAGAATAACTACCCATGAATAACAGTAGCCTGCAAACCAATACAAAGATCAAGTAAAGCTTTTACACCTCCACAGAACTGTTCCCAAGTATCTGTGATCAATTCCAGTACTTAAAAATGGATCTCAGTTATTTCAAACACAACATACTTTTTCTTTACTGCCATGTAATATATACTTTTAAGTGAATTCAGCTGAAGTTTGCTTTATCATAGCTGCAATAGCTGTAACCGGAGGCCAAGTTACACGCACTTATTTCTACACACGTGGAATTCAATAAAGCACTACTTCGAAATGCATTAAAAAATAATCAAGCTCAGCAAGGCCTTAGAGACTGTGGAAACCGTCTGTATTCTGTGGTTTTTCAAGCTTTTTTTGTACATGACAAACTAAATTTTACAGTCTGATGTATGTACAAGATTACACTTTCAGCTATAGACTTTATCTTTTAATTTATTTAATAAAGTTATCATAATAAAATCACTGGTCAAAAGCTTTGTTTGACAGAATAAGTGAAGGAAGCAAATATTCCAGTCTATCAGAACTAAGAACAAGTGGTGAACTGGTACTATTTTATACTATTAACTATTAAATACAACAGGGAATATAAAAGTCCTAATACCAACAATATCATCAGCAGATTCTTGGAACAAAAAAAAAAAAATAAAACTTAAGCTTCAGCAAGTGCAGAATGCATCCCACTGGAAGCCAAAAAGCAATGCACAGCATCAATATCCTCTAAGGATGCATTCCTGAAAAAGTTTGTAATAGGATGCATAGCAAAGCAAATGTTCCCAAGAAAATTACAGTGAAATACACACAGTTGAAATATGCAAGGACAGCATCTGTGACAGGCAGGATGAGAGGCATGAGCAGACTATCAGGATCAAGAGCTGGAAGAGATGCTGAGCTTTTTGAACGGATCAGTGAAAGACCTCAGATGCCTTGCCTGTAACACCACAGCCCAACCATTACCTTGCTTTTCCATCTGTCCTCCTTGAAGGACTTGTTTGATCTTACTCATCTGAGGAACGTGACCATCTTTAAAAGAAGCTGTTCCTAAAGACTCATGGGAATATTTCTAGTAGAAGACTTTCATAAGTTTGGTCTCCAAGTGTTGAGGATCTTTCAGAATGGTGCTCCTCTCCAAAATATAAACATTGCCTCCCACTGACAATTTCGATGACTATGCTCATGCCTCTTTTCCAAACTGTCCACACTGTCTGCATACATTTAAACTGCATTTGCTTTCTTTAGTATGTTAGTTTCCATTGAAGAAACTTTTGCTATCCATTGAACTCAGCTGCTTGACTGGCAACAGTTAGTGGCACTGGACAATAAATGGTCTGTAACAGAACTCCAAACAACCCAGACAGAAATGACAGATATTGGACTCCTGATGTAAAAATAGCTGGGTTTCATTCCCGAATCTTTTACAAAGGGCTGTTAATGAAAAAGGGGCCCTATTTTTCTCTGGAGCATGTAAATGTTCTCTTAATGGAAATGTAGTGTGACTAACTTAATTCTGAACTGAGATTTAGGAAGAATCTATTTCCAGCTGACGCTCATCTATTTAGCAAAGCTACATTTACACCTCACATGTATTAGCCTTTGCACCTATACCAATGTAAATTATTCAATGATGAAAACCTCTGTAAAAAAATCTAAAAAAATGTTGAAGGATTTTTGCATATGCTAACACATCCCTGGACTAAAAGCATATGTTTTAGATAAGAAAAATTTAACACGGATAAACCAGAGCTTTAACAGTAATAAAAGCTAGCACCACAGATGTCAATAAGTGCATACTTTTAAGTGCACAGCTTTTCTCTCCCACCCAAGCAACTATAAAAAATCTGCTGCTGTGGATCATGCAGTAGAACGAACTCCCACCTCACCCAGACAGAGCTAAACTGCTGCACTATCAACAAGCCAGGGAAACTATCCCAGTCCGACTTAAGAACAAACAAGCTTCTGCTACCAACTTCACAAAAAGGGAGGCTATGGTTGAACATGTTTCCTCAGGAGAGTACAAGAGCAACATTCTGCTTTATGGGCAACACCCATCGGCCTCAAAGTCATTGCCAACTCTGCACCAAGCTGGTGCAATATCTCACAGTCTGCCAACAGAATGAGTAGGTGCATGAAGCTCTAGGCATCTTCAGGACTATTCTTAAATGTTTATTCATCCTTCCAATTATGTACTGTAAATTCCCAGCAATACTAGGGAGATAAAAAGAAGATTTTCTAATTATGTTACTAATTCTACACAAAAAAAGAACACATGCAAAAGTAGTATAATTTAAAAATCACTTCTTGATCATCTGTGGAACAAAGCAATACAGAGAAAGACCTAGTATCTTTCATCAAGTAGTAACAAAAGCACTGTCCTTGAGAAGGAAAAAATATCTTTTACATATCTATTTGCTACACATCGAAGAAAGTTCAAATCAATCATTGAAATAACACACAGAGATGGGTGTTTTCAAGATGACATCATGAATGGCCCAGCTCGGACTATGCAATGCAATTTACTCTAAGGAAAGACAAAATTATCCAAATCTCTCTAAGTACTTGAGATTTCTGAGTCAGCCAAGAATCCAAACTGGTCAAAGCACAGCAAAATAGAAGAGTGGAAAGAACAGATTCTCCCTATTTAGCAAACATCTATTTTTGTGCAGCCAGATACTGATAAAAATTTCTCAGATAAGCAAGTCTGAAAAAAAGAAGGCAAACCATCAAGACTTGAACAATTAAGGCATCTTTCCTTATTTTTCTACTGCTATTATGTGTATTTTTAATTAAAACTTACTCTTTTGATTTATTTCCCACTTTCGACATTGCAAGCCTTAGTGAAAAATTCATTTGTTAGAACACCTGTCACTATCCTGGTTTCTTATGAGATACATTTCAGGATGCTGAAATGCAGTTGGGGGGTGAACGTCTATATTTCAGAGCATGGTCTGTTGGAAGAGCATGTTCAGAAAATGTCCAGACTTTCACAAAATTTAGACCGCTCCTACCCATTCCATTGGCTAATACAGGGGTCATGCTCTAACACTGTTCTTAATGGCTGTTCATATGAAAAAAAAAATCTTCATAAGAAGAGAAAAGAGCTCAGAAATGACAAATTATATACCTTTTCTATATTACATAAAGAGCAGCTCAGACATCATATTTCACATAAAAGACTTTCAGTAAATCTCTTGTTCAAGTTCCAGAGGAACAGGATGTTGGAGTACTTCATGTGACCTGATTTAAGCAGGAATTTGCTAATTTGAAGCTGCAGTTACAGAAGATGCTTACAAACACACTGTAGATAATACGGACTCACCCAAAATGCCACCTTCTTTCTATAGCAAAACTGCTAAAGAAATTCAGTTTGAAGCAGTCAGCTTCACATAAAAATTTAAGCATTGCTAAACTCACCTAGAGTTTCACTGGGATAGGCTACAGTCAGAAGTTAAAAGGACCCCATTTGGTATATTATGAAAATTGAATGCACAGAGGCAATCAAAAGTGACAGAAAGAAACAGAGTTTCTACGGAAAGAATCTGCTTGACAGGCAGAGTGAAATTAGGAGGGGATCTTTTTGCCATCTGTTCTTTCTAAACTCAAAGACAGACTGCATAAATTTCTTCTATTCCCCAAAAAAGCAGGATTAAACAAAGGAATATCCAGGCTAACAAGGACAACCAATCAAGGCCCTAAATTCTCCTTAACTGCTCATGCCAAAAGGACTTACAAAGCAATGCAAATAACTGGTAGTAAAAACTTCATTAAATACAAACTAAAGCAGCAAAGGCAAAATGCACACATTTTGCACATAGAAGCTTGAGAAAATAGCAGAAAATTGAAATATTATCAGAATTATTCTACAATTTCTGTGGAATACAAGTATCTTAAATGTTTAGAAAATACACAATATCTTTTGACTATTCTCTAGGTAGACTTTATTCATCACAGGGCTCAAAATTATCAGATTACTTACTAGCTATGAAAACAAATAATCTTTACATTTGTAAAACAATGTTTCTTTTTGAAGTGGTTGGTAAAACAATATTATGACAATATTCTACTCTTCTGAATAGAATGCTCTATTTTCTTGGTAAAGAAAAACAAAAATACCTTTTGTTCATTCAGCAGGTCTGTAATGGTTTGTGACATTTCATCCAAACTCTGTGCTGCCTTTACCAGGTTATGCAGAGCACGTACATGCTGGTGAAGAGGTTCAAAGTCACAAAGTATGGGAACCCTTAAAAAAGTATAAGATTGATTTTATTTTTCAACAATGTAATCTAATATTCAGATATATCAAATTATTTTATCTTCCAACAAGTCAAAGCTTCCCTCTACGTAAAGTTTGCACTTTCTTCACATCATCTATTTTAGATGGAATATCCATTAAGACCATTGGGTATTTCTGTGTAAAATTTAGAACTTGAGAGCTCTCAAGAAGTAGATAACTATAAACATAATGATCAAGTAGTATGTCAGTCTTCCTTCTAAGGAAAACATTTACCAGTAGTACCTAGAGCTGCAACAGTAATAGAACAGAATTGATGGCGATTAGATCTGTAATTGAAGCACTTATGTTTGCAAATGACGCTACTCTCCATTTGGATTGTCTTCAGCCCAGCTCTTCCTCTGAAGTAGCTATTAATTCTCTACTATTTTATTTTAATTACAGGTAACCCAAATTAAATGACTGATTAATGTGTAGTGATCACATTGCAAGGCAAGCTTTTGATTGCAAGTTTTCAAAACCTCTGGAGAAGTAACATTTATTTTTTCTTGAGGGTCTGTATATACAGACTTTTTAATGTGTTCAGAAATAGCACCACTGAAGTTGTGAAGCAGGAGTTCATTTAAACTAACAGTATAATAAAAAGCTTATTACACTTCAATATATTTTGTTCTCTGATCAATATATAGGGTAAGTCTAGTGTAATTTTGTAGAATTAAGATTTCAGTAATTGTTCAAACATGTAAATTCAGAGGACTGAAGCACTATATGAAAACAGGAGCATCATTTTAATTATACAGCTCAGGGGTTCAGTGCTGACAAAAAAGGCCTTTGTGTTGGAACGCAGTTTGTCTATTGCTTGCTCTTGAGATGTTACATGAAAATATTGAAGAAAGTACTGCTCAATCTTCTTCTGAAGTTCAGTGTCTACCAAGGTGTGCGACAACTTTGCCCACTTGAGTCACAAGCCCACCACTACCGACAATATTTTCCTCAAATGTAATCCTGAGCCCAGAAATCAAGAGGAATATGGTATAATCCCACCTCTGTTGCCATCAAGTGGAAAGCTATGTCACTGCAACTTGGACCAAATAAAACAGGTTAGTGATTGGTTTTCTGACAATAACTCGGCAAAATTCTTCCTGAACTCAGTCCAAACTTCCCAAGAAGGCTGTAAAATTCTCACAACCTGCCAAATCAGGCAAATATCAGTAATATGATACTATAGCTTGTATTTTTTTCCTGCAGAATCACTGATGAGCAAGACTAATCGCATGGCAAGAGAAGTTAAAGGGTACATCTGCTGTATCATGATGGAGGGCAAATCCACTCTCAAACAGACTTAGATCACTATATTTATTTTTAACTCCAGCAGCAATATCATAAGGATGGCCGGGAATTCTGAATTAGAAAGAATGCCAGAATAAAATCTCTACGATCTCATGCGGGGCTACAGAAATTTATTTTATTTCCTCCAGAACACCACTTAAAGAGCAAATGAAAAGAAAGCATTCTAATTCTCATCTGACAAAAACATGTACGAAATTATGAGTTTCTTTAGGTTTAAAATTGACAATATCTTTCGCGATTTTCAGCTATGAGGCAGCACAAAGGAATGTCCAACATACTTTACATCTCAATACAGAACATGTCCAGATCATGCAAACTTGCATATATGAAGCATACAGACAATACATATTCGCATTAAGTCAGTGAAGACCACTGCTGAAGAATGATACCAGTTCAAAAAATATCCCTGTCCCTTCCTTACAAAAAAATGAAGTGGGAGTGGAAGGGATGGAAGGAGGTAACAGCAGGGGGAAGATACTTCCAAAGCATACAAAAGTTTAAAAAGGTGCTTTACCTGAGTAACGGTTGTACTTCTGAAGGGCAAAATGACTGCAAAAACTGCAAGTCACTTAACGAGATATCTGGAAGTTCACTGTCAAATCTTCGAGGTTTTCGTGTCTGTATTACAAAGATATTAATTTACACATTGTTGTTAAGGTAAATAATATCAAGATAACTAAGGAAGGATTAAAAAAGAGCTTAACTAATAACAGAAAAAAATGGTGTTAAACTGATTCCTAAGGATTTCATGTTTTTTTAAAAGAACCACGTCTAGCCCTAGTCTCCTAAAAAAATTTTTACATTTATACTCGTTAATGTATCCATAGTACCTTGGGCAGCAAAAGAATAGAATATTTCACTTGGAAGGTACATACAACCATTGCCTGCTCCAACTTTCTCCCTACCACAAAGCTTCATTAAACTTTTTAACACATGCTTTAATGTTTAAGAATAAGAGATGGCACTGAGTCTTTACTTATTGTGCTGCTAAACAGAGCAAAGTAATTCAGTCCAGTATTCAAAATACTGAGATAAGTAGCATTTTTCCAAGTATCTTTTAAAAAAAAGCCACAAATAATCTGAAAAGGTTAAATAAAACAAAGTGAGATGGCAACATTAGGACCAGTGAAATTTATCTTACTTGAATTAAACAAGCTGTATGAAATCAAAGTTAAAAGGCAATGCTTGATTACAGCTATGCTTCTTTACCCCTTCATGTTAGCAGCCAACAGAGAGGCAAAAATTATCATTCACTCATACAGTGATTATAGAAAAACATGAAAAACTTCTACTTGCTTTCACCATCCAATTAATTATATGACTTTATAATTCAAAAGAGGATTATATGATCAGATTATCCCTCTTGGCTTATTTTTTCTGATCATAAATAGCAATCTTTTTTGCAATATCAGACTCCTTGTTAACAGGGTATTGAGTTAACATTTCCTCTCCCACCACACTGCAAATTATGATGTTACTATCATCTGAAACAGCAAAGAACAACACCTTTTTCACCTGTGTCAGAGCAATGTGACAGGTACGTAACTGGAATTAATTAAGCTTAGATTTTTAAGGTATGAAAGTACTGTTTGTAAATAAATATATATATATATAGAGAGAGAGTACATACACAAAAGGATGGAGGCCAGGAATCAAGCCCTCTAAACAAACGATTCCTTAGGAAAGACTTCCCTGGGCAAAGAAAAAACAGTCATTTAAAAGAAAGAAATGCAACATATATACAAAGCCTCAAGAAAAACCAAACAATTAAGCTACACCAGCTTAACAAATGAACTAAATTTGAAAGCATAAGTAACTATGCTATTTCCTGACAACATAAAAACTGCAAGTGATCACAGAACTTCACAAAACCCACCATCCAAGTATAACTTCTCACTTAACTGAAGCCTTTTTGGCTTAACATTTAACCCTGCGAAAGCCTCAACTCCATTTTCAAATTTTCATTGTTATCTCCTTTAAAAAAATTGGATAGTCTTTTGCTCAATTTCCTGTTAGCAGTTCATTCAGAACATAAGTTGCAAACTTTGCAGAAAAAAATGCCAGATTTCTTTTACCAGTATTTTTTTTTAAATTTCTGGTCAAGCTTTTTAAACATAAGTCTTCATTCTTGGTTTTCTTCTGAAGTAGTATAGCAGAAGTCCTAGCAATACCCAAATATCTAGTGAAGATGTACATTAACTCACAGAACACATTCATACAGAAACTCTAGTCAAGTGTAATATTTAGAAAAATTATCTTTTACAAGCAATAAGTTAATTGGAACTTGAGTGGTATTTTGGATAATCTATATCAAGTAGTTCATTAATTTGATTAACAGAAAAATATTTTATTTGTAATAGGATCATACAGCACACTGGAAGCATTTCCTATTTAAGTAAAAAAATTATACAGGTATTTAAACTATAACATGATGAAAATATTTTAACTGCAAAGATAAGAGTCATATGTAACCACAATCATGACTTCATAGAAGAGAAAATACTTACTGAACAGTTTACCAAAAGATTCCCTTTTTGCCTTTTCAGCTTCGTATAGGTGTTTCCCATCTTTTATTAAAGCACCCGCCCACTATGGAAGGGAAAAAAACCAAGTTAGTTGTTAATTTATACATTGATACAAAGGTTTGCCCTCCAAGTTTTACTTACTTACCTCCCTGTAGTGTTTTATGAACATTTTTCGCCTCACAACCTCAACAACAGCTAGACAGTACATTTGAGGAACAGTACTGAGAGCTTCTACAACCTTGACCCTTTCTAGCAGCTCTGTTACAAGACGAAGCAATGCTTGTAGTTTCTCTCCATCTTGGTCAGCATGAAGCATTACAAAACAACACCACCTATAAAAGCAGGTTACACTTTAGAATATAACAACTCAGTCACCTTTTCTGCATTTAAATTTCACTAAAATAGCAACATGTCTACATGAACTGAACAATGACATAATTTCAAAAGGGACAACAGGCTACCTGGAAGTACTAAGCAATCCAGAACTCAGTAATTGCCTTGCAGTTCCCTGTTAACTTCTCACAGTAAGATATCTATATCAGTGCTCAAAAAAAGGACCACTTACACCACCATATGACCTAAGGTATTGATTGGTTCCAGAGAAAAAGAAGAGACTACTTCCTGTCTATAAATCTTAAAAATACTTATTGAAAAGCATTAGCAAGAAATATTAAGGGTAGGAATACCGTGAAAGGCAAGATCAAAATACTGTTTGGGAAGTTCACACCATCTACTCAAGCCTCATGGCCTCAAGCTCCACCAGGGGAAGTTTAGGCTGGACATTAGGAAAAAATTCTTCACAGAAAGGGTGATTGGGCATTGGAACAGGCTGCCCAGGGAGGTGGTTGATTCACCTTCCCTGGAGGTGTTTAAGGCACGGGTGGACGAGGTGCTAGGGGGCATGGTTTAGAGTTTGATAGGAATGGTTGGACTCGATGATCCGGTGGGTCTCTTCCAACCTGGTTATTCTATGATTCTATACTCATGCACTACAAACAGCAGCCCCTGTAATATACAAATTCTCACACACTGTAAGCACATCTTAATTTATCTTATTGATGCAATCGAGACTTTAATTTCAAGCACAGTCAACGTAACTAAATCATAAAATAACTACTGGAAAAGTGATCAACTGGTGTGTTTGATGGAAAACATTAGCAGCAACTTTGCCACCAGAGAAGACATAAGGTGGAGTTACATCCTGCAAGTAACAAAAAAACCAAAAGTGGTTTTATTGACAGAAGTAAAGTAAAAGTGAACAAATACAAAGAAGCAACTAGGAATATAAACTATCAGATAAACTAGGAGACATGCTGTTGACTTTCTCATAGTAATAAGTAATAAGAAATAAAAAGAGGGCAAACCCAACAAGTGGCCAGTTCAAAACAAAGGGAAATAAATTTTCCACACAACGTATAGCTAAGTTGCAGAACGTGCTAAAAACCAGGGGTTTGTGGATTCAAAAAGAAGCTGGACTAGGTATGGGAAAGCCCCTCCATCGGCAATTAAAAACAGAAGAGCTGCTTCTAGATCAGATAAGAATGTTCTTCTCTAAGAATACTTACATACATTAACTCTATGTTCTTTCCTTATTATTAGATTCCCATTATGGTCATTTGCTACTACCTGCTACTGAAGACAAGCTAGAAGAATCTAGCTTGCAAAATAGTTAGATGCAAAATACAGTGGAGGGTTTTTTGCATGTTTGGTTTCATTTTTTTCCCCAGGGTTGGAAGTGGGAGTGCATTGTTGGGTTTGAATGTTTTGGTTTATTTGGTTGTTTTTTTATATCTATACTGTATTTTTCCCCTCAGACCTATCCTCTTTGCTTTAATTCTCCAGATCTCACTAACTTCTTCCTTAAAAAGGGTGCAAGCTTTTTCCTCTAACAACTTATCAATTAAATGTATACTGCACAAATATTTTAACATCTAAGAAATGAAAGCAATATTTTATGGCAACCTAGGTCCTACATGCTATCCTTAAATACATGCTACAGTGAAAAATGGTGAAAGAAGTAATCTTTTCACTGGGCTAAGAGCAGATGCACAGACAAAGATAGACATCTACATTTCAATTTACCTAGCAGTAACTTTACAAACACAATAGGTTCTTTGGTGCGAGTGCACTGCTGTTTAAATTATTTCTTCATGCATCTTGCATCTGCCTTGTTTATGCAAACTGCACTCTTCAAGACAAAAAAAACCCTACTTGATGGAGATCCAGTGTGTAAGTATAACAGGGTCACAACATCGCCTAATTATCTGCTGCCAGAAGAAACGAAAGTTAAATTCTGTATGATTTTGTTATGTATCTGACATGATAAGTTATCTAAAACTTAATAATTAAATTGTAATATTGTGAAAAACCCACTTCCCATTGAGCAATATACAATATAGACTACTTACTGCCTTGCATACTATACAGTAATGATGCTTAAATAAAAAATAGCCATTTTTACTGGCTGTATCTTGATATAATTATTTTTCATTAACTACAAGTATATCAAACTACTGTCATGTTTTACTGCTTTGATATGATCACAAGCTAATAAAAAGTGTTTCATTTATGCTTACTATAATCCTTTGAAAACATGTATTTGCTGAACTTTAAATAAGAGGTTGAAAAGAGGAAAAAGGAAATGTAAGTTCTTGGATGCTGTTTTATTCACATGAAGACCATTTAAACTCTTAAGAAAAGTTTCCCTTGAAAGAGTATTTTGTTTCAAACTTAGAAATAACTTCATATACAAATTCAAGTGGTCCAACTTTTATTTTGCCTTCCATTAAGAAAAATTCTCTGCACCGCCAACGATTTTCTTATGACACAAATTCTTTAAAGAGTCTTGATGCAAGCTGAAGTGATATGAATATGAAAAGGTGTAACTTACTTGAGTCTGACTTGTAGATTATTTGCAAGCTCCTGTTTGGCAGTGGTACATTTCTGTTTAATATCTAACAGTTTTCTATGATTAGTTAACATAATCATTAGCTGATTTGCATGACTCAAACACAAATCAGGAAGCACGGAAGGATCTTTCAAGTTCTCAGCTCTCTTCTGATTAGCCAAAAATCCCTAGAGAAGAAAGACATGTTTGTTACACAAGCTTTGTGACAATCAAAAAGCACAAAAGTGATACATCTTCTCTCTAAGAATGCAAGCATTTTAATAAACTTGCTGTGACTAATCAGGAGCATAACAGATTGCTACACAGAGAAATGTCAAAGTTTCTTTCTTTTCATTCTGTAATTCAGTCCAAATAAATTTCATCTGTTATTTCTCTCCCAAACAGTTACCAACACAACCCTATGATTACTTTACACAACTAACCAACACCAGTGAAAGATCACAACAGTTAATGCAGTAAAGCACCTAGAGGGATGGAGGGATCAACCATTACTTTAATTTCTGCAACAACCAGATTGTTAACTTCTTGCACATGCAAGACTTACCAACTCAGAGCACACTCAATACTACTGTGGGCTAAAGAACATTTTTTTTGCATAAAGAAATTAACACATGAAACTAACTCTTGAGAGCCAAGATTGTACTATATTCGCACAAAGGAGTTGGGCACAGTAAAGACCATCTGTTGTGGACAGTAATATGCAACCCCTAAAAGGGTGGGGGGCAAAACAGGGAAGATAAGGCTGCCTTAGATAAACATGTCTTAAATGGCTGATCACAGTCCTACAAACTTGTTTATTAAGCCTCTCTTTTCTTAACAAAGAACTCAAAACCAGACCATAGTTTAAGTATTGCTTTCTGAAGCTGATGTTGAGAACAGTAAACCACAGAAAGTTATACAAAATTGCTGGAAAAATGAAACCATTTTCATTGTTTATTTGAAATTGAATGTAAAGCAGTTTTGTCATAAAATGTTGTAGAACACATTTGCAAAGCTTGAAATAAACATTTATATGCTAAAAAGGTTTGATGTAAAGGAAAATTGAGGTTTTTTTCAGGTAACACCAATTATTAACAGTTATCACATAAATAGCAAGCACTACCCTTAAAAATACACAAAGTCCTCATCTATATTTTTAAATAGAATTAAACCATAGCACTTCATTGTGCTCCTTAGATTTCTATGCAGACTACTGTTTTAATGAGTAACAAGATACCAGCTCTACTATCTTACAATCATCTAATTTTTTCAAACAGTATCTAAATGTCTAGGACTAGTATCAAAATACTTGTTAGGGCTCAAATATAAAATCAAGGAATAAAAGCATCTAGTAGTAGTCTTCACCATCTGCTTAACTATAAACATTTAATTAATTGAAGCTTCATAAACCCAACCAAAAAACCAAACATTGATTGTTCTTAAAAAAAAAAAAAACAAAACAAACCAACCCTATATTGTAAGTATAGAAATAGACAATTTACAAAAAGAGAAGGCAAAGATTTGAAAATTTCTGACAAGTCTGCAAAACATACACACTCCAGAAACAATAGCATATACTGAGGCATCTCAGAAGCCAACAATTTTAACTAGTGCTTTTATGAGAATGCCAATTTGCTGAATTGGAATTAAATACATTTTTCCAAATAATAAACAAGAGAATATTGACAAAAATATTTTAGCCATAGAAGCACACAGCTTAATACACAGTCAATAAATTGCAGCAAACTACAGCTCTGCAAATTCCTAGTGGACTTAGTCCAGGCTACTTCAACTAATACATTTTTATTTTGTAGAGTGACTTTTTCTCGAGTATAGATGAAGTAATATAAATATAAGCCCTATATTTAAGTTCCAGGGCTGTTCATCACCCATTGTGGCATTTTCAACTCGCCGATGTTTTAAAAAAAATATTTTAAATAATAATCAATTTATGAGCTGAAAATTCGACCACACGATATAAAAACTACCAATATTCAAATGTCAAATTATAATTTATGACTATAGCATATTTTATAGTATCTCCACTGTGATAAGGTAAAAACTATCTTGCCTTAAGTCATGCAATTGTTTCGTTGTGATCATTAACAAGACACACGTACCAAAAATCTACCATTTTCCAACGTTACAAGCACAAATGCGTATTACCTGAGCAAGTTCTTTTTGTTCATTCACCAGTCTGCTGCAGCTTGCTATCATCTGGTCCAATGCATAGAGCCTATCCTCAAGGCCTTTAATAGCCTTCATATTCTGATTATCTAGTTTGGCGATAGTTTGTCGACATTCTGCCAGAAATGGTTGGATGATCCTCGGATCAAGCTAAAAAGAAATTTTTATTAGTAGTTGACATATTGAAAAGTGACATGAGCTAGCTATATGAGTTGTTATAACCTAATATATTTTACAATTTAAGTGTGACTACATCAGTCACATGTTTCAGAAATCTTAATGAGTCTGTGGATTTTTATCACAGCATGAATTTCTCTTAAGTGTTCCAACTGGGACATCATAGAAATCAGAATCCTTGTAAGAGGAAGGGACATCAGTTGAGCAGAAAAGTCAAGGTCTAGGGGGGAAAGAGGCATCTTAAAGTAAATGAACAGTCTACACCAGCCATACTGCCATAATCAAAATAAGTGATGAATGTGACTCAGTGTGAAGTGCAGTATGGAAGGTCATGGGAAAAAGCTGCAAGACCCATTAGCCATTTACCAAAAACGGAAGGTTTTAATTGATACCTTAGACAAGGAGACAAGTTCCAAGTAACTGGAAAACAAGTTGTGGAAAAATAATACATTTCTAATACTTTTTGATAATGTTTTTCCTAGTAGACCACAATTTAAAATTATTTTATCATATTCCTTCACTAACCATTCTCAAGAAAAAAAAAGCATTTGAAACATTGTGAGGCTACCAAAATCCACAGATATTAAGGGTGGCTCTTCAGCTTTCACTGTAAGAGTAGCAGAATGAATTAGTCATTATTTCCTTAGCTCTAAAAAACAACATAGGTAATTGCAACAGCTCATATTGGGCAGAGTTTGGTCTAAACCTGGAATATATTAATTAGGAACATACCAAAAGTTATTAAGTATTAGCAGAATATCAACAAATTTGCCAATTACCAATTTACCAAAATAGTAACAGTACGCCACATTTTATGAGAATCTAGTGAAAAGGACACACTCCTGTGAGGCCATACTAGCTGTCACAGCACTCGCTCATTTCATCAACATGCAGGTTTTACCTCACTTACCAAGCACATAAATAAACCCTCAAAAAAACCCCATTTATGTGACAATATTAACATAAATAGAAGTACTTTTCCCCCCCAAAATCTCTTATTTAACTAAAAGCTTTCACACACAGCACTTTATTCTGGAACCACAACTCCAGAGTATAGAGGGGAATCTGAAGAAGAAAAGCATTACAAATTAAGGAGCAACTAAAAAGAACAGGTCCTTCATTCTCTTCAAAGAATGAAAAAGTTCCCTCAAACAAACAAAAGACCACAAGAGGAAGTACTAGAAACTGGTAAGCAGCCCAGAATAAATCATGGTTCAGTATGAGAAAATACATCAAAGTTCTCTAAAAATGGCAAAGGCTGGGTTTTATATGTTATGAATGGTCTTATAAATCCTGGTGTTTCCCAAGTGAGTTGTCTATCTTCAAGAACCAGTAATAAAAGTAGTCTCTGGGATTACACCATGTTGTTTTTAAAGGATCACCTTCACTGCCATACTATTCAGGATCATTCCTCTCCAGCAGCCAGAACAATTTCATAACAGAAAAGATACTGAAGAACAATATGGTGGGCTTTTTTCCTTTTACCTTCATGAACTAATCATGTTCTACCTCTTTTTACAAAGAATATCTAGTCCACTCATTCCACCCTTTATTTCCCCCATCCATTCTTTCTATCATATTTTTGACCTTAATTGCACCTGTAGGACTCAGCCCTGCTTTCACTGGCAGATAACACTGCCGCTTCTCATCTTTAAAGTGTCTTCCTCTCTCCCTCTTCTAGCCTTTTATTTAAGTGACTATGACAACACTTAAACAGAAAATATCTGGTTAACTCCTAGTTACCCATGGCTTTTACCACAGCCTAGGTTTCCACAATTAGAAGCATCATTTCATATAAAAACCTACAGGCTAGACAAACCAGATACCTAACAGTACTGTCTGCAACACACAAGTTCCGCCAAGATTATGAAAGTCAAAGGTATAAATATCCTACTCTGATGCTTTAGATTTTCATTACAATCTCACCTCAATTCAGAGTTTCAAATAATTACAAATCATTTTTACGGTTCATATTTCCAAGAAGGAAAGGGTATGGGGAGAACGATGGAAAAAAAACCCCAAATTAGTGCCATTTTATTCTACCTCACTACGTTAAAGCGTCATCTCTAGTAAATATTAAAAGAACAATTGTGTTGCAAGAAGTTTATTTAATATCTTTTTTCAGCTACAGGCTGATTCTGTTTTCTAAATCAATGGTAGGCAAAGATCCAATCCTTTATGTACATTTGAAATAGAGTAAATGAATGTCTTCCTAAGAAAAACTAAGATCTATCAAAAATACTTCAAAGCTTTCATTTTTTTTGTGAATCACAATAGACCAAGATTGATAAATCTTGGTTGTTGACAGAATAGTTTGACTAAAGCATTCTTCCTATCTGTCAATTCTGCTTATGCCACGAAAAAAAAATTAGACACTTCGTTTTTGCAGGAGCAATCACAATTTCCCTACAAAAATCTGCATAAGTTACAAAACACAATAGTTGACACAAAGGATTTCTGACTAGTCTTACATTAGGCAAGGGCAGAAAAGCACACAATTAAAAGACAGACTCCAAAACATGTAACATGTTAGTTAAGACTACAAGCTGATCAAAGAAGGTACAGTATGTATGTAACCAAAATGTCAGGTTTTTTTTTCATTTTTCTGTCATAAGTATCACTATAATCTATTTGGAAGCAACTCGATGGGCTGAAGCCAACTATATGGGCTTCAGTAAGGCCAAGCATCAGGTCCTTCACTTGGGTCACAACTCCATGCAGTGCTACAGGCTTGGAGACGAATGGCTGGAAAGTTGCCCAGCAGAAAAGGACCTGCAGGTGTTGGTTGACAGTCAGCTGAAAATTAGCCAACAGTGTGCCCAAATGGCCAAGAAGCCCAATAGCATTCTGGTCTGTAAGAGAAACAGTGAGGCCAGTAGGACTAGGGAAGTGATTATCCCCCTGTATTCAGCATTGGTGAGGCTGCACCCGAATGCTGTGTTTGGTTTTGGGCCCCTCACCACAAGAAAGACATTGAGCTGCTGGAGCATGTGCAAAGAAAGGCATAAAGATGGTGAAGGGTCTAGAGCACAAACGTTATGAAGAGCAGCTGATGGAACTGGGGCTGTTTAGTCTGGAGAACTGGAGAATGAGGGATAACTTTATCGCCCTCTACAACTACCTGAAAGAAGTTTGTAGTGAGGTGGATGTCAGTTTCTTCTCCCAAGTAAGAAGGGATAGGATGAGTGGAAATGTCCTTGAGTTGTGCCAGGGGAGGCTTAGGCTAGATATTAGGTAATACTACTTCACTGAAAGGGTTATCAAGCATTGGAACAGGCTAATTAGGGAAGCACTTGAGTCACCATCCCTGGAGGTATTTAAAAGATATGTAGATGTGGTTGGACTCGATGACCCAGTGGGTCTCTTCCAACCTGGTTATTCTATGATTCTATGGTTTAGAATTATAGAATCATTTAGGTTGAAAAAGACCTTTAAGGTTATTGAGTTCAACTGTAAGCATAAGGCTGCCAAGCTCACCACCAAGCCATGCCCTCAAGCACCACATCTACACCGTCCACTAGGTCAGCTGCTCAAAGCCTCATCCAGCCTGGCCTTGAACACCTCCAGGGACAGGGCTTGCACAGTTTCTCTGGACCTGTTCCAGCACCTCACCACAATCAGCAATAAAAACTCTTCTTAGATTCTGACCCGAATATTAGCCTCTTCAGCTTAAAACTACGAACCCCCATCCTATCATTACACTCCCTGATAAAGAGTCCCTCCCTATGTTTCCTGTAGGCCCCTTTAAGTACTGTAAGGCTGCTATAATATTTCCCCGCAGCCTCCTCTTCTCTAGGTTAAACAAGCCCAACTCTCTCAACTTGTCCTCATATGGGAGCTGCAGCCCTCTTGTCATCTTTGTGGCCCTCCTTTGGACTCTTTAATAGATCCATGCCCTTCCTGTGCTGAGGACTCTAGAGTTAAGTAGTGAACTTGGTAATGTTAGGTTTACAGTTGGACATAATGATCTTAAAGGTCTTTTCCAACATATAACTCTATGATTCTGTTTAATATCTGTGTCTTAAAACACCAGGTTTTAAGAGATACTACATTTGTGCCTTGTTACTGTTAAGTACAAAGAGAATTTACTCTCTCGCAACTGACTACTGGGTTCTGTTATTCTTGTAGAAAGAGCAGAAAGCACCTTACTGAACAAATAGGACAAAGTACTATCTCAGACTTCAACAATCAGGATTTTTTTCACACAAAGTTGAATACTGCTTCTGCTAAAGAAAAAAACTTGTAATATCCAATCTTTCTCTTAGCCTTTTCTGTACTACTAACAATTCTGACAGCTCAAATTCTTAAACAGACATTAATATTAAGCCCAATTCTCCAATTTGCTTTAAGACAGAACTGAAAGATCAATGTACAGAACTGACCACATCAATGTTTCCTACAACAGATGGGTTTACATATAATTGAGACAGTCTTCAAGTTCTATCCTAAGGATAATATGTGTATATAGTACATAAATTTATCATAATTGTCCCATCTTCTAATAAAGGCTTCAGTATTTTTAACACATAGAACATTAACTTTACTTTCATTATAAGCATAATTTCTATGAAAAAAGAAAAGAAAGAAGTAAAGACTTTTTTTTATATGTGACAATAAGCTACCGTCTTTCCAAGAGGAACAGCTATTAAAGAAACAGGCGGGATAATAAACATTCATTATGAAATTATAGCTTTTCTAAAAGTCAAATTCTTAACATTCAAGAACTCTTACAATATGTTCCCCCAAGCCCCAGTGTCTGCTTTACTGTCCATTCAGAAAGTCATCTGAGAAAAAAGTTACAAAAAACAGTCACTGGCATCTGGAAAATAAACAGCAACACTCAATGCAATAATTGGATTTCCAAAAAGCTAACTTACCCTGCTCATAGAATCAAAACATTTTCTGACCAGTGATTCAACATCATTAGGTCTATCTTGAGCATTTATCCAATCTAACAAAGAAACATTGAAGGAAGGTTGATCACCATCTTTCAATTCTACTGATGTTTCATTGTCCTGGACAGCAGCATTCTGACGTGATTCCTTATCTTCTACGTTTTCAGGATCTCCGCGTTCCAAAGCTGTATGTTCAACTGACTTGCAAAATGAGGCTAACATTGATTTATTGTTCACTTTAGATACATCAGAACAAAGCACCAATTCAGGAGACTTGCCATCCTCAGTTTCTTCACTTTCTTCCCCTCCATGCTCAGCTGAAGAATCCAGTCTTCCTAAACACTCTCTGTAACTACGTCTTGTTAGGCACTCCAGCAGTGGTATCTTGGCCATTATAGAAACAGCAGAACCCAAACTTTTTAAAAAAGGTGAAAAGAAAAACATATTAGTATCTAGAAGCCAGTGTGACATAAAAACTTAAGATATAAACCACCTGTAATATAAACTACAATCTATTTTACAACTGAAGCAGATTTCAAAATGAATTTGGTGATTATCTTTTCAAAATACTATGTTTAGTATCAATATCGAGAGAAGGCAGCTAAAGAAGTTAGAACTTTTGCTCTTCTACTGCAGAATAGGAACTCTTCTGAATTTCCAAGTAAGGTTACGTTTATAATGCAATGACAAAAAGTGACAGTTTGATTCAATGATACGCCCTTTTTTATTTAAACACACAACTGGGACTTTTATGTTTCCAATCTGCATGGCTACCAATGCTCAAAGATTGTGTCCCCTGACTTCTGTGATGTTTGAATAGTTTCTATATATTTGGTAAAAGCTATGAAGTTTGTTGGTTTTCTTTTTCTAAAAAGGTTAAGTATATTTATGCTTTGTTTCTTTAAGTATCCAACATCTCATTACATTCTGTTAGGCAAAGCACTCACAGAAATACCACAATACTATGATGTCCAGAAAGTTGTTAGAGATTTTCCTTGAAGTAACATCCAGAGTTTTCAGGATACAAGCAGTATACATACATATATATATATATACATATGTCACATATAGCATTATGACTTCACACTTTCAACAGAGATCACCATTCTTAATACTTGCTCAAGTGTATTAAAAAGCCATTAATTCAGAAGTTTAAATATTTATTTGAAAATTTTTGTAATGCCTATATTTATTATCTATTTCTAGTGCACATTTGGAAGGACTTCAGCTCTTAAACAGCTGTTCATTAAAAAGCATATCTTCCACATAATTCAATATATGTTTCTGTGCCCTGATGAATCCAAGGAAAAAAATGTCAGTTAAATAAAATGACTAGCATAGAAAACAAATAATGTTCTCTGTAACACATAATCAAACAAATATACGCTTAATTAATTAGAACTAGCACCAAACATAAAACAAAAAATAAGTTTAAAATATAGTAACTTTGGAGATGGAGGCTGAAGTTTAATGGCAAACCTACTGTGTGAGTTTCAACTTGATATCATCTATGGACTGCAAATAGCTTGAATATACATTTTCAAACTTGAAAAGCAGTTTTTGGTACGAGTATGTACAATCTTCCAAGTTAGCCATTATGGCTGCCCAGCCTTGATGCTGAAGATGTTCATCATGTACAAGACCTTCACAAAAGGAGCAAAGCTTCTTAGCAACCTCATACATTTCCTGAAAAAAAAAAAAAAAAGTCCAACTAAAAGAGCAAAACACTCGAATTGTTAATGTTTTATAGTTACAATAGTAAAGTGAAACACTAAGGAACTAGTAACACAGAAAGTGTTAAATTCAAATAGCTAAAAAGTTGCCCACATTAAACTTCAATAAAAATAATGAAACTTCCTTTATCCTTAAATAAAAAAAAAAAATAGAAGACAAAACCAGACTATTCACTAAGTATCATCTTCAAAACAGACAGGTGACAGTTGCAGAACCAAAACCACCTTATAAAATTAAATGCAGCTAATATGCAATATTCAGTGCACACACACACACGTGCGTAATAAAGCTTGTACTAATCTGACAGAAGCAGCTGGCAAACAAAGCCCATTAAGGAGAAAACTACTGATGAGCCAAACAGAAGTTCTGAACAAGACAATGGGCTGCAGGATCAGTCAGCAGAAGCACAGGTACATCAGACGCAGGAAGAGATGCATGGGGAAAATATTAGGGAAGATAATTAATTGAAGTCTTCCACTGATTAATAAACCAGACGTAACATTATGAGAAGCAGTGAAGAGTGTACATAAACACACCCTGAAACTTGGTACAAGCAAACAAACATGGCAGCTTTCTTGTTAAATGACTGGATGACACAAAGGCATTTTACTACCATAAGAAGGTGAGAATTTAATTACCACATAACCTGCTAGCATTAAAATAGACACCTATATATGGCAAGTACCATAGCTTCCTAAAAGTGCATGAACAGCAATGGCTATTATGTTAAATTCCAAAGTGTTAACTAGTAGGAAAAGAAGCTATCATAAGTTTACCAGGTGGGAAACAGTCTCCTACAAAGGGCCTACTACTACTTAAACACCGCAATGAGAGAGTAAAACAGAAGATATACAATAAATCCTTCTGCTCAATACTTCATCAATAACATCCTACCTGGAAAATAGTCTCCCGAGCATACTTGTGCGTTGGGTCTTAATACCCACCTATCCTCCAAAAAAGAAAATCTTACTGTTTTTTGCAGGTTGAGAATACTCTTAAACTAGGACCGAGCACTTAACTTTCCACTGTTATAGTATGTGTGAGAAAACCATGCATGCAGAAACAAGTTATGCAAATACAGTGAGAAAGCAGTGTCAAAACCCCAGCATATTTCAGATAGCATTTGCTGCTGAACACATGGTTAATAGCACATACACAAACAATTTTAGAGCCCAACAACACTTATCTTCCTGAAATAAACCACAGAACTACACAGCATTTTATCCAAACATTTCAGAATTAGTATTGACAAAACCTGAAAGTTATGAACACCCTCCCTTTTTTCAAAAGTCCAAATCTCGTCCCAAGCAGCATGACAGAATTCCACTGTCCTTCAAATCACTGGTATCCAAGCTATCAGCAGGTAAACAATGAATATACAAACATACTTAAACATGCAAATCCAAGGAAATAAAAAACTATTACAATATTCTTTCACTTTGCAGTACACACTATTTGTCTTCTTGTTTTCTGAACTTTGGTCACTTCCTGTGCAGATAATAGGGATTTCTCTGCAAACAACAGTTATTTTAGTTGCTGCATGAGCTCTAACTTCTTAAGTCAAAATCAAACAGTAACAGAATTGGGACAGCACCCAAATAGCACTGAAATCCAAAAGTTATTTTCTGAAGACTGTCATCAGTTCAGTTATCCAATCTACATTCATAGAAGCTGACTAATGCAATATTGACAACTTGAACAACTTTTATTTTAAATTCACTTCATAGATAAGTTAGTCAAAGGCAAATTCCACAGCATATAAAAAAGCAGAATTACTGCTTCCTCAATTATCCTTTTAAGAGCCAATAGAAGAGGCTGGTTGACCCTTAGGTATACTAAAAAATAGAGCAAAATATGAAGCTGAAAAGGTAACCGATTGTCCCCACTGTATTCCAAGGTACATCCTGAGAATGTACACAAGTATTTTACTTTCAACTCACTCTCTTCGCAAAGTCAAACTTCCTCCAAACCACTGGCAATAATTCCAGAAACGAGAGCATATGCAGAAACACACATTAGTTTGAAGACTAAAACCAATATAAGCCATCTACAAAATCAAAACTGATCATAAAGTCTTTCTGAGTTCCTTCAAGTGAGTATCAGTTTACTGGGGAAAATAAAGACAGGACTTCTCCCATCTTCAAATAAAAAAATGGGTTTTTTTAAAAGCCCTAGGCAGAGGCTTTTGATAGTTCTTTTTTCCCTTAGACAAACTCTTCCAGCACTCTTCTACAACTCAAATGCATAATCATAGTATCACAGAATCATAGAATGTTTTGGGTTGGAAGGGATCTTAAAGATCATCTAGTTCCAACCTCCCTCCCATGGGCAGGGACATCTCCCACTAGACCAGGCTGCTTAATGCCCCATCCAACCTGCCCTTGAACACTGGGATGGGGCACCCACAACTTCTCCTGGGAAACCTGTTCCAGTGTCTCACCACTCTCATCATGAAGAATTTCTCCCTAATGTCTAAACTAAATCTTCCCCCTTCCAATTTAAAGCCATTCCCCCCCAATCTGACCATTCTATGCCCTTGTAAAATGTCCCTCACAATCCGTCTTGTAGGCCCCCTTCAAGTACTAAAAGGCTGCTATAAATTCTCCCTCCCTTCTCTTCTCCACACTAAATAATCCCAACTCTCTCAGCCTGTATTCATAGTAGAGGTGCTCCAGTCCTCTGATCATCTTGGTGGCCCTCCTCTGGACCCATTCCAACAGTTCCATATCACTCTTACATTGGGGAAATAAGGAAACATATATGCTAGACTTGATATGACTAGACTTTCTGCCACGATACAAACTCTTTACTAGTGGCCAGTGCTTGCTTTCTTAGCTGGATCTATTTATTGTGTTCACATTGGAAGCCGAAAGTTACAAGTTAGTGCTGTCTCATGAAAATTTATTATGTCATTATTGACGCTTTCTTGAGAACCTTGAGAATTTTATGATTTTCACTTTAACAAGGTTGTTTCCTTAGCATAACATTTCAAACAAAACAGAATTCACAAGTTACCAAATTTCGGTAGGAAAAAAAATCATTACAATTGAGATCACTAGTTACATTACTGATAACCAGCACTGGACATTTTGTATCTAGGAGTCTAATCTGTGGTGACTGATCCAAATCTAAACAAATAGGAAGCTTGCGTCCCAGCACTCTGACTCCTAAAAGAGTGAGAGTAAACAAAACTATTTCCCAGAGTAGCAAATTAATTCATTTTCTAGAAACCATATAATAGAAGGTCATCCTAGCATATGACAGATCCTGATACTTAACAGAGATATGCCCAAAGAAACAGTTATATAAAAATAAAAAATCCTCAACGCCATTTAAGTATTCGACAAGGTATTTACTGTAAGATGAGCCACAGGTCCTTGTTATATATGCAGGAGACATGGGCATCAAAACAAAAAAAACCTTTATGAAAGCAGTCATAAATATAATACAGAGAGACAACAGATTTTTTTTCTGAACTATTTCAAGCTCAAACAGAACTAAGATTGAGCTCAAAATTTATTAGCCTGAAAACGTAGCAAAGAGTCTTTTCAAAGTTATCAGCAAGCCAATACACTGCAAATTAAATTGTGCAACTAAACGGAGACATGACTGTTCCAGGGCACATATGCAAGATATTACAACAGCATTCCATATTAACATCCTCCCAAAGTTCTTTTAACATGTGTATCCTAAGAGCTGAAGAAATTCTCTGGGTAATGGGGGCAAGCAGTAGAGTTCTGTCTGCATGGATGAATCCAAACGCAATTAGAGTCCATAGGAACCCAGTACTGCTTTTGACACTAGCTCCTTAGGCAACATCATGAAATAAGCTCATTACATGCAAATAGTAAGGAATATTACTCCAAATTCAGGGAGTCCAAGTAGATGGTTCTGACACAGTTCAAACCACATGGAGTGAATTTGTCCACCTAAAAGAAGCATACTAAGACAATGCTAATGCAGGGAACAAGAACATCATTAAACTTTATTTATTTCTTTAATGCCCCATGGAGGGATCAAGAAGAAAACACTGTTTCAGTCAATCCTCCAATCCTGCTTTCAAAATGAAAGCATGTGCACCAAGAAAATGAAGTGGTAAAGACTTCTGCTTCCTTTGGAGAATCTATGTAGCTTGGAAATAGATATCTGCAGTTAACAATTTCTTAACTTTCTTACTTCATCACTGCTGAAACTTATCTCTAAGTGATTTGGCTTTTTCTTCCCAACATTTCCACAGACAATATTTCTGGGGAGACTTCAACAGGCTATTTTAGAAGGATTAAGTCCAATCTATTTCACATAACCAGTATGTCTGTATGCAGAAAAAAATGAAGCAGCTCTCTGCTAAGTGAATAAAGTCTAAAACTTGAATTATGTCAGGCATATAAATAAAGGCCTTGCAATCGACACATGTTTTAACACTTCTCAATAAAGTTGGCAGCTCCAGCACAGAAAATGAAGCCTACCTAACAGGCTTGCTTTCGTCATTGATTTTTCACAGATCCACTCAAGGGTAATAGGCAGACACCTAACAGTTCACCAAGTAAAATTAACTTCGGTTGCCTTGTAAAGCTACATCCATCCTACTTTGCTATACCACCATACCTAGAACTACGACAGCTTCACCATACCACTGGAACACGAACCTCAAAAAGCACCACTACCAGTACAACACTAGACAAACGCAGGGTAAAATTAGCTGGCTATTATGCTGAAGAGTAAATAGAGGCATCTTCACTTCCTAATTTGTCAAGAAAGTCGTAAGTCCACAAGAAAAATTATCTTTGGTTGGGTGCTACAACAGAATTTTTACTTGAATTATTTCCTTCAATCACCAGAACTCAGATTTAGGTGATTCTTCTTATTATAATTACTTCCATTTAGTACATTCCAACTGAAATCAGTCACAAAATTAACTAGTGAAGTATTTCCTGTTAATTTCAAGACTTTGTCCTTTGCATCCTACTGCCACAATTCTGCTCATCCAAAAGAAAAAGACCTGGGGAGGGTCTGCTTGTCTTAAGTGGTCTTTGGACTTACCTCTAAAGAACAAAAGTTCTCAGGAAATGCAGGGTTCTTTCCATTCTCTACAACCCTGTAGTAAAAGGAAACAAGTCAAAGTCCTCTTTTGCCATGTGTCTGAAATCCTGTAAAAAGGACTCCTTATAGGTTTCAGTCTCCCTAAGAAAAAGAAATCAACCTCAGGCCAAAAAAAAAATAAACAAAACCCTCCAAAGTGAAATTACACACAACCATGCACTACAACAGCAGATAAATTTTTTCAGAAAAGGTAACTGTATCTTGCTTACCAAAATTAGTAACCAAGGCCATTATTTCTATTTCATACACCTACAACTAAAACATCAGCAAAGCTATTAGATTAACCACTTCAGTATTTCAGCTTTTAAAACCTGTAATTGGAACAGATAACTTCACTTTGAGAGAGACTGATACTTCCTGGCAATTCCTCTCCTTTCATTAAACGGATGATTACTCCATTCTTCTTTAATATTGGTCATTTTTGTGGACTACGCCTTTGGACATTTGCCGACATAGTTCATGACTTATTAAATACTCTAAGTATTTACTTCATCAGCACAACACAGAATAAGTTATTCTATAAGTCACAGCTTAATGACTTCCTCAGTACTGTTTTCGCTACCTCTTTGCTCTGACATTAAAAGCAGGCTTGGAGAAGTAAAGTGACAGAATTTACCACCAAAAAAACCTGACATAAACCACCACAGCCAGGGAATCAAACCATGTTAAAAGGTCAGTGATAACTTCTACTAGCTTGACTCCAAGCCACCCAAGTCTTTTTCTCATGACAAAATTTCCAGTAGCTTTATCTAACAGTTCTGGTTACAAAGGCCTAACTGTAGATAAGATACATGCTGTATCTTTTACAGTACCTTAGGGCACACCTTTTAGTACACCTTCAGGTAAACTAAAATCTACTCCATTCTCATCTCACACAGCTTGACAACTTTTAAAGACTAAGACTGATTGCTAATCCAAGTTACAAAAAGCCTGGACTACTGTGGAAGAGCTAAAAGTGTGTTATTAGACTAAAAACTTAGCCAGAAAGAATGAATAGCATTAATTTAGCTACACAATTGTTAAAACATTATAATGTCTTAAAGAATACTGACACTTTAAAGTAACTTTTTTTCCAAAGGATCTCAAAACAGCTTTTTAGTAGAAGTGAAAGAGCATTTCTCTAAATAGCAAATATGCAGCTTTCGGGAAGCATGACTATACTTCTTGGCTTAAGTATTATGAAGTATTGGAAGTAAACCAAGAAAGATCTAGGTACCATGACTGCAGCCATGGTTTTAGGCAACCAAATGAAATGATCACACAGTTTCTCATCCTCATTTCCATTTCCCAAAGAGAAACTGACCAGAATCAACAGTTTCATAATGAGAACAACAGTATCACATGAAATGTGAACATAGCCCCTAAGTCCAACTTTCCAATATCCCCCTTTGGGGGAGGATATTCGGTTACAGAATCACAGAACCACTAGGTTGGAAAAGACCTCCAGGATCATTGAGTCCAACCATTCCTATCAATCACTAAACCATGTTCCTCAGCACCTCATCCATCTGTCTTTTAAACACCTCCTGGGATTGTGACACAATTACCTCCCTGGGCAAGCCTCTTCCAGTGCCCAATGACCCTTTCCATGAAAAATTTTTCTGATGTCCAGTCTGAACCTTCCCTGGCAGAGCTTGAGGCCATTCCCCCTTGTCCTGTCACTCGGGAGAAGAGGCCTGCACCCTCCTCTCCACAACCTCCTTTCAGGTAGTCATAGAGAGCAATAAGTCTTCCCTCAGCCACCTCTTCTCAACGTTAAACAACTCCAGCTCCCTCAGCTGCTGCCCGTAGAACTTTTTTTCCAGCCCCTTCACCACCTTCATTGCTCTTCTCTGGACACTCTCCAGAACCTCAACATCCTTCCTGTAGCGAGGGGCCCAGAACTGAACACAGGATTCAAGGAGCGGTCTCACCAATGCAGAGTACACACAAGGGCAGAATAACCTCCCTGGACCTGCTGGTCACACCATTTCTGATCCAAGCCAAGATGCCATTGGCCTTCTTGGCCACCCGGGCACACTGCTGGCTCATGTTCAGTCGGCTGTCAACCAACACCCCAGGTGTTAGATCACTAGAACTTTGGTTAGATCACGAGAATAAAATAAATAATCCTTTCTTAAAGGCTAACCTACCAGAAATTACTTTATGCAGTAGTGTTAGACCACAGGGTTAGAAAAGGTTCACACAATGTAGTTTATTGCAGAATGTACTGTGTAGGGAACTGCATGTCTTCTCCTAAACTGCTGTGTATGTCACTTTCTGCAAACAGTGTGCAACTTATTGTCCATATATTGCAGCTCAAGGCCAAAACTACTGAACTAAAAAGTGAGAAACAAGGCTAGTTGTAAAAAGGCAAGCTATAACTTCTTAGGCACAGACATCTCAAAGGTAAGTATTTTGTAGTAAGGAAACCAGGATATTGAAATAGGCTTTCATAAAATGAAAATAGGCTTAGAAATGTTCTTTAACTGAGATTTAAAAGCCAGACAGTAGATGCAACAAACGCTGCCCAAAAAGGATCTGATAAAACAAAGTTTGTAAGACAAAAGACAGTGTCACATGTGACAAAACCTATGGGAAGAGTTTCAGTTTAACTGACAAAGAAACAAGTTAAGGTAACAGACATAGCTTCTTTCATGCTACCAAATCTTTATACTTTGAATTCTACATAACGAGATCTCATGCAATCAACAGGAAGTTAAGAAAATCTGTAGAGATGTTAAAATTATGAAAGCAAAATGAAGAACAAAACGAGGTATCTTGATGTGATAATCACAGCACAAAGGAAAACCAAACAGGAGGTACTAAGTTTCTCACAGGAATGATTTTTGGTTATAAGGTATTAAAATCTATAAATGGCAACATATAAGTTCAAAAAATTAGTTTCTACTGGGAAAAGAAAAAAAAGGCTGCTTTTAAATATCCCTATACATATATGGACAAAAGTCTTTAAGAATGCCCCCATGAACTAAAAGATTATCTTTTTTACACCAGTATAGTAACTAAGGATATCTTAAATTTACAGGACAAAAATGCAGAAAGCAAAAGAGGAATCTAAATAATGTTCAGTTTTAGACAGGCAAAAGAGGATGGAGTAGAAATAAAGGCATGGATTAATAAAAATATTTCTTAAAGAGAAAATCTAGAGCTAATTGTTAAAGAAAAAGTTAAAGGCAGTACATCAGTGTATACAAAGTACGTATCTGAAAAAGTGAATCAGAAATATCTCTCTACCTTTCTCCATGGTACTAATAAGTCGCAAAATAAGGTAAAATAAACACTTCTCATGCAGCTCTACAGCATAATTGCCAAGTAGTACTCAGTTTGAGTCACAAATGCAAAAAAAAAACTTGATCAAATTCAACAGTTTTCAAGCAGGCTTAAAATGCAGGAGGAACAAGATAGAAATAAGTCTTCACACCTTGAAATATTCATAATCTTCCATGTAGCAAGTGTGGTGATTAATAAAGTACGCATAGGGCATGAGGTACTGGAGATCACCAAGAGTTCATGCACAGTAAGGTAGCAGCCACCCCATAAGCAGTTCTTACTGTTTCGTATGTTGTTTAAAATTTTGTATCAAGTACGATTTTAAAATCATACTGTAAATCCTCTGGGCAGAATAAATAACATTATACATCATCATCTCTTATTGTCAACAAGAATAAGTAATATTTTCTATCATGAGCAACGATTTAGATTGTAATTTTTATTTTCCTAATGTGAAACATTTTCGTCATATATTTGTAGCAATCATTAATTCAAATTAATTAAATTAGCATAAATATTTAACAGATAAAGACACTCCAAGTACTGCCACTCAGCTTTCCTGGTAAATCAGGTTACTGTGTCTCTAAAATTAATAAAAAGACAAAGCTTGGATCATTATAAAACAGATTTTTCATGTGCATTTTGCATGAAGTCGTCTCTACAGTACTCTGTGGCTTTAGATGCATCAATTTCATGACTACAAAGGTTCAGCACCTTTTTAGCTCTCCCTAGATCTTAATCAATTTTGAGGATTAGCACAGCCCAGGTTTTCCCTCTTCCTCACAGCCAAGAGGCTTATGGTGAACCTTGAAGAAGATTAATGTTCTAACCACATTCCCAGTCCTCACTCAGTTTCTTCTCAACGTGCTTCAAGCAGGCATCATGAAAATCTGCTTTAGTACAATACTGCAATAGTCTTTTAAACAGTTTTCACACCTTGGTTCATCTAAAGTCAAGAGTCTACTAATCTTCCACAATGAGATTTACTTCCACAATACGTGATGGTTTTGTCATTCCTCTGACCTCCCAAACAAACACCCAAGTCATTTTCACAGCCTAACACCAAGCCTATGGTTACGAAAGATTTTAAATCTTGGATAAAGTTAACTGTGGGTATAAAGGCGTATTAGATTCAAGAATATTACTACCTATTTAAATCACTTTCTAAGTTTTTCACAAAAGATTCTACTATCATTGGAGGCTACTATCATTTTACAAGCAGAGAAGAACTGGAAGAAGTGGGCAACAGAGAATTTTCAAGATAAAACTGCAGACTAAAAATAAAACCTCCATTCTGTTTAGACCCATGTTTAAAGACCTTTAAATACTAAATACCTCCCTCCACCCCATATTACTGTTAATAGGTGCCATCAAGTATGTAAAGATTTTTCTTCTTCTTGCAAATCGGCTCAGGATTACTCCCCAGATAAATTTTTCAGTTTCTAGCTAAATATTATTGCTTCATTTGGCCAATAAAAAAACCACTCCACACAGACTATGAAAAGTGTTTCTGAAATATGGGCTTCCCCGACAGAAGACCTGCCACCAGAATGAGCCAGTAAAGATCTAAATAATTAATTTAAAAGCAGATACACTGCAATAAACTTGTATGCTCCGTATATTAATATATCCTTCAGAATAAAAGGGGAAGAGAAGGTAGCACTAGCAATTCTTTCCAAGTCTAAGTTGAAGTAATTCCTAAAATATAAAAATTTACTCCAGAGGAATTAAATTTGTTCTATCAATTTATACTAACTTCACCAGACCAAAACCAAAATTAAGAAACTTCATTACAACAAAATCAGAGATATGATGAAGAAAGACCATAAAATATCAACAAGGAATGTTGAGACTGGGTATCACCACGTTTCACTTTCATTACCCTAAGTAAAGCACAAACACAAAGAGTACAGGTCCCCTTTCATATCAAATCAATGCTAAGCATTTAACAGTCTTGCAGACTATTAGAAGATTCTCTTAACACCTCACAAAAAAATAGTCTTAACATACTTTCAGTTTCAGCTGCTAAAACCAGAATTCTCCAACTCATCTAAGAGCACAAATGAAAACCTCCCACTCTTTAGCCAATTACATTGATACCCAATCTTCTCCATATGACAGTCATATAATTTACAAATGCCTAATAAGTCAAAGTCCTAACTGTTAACAGGTGCTAGAGAGGAGAAGGGAGTCTACAAGACTCAAATTCTTGTGCTATATCTGACAGTATGTCAAGGTCAGATTATTCATGCTAACTTTCCCTCCCCTGACAGGTCAGGAGGCCAAGAGGGAAAAACAAAAGAAACCCTGTACTCCATGCAAGCTGTGACACTTTCCTCTGAATTCACCTGTTTAGTACTAAAATCCAGCCACTTCAAGTGCTAAATATATTTTGGACTGCAGTAAAGTTGTCATTGAAACCAAAAGACTTCATTACCAAGGCAACATGCTAAAAACACAAATTAATATTTCTTTTGTGCTAAGTACCACACAATCACTCCTCCACTCCCAGCCGCTGGAACTTAAATAATCTTTAGAGACACGAAAAATATTTAATGCAAATGAGGTCAGTATTTCCTCACATGAAGAAAAGCAATCAGTCCAGCTACTGAAGGCACCGTGTCACTTTCTTGACCACTCTCTTGATTCCTACTGTATGCACACTTCATCTCTTACCAACCATGTTACAGGGAATTAGTTCTCCCTACCAAAGTAATACAGAAGTAATCAAATCAGAATTCTGTCAAGTTTGCTTTCTATACAAGTAAAAGCCAGCATTCAAAAATAAATTACCTGAATTTTAGGAAAAGGAAGCTTAGTTTTAATTCCTCAGCAACTGTTTTGACAGAAGATTAAATAGAAGCTTGGCAAGGTGCTTTTAAAAATTATACTATTAATTTTCTACTTTGGTTAACAACATCTCCAAAGTAACAAACATTTCTGTTTTCAGGTTGAGACAGACTGAAGACACTGAAAGTGAGGCAGAGCATTAAGGCATGGGTCCAAAGCAACCAGATTGTATTTATTTTGCAAATGCTGCAAATACGCATCCATAAAGCCGCATTACAATATGCTTTTGAAAAAAGCTTCGAACATGCTGAAGAAGCAATCATGTTTCAATATGTAACTTGAAACTTTGAGACACAGGCTCTGAAGAATACATCATCACTAACACACCATTCTTACTGCTTTTCATAATTTATATCAAGCTTCCCTTCTAACATACAAAAAGATAATTTCCCATTGGTGTGCAAGTACAAGTAAGAATGTACTTACCACAGCAAGCTGTGTCCGTGATGCTACCGTATGAAACACTGCAGGCATCATAAGTGATTCTTCTACTTTCAATTCCATCTCATTTTCTGCTGAAAACGTGGTTTTGGGGATAGCTGGTGGACGTTCACACAAAATCATTTCTTTGTTGAATAAAAAAATTGGGTTGGTATCCTACACTCAAAAAGAAAATCAAACCAGACACTGAGTAAATGCAACATACTGTTCAATCACCGATTATTTCATTATATGGGTAACGTGTCTTAAGAACACACTAAAATCTAGATGTGTAAGCTAAAAACAAACATCTGTTTCTCAAAGCAAAGAAACCCAGCAAATAGTACTCTACATAAAAATACTTAAAAATCCATTAGTAAAACTTATTTTTCTTCCCCTATAAATAACAACTCAGAAGACAAATGCAGCATGCACTTACTGTTCCAGCACTATAACTACACACTCTTCTGTCTGGTGCCATACACTCTCCTCCATTGACAACCAGTACTTGGTGCTGAATGGCAATCTTATACTTAGTTTGAATTGCATGTTTCAGATCAGCCACACTGGAAAAAAAAAAAGGAAAAGAAGATGATATGATGAGAATATTTGTGTCTTTCATATCACATATTCCTGTAATAAAGACAAGACATGTCTGTGTCATAGCAGATTTTTTTTTAAAGAACTTATTTTTTCCTTCTGCACAATGAAACATTTCTAAGTTCTGTTATGTGTTGCATTCTGGATACCTAGCTAAAAGTATCAGCTCAAAGAAGACAGCCTCCGCATTACTGTTCAGTCATCAGCAATCTTTTCCCAAGAAGACCTGATGGCACACAGAAATTCTAGATTGAGTCACATTAAGAACTTAGGATAAGAACTGTAAAAGACATATTTCACTCTCTGAATATATACTTTAAGAACAAACAGCTGACTTCACACACAGAATCACTAGGTTGGAAAAGACTCCCAGGATCATCGAGTCCAACCATTCATGTCAATCACTAAACCATGCCCCTCAGAACCTCATCCACGCATCTTTTAAACACCTCCAGGAAAGGTGACTCAACCACCTCCCTGGGAAGCCTGTTCCAGTGCCCAATGACCCTTTCCATGAAAAATTTTTTTCAAATGTCAAGCCTGAACCTCCCCTGGCAGAGGTTGAGGCCACTCCCTCTTGTCCTGTCACTTGGGAGAAGAGGCCAGCACCCTCCTCTCCACAATCTCCTTTCAGGTAGTTGTAGAGAACAATAAGGTCTCCCCTCAGCCTCCTCTTCTCCAGGCTAAACAACCCCAGTTCTCTCAGCCACTCCTCATAAGACTTGTTCTCCAGCCCCTTCACCAGCTTTGTTGCTCTTCTCTGGACTCGCTCCAGAGCCTCAGCATCCTTCTTGTGGTGAGGGGCCCAGAACTGAACACAGTATTCAAGGAGCAGTCTCACCAGTGCCAAGTACAGAGGAAGAAGGGAGAATAACCTCCCTGGACCTGCTGGTCACACCATTTCTGATACAAGCCAAGATGCCATTGGCCTTCTTGGCCACCTGGGCACACTGCTGGCTCATGTTCAGTCAGCTGTCAACCAACATCCCAAGGTCCTTCTCCTCCAGGCAGCTTTCTGGACAGACTTCTCCTAGTTTGTAGCATTGCATAGGGTTGTTGTGACCCAAACACTTATTTGAAACGCTAGAAGATGACAGGGGTATTGACAGTTCATTATGCATAGCACAAGCACAATTTCACCTAATCAACTCTGACTGATTCATGGTACATGAACTACAGTGTAGCACTTAAGTTCGAGGTGAGGTGAGGAGGGGAGTTAGCAGAACCCCCACCTTAAAATTCCACAGTGCAGACTTTGGACTGTTCAGAAAGCTGGTTGATGAAGTCCCATGGGAGACAGTCCTTAAGGGCAAGGAAGCCGACAAGGGCTGAGTGCTCTTCAAGAAGGAAATCCTGGCAGTACAGGAGCAAACTGTCCCCATGTGCCAGAAAAATCACCCGGTGGGGAAAAAAAAACAACAGAACACCAGCTTGGTTGAACAGGGAGATCTGGGTGGACATCAAAAATAAAAGGAATATCTATGAACTTTGGGAGAAGGGACAGGTGTCTTGGGTGGACTACAGGGAAGAAGTGAGATCAAGCAGAGGAAAAAATCACGAGGGCTAAAAACCAACAAGAACTGAGATTGGACAATTCTGTGAAAGATAAAAAAAATCTTTCTACAAATATATCAATAGTAAAAGGAGGACCAGGGAGAAAATTCAGTCCCTATTGGATGCAAAGGGAACAACTGTGACAAAGGATGAGGTACTTAATGCCTTCTTTGCCTCTGTCTTTCATAGTAAGGAAAGTTGTTCCCTCTGTGTACACACCCAGGAGTTAGAGGAGCAGGATAAAGCTCCCATGATCCAAGAGAAGGTGGTTAGACACTTGCTTTCCTAGCTGGACACCCACAAGTCCATGGGGCCGGATGGGATCTACCCAAGAGTATTGAGGGAGCCGGCGAATGTGCTGGCCAAACCCCTTTCCATCATCTTCCAACAGTCCTGGTTGACTGGGGAAGTTCCACTGGATTGAAGGCTGGCTGATGTTGTGCCCATCTACAAGAAGGGTCGCAGGGAGGATCCAGGGAACTACAGGCCTGTCAGTCTGACCTCAGTGCCAGGGAAAGTCACAGATCTTGAGTGCTATCATGAAGCACATGCAAGAGAACCGGGTGATCAGGCCCAGTCAACACAGATTCATGAAAGGCAGGTCTTGCAAACTAACCTGATCGCCTTCTATGACAGTGACCCACTTACTGGACAAGGGAAAGGCTGGGGATTTTGTCTTTTTGGACTTAAGTAAAGCCTTTGACACAGTTTCTCACAGCATTCTGCTTAGGAAACTGTCAGCCTCTGGACTGGACAGGCGCACACTCTCCTGGGTGGAAAACTGGTTGGATGGCCGGGCCCAGAGAGTGGTGGTAAGTGGAGTTAACTCCAGCTGGAGGCCAGTTACAAGTGGTGTCCCCCAGGGCTCAGTACTGGGTCCAGCCCTGTTCAATGTCTTTATCAATGACCTGGATGAGGGCATTGAGTGCACCCTTAGCAAGTTTGCAGACAACACTAAGCTGGGAGGTAGTGTCAATCTGCTGGAGGATAGGGAGGCTCTGCAAAGGGATCTGAACAGGCTGGACCACTGGGCTGACACCAACACAGTGAAGTTTAACAAGGCCAAATGCCAGGTCCTGCTCTTGGAGCACAACAATCCTGCGCAGTGTTACCGACTAGGGGAAGAGTGGCTGGAAAGCTGCCTGGGGGTGTTGGCTGACAGCAAACTGAACATGAGCCAGCAGTGTGCCCAGGTGGCCAAGAAGGCCAATGGCATCTTGGCTTGTATCAGAAACAGCATGACCAGCAGGTCCAGGGAGGTTATTCTTCTCCTGTGTGTACTCAGCACTGGTGAGACCGCACCTCAAATACCGTGTTCAATTCTGGGTCCCTTGCACTGGAGGCTGTTGAGGCTCTGGAGCGCATCCAAAGAGCGACAAAGCTGATTAAGGGGCTGGAGAACAAGTCTTAGGAGGAGCAGCTGAGGGAGACCTTATTGCTCTGTACAACTACCTGAAAAGAGGTTGTAGAGAAGAGGGAGCTGGCCTTTTCTCCTGAGTGACACGGGACAGGACAAGGGGGAATGGACTCAAGCTGCACCAGGGGAGGTTCAGACTGGATATCAGAAAAATTTTTTTCAGAGACAGGGTCATCCGGCACTGGAACAATCTACCCAGGGAGGTTTTTGAGTCACCATCCCTGGAAGTATTTAAGACAGGTAGACAAGGTGCTAAGGGACATGGTTTAGTGGCAGATAGGAATGGTTGGACTCAATGACCCTGGGGGTCTTTTCCAACCTGGTGATTCTATGATTCTGTGAATAATGGGAAATTATACAACCCATATTTATGCAACAAATTCATACAAACATTACAGACATCTTAATGCAGAAAAAGTAGACTAATAAACCATCCCTCTTTTTGTTCACCATTCTCATACCTTTAATTCGGGTAATGACATTCACATTATTGCTTATTTTAGACCGTTCTAGACTTTATCTTGAAGAGTGAGGTAAACTAAAGAATTTACTAATATGATACAATAACTGACCCAAATTATAACACTGAAAAAGTACCTCAGCAGAGATATTAAAAAATTCTGAGTATCAAGTGAATAATCAATATAAGCATCAGTGGTTTTGGTATAACCAGCAAGAAGCATATCAATGTTACTGGCTATACAGTGCTTGAAAAATAAAGATGGGTTATCTAAAACAACCATGATTCACTACAAACATCCCATGAGCACAAGCCTGTACTCACTATCTGTGTTACAATGAGCATTCACCTATGGTCCCTGTGGTCTTTGGGAAGATGGTTTCACCTGTGTGTGTACAATGAGACAGACCAAAAAACCCCAAGCAAGTTAGTCTTGTTAGAAGAGCAAGTCATATATACAGAATAAGAAGTTAAACTGTTCAACTGAGAAGTTATGGATTTTGTGTGGTTCAGCCATTGGAGAGCTTCTTTCTCAAAGAACTATCCAATTGAGCAAACTGTCAGCCCGTACAAATCTATTAGGTGTTTGGCAGATCAGATGCTGTAGTTCACTCACCATGATCTAGGAACAAAACATCCCAATGGGTCAAGGCCAACTGCATGGGTTTCAACAAGACTAAGTTTCAGGTTCTGCACTTGCGCGACAACAACCCCTTAGTTGTATCAGGAGAGGTTTAGATTGGGTATTAGGAAAAATTTCTTCACCTAAAGGGTTGTCAAGCATTGAAACAGGCTACTCAGGGATGTGGTTGAATCCCCATGCCTGGAAGTCTTTAGAAGGTGTGTAGATATGTTGCTTAGGGATGTGGTTTAGTGGTGGGGTTGGCAGTGTTAGGTTCATGGTTGGACTTGATGATCTTAAAGGTCTTTTCCAACCTAAACAATTCTGCGATTCTGTCTCAATGTACCAGACAGCATACAAGTGTGCTGACACATCTGCAAATGACCCAGTAGATCCAGAATGGCCAAGGTGAAACACTATTTCATGTTTAATAGTACCTTGAGTGTCAGTGGGCTTTGCAGAAGAGCATACAAACCCAATCACAATAGCCAGTGTTAGAGCTCTTCCATCCCAAAGATGTTCCAAAACCCACATTCACTTGCTGAGTCATGAAAATTCCAAATAGCAATTCAGGAGAAAGGAAAACAATGGATTTGAGCACAAAACCCACAGCAGAAGTCCTTCAAGCACCATTACTTGCAAGTCATTCATCACATAGAATATGAAGACAGCATGTAAGCATGGCTCTGGCTAGTACCAAGGCATACAGACTGTCACGATATACACTATTTACTTATTAGAACAGAGTCCCATATGAGAATAAGGAAGAAAGACGCCATACATCCTGTATACCTAGACCGCTCTAAAAGCTCCCTTACATTTGCAAGAGGCTTTTAACGTGCTGTGCGAAAGTACAAATAGTAAAATTGTTGGGACTTAACTGTGACTCTGTAACACTGCTCATGTTTCAGGCAACTGAGCTTTCAGAAGTTTGAGTTTTATATATAAAATGACGTAAAACATTTTGTAGCCTTACAACATAGGAGAGAACCAATTTTTACCCATCCTGGACATGGGACAAAAACCTGTATGCCGGTTGTTTAGCTTCCAATCCAAAAGTATCACAGAGCATGCATTTTCTTCAGGATAAGTATATACTGACAGGAGAAAGAGCACTCTGCATAATTACTTCTATGATGTCAGCCAATAAAAAAAAAAAATCTTTCACAGTGGCCTCCTAAATAAAAAAAAATCCAATAAAAGGTCACAGGAGATCAAAAGGCATTCTAACAATTTTTCCAAAAAGAACCAAATATAACACCAGACTCTGGTAAGAATAGGTTATCCTCTGTCACTGCCTCAGCAAATAAATAACTCATCCAGTTGTTTTGGTTTTTTTTCACGGAACCTCAAGCAAACAATCACCTGCAAGGCACTAAAAATGCTAATTAAAAAAATTCACTCAAAACCATTAAAACCTAGACAATAACTGCACAGACATACTAAAAAACAACAGAGCATCAGCTCTCCAGAACTCAGTATACAAAGAATATACACACTTTTTTTAAATTTAAAAAACAATACACAGTTAATTTATTTTCTTACTTTTGTACAGCAAGTTCTGTGTCAAAGGTAAGGGTAGTTCCAGTGTTGACCAGAAACACATATAGCTTCATGATGATTTCTGTAGGTTTCTGAACGTTGTAACTTCCACTGTTAAAATCATCTAGAAACTGAAAAAAAATTCAAGTGTCACTTTCACACACAAGTTATGAAAGACACATACATGCACATGCTTTTGAAAATAATCCTTTTAGATATATAGTGAGTGAATATATTAGCTCTCATATTCCAGTGTTTTATCCATTACTAAGGATGCTCCTTCAGCCAGAAACATGGGCAAGGTAAGCTTCTGCATATGCAGATGGTTAGGAGAACACAAAAAACCACACACTGAAGAGAATTTAAATTTATATATTGAATATATAAGAAAGATGACACTGCAGAGGCCACTATCTCTGATCATTACTCGGCTATTCTCAATTATGAAATGCATTATTGAAGTCTCAAATTCACTTATTTCCTGGTATCTTTACAGATTTCATGAACAGCAGCATGATATACACAGTAGATATTCACTCCTAAACTTACAGCAAAGCCTATCTGCGCACTACTGTGCTTTTCCATAGCTTTTTCACCGAGATATATGGAAGCATTAGCAAAAATAGTTAAAACTATGTAGATTTTCTTTTTGTATCTCTCCATAATAAAGTATTAGTTGTAAAAAAATATTTTCCTGTTCTCAGAGCTAGCTAAACCTGTAGCTACTTTCTTCATCACTAATTGCAAATATGAAGTGATCAAGACAGACACTGCGGTCCAACACACATATCTTCAGTCCTGTCCCCTACACGTATCTGGATGACTGACTAGAAGCAAATATTTTTCCAGTGTACTTAAGGAAAACATTGAACTGCTTTGCATAACATTGAAATTTAATTGGAGATTTTATCAATGAAATACTCTGCACTTCTGTGCCCATTTTCTCTGCTACTCCATAGGAGCTTAGAAGTTTATGAATAATTTCCTCCACACTAACAAGGCTGCTGCAGAAGTACAACCAACACTGCAGTCACTAATGACCTAAAATTTTTTTGATGTCAAAAGAATTATGAAAAGTTAATCTGTCAATGTTTTAGCCACTCAGCAATGTTCTTATACCATTATAAGAATGACTTTTTGGATTAACTGACTTCACAGGAAGAATAAGAAGGCCCTCTTTCCCCAAAATATGAACAGGACACACACGCAAGTTCTACACAGCTAACTGTATTATTCTAAAATAAGTCTGAATTTGCATTTATCTCTTTGGCTACACAGAGTAAAATTGACAAACCACAAAAATAACAAATACCATTAAAATGGGGAAGGGGGAGAGGTTTGACCAGAACACTAAGTCTAGAATGTTATAAGAGCTTTCTTTAATAGAGTGGCTTTTCACACACTTTAAGTATTAATACTACCCGACCTAGTCAAAACATACATTTTCACAACAAAACTTCAGATACAGTCATACTAAACAAAAAAGCCCCAGTTAAATAATCAGATCAGATTTGACCTTTGTTGTCCTTACACTTCAACTCTACTGTACTCAGTGGCACCAGTAATAATTTATATTGGAAACTCTTTGGCTTAGCTTTTAGAATTAAAGTCTCTCACATGTAGAAATACTTCTTTTCATAAAGGATGTTTTTGTGACCATGCTCCAGGTAGACAGGTAGAATTAGAAAGAAGTGTGTTAAATAATACAATTCTTAAAGCAAGCACCATGGAGCACCCACCAAAAAAAAAAAAAAAGGTTTTTTTCCACCTGAGTAAAACACTTCTATAGTATCTAATAGTACCTAAAGGCTTCTCCAGTACCTAGTTGTCATATAAACACTATTTTCTAAGCTCAAGTGATATTTAAGAGATAATCTGTCCAAAACCTCATGTACATATAAAGTGAAATTTTAATCAAACGTTTCCCTCCTTCATACCTTAACACTATGGCTAGCTATTTAAAACACAGAAAGAAAAGAACATTATCAGGATCAAAAATATTTATGATGGCATCTGTCACACATGCACCAGTAGTCTCAAACTTTTTAACTTCAAGCAAAGAAAGAATTACCTTCAGGCACTACACGAAGCTACCACCTTCTTCAAATTCAAGAGAAGAATAAATAAACACATTCGCTTCACTTGATTTTTGGCAATATAGTAGCATGGCTATTCAAAGCCAGAGAAGATCTGCAACGAAAAGATAAAAGAATGCAACTACAGGTACTATTAAAATGTCAGGATTTTGTCACCATTGCATCTAACCCAAAAATCCGTTTACGCCAATGCCAGAAAGACTAATTATGTGGTACTATTTTCTCTTTAATTAACAATGCTATCCAGTTACAAGTCTGCTCAAGTCAAGTCTGCTACATACCTGAACATTTCTGCCCATAAATTTGGCTTAAAATAACCATTAGTGATATTCTTCAGCACTTACAAAGAGGCAAAGTTAATTCATAAAAAAGAACTACTGGCATTTCTGTTAACTGAAAGCATTTTTCAGAACTGGTACAGAATGCTGATGTGACAATGCACAACAAAAACGCAATTTATTTAAGGAAATCCAGTGTAAAAAGGCACACTTGATACTGGTGTTGCTTAACCCTGCAGATGTATACAACAGATTTCTTCAGGAATGAGCACTACCTTCCTTATCTGAAACACGGTAACCTTAAGCCATTCACCTACTTTCAGAACAGCAGTTAATATTTTCAATTACCTATTTACTTTAAAATACTTGCCAGGGACTTCCTCTCCCAGAACTTCTGTTTAAACTACAATGGAAAATACAACAATCAAAGTGAGACAGATCAGCAAAGATGGTCTTTTCAGGCTACCCTATCTCATTTTAACTGTTGTCAGTTAAGTAGGAGCGCCAAAGGAGAAGGAGCCCTTGGCAAAGAAGGCAGTAATGAGCAGTTGGGCTGAAGGCAATCAGGCAGGTACACATTTAAACTCTGAACTGCAAACAAACATTATTTCTATCATGTTAATGCCCTAGCAAGCTTTGAGAAGATGATCAGGCACTATAAAGGGTGATAATCCATTACTAAAAATAGGTTTGCTGAAGCCTGAAGACCATTAGAACGTGTAAATCATTTTATAAAACTGGTTGTACTAACAGTAAATCAAAAACAATACATCCTGAATTTGAAAGCTCAAGAAAAAAAAACTACACAATTATGTGCATTTCACAGTCACAGAACAGATAGTAATTGAAATAATAGCTTAACAAAAAGTGCTATCTTCTCCCTCTGTCCAGTCCCTCTTTCCTCTCATGCAAAACGCCTACATGGTACCTTGTCAGAAGCAAAGGTGCAATAAAAGGGAAAAAAGCAACACGTTTAACTACCACCAATGGAAAGCCATTAGTCAAAGTGACCTCTGCCAATTTAGCTATAAGCAGTCAGTAGTTGTACTTGAGCAAAATAAGCTCATGAAAACTTGCTTTAGATTAAAATAATGCACATTAACACAAATAACAAGAAGCTACTGAAACATATCTGCATGACCAGCAGCGTTAGATCCACGTTATCATATAAACTAGATCCTTCAAATTATGGGACAGGAGCTTGCAAGATCAAAAGTCACAAGTTATCAGCAACACCGTTTAAAAAATAGCTGAAAACTTGAAAAGGAAATTTCTATAACAGCTGAGAGACCACATGAATATTGGAAAAAGACTGAAATCGTAAAAATAAACGTAAGACTAGCACAAATCAGAAAAAGCTTCCAGAATTAATTCAGAACACATAGATTTTGTTACACTAGCCAACAAAACACCAAAACCAGCCATGAATACGTTATGCTGGTTATATTTATTTCACTGTTCTATATTGTGTTTACATAGCAATGCAATTCCTACATCTGCTTCACTTCATGAAAGCATTGCAAGATCTTCCTATCCGATATAAATTCTTCCAACAACTGAGTACTTCTGAAGTCTGTGTTGATCAATATTTTCAATCCATGTTGTTTAGAAGTTTTGAAATGCATCTTATTTTGTTCAGATGATGTTCACTGTTACATGTCTGTTTACAGATCTTTCCTTTCTGTTATTACAGTACAGGCAGCACGGGTTTCACGGCACTCTACAAATAACCCTATGGCTACATTAACCATCCATTTCTGCCATTAAGTGCAGAATCCCTGCTCCATTATCCAACTCCGTTCCACTGTTTCACGGTAGAATTCTTTCCAACTTCATAAACTCACTCAAACACTGAAACATGGCATTCAGGATAGGATAAAGACAGAAATCAACATTTATGTTGTCTGGGTTTAAAGCAGCATTATCAACTTCACTTTGAAGTCATCAAGTTTCTTTCACGGATATCCCACTATTTAAGATCATGTACTTTTTTTTTTTTTGCATGTCATTTGTCATGCCTACTTTATAAACTGGATTAAAAACTAAACTCCAAAGAAAGATATTAATAGATTTTAATTTAACTCTGGGAATTTTAAGTGAACTATGCCAAGGTCATGGCTTTCCTTTAAACCCAGTGGTTTAAAATTCCTTTGCAACACACTAGCAGTATAAGGTACCTTGCTTTCTGTGCCTGCAGAAATAACATTTCACATCAGTACAGTAATTTCTATACATATCAATGCTTTATCTCCCAGGTCACAGAGGATCAAGAGGCCCACACTTCTTCCCCCTCTACACATACTTCAACAGCTCAACTCTGAAAGCAGACAGACTGAACTAGCTTAACTACCTAAGGAAGGCAAGACCCACTCAGAAGTATGCAATTCCACACTGCTAATTATCAGACGTCCCCATAGCTCTGTACAAACATCATCTGTATGCTTCTAATAAAGAGATTCACTTCTCTTACTGCAGACCAGCTGGGGCTATATATACTGCAGGTAACAGATAGCGTCTCCAATATGAGTCATAAAGTTACCCCTGACTATAAGGGTCAGGCATCTCACGAGATCACTACAGAATTCTTCCCTGTCAAAAAGTCAATTCATCTGAGGCAAAGGCTGACAAGTCTGTCACATGCTTAAAAGATTCAAATACTATTCCTCATTCACTGAATATCTCATATGGAGAACATCTCCTTTCAAGGAAAATAGAACTTTATTACCTCTGGAGATACAGAGCCAACTTCGGGGCACATTAATGTCTTGAGCTGTGCTTTCACATCCATGCAGCAAATCTTAAGGTTTGCTTTTGAGATGCTGCAATTCCTGCGATTTCACCTTTCTCTCCTCTTCTTTAAGAACACAATTTCCTGTTTCCCTTAAACTTAGGCAACTTAGACAAAAGTACAAAACTAGTGCAGAATGTTCCTTCCAATTAATTTTGTTTTCCTCTACAAACCTGTCTTCTACCTCTATGTCCTCTGGGTTTTTTCAGGTGCCCTTATCAGAAAATGCTCATTTGCTCCAACATATAAACTAAGTAAAGGATTTTATAACACGTAAATCCTAGTATCAAAGAAAAACAGAAACTGAAGCTGAATTTAAGGAAACAAACACCTTCCTTCCTATTACAGAATCACAAGGTTAGAAAAGACCCAGTGGATCATCGAGTCCAACCATTCCTGTCAATCACTAAACCATGCCCCTCAGAACCTCATCCACGCATCTTTTAAACACCTCCAGGAAAGGTGACTCAACCACCTCCCTGGGAAGCCTGTTCCAGTGCCCAATGACCCTTTCCATGAAAAATTTTTTTCAAATGTCAAGCCTGAACCTCCCCTGGCAGAGGTTGAAGCCATTCCCTCTTGTCCTGTCACTTGGGAGAAGAGGCCAGCAGCCTCCTCTCCACAATCTCCTTTCAGGTAGTTGTAGAGAACGATAAGGTCTCCCCTCAGCCTCCTCTTCTCCAGTCTAAACAACCCCAGTTCTCTCAGCCACTCCTCATAAGACTTGTTCTCCAGCCCCTTCACCAGCTTTGTTGCTCTTCTCTGGACACACTCCAGAGCCTCAACATCCTTCTTGTGGTGAGGGGCCCAGAACTGAACACAGTATTCAAGGAGCAGTCTCACCAGTGCCAAGTACAGAGGGAGGAGGGAGAATAACCTCCCTGGACCTGCTGGTCACACCATTTCTGATACAAGCCAAGATGCCATTGGCCTTCTTGGCCACCTGGGCACACTGCTGGCTCATGTTCAGTCAGCTGTCAACCAACATCCCAAGGTCCTTCTCCTCCGGGTAGCTTTCTAGCCAGACTTCTCCTAGTTTGTAGCATTGCATAGGGTTGTTGTGACCCAAACACTTATCTGAAACACTAGAAGATGACAGGGGTATTGACACTTCATTATGCATAGCACAAGCACAATTTCACCTAATCAACTCTGACTGATTTATGGTACATGAAGTACGGTATAGCACTTAAGTTCTAGGTGAGGTGAGGACGGGGGTTAGCAGAACCGCCACCTTAAACTTCCAGAGTGCCCCAATCATCTCTAAAAGCTTAAAGGAACTTTCTTTAATACTGCATCTAATGCATCTAACCATAAACTATCTTCATTTTGCAGAAGACTACTAGTACCGTCAGAAGGACAGAATGACATCATCATGAGTGCACGCATTCTTTACTAATGCTTTTAGCAACAGAAATGGCTCAGTTTCTAAAACATAATGCAAATGCATACCCTTAACTGGACAACACAGCATTAGAAGGAAACATGCTTTAAAACCCACTGAAAAAATTTAAAGTAAAACTTCTTTAAAAAAACCCCAAATCACTAAGCTATATCATGAATTAACAGTAAGGCACTTCCTGACCCATTTGCAGAGAATAGCTTCATACCCTGCTCCTCCAAACTAAATTTAACCAGAAAACCACACCTAATCACTGAGATATGTTACTCCAGGTGAAGATCCTATCTGCCATTACCACCTTATATCAAAGCCTATAAACCTCATGTTCAAGCCACATAGCAGTCTTAAAGAAAGGCCGTCAATCCCTGACATCTGTAAGGCGCCATCTGGAGCTCTATTTATACTGCACTGAGATGTGCACAGGCAGAGAGGCGGTTACTTAATTACAGTACCTCCAACAGTCTCTGTGGTGCTAGCAGCTCTCAAACTCAGCTGCTGGTCAGTAAAGAAAGTCTTTTTCATGCAACTGAAGAACTAAGCTGCAATTCTGCAGACAACCAGCAAACACGCTTAGGCTCCTATTCCCAATTCACTAAAGAGTAATTAAAAACTCAGTAATTCAGTAAACAGTAATTCACAGTATATGAGAGGGTGCCCCCACCTTTAACATGAATCATTTTATAAATACCAACTGAAAAGTTAGAAAGCACTACCATGTTCAGAGTTGCAAGAGCAACTCTGAATTACATGGAAGTTACTCATTCAGCAAAGTAGGTGCAGCAATACCTATCAACGGTGGAACAGCAGAAGATAAAAAGCAACTTCACCTGTGCAGGTAAGAAAATACTGTGCACAAAAGACCTTTGAAATTGGCATGGCCCAAAATAATGCAGCTTCTTACAAGTTCAGACACAACTAATATTGTGAATTATAGGAAACCAATAGCTTCAAACAAGTTTAGAAGGGCATAAGCACATTATTAGGCATGGTGTCATGATTCTACATGTACATGACTACAAAACTCCAGGTCTGAAGGTTAGTATCTGTTTACATTGCTCTTCTCACTAATTTGAGGAGTTGCCAAAAACAAGCTATATAATGGATCAGACAAAATTCTTCTCCTACAACAGATAAAACAAAAACACTACTGTATTTTTCAAAACCCCACATTGCTTACCTGACAAAATCAAAAAAAATTCTGTGCCTTAGTTAACAGGTAGAAGTCAGAAAACAAATTAACATTTCCTGACACTCTTATTGCTAGGAAACAGCCCACAGCCTGGAGAAGTACCCTTTTTCTTTCTTTCTTTCCTGTTTTTAATTGATGGAAACAGTCTTTCCACAGCTGCCTGTGACCTGGGTCTTTGACAAAGCTAACTGAAGGTTTTGTCAGCTTTTTTTTTTTTTTTTTTTTTTTAGAAAAAAGGAATAATTTTGCCATTTCAAAAGTATTTTTAAACTACAAGTCTCCCTCCAGTTAGAGACTAGTATAGTCACTTTGCAAAGAATGGTGTTCTTGGCTACGTGGAGCTTCAGGTGGTTCTCCCTCTTTAAAAATAATTAGCATGTCAAATCTTACAGTGTTTTCAAACAATTCTGCAAGAAACAACCAACAAAAATTCCTTTGTTTCTTACATCAAAGTCAGACAAGTCAACACCAATGCTTCTCTCACTAACACACTCTGTGGTCTTGGTTAACCAGAGAATCTCAAGCACTGGTTACAGTAAGAGCATCAGACTCACTTCCCTCAGCCAGTTCTCCCACTCCTTGCCCTGCACTGCAACTTCCCATACTTTTACAGAGTACAGTGAATTACTCTGCTGTAACAAGTTAGAAATAATGTACTTCCCCAGGTTACTGTTAGCTCAAATTAGTTCCATGATCCACTTTATCACACAGCCTTACAAACTCTTACGCTATAGCTAAGGCTGGGAAGAGGCTGATGAGTACAGAGGGTACTAAATGTCAGCACCATCATTCAAGACAAGTGAGAATTTACAGAAGGCATAATTCACATTCCTAACTGCCCATGCCACCAGCAGTTATTCATAGATAACTTATTATAAATGCTAACTTATTAAAAAAAATGCCAACATCCCCTTAAAGAGCAGGCTAAGCTATCTAAAAAAAAAAAAGAAAAAAACCCGAAATTACTACAAATGTAAAAGAGGATAGAGTTTCTCAAAATACAGATTAATACCACTTCTCCTGCTCTCCAAATACATCATCTTAATGCTACAGGTTGTTTGGTTGTTTTTTTTCCTCTCTTTAATGTGGAGAATACAAGGTAGCTTGACCAGATCTATTTTAAGTGATAAAAGCACAGCAAGTAAGACTGTTTCAATGGCATTTAATACACAAGAATGAAAACACTATAGATAGAAAAGAAACTAAAGGACTGAAAATAATGAAATGTAAGACAAGTAAAGATCCTTGTGATTTAGTATGATTGCCTACGTAAGAGTCACAAGTTCTTCCTTCATTAATTTCTATTCATAAGCAATCATATTTTAGAATAACTTTAAAGTCTTCCAGTGATAAAGAAATTCACTACCATTTGGTAAACTGTTCAAATGATAAGCAACTTCCAAACGTGTTTCAAATTTTTCTTATTCATGTAGATGCTTATAAATTCAGGATTTCAGCTTTCATGATCTAAAGACAGAATTTCTCCAGTTTCTCATTTCTCAGTTCCTTACAATTCACATATCACCTATGAACCTCCTCCTCTTTATCAACACTTTTTCAGTAGTAACTGAAATAGACAAATAAAGGAGCACCAGTAACATGCAAAGTCAAGATAACCTTCACCCTCCCTAGGAATACATATCCAAAACCATGTCTAGATCTCTGGCAAATCAGTTTACTACTTTATTGGCACATTATATAGTTACAAATCACCTTCAGCTCTCTACTGGCATAAATATGAAAGAAGATAACAGCAATGTAAGTTGCAGGAAGGGTTTGCAGAATATCAAGATTTATCTCAAGGTTTTTAGTTATTTTCAACTGCCCTTCTTTAGCTTGCCGGGACAAATCTTTGGTAGTTTAGAACAACTAATAAAGTCCATAAATTCCATAAATCCCATTGTGGCATTTACCAAGTTAAGAACTACACAACCTCACAAACGAAAAAACACAACAACCCACAACTATTGAGGTACTACAACTGTACTCTACCTTACTGAATTCTGGTTGTGCCGTTTGCAGCCATAAAATGCATATGAAATTTTTAACATAAATTTCAAAAAGCAGATGCAATATGTATTTTAGATTCAAGTCTTTCACATAAGTAAAGTTTGCACATTACGCCCCCTCTTTTTGTTCAGACAGAATCGAGAATTTAGTCGTATTCTCATTATTTGTTTACAGAACCATTCACTGGGTTTCAATCAAGTCTCTCTCAATCAGCAGACAGCACGTATCTGTAAAGCATATTTTTAATTACAATAGAAAATTAAGTTATCCATAGTTTACTAACAGAATACTTGCAACAGAACATAAGCATAATATATTACTAAAGATCTGCTACTACAGTTACACAATATATTCTTATATAAGAATCCCCACTTCATCCGAACTTAATAAAAATACACACTCTGGAGGATGGAAGGAAAACTGTATAATAAGAGCACCACTTCATTAGTATGTACTATCTACCCTAGGTACAACTATACTAAATAAGGGACAAATATCCACACTTGTGACACACCGGCACAGCTACTTGGCATCAGCAAACCCAAAATAAAATTTGAGACAAACCACTAACATCTAGAGTTCCTGCAATATCAGGAAAGCGTCACCACTCAAATGAGAAAGAGCAAAAACTGCTGCAGCCATATCTATTTTACAAATAATAGGCAAAACAGCATGTTTTACAGAATTTGGTATGAACATATTCAATCATACAAAAAGGTGACAGGTAAGTGGGTTACAAAAGAGAACTTCAGCACTAAGTCAAAGTAAAATTTGGGATTTAAGGAGCAGCTACCTCAAATGTTCACAGAAATTAGCTCTCAAAATATTATTCTTAACAGCATTTATATTTTAGCTTTGCTAAGAGCAGTCTGATTTTCGAATCCATGACAGAAGTAAAACTTGCCCTTTAATCAGTTCTTCAATGGTGCCTTTCCACTTCCAAAATACACATTGCTTTCAATCTGCTCATACTAAAAAGTGTATATTGGCCTTTCAAACACACCTTCAAAAGTAAAAGGTGTTGTGTTTCTATCATACAGACATTAATTTTACCTAATCCCTCCAAATAAAAACAAGAGGCAAATGAAATTTGTATTTCCACACCACCAAAACTTTCCTACTCTCCTGAAAAGGCAAAAAATAAAAGAAATAATCCTTAGGAGGTAAGAAAATATGAGCTCTTTCATAACAGGAAAATAAGCATGCTCTGAAGTCAGAGACCCACTAGAACATTCCTTAATCAGACCTACTCTCAAATACTTGCACATCAGTCTTTTTGTTGGACCTACAGCACTACACAGAAAGACAGATGCAGGACATTTGGAACCCAACCAGTTATAACACTATTACACATGACTTTCAATCAACAGATAATCAATACACGACAGAGAAATTCATATAACACTTAAATAAGTCATTTTACATAGAAAGCAGGCTACCACTTTCTACAACAGGTGATTTTTTAGATTCACAAACTACTAGAGATTTATACACAGCACACTGTAATCATTTCACCTTGATACAACACAGACAGCAGCCCCAGCTGCAAAATCTGTTCCCAAAAGAAACTATCAACAACTTGGACACACGTAAAAAGCTATACAAGCTGCTGCTTGAGCTGGTAGTTTGAGCTCAGAACCCTACTGAAACCATGGACTACAAACTTCTTGAACAACAAAAAGAAAATACGAAGCTGGAGAGGGACAGGAGACAAGCAAGAATTGCCCTGACATTGAGTGATTGTCCTGAGCAGCCAATAGTAAGTAGTGAGCTCTATCTGAATCTCGGAAAGAACATTTCTTATCAATAAATTTGTTTTCAAGTTTCTACTGGCAAGTGCCAACAAATTAGCTTTTGGAATCATTATGTATCATTAACAGTTTAGTTACGCTCAAATCCCATTAGAAAGCATATTACCGAAGTACATCCACTTCAAATTCTGCTTACAAATGAGGGCAGGAACAGCTGATATATGGCTATGATGTCTTCCAAACTTGTCTTACGAAAGAACTACAGAACCCTAAACTACCTCATAAAAAATGATTGTTAGCAATTTCCCTACTACCGTTACCCATGCTGTAGGCTTTTAGGACAAAGAAACTATATAAGGATCTTTTAGCTTCTACACTGAGATCATGACTCTGGAAGTCAGCTACAAAACAAACACTTTGCAAATCTATCAATTAAATTAGTAATTGACATATTAGTAATTTACATGTTAGTGAAACTTTTTTGTCTGCTTGGTATCAGTGCATTCAATCAGGTCCTGGAGTATAATATAATATTATTATGTAAGCTGGCATCTTATAATGAAGTGCTTGCTACTGGACAAGACTGATTATCAACTTCACGTCAGAATGTCACTGTCAGTTGGGTCCTTGAAAATAACAGGATATTAATTTTTTTTTCTTCTACTCTTCAGAAACTCCTCATGTAATGTAATTGAGCTGTGGACCAAAATCAGGAGCACAGCTTTCTTGAGCAATATGCATATGCAGAAGGAGGCTCATGACTGCTTGGACACTGTCCAAAGTAGCTCGTGTGACAGCTGGGTATACACGCTGTAGTTTTTAATTTTGACTTATTTAACTTTACCACAATACGTGAACAAATCCAACCCATGCAACAGAAGTCTCAAGATCCTTACACCACCCTAAGCCAGTCTTCCACAGAAACTAAATGCTAGTTTAAAACCAAAGACTTAAGAAAACACTGAGAACAACCTACCCTACAGTATAGCATAAAGTTCTTTCAAACAATCCCACTATAATTGCTACTCTCTTATCAAAAAGAACTGACACATGCAACTCTTTGCCCTCAACATACCCTCACCCTCTACTTAACCAGAGGAGCTGAAATTCTAAGAAATGTACTAATAGTTTAGAAATTATATTTTTCACCTTAATTTTTGCAAGACTGTATAACCTTAGCAGTGTTCAGACAACATGCAGGACAAGTAGTTTTTCAAATAGACGCCACAAAAGACCTCAAAACAACCCTTGCCCTCTTCTCCAGTCAGAGGGAAAGTCTGGTGCATGCACTTCTAATTATAAATATAGTAACATGACATGGGGAGAGAGCCAGCCCCTCAAATACTATCTCAGGGACTACTAACCCAAATCTATGCAGACCACAATGCTAGATCAACATAATACAACGTAAGATAGTTTTGTGTTAAAAAAAAAAGTGTACAAAATACACAGCTACTTGTACAAAGGATACAACAATAACATATTTCTAAAATGCAATTAGGTCTATCTTACATTAATCCATTACCTAAAGAGAACCCATTTGTATCTCCAGTTCTACAGCTAGCACAACTAAAGCCCCTTTACCTCACATTCTTTATTATGTTGTTTACTTCTCCCAATGCAATAAAATAAACCCATTTCTAGCTCCAGACAGCATTTTGAACAAGCACATATACATCCTCTGCATACTTTCATTTAAACTAAACCTACTGATATTTAAGCATATAATTTCTTCCTTATTAATATCTGCTCCTTGGCACTAAAGTTTATGATAAACCACTAGACAACAGTGAAGTTCTTTCTTCACGTGCTTCACCTTCTAAAAACTTTCCAAGGTACTACATATTAAACACTCTTAAAGTTCACAACTTAAACATACTGTAACAGTACTCAAGTTTTCTTTATTACTATGAAGCACTTACAATGTCTAGATTCCTCACACTACTGCCCTGCTGTATGAACTTCAACTGTACAAAGCATGTTTTCACATCCTCATTATTTCTCCAGCACCACTGAGGTACCTTTTACTATGCAACTACCTTCAGAAGCGTAAGTTCCTCCATAAAGCCAATGGCACAAACTACTCTAAAATACAACAATGTGAGTGGCAGAGAAAAAAAAAAACACTCCTCATTCTCTCCTATAATGAAATAAAGGCAAAAGCTTTAAATACGAACCATGGGGAACAGCTCATGGCCAGAACATACTAAATTAATTCAAACAAAAAACAAATGACACATACACAGAAAAAAAGTAAAAAAGTCATGGCTATTAGAGGACTAAACAACCATTTCTGGGTTGGTTCCAAGTACCTCAGGTTCAGACACGATTACCTCTTTTTATCATCTCTAGATAAAGTTAAGTAAGAGACATGACTACTGCAAAGCCCAGTTAATTTCATTTTCCCAGCAATCGCATCCCCTTTTCTACCTCCGGACCACCGCCAGCCAGAACCTCGAGAGGTCACCGGGAAAGAATCAACACAAGGACCAACGCAACAACCTGAAAGCCGAATAGAGAGCAACAACGAGAAATGGACGGGAAAATTCGGCACAGGACATACGCTTCCTCAGAAGCGGCAGCAAGTAAACAACCGAGGGAAAGGCAGAACGTTTGTAAACACGACGCTTCTGGCACGGCGCTCGTCCGACCGACGCCGGGCACGGAGGCGCAGCCAGGCTGAGTCATTCCTTAGAGCAACTTCACGGCGAATCCCTCGCCCTGGCAGCGGAGCCCCGGGAAGGCGGGGGCGGGCGGGAGCACCCGGGCCCGGGCCAGCCGCGACCCCGCCGGCCCGGGAGCGGAGCCAGCGGCAGGATCCTGCTCCTCCCCCGCTCCCCCGTTCTTCGCGACCCGCTCCACGTCCAAAGCCGGGACCACCGCCGCTCGCCGAGGCCGCCCCGGCTCGGAGGGACCGAGACGGGGCGGCCCGCGCCTCACCCGGCCGCACTCACCCGGGGTCCCGCGGCAGCGCCGCGCACCCTGCGGCGATGGAACAGCCCCCGCCGCCACGCGCCCCCCCCTCCGCGCGAGCGGGCCGGGCGGCTTCACAATAAGGGAGGGGGGAAAGGACCGGCTGGGCGGGCGCGGCGGCCCGGCAGGGAGAGGCGGGGGCGCGGGGACGGGCAGCCCGGGCGCAGCCGCCGCCGGTGTTTGTTATTGTCGTCAGCCGCTTCCGGCGCGAGCGCATGCCGGGAGGGGGCGGCCCGGGGGAGGAACCGCGCGCCGGAAGTGGCGGCGGCGCGCGGGAGGCGGAAGCGGCGCCCCCGGAGTGGTTGGAGCGCGGGTTGGGGGGGCGGTTCCCGACTGGCGGCCGCGGCCGGCCGGGCCCGGCTCGGCTCCTGCCGAGGTCGCCTCGGCTCCGTGCTTTACGTCCCGTCCTTCCTCCGGATGCTTCGGGTGGGCTCACCGCACAAGCTGGGATGCTCTCGGTGCCTCCCTGCCAGGGCCGCGGGAAGGACCGGCCCCTGGAGAGGGTTGGACATAAAGCAGGCCGTAAGCTTTAGGGTAGGAACCGGCCTCTTGTTCCTGGGAAAGCAAAAGTGAACCTCGCACAAGCTACTTAAAATCACAGAATGGTTTGGGTTGGAAGGGACCTTAAAGATCATCTAGTTCCAACCCCGCTGCCGTGGGCAGGGACACCTCCCACCAGATCAGGCTGCCCGAGGCCCCATCCAACCTGGCCTTGAACACCTCCAGGGATGGGGCAGCCGCAGCTTCCCTGGGCAACTTATGCCAGGGTCTCACCACTCTCGTGGTGAAGAAATTCTTCCTTATGTCTAGTCTAAATACCACTTTATGGTCTAAATGACTTTCTGGTTTGCCTTTTATTATGGGTTTGTCTAGAGCCTTGGAGCACCAAAGTGTTCTTTGGGATGAGGACATGGCCACATAAACAGAGAAGAGCAGATTGAAGTGGGAAGAAGGTCTGTTTCGCTGGGGGCTGCAGGTGGGGGGTGACAATGCTGGAGTTGCAGTCATCCACTGGCAAAGGTCTCTTGAGGACACCATGTGGCTGGGTCCATATCTCTTTGCTGCCTCATCATGACCTCCTTCCATAATAAACCCCATAGGCAGCAAGTCATGGAATAGAAGAAATTAAAATCACAATGTTGTGGTCAGAATATGAAGCAAGCACATCAGTAGAGGGATGCAAAAGAGAGCACAAGCATTGTGTTTTCGGCCTGCACGACAGATGCATTCAGTGAAGTAGCTAGGCTTATTACGTAAAGCATTTTCTTCCTCTTACCTAAAGCTTCCTTTTAAAGCTGTTTAAACCTCTTGTGCACAGCTCTTCACCTAATTCTATTTTTTATTTCTAGTTCACCAGTTTTCCAATCTGTCTGATGAGCTGGACCTGGCTTATGGTTTTCACAGCAAACTCTTAGTAGCTACTAACTACTAACAGGTTGAAGAGCTTCCTGCCTGTCTGCTCTGTTAAAGATGGTGTTGGATGGTCACAGTCTGTACAGACAAATATTTGTTCCTGGAAATCACCACTGCCATGGGCTTTTGAAAGTAAAAGGCTTCACTGTCCCCAGTTGCCCCCTTGTGGCATGTGATAAATGCTCACCAATTCTGCAGGTTGGTGGGAGACATACCCTAATTACAGTCTGAATGATATCTTTGGCACTTCAGAATACAACAGTGAGTGAAGCTTAGAAGGCAGTACTCTGGTGAACAGCTGCAGTGTAATGGGAAATAGAATATAAGCTTCTAACAAAGCAACACAAGGCAGCTTTTTGAAATGAAACACTTATATGTTGAAGTCAAGTGTTGTTTTAGTTCTTACACGTGTCAACTTTTTGCATCTATTAAAATGGTATTCATAAACACTTGGAAGGTGATGAAGGACTATTCTTTAGTGTGAAGGGAATATCCAGCTAAAGCTTCACAAATCAGGTGCCATTTATACTCTTAACAGGGTAGTAAGCCAGAGATAAGAAATAACTTTGAGATTTAGTAGGCCTGAAGCACCAATGAGCCTCATTAAACTTTTCTTGAAGAGATACTGCTGGGAGTGACCTCTTGCAGTTTGAAGAGCTGAGTGATCAGCAAGAGAAATAGCAGCAGCTATTCAAATACTGAAGCTGCAATGGCAACAGAGTTTGTAGTTTTCTGTCAAAGCACCTCTGACACTCAAGCTCTCAGCTATGTGCTGCATCAAAAGAAGTGTGGCCAGCAGGTTGAGGGTGGTGATTCTCCCCTTCTACTCTGCTCTGGTGAGACCCCACCTGGAGCGCTGCACCCAGCTCCTGAGCCAGCACCACAGAAAAGATATGGACCTGTTGGAAAGGGTCTAGGGGTGGGCCATGAAGATGATCAGAGGGATGGAACACCTCTCCTATGAAGACAGGCTGAGAGAATTGGGGTTGTTCAGCCTAGATAAAAGAAGGCACTTGAGAGACCTTATAACAGCCTTCCAGTACCTAAAAGGGGCCTACAAGAAACCTGGAGAGGGACTTTTCACAAGAACATGTAGTCATTATAAGGAGCAATGACCTTAAAGAGGGTAGATTTAGATTAAAGGAAAAAACTTTTTACTGTGAGGATGGTGAGGCCCTGGAACAAGTTGCCCAGAGATTTTGTGGATAACCCGTCCCTTGAAGTGTTTGAGTCCAGGTTGGGTGGGGCTTAGAACAATCTGGTCTAGTGGAACATGTCCCTGTCCACAGCAGGGAGGTTGGAACTAGGTGACTGTTAAGGTCCCTTCCAACCCAAACCTTTCTATGATTCTACCATTCTGTGGAAATGAGGCTCAGACATTTAAGCACTGTTCAGTGGGACAGCTGTTGATTTGAGAGGCAGCTGAGGCAGGACTGGAGCAGGAACTGGGAAATAAGGAAAGGACTGCTAGTAAAGCAGGTTGGTCTGGCTTGTTCTTGGAACATTTCATTATGTTGCTTCCTCTCAAAGTGATGTAGGGCCACTTATGCCACACAACTACAGATTTTTTTTATAAGCCTGTCTGAACAAAACCAGAAGTTTAACGTTGTATCTAGCAGTTCTGTCCTAAAAAAACCCCAATATTTTATGAAGATTATTTTGTTCCAGTATATATGAAAAGAAAGCATTAAATCAGAGTTGCTGATAATTCTTCACATTTTCAAAGTGCTGTACCAAGTGGAGGTTATTATTTTTTCAACATACTGTTCAGGATTCGCTTGCATTTTTTTTTCACATTCTGTAAAATAGACAAGAAGGTTGTAGGAGTTTTTCACTGTGCACTTTTAATTTTGGGTGCTAAATTTGGTATACCAAAGAAAGAGTCTCTTCCAGAATACGTGTTTATGCATCTGTAGTCAAGGAGCAAAAACGACTGGGCTGCTCTGAAAGAAAGGCAAGCTTGGAGCCAAGACAGGGGCACTGTAATGAAGAAGTTGTGCAGACCCACAGTACCGAGGTGAGGTCTAGTGACAAAAGCCCAATTCAGCCACCATTTCAGTGACTAGCAGACAAGCCCACAGTGAAAAGGTAGGTCTGAGGTGGAGGCAGCACACTGCAGCAGTATGAGTGGTTACAGCTGTAATCTAGCTCAGGAAAGGGCCAAGGGCAAGAACTGAAGGTTGAATCTAGATTCTGAGCAAAGGTGAAGCACCGCATGCGCAATGCTTTGACAGCAGCCTGGCCCAGTCCCATAGCCACGCTGTGTTAGAGCTGGTCTCAAGCAGGATCAGCAGGCCCTTCAGATGGACAGAGGAGTCAGAGCCCATTTATGTTTCCAGGGCTGTGACAGCTGCTGTGACTGGAAGTGGATTTATATGCAAAGTTAAAACACAGTGTAGATACAGAAACTGATATCAAACAAACAGGTAAACCGATTTTTGTTACAGGTTACCGTCTCCTTAATATAGACAAACTCAAAATTGATGTATCCGTTATTAGTATTTGTTCCCCAGATTCTTGTCAAATTATATCCAACCCAACACACGGTATATGTTTCTGTCTTAACTGTTGTATTCATGACCCCTTTTGGCTTATTGTGATGACTCTACTGCTTTTGATTTAAATATACACTTCTAAACAGATTTTGTATATTGAACTAGATACTGTAAATGTGATTTGTAAATTAAAATACCAATTGTAAAACTAAATTATACATATAAGAATTTTGAAACATGGTTGATTAGTTACTACAAACTATGGGGATGGTGAATTTCTTGAAGTCAGCAGTGGTTTTTGAGATATGATGCTTCAGAGAAAACAAGTTATTGAGTTCATTCAATTACAAAAGAAAATTAGGAGATGGGAGTTAGTTTGAGCACTCCACTTTCTTCATAAAACAAATTGGACAAGCCTGTGAGCACCTGTTTGATTTTCAATATGTTTTAGGATAGACAGAGTGTGAATAAACTTTCAGAGATTACAGTGGCTAATTAGCATCATATTATTACCTCAACCGGGCAGTTTCACTGTCAGCCATTTAAATTGTTGTGCATTTTTCTCTGAAGATGTTTGTTCACACATGGCTCCTTAACACCTCTTAGTTTTCTGCATGGCACCAGATAAACTAAGCCTCCTGTGTTCTGTGCTGAAGAGTTTGTTCTCATAGTTGATTGTCGCAACGGAAGAAATGGGACAACACGCAGTGATCAATGTGATCAAAGTGAAGCCGTTCAATCAAACTTCATAACACATTTTTATACCTAACTTAGCTGAAACAAGCTATTGTGTAACAAGCTGATTCGACAATTCTCTTTTAGCAACAAGCAATCATTAGTTACATACACTATTATACTTTCCCATGGAAAACAGCTATGTGAGCATTCTGGTCTACAAATTGATAGACTACAAAGTAACAAATCAAGGACTACGGAGGAAAGTTACCCCTAAGAAATGAGAGGAGTACAAGGCAGAACAAATCCCTAATGTTACAAAGAGAAACCTTAAGCCTGTGTATGCGCGGGGTACGTGCAAAGCTGTGAGGCCTTATGCTAAGGCGCCTTTATTTCATTTAGCATGAGTTGCTCAGTGCTTGGGGTGCTCATTAAATGACCTCTGGTTTGTAACCACCCATCAGTTGATCTATAATATTTCTCCATCAAGCATTGTGCTTAAACGGATAGCAGCAGGTCAGAAAAATTATTTCAATATCACAGAGAAGTAGCATATCAGTCTTTCTGTATGATTGTAATCTACCATGCCAGTAATGGACCAATACTGTCAGTATTTATTTACTTTCAAATTTACTTGAAAAACCACACCTTCCTATTTTCTGTAGCTCTACTTGCTATAAATTCTCCCTGTGTACTTCTGCTTCCCTTACAGTTGCCGTCTCCATCAACTAACCAGGCTGATGTTTTAAGCCCAAGTTCCTTCCTTCTCTCTTGAGGTTCTATGGCATCTTGTAAAGTACTCTTGAGCAAGTATTCATTTTTTATTTAATTCATTTTTCTACAACTAACCAGTTGAATCATTTTTAAAAAAACAGTACTTTTTTAGAGCTCAAAGCATATATTACTGTTCTGAACTGGAATATACAAAGTAAACACCAGTCTCCGGCAACACAAGTTCTCCTGCACATTGCGGAGAGACACTTCAAGAACTTCAGTTATCCTTTAATGAAGCCTGGCAGTCCATAGCAAACACCAAGCACTTAGTACCTCATCACTTGCGTCTTTTCCAGAGCACTGACTGATCCATGAGCTCTTCGCAATTTGGTTTTGAATGGTCAATGACTCAGGAACAGCTGATGCTAATTTTGAAAGCGGGCCACTCCCTCTGACCCCTTTATGGATCATTCCTAACCAGTAATTTTAACATTGCATGGCTTCCCAGTATGTTCCAGTAATTCTGACTGCACAAGTTTTGGATTCATAAGTGCTTTTTCTTGTTTATTGTCTGTGCTCCTTGGAGGAAGGGAATAGTTAGCTTCAATTTGACATCTAGGTCATGAGATCAGTTCTTGGTCCTGGGCAGAAATATGCAAAGGACATTTAAACCTCACATAAAATAGTCAGAGTGGACATACCCTCAGAAGTGGTTAAGAACAGAAGTTCTCAAGGGAGAAAGGGCAGTCTGAAAATCACATGCTGCATATATTGATTTAAGAGGCCTCATTCACACAACATAGCATCTGGACCTTCCCACACCATCACCTCCCCACAGAACACAGACAACACTGGATGCAAAAAAGCCATACAAGTAATACACTAAAGACTACGTAGAACAGCAGAAATGTGTTACTGTATTATCTTTACTGAATATTTTATGTTACTAAGATTAGAGTTCGTAATTTTTACTGTGTGGCAACTGGATTTTGTGAGCACTTAAGGCATGTTCACATATACGTGCCTAGTTTTAAATGTTAAATCTAATTCCTGCTAACAATAAAATTAATTACATAAGAAGATATTTTGATTGAAGGAGTTATACCATGGATTAGTTTCGCCTACATTGCAGGCAACCTGGTTTATTTTTATTTTAGTGTGAGACGCCTCTTTTCATTTTACAGTTTCACTGTCACATGGTATACTGTCCTCATTTGCAAAGTAACATTCTAAATACCTAATGGTCTTTCTGTTCACAGATAATGCACTCCAATCCTTTCGTGATCTGCAACAGTCCCTTTCCTGGTTTGATAACCTTAAAGACAGAATTTGTAAACCAAGGGGTACAGGCTTCAGCTCCTCCCTTAGCCTCAGCAGTGAATTTTGCCTCTCACTATAACTCTTAGAATACTAAGGGAAATGAGATCCAAATGCCAGTATTGTTCTGGGGAACAGGGGTTTTGGGCTTCCCCAACTAAACCCCTGGCTACCAGTCAGCTAACCTCACAGCAGCTAGCCTGGAAATGTACCTCATCAGGCACTCCAGTGAGAGAGACTCAGATGCTGCTAGACTATGTCCACTCCCTCTATATTTAGATCTTAATGTGAAGTCTAGTTTTTTTAAAGGCTAGGGAAGTATGATTATATTTAATCTAAGTCACTAATTTAGACATTTAGGGTTTTTAATATTTTGTTAATAAGGACTAATTGCCTTTTTAAATAAGTATATAAATTCCCCTCTCCTTCCCAAGATTTCTGCCAGCACAAACTGGAAATTCAAGACGCAGAAACTCTTAATTTAATGTATTTTCTTAATTATATTTAAGTAAATGGCTAAGAGTCTTGAATCAAATCTATGTAACCCACTTTGTGCTGGCATAAAAATGAATTGTTACATGAAAATATTGTCTACTAACATACTGAATTAACTTTTTGTCCTTTGTTGTAGTAACTTATAGTGTTCAGCCTTTTTCCTTTCATTTTTATTCTTGAATGGAATAGAAACAAAACCATTTTTTCCCAGCTCCCAGAGTTTCAATTCAAAGAACTAGTCATCGACCTCAATTAACAGAATAAACTGAAATGATGAATCGTTGTATCTGCCGGAGAGGCTATGCCTATCAAACATTCCTAAGTGCCTAGTTACGCCATTTTAAAATATGTTGTAGGAGTAGACTAATTTAAACTAGGTTTTAAATCATTTTCAGCACAAAAACAACTACAAAAAAAAAAACCTGACTATTCTGAGTACACTTGCATTCATTACTCATTCTTAGGAGCTTTTTTATATTTATTGATGAGATCAGGCGGGGGTGCTGGTAGAATCCTCTTTCAGTGTTTTGCAGCTTTGGAATTTGCTTTGCACTTAAGCTTTCCCATACTGCAACTCAGATGGCTGCTGGTTTGATTGCATGATTTATGTTCCCTATGAATTTTAAAAGCATGTATAGATTGTTCAAAACAGTGTAGACAGGATATTGTTTACAAAGATGGAGATTGTTGTAGGCTATTTTGAAGTTAAGAATATCCAGAGCTCTTAAATAAATGTCTTTCTAAAATCTGTTTCTAAAATTATTGCATTTAGTATATTTATACTTCAAATTATGAAGGATACCAAAATGGAAACTAACTCTACAGATTACAAATTATTCTCTTGAAATAAGCAAGGTAGAACTAACAGAGTTCTGTACCTGCATAATTATTTGGACAAGGAAAAGAAAGATAAATATGTCAAAGCTGTAATGCTTCCCCCAGATGGGGTGAATATTCTTTCCTTGAAGACCGGTTAGGGGGTTTGCTTGTCTTTATTTACTTCACTATATGTAAAAAAAGAGATTTGTCATGAAGTTTTGCGTTATTTCTGATTTAAAAATGAAGACATTTTCTTCAGTAAGGAATAGGTATGTTGTTTCCTCAAATACGTAATCCCAGTCAATTAAATTTGACTGGTTTGGATCAATTTTCAGAGAATCTTTCTGAGACATATTAACTCTGTTCTAAATCCCTTTAGCTATGTTAAGTAACTTGAACTGTTGGCATCATAAAGAAAAAGTGATATAGGCATCACATCAAATTATAGATTAAGCAGTTTTATCTGTTTGCCCTTTTTGAACATTGCCCTAATATTTCTATTCTTTCAATCTTCTGAAGTTTCCCTGATTTTCACATTGTTATTAATATTAACTTCAGTGGACCATAGTGTACAAACCCGGGTTACCTGTACTTAGTTAAAATTACTTTAACTTACTTCAACTGAAGCTTACTTTAATTTTAACTTTGTTCAACTTACTTCTGTGCGCTTCTAGTAACTTTTTAAATCAGTGATAGAAAATGTCTATGTCATTAACATTTTCAGGACCTTATTATAGGCTCCATGTTTAGTTCTAGGACTTGGGAACAAAAGAGCAACTGACCCGTGCCTTGACTGGCTATGGACATTAGCTTTTCAGTGTTTCATAGCTTCTAGTTCACATTGCTCCTATCCACTTCTGTTTTCCTGTAGTGTGTTACATAATACTGATTAGTTTTGTTGTTGCTGCTGTTGTTTAATTTCAAACTATGTCTTTTATATAACCGGTCAATCTGGATAGGCTCCTAGCAGTAGCTCTCTCCAGGTTGCAGAATTGGGGCTTTTTGTCTGCTATTAAATCCTTTGAAAGAATAATCTATTTTCATCCACTTTTTTTCTTTGTATGTGTCTTTTCAGATCATTTTTTCTTATTACCTCTACCTCTGAAATATTAAGCAAAAGGAAATGCTGTGTTTAGATATGTAGCCTAATCTGAACAAAATATATCTGTTCTGAATATGAGACAAAAGAATTGGTCATCAGTAAACAGTCACAAATCCCAGTTGACGCATTAGTTTATCGAGGTTTATCTTCAGGAAGAATTGTTTTCCCCAGCTTGGTTATAAGAGGCTATAAAAAACAACTGAAGAAACTGTCATAAAGAATGTTGCTTAATATTTTTCTAAGCACTAACACTTTGGAGTTTGCTTAGGATACAGCAGAAAAAAACCCTCTAGTCTATCACAAAATCTTAAAATCTGAGCCTGCCTAAGCTTGTGTTTGTGTTATGCTTTCCAAAGCCACATAGAAATTCAAGTATTTCCTGCAATTGTCTTTAATTCAGAAATACTCCCAACTACCATCTCAAAAAGCCTTTGTTTTCCACCCACCCCACCCCTTGCACAAGATTGTTGTGCTACCTAATATTTTGTGAGGTACATTCTAGCATGAAACAGGGTGCTTTGTGGTTTTGCTACAAACAGCTAATCTTAGCATCAACACACAATGTTAATGCTCTATATACAATTTCAGATTGTACAAGCAGAATGGAACTTGCTTTACAGAACTGTTTCTTTTTTTGGTGGCACTACAACTGAAACATCATATGTCTCAGCCAAGGCTGCAAAGCCAGTGGAGAGGAAATGCCTAAGTATCTAACCCAGCCTGATCTCTGTGCTGCTGCCCCTTTGGCACCAGCAGTGCTGTAACCAATTTTAGGCTAGCAGTGTCAAACCATTGACAAGAGGCTTTATGGTGACTTCTGAAAATCTACAATAAAAATAATCTTAATTTGCAGATAAAGATTGGATAGAGTACTGCACAGGTGTACTCTGAAAAAAAATTGACATATGCATGTTGATATAGGAAATAGCAATAAAATGGAGGCATTTAATGATAATCAAAGAGCCAAAGAGCTCATGAAAACTCTTATGGCTGTAAGGAATAGCTCAGCAGTGTGCTTAACACTGTTGTTAGCAAGAAAAAAAGAAATATGAAGAAGAAAAGAAGTGGATGGCAACTGAGAGCAAGCCAGATCCAAAGTGGAATTAGGCATAGAAATGCCACTCTTTTCAGTGCTCGGTGACCAGAGAAAAACTTAGGAAGATCATCTTGTAATTTCAGTTCTTCTATGTTTGTAATGCACCTCTGAATCCTCGGTTAAGCTAGAGAAAGATTTCACAGTAGATTTCATATGAGTTTTATAATCATCCTCCTCTGGTGATTTGTTCCTAAAGACAATTCTTCATATTTCACTGAAACTCCAGATTTTTTCTTTAATATTGAGGAGAAATAAATTGATCCCACATCTTAAATAACTGCACAGGAAATACAAAAGCAAGGTCTGAGGTGTAAAACTTAGGCCAAGAATTCTGAAATATTACCAAAGAGAAGTATTGTGTTTCCTCTCAAGCTTAAAGGAGCAATTGATTGATGTCCTAGTACTGTCCTTTTAAAACCACATCTGTGCATCTAAGCTTATTCTGTTCCCACTCATGGCCAGTATGCAACATTTGCTTGTTTAAGGGGCATTAATAGTTTTATCCTTGCATGAAGGTCATCTTAGAAAGCAACACTGCTCTGTCCTTTCTCCACAAATGGTCCGAAGCATGCATATCCAGCAATAGTATAATATTTTTATATTATAGAAAAATTGTATTATATGTTATTTACTTTATATATAATGGCCTCTCATTTGCTCATGTGATTGGGTTTTAATTCACTATTTTTCGCTCTCCCTGTCCTACCTGTCCTGGACATATGAGCCAGCCAGAGTGGCATCTCATCTGATACATAATCCTTGTTCTTGAACCAGATGCAAAGAAGAGTACAGAAAGTTTCCCTCTGTATCATCAGAAACAGAGGCTATCAATGTAGACAGTATTCCACTAGTTTTTTACTAGTTTTTAGGGAAAAAATCGGAGTATTTCTGCTGTGGCTAGCTTTAGTAAATAGACAAAACATTTTTTATTCTTTAAAAGAGCTTATTTTGTATTATACCACATACCTGAATGGTTCAGTCTAGAATTCCCTCGTTTTATGGCTGCTATGGTTTATTGCTAGCAGCAGTATATTGTAGTACTGAAAACACTACACTAGAGGTCATTGCTAGTCTTTACAGTTTTAGTCTGACTGAAAGCCAAGTGTTTGCATTTGTCAGAGTTTTGTGATAGAAATTACTGTTTATTCTTCTTTAATGATACACTGTATGGAGTACATCTGGGATACAAATCTGCTCTTGATCTATTGTATCATTTCTGGATTTCATTTTAGAAAAAAAAAGAATAGTTTTTTTATTATTATTTATTCCTTTAGGATTTTTTTTTGGGTGTAAGACAGCATCCAGAATAGACAAGGGACTATATACCTTAAAAACAACACAATCATCTAGCAATCTGCATGTCAGTCCTATGTAATTTATTTCTTACTCCCTAACTGCTTCTTAATTATTCTTCCAGTCTCTTCAGCAAGGATTCATCCAGCAAGGGTGAATTTACCATTTGATATTTTTCATTAAAGGCTAGTATTAGGAATTTCTACTGAATTCTTATGCAGAATATGGTATGTAGAATACTTGGTAAGGTTGAGAGGGTTTTCAGAAAGATACATATGCTTCATTTCACATAGAACTGAAGTTGTTGGAACTTCTTGATGGGTTCAAAGGTTATGTTCCGACTGAAAATTACCATGTTCAAAAATCAAAGATGACCATGTTACATTACAACCCCTTATACCACAAGTGGTAGAGGGGGTAGGCAGTTTCAACCACCTCATCTCAAAATATGGCTGGAAAACAGTAGTTTAAGACGAAACATGAGGAACTGTTTATGTGTGGTTTGCAGTGCAGTCCTTTACACCACAACAAAAAAATATTTTTGAGCAAAATTTTATTTTCTTAAAATAAATTTTTAGGTGAGGTGGTCATCTCCAGTATGGTATTTTCTACTGAGTTCCAAAGTTACTGGTAGATTTTCTTTCAGAACACTTTAATACAAAGAAATTATAGTTCAATTTTACAGAATAAATATTTTTCTTTACAGAAAATGAGTTTGAATATTTTCAGAATGCTAAACTACTGAAATTTCATTAGTTACCAGGTGAAACAATGTAGAGGATGATAAACAGTGCACGTATTTCATTTAGTTCCAACTGTCTCTGTATTTGTAACAGGGACCTCTCTGAGGACATACTGGGACTTAAAAATCACCTTCTATTCATCTTATTCTAACACTAACCGGAAATCTGTAATCAAGATATCAGCACTCGTTACTGTAAGCCATCAAGTGAAAGAGGATTACAGTGTATTCTTTCTTTTGCTTACTAAAACCAGGTAAATGTGGTTGGGATTTTTTACGTGTGTAGCAAATACAGGAGGAAAACTTAAAAGTTAAGAGAAGTCCTGTTAAACAGGTTGAAGTCTTTATTCCCTTTACCCACTTAAATTCAGTATCTACCTTAATCAAGAACAGTAAGTTTATTTTACTCTTGCACTAACTGCCAAAAAAATATTAAAATTAAATTCTTGTGAGAGCTTTACTATTTTTTTACTCTTAAATTGTATGGACACCATTTTCCTTCAGCTGAATTTGTAAGACTATTGCTGCCATGTTGTAAGGATGAGCAGATGAATATGGATCTGTTATTTTTAAACCTTTAAATCAGTACAACATTTACCTGTTCTTTAATTATTATTCAAAGTACAAGTTTAATATTAAGGGGTTTTTTGCAGTTTAGGGTAGCATGAATCTGATTTATAAAGATTGAAATTTTCTTTTAAAATCTTCATATCTTTCAAAGGTCATAAGAGGATGGAATTGAGGTTGTTTCTGTATTTGAATTATCAGTTCACCTGTATCAACAGTATTAGGTTTTGTTGGGTTTGGGTTTTTTTCTGCAAAGGTAACTTTTTGCATTTTTTTTTAATATAATCCTTTTGCTAATATGATTTCTGTTAATAAATTGCCATTATGTCATTTTTTATTTAACTTCTCAGTACTGACTTTCACCCTTGGAATAACATTTACAAAGTAAACAGATAACATACGTTTGGCATCAACCTTACATTCAAGAACAGATATTAATGCCCTTCATTAAGTCTGTCATTTTAAGAGTCTGGTGCCAGGGTTCCTTGAGGCTAATTTCAGCAAGGCTAAATAGATCAACAGCATCTCAGGTTATCCATTTTTACTTGTAATCCTGTTTCCTTTTGGACATGTGAGCGAAGTCCCCACTTTTCTTGGAATATCTTTTGTAGTAATTGAATGTTGTAAAATGAAAACTGAATTTGATCATGTGGCTACAGCACCTAATCTTTCCTTTGAAATCTAATAAATACTTCCTTGAAAAGGTGATCAGATATTTTCTAATTTTTCTAATCAAAATTATAAACATGAGGGTTTGTAGTGAGTAAGGCTTTCACATAATGGCTATGAATATGGCTCTGTTTTTCTGTATGTAAGTTGAAACGGCATGCTTACAGAAACACCTTAGAAGTACCCTAGAGACCATGATTCAAACACGTCATGTTTGCTTTCTTGTGACCTTATGTAGGAAAGAGGGACAATTAAGGGAAAGTATGGAATATTTTTGATAAATATTCTTGTTTTGGCAATTTAAACTTTTTAGGGTTTTTTGTTCATTTTGAGGTTTTTTTGACAATATGTCCTAATGTTTTCCTATACTAGATATGTTTACTCATTTCTTCTGTTCAGTTGCACTAAGGTATTTTGACTGTGCTTTCTTCTAGACACAATTCCCCTAAAGCCCTGATGCAACTGGAACCTGCTGTCCCTGTTCCTTCCACTGTCCTTTGTAATGTTGTTTTTTAAAGCCCTCTATTTCCTCTGCTTTTCAGATTTCCATGCTGGACATGCATGTTCAGCTGCATAGACCTTTTTCAAGGCTAAGTAACTATATTGATAGAAGAGAACCTTGAATATCTAAACTTTAGGAGTTACTTTCTAATTAAAAGTTTTTAATAAAGTTGATAAAAAATAGTATTTCATTCTTATGTGTAGACACCGAACGCTTGCAGAAAGTTTTTTGGACACTAGATGACAGTGGAAGATAGTAATCACAAACTGACTTTTGAAGTACAACATAATTGGAAACACATATTCAGTAAGGTTACATTTTGATCATTGACACACCACAAATGTCATTTCTGGAGTTAGATATTTTGCATGTAAAGGAGAATACTATTGATCTTGTCAGTTAAATGATTTAGTTGGTTTCCATCTAGTACAAAGAGCTTTTCATGTATCTCCCAATGTTCCTGCTGCAGCACAACAAATTCACACTCAGATGGTTAATAGTACTATGCTTAATAGTAAACTGATAAAAATGCTGATTTATAAATGCAGCTAGAAGAAAAACTGGAGAGGGATGATTATTTTCAGTCAAAGAAGCTTTAACGCAGAATGAAATCTGTTAAACCAAACAAATGTTCTGCCATATTTCTCTCTCTGAAAAGGAAGTGAAAATAAACAAACTCACAGAGATATCTTTTAAAGCTCCATGATATTGTGCAAGTTTATGAGGAGTCCTTACAGAAGCCCTTCCCGGGAGTGTCAGAAGTCATATGGAATCTAAAGAAAGCAAATTTTGTGCTAGTCAAAATATTTTGTTCTTGTTTTCATCTACTCATTTTTATTAGCCATGTATATTTTTATTAGACATTTGTGATGTACCCCAATTGTTATAGCTGAGAACTGAAACTGAGGACTGTTTTGAAGAAATTGACCTAGACTGTTGGTTTGTCCTTGCTAATTTACACAATATAGCGTACAACTTAAATTTTGCTAATTCAGCAATGATAGCATTGTAAATACTTAGATTAAGCAGAAACAGCTTTCAAGTTTACCAGTCGTTGCCCTTGCTGCTGTCAAAGGCAGAAGTGCTTAAATGTCAGAAATAAGAAAGGATCTGGACACAGCAGTACTGCTGCAACCTTATGAAACTAACTTGTAATTTTGGAAATATTTCAAGCTTCAAATAACAACACTAGATTTCAGTTCTGAGGTGACAAATATACCAAGAACTTGCTTGAACTACTCATATTTAAAGACAGCACAAGACTCTCATAGGTATGAATTTTTAGTGTCATGATGATGAGGCAAATTAATATATTTCTTTCTACAAACTCCTGAAATGTGTCACAATATTGCAAAATACATGACTAGCAGCTGTGGACAATTCTGTGATGCAGGAGTCAATTTTTAGTTTGAAATTCAAATTACAATGTGTAGTTACACAAATTTGTATAAAGGCTTTGTGAGGCCATTTGTAAGTAGAGAGAGATGTGGCATGCCCACGGAAGTCTTATTTGTCTAATTTATTCATCAGTAGTTATTCATAACCACATATTAATAGAAATGCTCTTTGAATAAACCTTTATTTAATGATATTTTCCAGGAAATGCCTGTCATTCATCTCATATTCTTAAAAATAAATTTTCACTTTATAGTAGATAATATCTAATGGAATAATATAGATATAACATAACATACAGAGATATAAATTCTGGATTTAATTATTATAATCTAAAACCTGAATGTACAGTCTAAATCAAAAATCTGTATTGCCTATTAATCTGATCCACTTGTTAGTGAAAATATTAGCAGACTTTCAGAGGTTTAAAATATTCCATTGATTTTAACAAATGTAAGATGTATATAGTACATTTCATGAGTCATGAATATATATATACACACATTTTAGATGCCAAGATGACCTTTATTTTCCCATAAGAACTAATACAGGTTCAGCAAATGAAAGCTTACTATAAAGTTAGCATTTTGTACTGGAAGACGAAAGACTGCAATATAAGCATGTTGGTGCTGTCATATTTTATTGAAGTTAATTAAGATTGCAATGGAAGAAAAGAAGCTGTTTAAGGTGAACACATAGATGAAAATGCTTCACTGCAAAGAGAACATTGAACATTTCACTGTAATTACAGAAGAACACAGTGATAGTTTCATAAGCCATTTTCTCTGCATTCCTTCAAGTATTTCTAACAGTGGGTTGTGTGGAATATATCTTTAAAATGTATTATTTGTTATAAACTACATTAGTAAATTATCATCTGGAAACATTCTAAACATTTTCATGAGTCATGGTTAGCAAAGAGGGAATTATTAGTTCTACTCTGACATTCAGTCAAAGCAAATGCATTAAATGACCAACAGCTAACTAAACGAAACATTTTGATCTCAAGATAAATCCAGTCAGTATGATTAAGGGGATCCACATTTATTTTCTATGTGTGAAGTAATAGCCATGACAACATTTATTACTCATAGTCTAAAGAATTCATGAGCGTTGTTTTCAGACTGTGGTTCTCATCATTACTGGCCCAAAGCCTGTACCTCAGCACCTGCTGCAGCACAGAGTCAGCTGAGCCAACGTACTCTGGCTATCAAAGCAAAATTAAATTTGAAAAAAACACAAGCATGTTCATAAACAAAAGATGAAAGGAAATCTTGTGGAGTTCTTGAACACTGATAATCATGAAACAGAGACCAGGGATTCCCAATGTTATTCTCTAATGGTGGTTTTACCTGGGCCTGAAGAGGATCTGTTCATTTATAAGCACAGTGGAGTGCTCTGAGATACCATTACCTGCTCCAGGTCTCAGGACTGTTAAAGGAAAGGTATTGAGAAGTTCCTAAATATTCACAGTATTTTCCTTTTTCACGTGGGATGTTATGGCAGTTGAACACCTTGTGTGTAGCATGTCTTGGGAAAGAAAACAATAATGCATTGAATACATTCATACATTTTATAAATGGGGGAAGTCCAAAATCACTTAGTCCACTTTTCTCTTGTGATTTGCTTCCCATGAAATTTCTTATGATGAGGTTGAAGCCTATTGGCCAGTATGGTATCTGTTTCTCGGATTTAATGTTGTCTCCTAAATATTTTTATAGTTCATGATTGAGTATCCAAATTATATCTTGTATGGAAAATACAAAATACTGTTCAACAACTGAACCTTGTTATCAGTTCACCGTTAGTACTTGACCTCAGAAGTCATAAACCATTCCTGGCAGTAGGGTGTGAGAGGCTGCATTTATTTTATTATCTTTCTAATATTTGAATCTGACTGCTTTTCCTGGGGGAATTACCTTAGCCTTACTAATAATTATATGAGTATGCTGAAAGCATCTTAACAATGAGATGGCCTTTCCAGCACATAAAGGGTTAAGTAAACATAGTGAATTTTTAACTTTCTTGACTTGCATAAATTGATAAAATAAGTTTGCATGCTGCATCTTGAAGTCTGAGATGCTTAGTAAAGCTCTAATACAGTAACATATGTTTCAGATAACACAGTTATGTCATCTGTGTATATCCTCACATCCTGGAGTGATCAGTGCCAACAAGGACTATAATTGTTCTTTTAAGTGGCAGTAAAGAAGGACTTGGATGCACCAAGCTCCACAGTGTCACAGAAACCTTATTCTTTGCCAGTAAGGCAAGATGCTTTGCCAAGTTCTCTGTGAAGACCTTCCTAAGGATCATACAAGAGATACCATTTGTGGTCTCCTCTCTTTTCTGTATTAGTAGCTATTTTTAAAACTTTCAGAAGATGGAAGGATCATAAGACATGGAAATGTACAAGCCCCCCATTTTTATTAATTCTTTATCTCTTACCATTGAAGTTCCCTTAGTTCTTATGTAATGGAATAGTCACCGAATGAGCACCAAGCTCTTGGAGCTGGTGTGTCAGTGAACCTTCTTGAAACACTAGGGTGAGGTCCTTAGTACAATTAGTGGGTATTAACCACATGTTTTAATAAGGTGTAGGTTGTATCTGATGAATATCTGTGTCCATAAACAGAATAATACAGTACAGTAGTGTCTGCATTGTAGTTTCAAAAATGTAGGAGATATGCAATACCCTTCAACTCTGAGACAGACTAATTGTAAGCATAGTACAAGGATTGCCAACAGGCCATGTCTAAAGGGATAATATAGATGTTCAGGGAACCATCAATAAATGAAACAAGTTTCAGCCCTGCAAATAATATATTTATCTAATAAATCACCACTGCCATAATGCGTCACCAGACAATGAGTGGTGAAGAGCAGTCAGATTGTGGTAGCTTTAATGACAAGGTAGCTGCGGGCAGTGTTTATACATTTTCAGCAGCTCTAAGAAGGCTTTTATTTCTTTCATTGACCTTATCGGAGTGACTAAATATAGCCATTTGTTACTTTCCTTGGAAAGAACAGAGATCCTTTCTGCTTAACTTGAGCTTAGAATAGCAGAATAATTTAGGTTAGAAAGGACTTCTTGCATCCAACCCACTCCTACCCCCCCAGTCTAACTTGCAGGGGCTAACTTCAATGTTAGATAAAGTTGCTCAGGGCCTTGTCCAGTCAACTTTTGTATGTCTACAAGGATAGAGATTTCACAACATCTTTGGCCAACGTGTTCCATTGCTTAATCAGTCTCATTTTGATTTTTTTTTCCTTATAGCTGCCAGAATTTCCCCTGCAGCTTGTGGCTTCTGTCTGTTATCCTATACACTTCATAGAGAAACTGGAGTGAGAGTCTTCTACAGCCTTCACTTAGACAGCCTAAGACTACAGTTAAGTTCCCTCACTTTTAGTCTTCTCCAGGCTGAGATAAGTTGCCTTCTTTAGCCTCTCCTCACGTTATGCTACAGCACCCTAGCTATCTTAGAGCCTGTCTGCTGGACTTCCTCCAGTTTCTCAATCTCTCTTTTGTACTAGGGAGAAAGAAGACACAGAAGAGGACATAGTAGGTCAGACTTCCCTCACAAACACTGTCTAGAAAGGAGTAATCACTTCCCTTGACTTCTCAATGCAGTCTTGCTAATGCAGCCACATCACCTAACCTTTTGACTACCAACATCCCAGGCTGTTTTCTGTACTGTTGCTCACCAGTCAGCCAGAGTCCAGCCTCTGATCTTGCATGGGATTATTTTATCTGAGGCACCAGACTTCCCCTTTGTTTTTACTAAACTTCCTGAAGTTTCTCCCAGGGTACTTGTTCCTCGTGCTCATCAAAGCCCCTCTGGTAGGCAGCCTTTTCCACCAGCATATTGACTACTCTCTCCGATTCAGTGCCACCTGCAAGCTTGCTGAGGGTTCTCTGTATTATGGCCACTCTGCTGCCTATCTAGTATTTACCATCTGAAACTGAATACTCTTTCAGTACAATGTAAATTGCATAACACTTCTTGGTAACAAATTGACAAAAATAAAAAAAGCCACCTTGATCTCCAGCCTGCCTGTGTCCCCAGAGGATGGCTTTAATTGTTTTTTTTGTGTGTCTGTGATGACAAGATGTCTAAAAAAAAAGCCTAATTACAACAGTGTCTAGGTTTATATGACATGAATAATACTTTCATTGATAACTTCCCAACCTTTATTACATAGTAATAATAAAGCCCAATATTTGATTCAGAAATAAGATAATAAAAATATATTGCATTTATTTAAGTAAATCAGCTCTAAATGTGGTTCAGAAATACTACCTCATTCTTGTACTGACAGTTTATCAAACACTTTCATGGATGATGGAAAAGCAAAGAGTTTTGCAAGAGTAAATCAGATTTTTATCTAAATTATATATAAAAGTCCTCTCATATAATCTCAGTTTCTGGACTGGTCATAAAAATCAGTGGAAGTAGGGAGTTCGATTACAGAACACTAGCATTTTTTTAGCTAGATTTTGCAAATAGAGCTTATATTTCATGAAGATAGAAACTGCACCATCAACATGAAAACTTTTAGAGTTACAGCTGAACACATTTCTAACCACATGCTTTATAGTTCAGTGAATGTGTTAATGCAGACTTCAGGCACTTTAGATTGTCTTGTAAAAGCTCTATTTACCAAGCCAGCTGCTCAGCAATGAGGCTACACTGTCAGCTGGGTTGGTATAGCAACAATGAGTGGTTGTTAATCTGAATAAGGTTCTATTCAAATAGCAGCACCTTGGAACAGTGTCAGCAAAAAATTCGCTGATTAGATCCAAATTCTTGACTTGGCCAGCTATGAGGAAAAACATGTAAAAGTTGCTTGAATTACTAAAACACATAAAATTATGGGAAAGGAACAGCATTAGTAGCATTAGTTTGGGTGCTAGAGCAACTAGTATATGAAATACCTCCCATGAAAGCAGTATCAGGCAAATAGACCCAGTTAATTCCATAGCTAACTCTTCCCAACTTGTTGCCTGCATGAAAGCACCCAAAGCTAGCCTGCAAGTTCAAAAGCAGGCACATCATGAGAAATGAAATAGTTGAACTGTAACTGTGACAACTGCCTATCTTTGTTTTTCGTCCCCAAGTACAGAATCCGTTTAGAAGCATGTTTTTCTTCCCCTCCAGATATTCACCCTGCCAGCAGCAAAGATGAATGAAGCTCAGCTCAGTGGAAAATAACTTCTTAGTATTGGAAGTCATGCTCAAATTGGTTTAGAGATGTCAAAATAGGGAACAGTTGAGAAATAGTTGTCTAAAAACATTTTGTCTTCCCATGTATATAGTTTTGGGAAATGGATTGGATACAGACAAAGAAAAAAATATTAAAAAGGGAAAATTATTTTTTAAAGAATTTTTCTCTATTTCTTTTTCTTTTACTAATAGTTAAAATAATTTGGACAGCTTCTTGTTCCAACCTCCTGATTGTATTTATTTCAAGATATTAATACTGAACAAAACTGAAAACTGTAAGTGTACTCCTTCAAGTCATAGCGTTGAAGAGATGCACAAACAGAGCATTTTCAAACCAATTATTTTCTGGAAAAGCACTTAAAATGGGAGAGAATTTCTGAGAAATAAGGTGAATATACTTAGTGGCACATAGCTCATAGAAAGGAGCACAGACAGAAGGAAGAACAAGTGTGGAAGAAGCAGAAGAGAGTTACTCTTTACAGCTACAGCTAGAGTGAAAAATGCATAAATAGTATTTTTTGCAAATCATTACTGAAGTCAGATTTATGGTTACATCCATTTTGTATGAGTAAACCAGATGTCTCTCCCTCAAAACTAATTCCATAGTCAAAATCAATTAAAAATCTCTAGTCTTACTCTTGTACACATTTGATTTTATCGTCATAAAACTGACCATTTAACTAAATTTAAACGTTATGAAAGAAAGCAAGTTGAATGACTCTTTGAATTACAAAAGACTACTGAAAAGAGGACATCATCCATTTCCAATTGAAACCAATTTTCACAGTGGAAGTATCTAAGGGTGCCTTTAAGTAACAGCTTTTACATTTTTTAATAAGAAATATGTCTTTATAACAGTCAGATGTACTATGTGATATTAGTGAGCCATTCACATGTTTTCTCAGTGTCTGATGAATACATCCAGTGAGTGTTTTACACAGGCTTGAGAGGACCTTAGTGCTACAACTTAGTGTGAGCAGAAAGAAATCTTAGCTTCTTTATCCTTCTTGGTGCCAGGAACTTGCTGATGTTTTGAAATATGCAGTCTTCAATAAAATTCAATAATCATATCAAACAGCTGGAAAAATGGAACTTATGGAAAAGCTGAGAAAAGTAAACTAAAGGAAAACTATGGCTTTAAGCAAGATAAAACCATAGTACTAAGAACTGCTCACAAGTTTAGAACTTGTTTCTAGAAAGTCAAGATGGGACAATATCTACTCAATCATAACCTTTGCAAAAAAATGTGCTTGGGAGAGAAGCCAGCATGAATCAACATTAACATCCATTTCACCAGATATATTTGGTAAAATTATGTGTTTCCAAATGCTTGGAGTGGATATGCAGGATCATGAGAGGATAATGTTAGATGGTTGCTTCTGCTAGGATGATAAGTGATGAAGCAAGATGCAGTATGAACTTTAACATCTTTAGATTTCAGAGTTGGTGTTTCATTAAAATTAATCGAGAGTTCACAGCTCTCATAAGGATTATTTCAGAAAGGAAAAGCAGACTTATAAGCACTTGTACCCAGCTCATCATGACGAAGGAAAATCATGCATTTATACTTAAATTTCTTTAAACAGCCACATCAACTATTGCTCCAGTGCCATTGCTTCAGATGCACCACTATGATTGATTGTGGAGCTGTATGACAGACAAAGAAGAAGAATGAGTTAAAACCAGCCTTTTCCCACTACTGGTTTAATTTTCAGCCATGAATTTCCCCTTCCATTTGATCACAATATATAAATAAGGCAGTAGGTCAGGAGCAAGGGTCAGGGCTGCAAGTATCTTGCTCTTTCATTGAAAGAAATATGCTGATAACTGTAGTCGGATGTAAGAGCACAGTTTGGCATCTAGAATGTGCAAGGCATGGGAAGTCTTGGATTCAAACACTGCTCTAATTCTTGCACTTCAGAATCTAGTTACTATGCTTTAATTATGCTAATTTTCTCCACTAGTATTTTTCACCACTCGAGATTAAATTATGCAACTGTATCAAATTATTTGCCCTCTACGAGAGTAAATGCAACCGGGGGAAATGCAGAGGAGATGGTGACTGAGTTTCTAGGTTACTGAAAAAAGGTGTTCCCATTCCACAAAAAATTCCAAAATTAATTACCTTTACTTTCATTCCACATCAAATCCTCCCATACCTCAACCAAAGGGAAAGACCATGGTACACTGAGGAGCTGTATTAGGTTCTTGGCAAGGTGAGACAAGCTGGCCTCTTGGGAGACTAAAAGTGTGAACTAACAGCAATTTTCATTAAAGACAACAGCTGTTGACCAGGAAATATTGATTAGTATTGACAAAATCTGTAATTAAAAACACTTTTTGAGTCATAGAATGCAACAGGGAAATGCCATTGAAAAGACTTTTCACCTGAAAGTTTTTCAAATGGAATTTCATTCCTCTTATTAAGGAAGGAAGATAACAGACTATTAAGAGAAGAAATAAGCAGAGATCTTATGGTAGAGAAATTAAATTCTCCCTCTTCTTGCTAGGACATCAGTATACAGCAATACATTAGGGTTTTTTTAGAAAATTTCAATATATATTTACAAAATGTTCACACATAGTCTCTCCCATCTGCTTTAGTTATCTCAAGTGTCACTGAGGTGTTTTTGTTTTAAAACTACTTAGCTTATAAATTGTAGAAGAAAGAAACATCATGTTGTTTTCGTTCCAAAAATCATTCAACGTTTAAAGCATTTTCCCTTTTAGCATCTGGCAAAGAGCAAAGCAAAAATCCAGATGTCACTGGGGACAAAATGTATTCTCTACTTTGGCATGTAACAGACCTGTCAAAGCCAAATGTGCTCCCAGACAGACTAGCAGCTGTTATTGCTTGCATGAAGTGCCAAAACTAGTGTTTAGAGAATGATGTTGGAAAATGAAAAATTAATCAGCATACATTAGTTTTCTTGGTAGCTATCTATGTTAGTAGAAACTGTGTGATCTCATATGGCAGACACCTGCACTAAATATTTTGTTTTCGATAAGTTCTCTTAAGTAACATTTCCAATAGGCGTTGTGTAAAGGCACAGTTCCTTTTACAGAATAGTACAGTGGTAAAGGAAAGGACTGAGGGTACTACACACGCTTTCCCCACCAAGACCACAGAGTATACAGTTTTCATATTCCTCGCACCTGAGTGAATGTCCTGTTAGAATATTGTAGATCAAAGACGGGGAAAGCATCAATCTCACAGGGAACACCTTGTGGTTCTTAAGGTAGCTGCCTCAAAATCACATTGTAGCTAACATATCTATTGTGGGTTGTTGCCTCATCATATCCTCAGGGGCTGTGGGTTTCAGGTGTGAAATATATCTTCTTTTGTAGGACAAAATATTTTGTTCTCCTTTGCATTTTAGAAAGAAAGAAAGCATGTATAGTACTTCTCATTATACTAGAGAAAAAAGTCAAAGAAAATAATCTTTTCATTGAAAAGTGAGTGGTTAGATCTGTGAGAAGTAGATCTGTTTGATCTACCTTTAAGTAAATTTCTTTCAGAATCTGTTTCTTAAAAATTTATCTGATTATAGCCTAACCCTGCCGTGGTAGTAATTGTTGCTTTCTTATCTGTTTGGTTAATGAGAAGTCAAAGATTTGAAATTCCTTAACTTGTTCCAGAAGTTTTCTTTAATATGTTATACTCATGCCTTCTTTTATTTAAAATCTCCTTGAAGATACCTATTCTGGAGTCTGGCAATGTCTCCTGTCAGCATTAAAGACTTCGTGGGTTGACTCCACTGGCAGCCAAACACCCCACAGCTTTTTGCTTCCTCTTCCTCTCCCCCAGCAGGACAGGGGAGAGAATAGGAAGAGAAAAAGCAAGAAGACTCCTAGGTTGGGATAAACAGAGCTTAATAAGTGAAGGATAGAGAAAAAGGCAGGTGATGCAAAGGCAGTCACTCCCTTCCTCAAGAAGACCAAGACCCATGCATGTTCTTATTCCATGCAGTGGAGCTGAACAGGATATGCATTACCAGATCCACGTAAGTGTCTGATAATGTTATCATGAGGAAAATGGATTTCCCTACCCAGTCAGCACTTCTTTTCTAGTTGTACTTGTGGTCTCTCGCATTCCCACTGTTCCACTATAAAGATATTGGCTCTGTCTTCTCGATAGGCATAATGCATGAAAGTAAAAAAATACTTTCTGTTGTTAGTGTAAAAGTATACCTGTTTAATTCGGTTAATGCAATCACGTTTCCACTTGGCTGTGCTACTTTTGAAGACCAGGAATATGTAGCAAATAGTAAGTCTAACTTTTCCAGAGGACCAAAACAGACTCACGTAGTTAGATATATAGTTAATTTAGTTGATGACTTAGGACTTCAACCTAAGCTCACTTAAGCCAATTTTAGATTCAGTAAGGAATGTTGTTGTATCTTTTCTGTTTCAAGTTCAATGAGAAGTGATTCTGGAAAATATAATAGATCTCACAAGAGCATTTCTACTGGACAAGTGAATATTAAAAAGAGGTGTTTTATTGAGGTAATTTATTCCAAAACATTTCCATAAAGTAAACATCAAATGTTTCATAATATAAAACAAAATCAACTTATTAGAAGTAAACTACATTTTTCCACTGGAGGAACTACAGCGAGGCAAGAATGTGCCATGATTTCAAACTTCATTTTAACTGTGCTCACTCCATAATTCTCCAAAGGTCAAGAATATGCATGGTTTTCCAAATACTCAGCTTGTAACTTTGTTCTACAGACTGCCCAAAAGCAAATAATATAATGTTGACATAAATTTAAGCTTGTTAGAGCTATGATCAAATAATGTAGTTCAGCCAATCTGTCTGTGCTCATTGAACGAGTTGACTATATATCAGTGCATAAATGTGTTTAACCAAACACACCTTCAACAAACACACACAGCAACAAGCTGTAATCCCCCTGAGATAGGCAAGGGTCTGTCCACTGCAAGCTTTGATTAAAATATTCCTGCTATTTTATCTTAGCCAGAATAGCTCTGTAAAATAAAATAAAAAAAAAACACATCACCTTCAATGGTGGGTGGATGTGTATTGGAACAAGGAAATTAGATGAGTCTCATACCATACTGTTTAACTGAGTGTGGGTAGAGAGATAAATTATATGTACTAAACCAAATTTAGATTGTGGTGGGCTTTGCTTCCCTATAATTTTTTTTTTCTGTCACTGAAAATTATGGGGCTGAAAATAATTGCAATCAGCTCTGATTTTTGTTTTCTGAGCAAGCAGCAGATTAGCAGTTTTATTAGCATTTGTTGTTAAATAATTACTCCAGCGACCAAACGTTGACGTACTACTGCTGGATCTGGAGGCTGAAATCTGACTTTTAATATGGTCAGTGGAAAGTAGAGATGATGAGATGATGGTTGATTTTAAATTTAGAAAGATGAGACTCAGCTCGAGGTAAATAAAATTTAAAAAAGGAAAAAAGCCTTTACCTTGGAAGCATATCTACACAAGACTGAAGAGGAGGAAAAGACAAATGTAAAAATGTGAATTATGAAGGTGAATGATTTTGAAATATTTTAATCTGTGCAAAAGAAAGAAAGCCCTTTTGATTTAAACTTTGTACCTGAGCTGAAGTGGAAACTGAGAAAACAAAACTCCCCATCCTTCTAATGTATAGCACATGGGAAATGTCAGCTAGAAATTCAAATAAACAACAATTACATGTAAATAAAGTTGACCCTTACAGTGAGGAATATATGAAAATTATGCCCACAAAGGTTAAGTATAAAGCATCTTTCAATATATTAGAAACACAAGAGGCCAACTGTAGCAAGGGTTCAATACAGTTACCAATGTCATAACTACATTTCAAGCAGCAGCTTTACTCAGTGCTCTTGTAGTAGCTCTTAAATTTACTTGAGAAAAAAATTGAAGGCACAAGTGTATGTTTGGGTGCCCTTGAGAGCTTTTCCTTCTAATGCCCTTGACTGCAACAACTTTCCCCATAGCATGGATTTAGGGACTTTAATATTGGTAGTGATAGAAAGGCTTGATAAATTAGAGACATTTGGATTAATTTTATTCCTAGAAACTTTTTGAAAGATAAAACTGAGTATTTTTGAAAACACAGGCTTGCAGAAGTGCAATAAAATTGCCAGATAAATCACAATGGTATTAACATTCCACTTAACTGGAAGGATTTTGCATAACACCTGTATCATGCCACTCATTTGTAAAGCAGGCTCTCCGCCTTCTGCAGCTTAACCCACTGCATGTTTTGTCTTGTAAAGGTTCTTGTTAAAGACTGAAACTGCTCAGAGGTTTTCTAATCTTTTTTTGCCTTAAAATGAAATTCTTGTATTTATGACCTGTCTTTTGTTATGCCTATGCACTGTTTTAGGTCATAGCATGTGCTTTTACTCCTACAGTTCATGTTGCTTTCCACTTAAAACAGGAAAAATGTAATATTTTTGTCCCCTTAATTACTATTACTTATAGAGTCTTATTACTGCACTTTTTGATGATACCACTTCTTTTTAAGATGTATGCTGTGAGCTTTGGATGCCTTTTACATGGACATCTTTTACAAAGCTCAGCAAAAGATGAATTCATGATAGTGTTGATGTGTTGTTCAACGCCCATCCCACACTTGGGAAGCTCAAAGAACAGTCACAGACTGAGAGGGAATGTTTCTCTGGCTGCAAACCATTTCTACATTTTCTTTTGCAATGCTTTGCTGCTTGTTGTAACCATGCCACTCCAAAATTTGTTTCAAAATCCAATTTTAAGCAGGCTTTACCTGAGGTAGTGGCTCTTCCAGGCTCACCTACCTTGTTCACAAGAATATGAACAGTATTTTCACATGGACAGCCAGTGTGAGAGGCAGCCTCTGTCAATGACCCACCTCCTCGCAGCTTTGCCTGCATCTTCCCTGTAGAAAACGCATCAGCTGGCTGGGCTGTGTGGTGCAGATGAACAGTCAAATTTCTGTTCAAAAGATGATGCTTCTCATGAAACAGTCCACTGAGATACTTGAAACTGTACCTACATGGTTAGCATTTCACTAATACATAAAATGTCTTTGATGAAGTAATTATTGATTTTATTTGTTTTTCTCTCCACAAAGTAGAATAAGCCCATAGGAAGCTTTTCATAGACACAAACCTGAATTTACTGACAACAAAAGTGTTTGGCCTCACACAGTTTTGTACAAGCAACCTTTCTAACAGTATTGCTGAAAGCAATTAATAAAGAGAAAGTATTAGTTTGAATTGCTGAAAAGTGTTGGCAATGCTACAAGATAGAAGTTTAAATAAAGTGTTTCTGTAAAAGAATGGGTTTTCTCATTTGAATTATTTTCTACGGTTCAGTTGAAGAAAATCCATCTTTTATTGAATTATAGATTCCTAGAAGAATTCTTCTGAATGTTCGTAAATTTTCAGGAACAAATTACTAACTATGGTTAAATAATTGCTTTATGAAAGATTTTTGGGTTTTCCTGTACAGAAATATGGGCAATCTACTAGGTGCAAGAAATATACCCTTATTTAGAGGCTAAGAGGGTGGAAAAAAGAAGATAGAAAGCTATCCCATTTGGTATAATCCATCTGGTAAAGTACTATTGTGAATACTGTAGCGGTAGCACCATGAGCATGAGGAGAAAGTTAACATCAAGAAATGGGGAATTATTAGTCAGCTTTTCAGATCTACACAAAAGAGGAAAAAAGGAAACTGAATGGAACTGCATTGGAATTTTCATGAATCGATATGAAATGAAAATGTTATTTCAAAATGAAATTATGTTTCATTATAACTGAAATTGTTACAGAATTACCTTTATGCACACATAGTAATGCAATAGAAAAATACTGCAACAATCACCTTTGTGTGACTATTGTCTTATTTAAAGATCCTTGTCCATTAGCTTTTGCCAAGGCAGTGCCCAAGCCTTTTATGCAAGCTTATTATTTGACTTAGGTGTAGATCCGATGCTCTTAAACACTTGCAGCATTGCAAGACTGAACCTTGACTCTTTCTTGTAAATACTGTATAAACTAAACCACTCTAGAAGAAGCAAAGTAAGAATGCACATCGAATTATTTGTCAAAGGCTATATGAAATCTTCATCCATATTTGGAGCATTTCTAGTACCAGATACATGGAGTATATGAACACACCCAAGGAAAGCTAGATGAGCCTAAAAAGCCAAGGCAAGAGTCACTAGCCAGTGCATGAAACTGAGAGCAGCAAATTTACATTTCACAGGAGAAACAGTAATTCTCAGAGTAAGCAAATGTCCTGCATGCTGGACTTCACTGTCACAAATATCAGTGAAGCAAAAAGCTAACTAACTTTAGAACACGATAGAAGACACTGAAAGAGTGTCTAGAGTTACAGTATGAGGGACGGATGAGAAAGGTAACAAAGGTATTTGAGGAGTATATGCTTCTGTGCACAGTAGTCAATGGCTTACTCTTTGCCACAAAAAAATTGCCTCAAAAGATTTGAATTAATATTTCTGATTTGGTGTTACAATATCCCACTGTTCCTATGAAATGTTGAAAGTGCTCCAAGAGTCCCCTTAACACAGATCACAGTTTTAATTCTGAACCCTACCAAGCTGAAGAAGGATATTCACTAATCATCTGCTTCACTCAGATGCCAGCTTTAGGCAAGATGGCTGGTAATTTACAGAACATGTTCAGGCACAGCACTATGTGTGTTTCCAACCAATAAGAAAGTCAATATGTTTAAGTACATGTTTAAAGACCCGAGACATTACAGCATTCCTTTTAATTTAAAAATAAAATTCATTATAAAAGAATGCATTAAATGTCTCATAAGTGACCCATCTTTAGCATGTACTAAATTAAAAGAAAAAGCCAGAAATTCTGATGTATCTTCAGGTGGGACTGACATTTTGGATGGCAGTTTAAACCAATGCTATTAAGCTGTCATAGTACTGCCTAACAAATCTTTAAAGGTTTATTACCTTATGATGCACAGTACCAGAAACAATTGTAAACATATGAAACTTTTTAAGCTAAATGTAAAACTGCATATCTCAAATAATCTTTTTAATTGCTATTAAAGTGAATTGAATGTGAAAAAATCCATTGACCATAAGGAATTCAATCTAAGAAAAAGAGAGGGAAACGTATATTGCAGAAATCACATTTACTTAGTTTGAACAAATGCTTTTCTTTTCCTCTAAGAAGAACAGAGGTATGGTTTATTGTTGTTTTGTTCCTCCTGTGTTACCTACGGTATTTTCGCAAACCATGTGGAACAGCATCCCACCTCCACTTTTCTGTGTTGGCATTAGTAGATCAGCCTCAAAATACTTGAATGCACAAAGCACTCGCACAAACACCAGAGACCTAGTTGTCTTCAAAAATTTTTCATTTTTTTTCTTTTTTAATGTAACACCTCCTTTAGTGATGATCAGTTTCAGAAAATAAAGATTTTTCATTTTGCTTCTGGAAGTTTTATTTTGCTCATGCCAGCATAGTCACTTGAGAAAAAAAGAAATCCAACAATTCATTTATACCAGCTGGGATTTTAAGCTTCCTAACAACATTGTATTAATAGTATAGCTACTTCTTTTTTAATTTCTTTCAAGTATCAGTCCTTACCAAACCCATATCCCAGGTGTATCCAGCTGTCCTACCTTTCAACAGATTATCTGAGACATCCTGGATAGCACCTCCTAGTCCAAGCTCACTATAGCTGTATTCCACTAAGAAGTGTAATTTCCTTCTTTTCTAACGTCTCAGCAAAACCCTTGCTTCCCAAGCTGATCCACACTGCTGCTTCAAGGGCCTTCAAAGTTTTACCCTCAACTCCCATATATTGTTATACATCACTGTACTAAAACCTTCCTTCCAACTTCAGTTCATAGCTCAATTTCCACCACATACATTCTCACATTTATAGCTCTTCCTGTGCTATCTTATGTTTCTCATTTTTCTCTTCAAAACAGCTGTAAGTTGAAATCTACATTTCAGGAGATAAAGGGCAAAGGGTAGAAAAATCTATTTGGGTATTAAACTCGCTAATACACCAAATCCAATGTGCAAATCCTGGGAGTCATACTTTGCAATTTATAACACACTGTCTCAGTTTGCACTAGGGTTTGTGCTACACACCCCCTAAGTATGTATTAGTACAAATGTATATCGATGCAAGGATTTTTAAAAAAAAAATGCAGTAGTTTCAGATTGAAATACTAATTTCCTTGTACAAAGAAAAGTTAAGAAGAGGTATTAGGCTTCTTTTATAATTCTAAAGATGAAAGAGTTTGTCATATAAACAGAACGTTAGTATTAAGCAAGCCCATTTTTCATACACCTTCAAGTAAAGTGCTAGTTTTTTATCACCTCTAAATCAAGCTTTTTGGGATATGCTAGGGGCCCTTGAAACAGGTCAGCACCAATTCCATGTTAATATCATTTTTTCCTCAGAAAATATCTGATTTACAGCCTAAATCTATGCTGAAAGCTAAACCTAGTTTTAGCCAGACAAGTGGCTTTGCAAGTTAACACATTACAGACAATTTTACATTGTTCAAAAGGTGGTTTTAATGAATTTTGCACCACTCAAATCTCAAAAAAAAAGGAAAGAAACAATCCAAAACCAGAATTAAATGGAATCTTTAATGTAAACATTTAGAAACAGTTAAAAAAGAGGTGTTTGTTATAACCATTTGAATGAAATTTATTAATATTTCTACCTTTAAAATTCTAATGCCCAGGAATCATCTAAAATTTATCACTAGATCCAAATTGTTCAAATATCTAAAATAGCCAAATATCCTTCTATTCCTTTTCTAATTATGAAACAGATACTTTGCAATCCAGTTTTCAATACATCTCTAAAGTTTTAGAATTTCTAATAGATAAACAGACCATTTCCAGCCATTCGGGAAGGCATCATACAATTTAATAAATTATTTTGTATTATAAAAGCATACAGAGAAGCCCCGTACTAAATTCCACTTTGCATCACTTTATAGGTATTTGGATAAGTCAAAATTAAATACTGTAATCCTTGATTTGAGTTTCCTTCTGGAGTTAGGCAGTCTTTAAGATCCAGGCTGATTCTTTGTACATTGTCTGACTTTGGAAAGAAAGAGAGTGTCCAGCCTTCCTCTGGATGAAATTCATATCAGCCAGGAGCATAACTAGCAATTCCCTGGACTACCAAAACACCACACCCCTGTGCCACATTCCTTGTGCCAAAAGCTGCTGGTGATCAGGTTGCAAACCTGGCAACCTTGCCTCTGGGGTGGGAGATCGTGGGGCAGCAAAGCTCAAAGCTCACAGCTGCTAATGGGGGAGATGTGGGGCAGTGCACAGTGGGAGAGGGACACAGAGTGAAAGACCCCCACTAACCTGCCTTCTGTGCAAGGTTTTCTGTGCAGCAGAGAGCGCCTCATCCCAGCAGTCTTAGGGAATGAAATTCTAGGTAACATTTATCAGGACAGCGTGGCATTCACAGCTGTGGTGGTGACACCAGCTGAGGGAATGCAGCTCGCCACTTGCCTCAAATCTCAGAAAGGATGAGCAGCCTTATGTAGGGGCACGTGACTATTTTACACTGAGGTAAATGGAATAAATATCACAAATTCTTGCTCTGTGTAATACCTGGCTACAGAAATTCTCTGCTATTAGATGGACATTGGCAGCCAATTTAGTAGATCTCACTTCTATAGAGAAAAATTGTGTTTCCGTAAGAAGTGCAGATGATATTTAAGAGGCTGTGGTTGTAACCTCCCAGTAGGCTAGCAATTATGGTTAATTTCTTTCTAGTTTTCAGAAGTTTAATGCTTCCTGGTGAGGTTTTTGATGCTTTGTTTACATGATTTTTCCCTTGTCAAGAAAGCCTGCTGTTTTGTTCTGATATTTCCGTAAGAACCAACAGCACATAATGCATAATCCAATTAATTTCATTTTCACTAATGATAGCCTTCAATACTAACCAGTACTCAGCCGTTTTCTTTTAAGCACTCCTGCTGTTCTCTGAAATATGGTATGTACATGTGGAAGGAAAAGCCCAATAAAACAGAAAATGGAATTTCCATAAATGTCTGGTGTAATTATGATTCCAAATAAAGCACATGCTATTTTTTAACGGCATTTATTTGAGAAATTGAGATAGAAAGCTTTAAAAAATTCAAATTTCTAAAAAGTTTTATTGTGGAACACTATCATTAAAATAATAACAGCAGTGAAAGCAGAAGTTTTCTCAGGTTCAGAGAGTAAGAGAGACTTCGGATTTGAACCTGTGTCTAAATAACAGGCTTTGGGCTCTTTTTAAATAAAGTTTATTCATACTTTAACTTTTTTCATTCTGAAAATTCATTTTCATTTTAATTCAATTGTGGAAGAAAAGCAAGAGTTGGAACATCATTCCTTATCATTAAACCACAATAGTGGTTTCCTAAAAAATCTCCTTGGAATTGTTTTTAGAAATTGCTTTCCAAATTTGAAAGTCTTAAAAATTTCATTTCTGGATAGGATAGGATAGGATAGGATAGGATACCATACAATCGTTTAGGTTGGAGAAGACCTTTAACAGCATTGAGATCAACAATAAATGTAACACTGCCAAGTTCACCACTAAACCATGCCCCTAAGCACCATATCTATGTGTGTTCCATAATAATTTAGGAACTTCTAAAGCATAAAAACTGGACTTCCAAAAGCACATGCCATGCAAATATGAGAAAACACACTGTCATCCAAACTATCACAAAAATAAAGAGGAGAATATGTCACCTGCATTAAGCCTCTCATTTTCTGCTTCCAAATATTACACAAGCCACATCAGTACAGAACTGGTAATATTAAAAGTTAACCCTGAATTTTAAAAATAAATGTTCCCATTTTCATTTGAAATACATGCAATATCTAAGAGTAGACAATGTCCTAATTTCTGATGCTGGATAAAGTTTTACCACCTGGCTTCAGCAGGGCAGGATTTGACTTTAGAATATACTTGCAATATTAAGAAATTACTTAGATAATTTTATTCTTGGGCAAAGAAGGATGCACATGGCTCGAATGAAGAAAACTGTCCGTACAAATGAGTAAAGTTCTGTTTTCCCTGTTTCAGAGGTGGCAAGGCAACACAGTGGATACACAATTAGTAAAAAAGCTCTGGTTTCACCCTACTAGCTCTCTTTTGGCATGTTTTATCCTACACTGTTGTGATTCCTCTGCATAGATGCTCTGCAAAATACTATACTTGGTCTGTCCTCCAGGTGACAGACCCGGAGGTATTGGAGGCAATCCTAGAGAATTTATTAGAAGATCTAAGATGATGTGAAATAGGAAAGCCAAGCATTGTGTGGTGCTCAATCTGAAACCAGTTCCAAGGAGTTTGGAAATTCCTGGGCTGGAGGAACTGAACATGGAGCACATAGAGAACAGACAAAACAGGCATTTTTTCCCTGGGTAGATGAAGGAAGGTGAAAAACATCCTCTGACACATCTTTGACCAAATCCCACTTACACTTCAGTGTGACTGTTACCTCTGACTGTTTGTGTACAGGACTCTACAGTCCATCAAAAACTCTTCCCTAATGGAGTCTCTTTATTCTGACAGCTAAGAGAGGATGATGGAAAAAAAAGAAGGGAAAGACCCATAAGTCTGAATCCTTTTCCTGTAGTGTTTCAGATTCAAAACTCTAACAGGAAGAATTACAAGCCCCAGAACGCCAACCGTATCCTGGGATGCATCAAAATAAGCATGGCCAGCAGGTCAAGGAAGGTGATTCTTCCCCTCTACTCCTCTCTTGTGAGACCCCACCTGGAGTATTGTCTCTAGTTCTGGAATCCTCAACATAAGAAGGGTATGGAACTGTTGGAACAGGTCCAGAGAAGGTCTACAAAGATGATCAGAGGGCTGGAGCACCTTCCCTATGATGACAGGCTAAGAGAGTTTGACTCATTCAGCCTGGAGAAGAGAAGGCTCTGAGGAGGTCTTATAGCAACATTCCAGTACAGGAAGGGGCTACAAGAAAGCTGTGGAGGGACTTGTTACAAAGGCTTGTGGTGATAGGACAAGAGGCAGATTTAGGCTAGACAAAAGGAGGCTGAGGGAATACCTCGACATTCTCTGCAACTGCCTAAAAGATGGTTGCAATGAGACAGGTATTGGTCTCTTTTTCCCAAATAACAAGCAATAGGACAAGAAGAAATGGTCCCAGGTTGCGCCAGGGGAGGTTTAGATCAGATATTAGGAAAAATTTCTTCACCAAAAGAGTTTTCAAGCATTGGAACAGTCTGCCCAGGGAAGTGGTTGAGTCACCATCCCTGAAGGTATTTACAAAACGTGCAGATGTGGTGCTTATGGGCATAGTTTAGTGGTGGGCTTGGCATTGCTAGGTTTACAGTCTGACTCAATGATCTTAAAGGCCTTTTCCAACATAAACAGTTCTATGAGTCTGTCGTTAGGAGTCAGTTCTGACAGTACTCATGGTATTTTGTGTATTATGGACATTGTATTGTATTGTGTATATATTGTGTGTATTGTGAAAAGTGCTTACGAGTGGAAATGATATTTTAGAATCCATAATCTAATTTCTTCTCCAATAGTCTTCATAGCTCTGCTGAGTGCTCCTGCTCCCAAGCACCAGTATCCTGCCATGTAATATGCTAACAAGCCAATGCAAGGTGTTTGTATTTCTGCCTAACTTCTGAAATGCAAAAATAAGTATGAGAAAGCCAATATGTTCAGAGTTGCTAATTCATGAAAGAGAGTGAACTCATGACCCCACACATATACACAGCCTACAACATATACAGTCCCTTCAAGGGTCAATACTGTGTCCCATACTGTTCAGTGTCTTCATTAAAGATCTAGGTGATGGGACAGAGTGTACTCAGTGAATTTGCTGACGATACAAAACTTGGAAGAGTCGTTGATGGACTAGAGGATTGTGCTGCCTTTCAGAGAGACCTCAACAGGCCAGATACATAGGCTGACAAGAACCTTATTAAGTTCTACAAAGAGAAGCGCAAAGTCCTGCCCCTGTGTAGGAGTAACACCAGACAGCAGCACAGGCAAGGGATAAGTTTGACAGAAAAAGACCTGGAGGACAACAGGTGGAAGATAAGCTATGAATATGTACTTGCAGTGGATGAAGTGTTGTACAAGGATGAGGGAGCTTGGACTGTTTAGAATATGTAAAAGAAGGCTCAAGTTAGACTTAAGTTTGCATATAAATAAGTGATGGGAGGGAGTAAAGAAAACAGACCAGTCTTCTCTGCGGCATCCAGCGAAAGGATAAAAGACAATGAGTGCAAGCTTATTGTCAAGAAAAATACAAGAATTAAATACAAGAAGAATTTGATTAGCTTAAATACAAGATAATTTGATTAGCATAAGTTAAAAGAACTTTTTTTTACTGTAAGGATGATGAAAGTGATCCTAATGAGCAGGAGGATGAACTAGATGACCTCCAGAAGCAACTTGCAAGCTCAACTATTCTCTGATTCTGTGGTTCCATACTGGTATGAATGGGTACGGGCATCATCTCAAGGTGTAGCCTTTTCAAGATTTGTTTCTTGGCACATTCAAATGGAATCATCAACACTTTGGGTTTGGTTTTTTTTTATCAGATTTTGGCTTCATATATGTTTATACTTCAGTTATCTAATCAAAGATCAAAATGTCAGTATTAATAATAATTCACAATAGCGGGAGTTAGCAAAGTTTCCAATTTACTTCAGATTCAGTATGTTTGCCCTTAGCATTTAAAGTGCTTACTTTTGAGAAACTCAAAACTGGAACTAAAACAGGAAAAAAAATATATGGAGATAGCTGAAAAAAAATGTCCTATATTAAAATATCATGGTTAAAAGTGAACAACAGTAGCAAGATCTCCATTAGTTTTTCAGTTCAGCAGAATATATCCAAGAATAATAGCTCCTAGCTACAGCATATAATATCCATAACTGAAACAAACTTCCTCTGGTAAGAAAACAATGAAAAATGATTTGGATAGAATTGACAGAACTGTGATGCGCATCTCTACAAATAAAAGTAAAATGCCAGTCTTCCCTTTGAAAAAATAAATGGTTATCAGAAAACATAAGCAGGCTTGTTCGTAAATATACCCCTACACCACCAACATTAAAAACTTCTAGGGTCAACTGTAAAGTGAATCAAAAGTTTTCTCTGTATCATAACATTCAGTCATACCTATCTTTGATTGTCACCATACTGGTTGTATGGAAATAGGTACCTTTCACCTGTCCATTTATTACCGATCCTTCTTTCACTAATGACATGATAAAGAAAAAGTGGTAGAAATGCAGAAGCGTAAAAAGCTGCAACAGCCACATTTTGTCCTTTCAGTGAATAAATGCACTGAAAAGAAATGCTCTGAGTACCCATTCATCAAAAAAATCCTGATCATCTGCTCCTTTCTCTATGTTCAATGACTTCAGCACTAATGAATTTTGTTTACTGCTCTCATGGGAAGAGTATATGGTCGATATGAGCTTGTTCACAGTGTTTCCAAGTACTCCTACACATGCTCTTTAATGAGATATATCTCACCTCCTGTTTGTTCAGACTGTCAACATTTATTCACTGTCTTATTTCTTATTGACTCATTTATATTCATGGTGGTGAGTTTCTTCTTTCTAGGATGTATCACCCTGATGCATGTATTGATTTCCCCTAGCTGTTTTGATTAATACTAACAAATCACTTATTTCTCCTCTTCAGCCCTTCTTAATTTTCTTGATACTCTCTGATAAATGTTTAATTATAGCTAATCTTTCCATTTACTTGCTATCCATTTCTTTGTTGTCTTCTTTTCCTCTTTCTTGTTCTGTGTTAATTTGCTCCCCTAATTTCATTTTGTTACAATCTCTGAGCTATGATATCTGTTTTATTATTCAAATTTACACCCCTCCCCTCCAGACAAAACTTCTTCATACTGTTGGGGTTTTTTAAGATCCTGATAACTTCTTTCACCATGGTGGCTACTGATATGGTTAGGCAAGCTTCACTGAAGAGGAGTAAAATTCTTATTCCCCTAAGTTCTGAGCATGCATTTTCTGTTCAGCATGTAAATCTTTTCCTGAAACATAAAAATGCAAGGATCTACTCTGTAAATCATGGCTGATTTTAGATTTCAGTAATTCTCCTAGTCCTCTCCAGTTCTGAAAGTGCAGCAAACCTTCTAGAAACTTGCTGTAAATCCTTGAATTTAAGGCAGCTTATCCCAGTGTTGAGAATTCACTGTTGAGTCTCGTAAAATGAGAAGCTGTTTTAGAAGCATAAGATCTGTTTCATCTCCTCTAGACAAAAGCATGTCCCCCTTTTCTTATAAGAGTTTAGAAGTTTTATTGAGCAGTTATCAACATCTTTAGGATTTGCCAAGAACTCAGGATATGTGAATATTAGTATTACATTTTCACAGTCCAGAAGTAGACAATAGAGTTAGAAATGTTTTATGACTAGATCCATAGAAATAAAAAAAGCTCCAAGCTGTCAATAATTTCAGTCTAAGATCTTTTCCTTCTTGTCATCTAACTACAAGTTCTGTGTGCCTGTTCTTACATAAACCTTAGGTCTGATATATAAAAATAGTACTGCAATCAGAGATGGGTAAATTCTAAGCCTAAATCTTTCCCTGAGTTTATTTCAGATCTGTACCTTTTCCCAGTGTTGGCCCCAAGATTTCTGAGAACAGAAATCACTAAGAACTTAGATTTTTTCTCGAGGGAAACTTCCTCATATAGCCAGAAATTTAGCAAGCATTGATGGCTACATGAAGCCATCTACAACCAGATATAAGCAGCTCATCAGCCTTCTGAGATCAACATGTTTTTTTCATCCTGGCAAAGAGGGAATGAGATCTCAGGGCAAAGGTAGGAAACTATATACCAATCTATTTATAAATTGTAAATCTATGCTATATTCAAATATATATATATGAGATTGTGTGTACTGCTTTTAACTGAGCTAGGAACAATTGTAATAAAGCACTTTTTTTGATTGATGACTTCCTGACCTTGGTTTGAGATCTACTATGACAGACATCTAACACTTTCCTACAAAGCAATATCTACTCTGCTTCACTCTATTGTTTATGATCAGAGCAGCAAGACTTCTATTATTGTCTTGTTGGATAATCAACAGCTGCAGGAAGAGTGGTTTTCTGACCGTCTTCCTTACTAGCTAAGAGTTGTCATATTTATTCAATTCTGCCTGTTTCTGTCCATTCAAGGCCCCAAACCTCTAATTTGTGTTTAGAAAACTGCCTTTATTCTGCTGCCAAACGCAAGTCGTTCATAAGCAGTTGGAGAGGAAAATATTTCTCAGCATTCACTTAGAGAATTAGCCACTGTAAACATTGGTGGTTCCAAGAAAACTTGCCAACCAGAGATGAGTGAAACAATTTATATGTAAAATAACTGGTAGCAACAACCCATGAGAACAGGAGAATTTTCTGCTACTACTGCTGTCATTCCAAATGGGAATTTAATTTATTACTCATCTATCTTCCTTATTTTGTAACTTCCCTATTACAAGAAGATAGTGAAAAGTAGTAACAAGAAATTAACATTTACTTTACCTGAGTCTGAAAGCTTACTCTCACTTGCCAGTTTAATCTGCATATAAACTAATGGCCTTGCGAAACTGGCCTTCCAAAAAAGCAAATGGTACAGTTGATCACTGTGAAATCTTTACAGCTTTGGAGATCATTGCAAAGGCATCTAAGCAAGCTGTTCAGCAACATTAAATCTTTGCAACTATATGTTAGGCACCAGAGATCAAAGTCATGTTTCAATATTTTACATTACCATAAGCAAAAAATCATCTGTCACTGATACTGAAAAAAATTATTCTGCATTATTCTGTATTTGACTTATTGTCAAGTTCTTTTATTTGTTATGAATGATGAATCAGAACTTATATATATAAAACTATCACTGAAATTATTGTTTGCTGAATTCCTCAAGATAGTTGGTGCTTAATTTTTCTGTTGATAATTATGGTAAAGACAAAGTATGTTCATAAGGCTTCTCCCACCACACATGAACACAAACATTTGTATGTAGAGATTGGACTGAATTTGTACTTCTGAATTTTCTTCAAAATCACTTATAATAAACCAAAGCAAACTGTTTTCTGGTTTATAGTAATAACAGTCTCATGTGAAGGTTTCTGCTAGGATTCTATTGCTTTTTCAAGCAACTTGGTAAAAACATTTTAAAGTGCATCCCAAATAGCAAATTCTTTAGCCCAGCCCCTTGTTGTTCTTTTCACCACCACCTAAGACCGGAAAGAAGAAAGCTCTCAATTTAAGCAGTTTTCAGAGATTATCAGTCTAGGTTTTACCATATGATGGATTGTATTTTACAACTTTTAAAGAAATTGAGTCACGCATTCTTGAAAAACTGGGACATCAGACCTACAAAGTCAACTTTTTTAGTAATTCTTCTCAAAATTTACTCTGACACCTGACAGAGATGAGATATGAAATCTGTGTGCCATCTACATTTTCTCATATTAGAAATCAAATTATTAGAGTTTGTAAGCACAGCTACAAAGTTAGCTTCCTCTCCCTAAGGAATTCTTTCATTGTAATTTAAGTTGGCATAAAATAAGTAAAAAAAAAAAGAAAAGAAAAAATATCTATGCCAGTTCTGACCATTCAATTCAATAGCATTCAAAAGACAAAAACTCATGTGAAAACAAAATGCTTTGAATTTTTCCAAAGAGTTTTAGATTTCCTTTAGTGAAGGGAAATAGATACTCTGATTTGACTGGCTACCTGACACAAAGGTATAATATTTTTCCCTGTAAGGTAGTGAAAATATTTCAGTCGCCAGACTTCAAATAATCTCAATATAATATTTTTCCTCTGGGTAGTAAAAGTAAGGGTGGCACCCTAGTTTCCAAAGGATTTTTATGACCATGTGAAGCACAGCTGGGCACACACGGAGTTTCCCCAAAATATTCCATCTAGCTTGAATAACACTGCTTCCTAAATACTGCATAATGTTAATTACAGTTGTTTGCACCAGAGCCTGTTCATACCTTCCCCAACTCCATGCCCAGATCAGCATGCCCAAAGAGACAGGCAGATGATCACAATGCTTTTGCTGCAGGTCTCATGGCAACAGCACACCACCATGTCCTTCCTACCAGATGCTTCCCTTCGCCCCTTCTCCATTGCTCAAGTGCTATTTGGAGATTGGTATTGAAACAAAAAACCATGTTCCTAATTAAAGAAGCCTCAAGAAAGTGAAATGAGTCCACCCCATACAGCTCGCTGCCAACAGAAAGGCACTACTTTATTTTTCATTCTTACTTTTTAAACCACTGGAATTAAGACATTATACATTTCTCAGAATGCACCGTTGACTCCTCTCCTGGCCTACAATGCTGTGTGGCCTGGGAGGCACCTGCTGGGGTTGACCTCATCCATCTCTCATCGGGTTGCGTCTGGGCGATGTTGGGAGATCTTTTGGGGTCAATACATTTACCATCACATAAGCTGCCACTGAACTGTGTCATATACTAGATGTACAATACTTGAAAGACAAGTTCCTAACAAATTTTAATAACCATCGTCACCATGAATATGAGGATGATCAAGCACTGGCACAGGTTGCTCAGGGAGGTTGTGGACTCTCCCTCACTGTAAAAAAAAAACAAACTACTGAACACAGTCCTGGGCAAATGGCTCTGGGTGACTCTATGTAAACCAGAGGTTGGACCAGATGTACTCCAGAGGTTGGACCAGATGCACTCCAGAGGTTCTTTCTAACCAATTTCCTTTTCAACTATTCTGTGAAACGTTAAGGAATTTGGTACAACTTTGTTGAGCTTGTTCCTTTTCTTCCTCTTCCTGTTTTAACATTTTCCTCTCTGTGTATGAGCTTGCATCTTTCCCTCAACAATACAGGAAGAGTTTTAGTTTCAATTTCTTCTGAAATTTCTGAGCTCCCCTGTTTGCATTTATTTCTTAAAGGGAATTGGAAAATTTGTACTTATCACATGCATAGGATTGTACTTCCCAAATTACATATGTTCTCCTACACCTGCAACTCAGAATAAAAAATACAGACCAAAGCTACAACATAGTTACAAGATTTTAAAAGAAAAAAAAATTCTTCACATATTCTTAAAAGTCATCTTGCAGCTCACAATTTCATAATAAGCTCCTAGAAAAGATTTGTGCTTTGTCTAGTCCAGTGTAATAACTGCAAGTTGCTTCCATTAGTCAGTGAGCTATTACAGAGTTTGATAGATCTTATCATTAAGCATTTTTTTAAGCATTCAGCCTACATTTGCCCATTTCTTTCCATCAGTGTTAATTATAAGCCTTTATAACCACTAACTGTTTTTCTTCTTTACTGGTGCACACAGTCATTTAATAACTGTATACTTATTATGGCTCATTCACATAATGCTCAGTAGCTCTTTGCTCTACCAGAAATCCCACTGACTTCAACGAACTGTAATCACTGAACCAAATCTACCACATGAAATTCATTCTTAATGACAAAAAGTTAAGGAACTGCATTTAAATAATGGGAAATAGTTTAGAACGGCTAATTCTTAGAGTAAGTTTGCAGGAAATTTATCTTATTTCAGCTGAATGCAGATCTGCTAAGGAGGGAAGAGGAGCAGAAGAAGGTGGAGACCTGCAGTAGAGGGAGCTGCAGTGCCCCAAGACCTAGCTTGTCACAGATAGGTAGGACCTGCTGCAACATACACTATGTTCCTGTGACTTTCATCACATGATATTTTTGCACACTTTGGAAGCACATTTCCAAACTCATCTCACCAATTTAGATCAGGGATACATTACCCTCCTCACAGCTGCAATGTACATACATATGTCAGGAGCCATCAGGAGTTTTCTTGCAGCTCCATCAGTACATTGTCGTACTGATGTAAGCCTAGCTCAACGACATATTTAGCCAGGACTTGCACAAACCATGGTCCTTGTGTAGATTACGGAAGAGCCTGTGCAGACCCTAACATACATGTCAGAGTCCATGGCCATCTGTGTGTGAGAAGGCACTAGCAAAAAGCTCAAGTTTTGCAGTTTAGCTGAATTTTAGAAATACTATATCCTGTAGGAAATCAGGCAGGACTAAGGGAAGAGACCAGCGTGGCTGAGTTGAGATCTGCTAATCAAAATCAAGACCAAAAGGGAACTGCACAGGCAGTGCAAACAGGGACAGGGAACCTGGGAATTGTGTAAAGATGTTGCCCGGTTGTGTAGGGATGAGGTCAGGAAGGCCAAGGCACAGCTGGAGCTGAACTTGGCAAGGGAAGTGAAGACCAACAAGAAGGACTTCTACAGGTATGCTAATTAGAAGAAGAAGGTTAAAGAGAAAGTACCCTGACTGATGGTTGAAAATGGTGACCTCGTATCAACAGATGAGGAGAAGGCTGAGGTACTTAATTTTTTGCATCAGTCTTCACTGACAACCACTCTCCTCACCCCTCCTGGGTTATGGGACAATAAGATGGGGACCAAGGTGGGGTAAACCCCCTCTTACAGTAGAGAAGGATAAGGTTCGTGACCACCTGTGGAACCTGAGTATTTATAAGTCTATGGGACCTGATGAGATGCATCCCAGAGTCCTGAGGGAATTGACTGATGTGGTTGCCAAGCCACTATCCATGATATTTGAAAAGCCATGACAATCAGGAGAAGTCCCTGGTGACTGGAAGAAGGGTAATGTTGTGCCCTTTTATAAAAAGGGTAGAAAAGGTGACTCTGGGATCTACCAACCTGTCAGCCTCACATCTGTGCCTGGGAAGATCATGGAACGGATCCTTGTAGAAGACATGCTAAAGCACATGGAGGACATTGAGGTGGTTAACGGCAGCCAGCATGGCTTCACTAGGGGCAAGGCCTGTATGACCAACTTAGTGGCTTTCTATGAGGCGGTAACCACAGCAGTGGACACAGGAAAACCAACAGATGTGATCTATCTGGACTTCTGTAAAGCCTTTGACACGGTCCCCCACAACATACTTCTCTCTAAATTGGAGAGATATGGATTTGATGGGTGGATGGTTCGGTGGAAAAGAAAGTGGTTGGGCGGTCATATTCAGAGAGTAGTGGTCAATGACTCGAATTCCAGATGGAGATCCATGACAAGTGGTGTCCCTCAGGGATCTGTACTGGGACCAGTGCTGTTTAATATCTTCATCAATGATATTGACATTAAGATTGAGTGGACCCTCAGCAGGTCTGCAGATGACACCAAGCTGAGTGGTGCCGTTGCCACTGTGGAAGGATGGGATGTCATCCAGAGGGTCCTGGACAGGCTGGGGAAGTGGCACTGTGACAACCTCATGAGGTTCAACAAGGCCAGGTGCAAGGTCCTATGATTCTATGATTCTAGAAAGAAAAAGGAAGTAGTGATACTGTAATTGAGACACTAGATTAGGCATTTTTAACATTACCTTGGTTTTGATCTTAAAGCCTGCAGCGCTCACTGTTCCTTTGTCTTCTTTTCTATGCTAACTTTCTGTTGGTCTCATTTATTTGTGTTGCAAATTCTTGTGTGTCGGGGGCTGCCTTCTTACTGCGTGTGTGCTTAGGCCCTGCCAACATTCAGGCCCCATTCTTGGTGGGTGACCTTGGTATTTCGTGAAGCACATAGTGTGCATATTCTATACAAGATTTTGACTATTAAATGGTTTTCTCTTAATGCTTTCATCAGGTAGGAACACAATTTCCATTACAAAATTGCAACAACATTGCAGAAAGTAGACATGTATTTGCTGACTGTTGTGATCTCTACTTCAGTACGTCGGATGCGTAAGTAATAGAATAACGGTAAAAACACATGAAATAACCCTTGTATAGGCCTGTAAGTTATCAGTAAAATTCAGCAAAAGAGCTGACTTGACCCTCACACTCATTCCTTTCACTCAGATTGTATTTAAAATCCATGCTTGATCTACAAGTTGTTTTCTTATATCAGAGTTAAATAAAACCTCCATGCACTTGTGGCTGTGCCTTTTATCCTTTCAAAGCATATTACACAAAGTGATACTCAAATATATTTTCTGTAAGAATTAATTAAGATGAAGATACCTGTCTCATTCACGTTTGCAGCCCTATATTCCTGTTCAGTTTATTTTTTTTTGTACAACACAGCATCTCCATCACAGTAGCTTCTAAAATTGTACAAATAACAACATATTTTCTTAATTTAGTTCTCTTGTTAGTCATACTTAATCAAATACATGATGAGCCGAATAACTATAATTATTTTTTCTTTCTGCTCTGTTGACCTCTTGTGTAATGCTAATTTAAAACCTAGTTTATTCCATTTACTTGATTTATCCTAATGAGTTTTTACTGACATTCGTTTGTGAATAGACCTTCATGTTTTCCTGTGATGATATTTTCACAGTTACGTATTTGTTAATTCTCTCCTTCTCAAAAACTGTATAGAAAAATAAATGAAAAATATAATTTCACTACCAAAGACTGGACTATTACATATTGGATGGTCCTTGTCCACTTAACATGATTAAAGATTATTTTATTTGTGAATGAAGATAGACCCTATCACACCTTAAACTACATAATTTTCAGAAGAGCAATACAGAGGCTTGGTCACACATTTGTGGAAAGAACACAAATTAACTAGTGCAGAGTAGTTAATATAAAATGTTAAAAATGCACAGATCTGAGTTTAAAATTTGAGCTTTGTCAACATTTTTTTCAAAAAAAACCCAGTATTGTTAAGAAGTCCACCTTCCTAAAGTCAACAGAAGATAAAAAGCACACAGCATAGTGGTACACTGATTCATGGCTTATCATATCTATGAGTTAATATATCAGTGGCCAAATAGCAGAAGATCTGGTTTTCTTTTTTAATATAAAGGGTTTAAAATTCACAGTTACATCCAGAAATTGCCATATAAGAGGAGACTCTGGCAATAGGTGTTTGAGGAAAGCAATTCATCAATTTGGATGCCAAACTGAAGAGGTAAAAATATCTTAAACAGAATTGCAAAATTAGGCTTTTAAATTGTCTAAGTTGTTTTGTGGAAAAGGAAACACTTCAGCAAAATTTGGTCTGGCAAAGTCATTGATACCAAATGCTCTCTGAACTGAGAGTTGAGATGCAGAACTAGAGTTTGAAAGAGGAGGGTCTGAAATCCCCCACAGGCCAAGTCAGAGTATGGGCACCCAGATTTTCCATCTGGCAGTAATTTAAAATCAGGGAGGGAAGGAGGAATGTAGGATTCTAATCTGTGCTCTTAAATCAGACAGAGAAGGTATTATCTTGCAGAGGAAAGGGGGAGGGTGGTAGGTACAGTTTCTGTCTGCAGTTCCCTAATCATACCCAAATACCTTGCAAATCTTGCTCAAGTCCATCCTGCTTACTCTTGCTTCATTGCAAAGTCCTTTAATTTTTCAAATGTGTTAGAAATCAAGTTGACTGATATTTTTTCTTCCCGCAAATTGTCCTCTCCTAATTGCATTTCAATGCTCACAAGCAGGCTTAGAGTACCACCAGCAGCATCCTAACTACTGTAACAGCTCTACAAACTGGAGAACTGCACAGCACAAATGCTTATCATCCAGTGCTCTGGTGCTTGGTGATACATTGGAAATCTGCCACATGGCAAGAAAGAAGCATGTGGAAGAAGGCAAACGCAGCGCAGATTTTCTTCTCCTGGGACAGTGACATTTTGGATCAAAACAGCGCTGATAGAGCATCTGGCAAAATGAGTCATTTCAACTTATTCAAGGCTTTTAGTCATTTTCTTATGACACGTGTTGCAGTCAGTCAGGCCTAAGTTTTGAGAACTTTTTTGCTTTTCCCATGTATATGGTAGTGTAGAAACAAACAACTTTTTTTGCCTGTAAAGCTGAATCTTTTAGTTTCTTTTCCTTTACTACAGATTACAATACAGAAAATAAAACAATAAAACAGAAAGAAAAACAATTATTTCACTTTGTGTTTTCAAGAGCTCATGAAAATAATTTTCAGACCCTCAACCTCTATGATGAAATTAGCTGTAGGACTGTCTCACTGACAAGACCCCTACCTCAACTGTCAAAAGTGTTCCTGGCTAAACTTGAAACTGTAAAACACCATAATACTTATTTTTCCAAAGTAAAAATAAAAAAGTTAGAAATTGAAACAGGATACTTGCAAGAAATATATACCTAAATAAATAACACAGCAGTTTCCATGTTCAGAAAATCCCTTCAGAGATATTGGAGAGGAATATTCTGGAGGGCTTTGTTTTGAAGGAGCACTGTTTTGATGTTTCAGAATTGGAATACAAACTCCAGCACTTTTAAATACACAGAGATAAAATATCAAAGTACTTGTGGAGCTGGCAAAAAAACAAAAAGAGTTTTCATGAAAAAAACAAGCTAAAGGATACCTCACCAGTATCCATCAACTCATTTCCAGACCATTCCATACCCTCACCATCTTTTTATTTGTTTTAATGTGCAAAATTACTGATGAAGCACCCAGTATGATGGCTAGGTAATCTTAAACCCATGACCTTGTTACAGGTGCACATAAGCAATCACTGCCGTATGCACAATGAGTACAGTCACAACAGGCAAATCCCACAAACCACAGCAGGAAGCAACAGAAGAATATAAAGTCTCCTGAAATTAATGCTTTCACTTCCATTTGAAATCAAAGCTTTAAAAGTCATGTGAATCACAGAATCACCAGGTTGGAAAAGACCCCCAGTATCATCGAGTCCATCCATTCCAATCAATCATTAAACTATGCCTCTCAGCACCTCATCCACCCATCCTTTAAACACCTCCAGGGAAGGTGACTCAACCACCTCCCTGGGCAGCCTGTTCCAGTGCCCAATGACCCTTTCTGTGAAAAATTTTTTCATGATGTCAAGCTTGAACCTCCCCTGGTGGAGCTTGAGGCCATTCCCTCTTGTCCTGTCACCTGTCACTTGGGAGAAGAGGCCAGCACCCTCCTCTCTACAACCTCCTTTCAGATAGTTGTAGAGAGCAATAAGGTCTCCCCTCAGCCTTCTTTTCTCCAGGCTGAACAATGCCAGTTCCCTCAGCTGCTCTCATAAATCTTGTTCTCCAGCCCCTTCACCAGCTTCGTTGCTCTTCTCTGGACTCACTCCAGAGCCTCAACATCCTTCTTGTGGTGAGGGGCCCAGAACTGAACACAGGATTCGAGGAGCGGTCTCACCAGTGCCGAGTACAGAGGGAGAATAACCTCCCTGGACCTGCTGGTCACACCATTTCTGATACAAATCAAGATGCCATTGGCCTTCTTGGTCACCTGGGCACACTGCTGGCTCATGTTCAGTCAGCTGTCAACCAACACCCCCAGGTCCTTCTCCTCCGGGCAGCTTTCTAGCCAGTCTTCTCCTAGTTTGTAGCATTGCACAGGGTTATTGTGCCCCAAGTGCCTGCTGAAACTCCATTACTTTAGAAAATGCACCAGTTTTCCATCCTGAAGCAGATTTAAGCTTTGTGCCATGTTACGTTACTGACAATCGGTTAGTCTGGACTGTACAATGGTTGCTATCCAACAGTAAGGTTTTATTACTTTAACGCTCACAATAGCTAGGAATGATATTAAGCTAAGTAATCAAAGCATGCATATATTATAATCTGAACAATATAAGCTTAATAAGGCCTCAGGTCTATTGTGAACATGTGTAATCATATTCTGAACAGAATGTGAAGTATTTTATATTATGTACTTCAGACTCATGAAGTCTTTGTTCCCTTGAGTTGATATGTCTAATTGATGCTTAAAAATATTACATAAAGTGCTATAAGAGACAATGATAATGATTTTATTTGTTGAAGTATTCACATTAAGAGCATTAAAGGAATATCAAATATCATGGGATGTTTGATCACTTACAAATAAAAGCAGAAGACAAAAAAATCCCCAAATTAAAAGGCCACTCTTCATTCGTTATACTTGAAATCATGAAAAACTATGCTAGGGTTCACTATGCACAGAGATAAAGCTGAAATTTAATGATGCATCTAAAAGACATCACTAAAAGCTAGCATGATAAATTATTTTTTACCCCTGTTTCCTGAGAAAAGCCTAGCAGAGTAATATATCTCATCTATCTGGGATGATGGTATTTGAATTAGGGAAGCAGTAAGCCTGTAGGCTGAAATTACCTACAAGATGATATCCAGTGTGGTGTTTTCTGCACCAGAGAAATGGCACTTCCATCTAATAAGACAGGTATTGAGAAATTCGCAAAATCAAAACTTCATCATTAGTAACCTTAATGAATGCTGGATATTTTTTCCTGAGCTGTAGGCCAAAGTCAAATTGAATTTCCAGACAAAACAGTTCTAGTGAGACAGTATCTAAGGAACAACTGTGCTACCAAGGTAGTGGAACACAATAAAGTTAGGTAGCCTTCAAAAGCAGGTATCCCAATAACTCTCTGCATTATTCAAGGAAATTAACAAGTAGATATGTATGACCTGACATGAGTACACTCATGTCACTACTTTCCACTTGAAGTGAAGGACACACCTTTCCTAAAGAAATCCCATCTATCTTGCAGAATACTTCTCCAAGTAATAAAATGCTAACTCAATGGTTGGGTGGTAGCTCTGTCCCGAGCCATTTCCTCTCTATTTATTAAGGCCATTATGTTTTGTATAAGAGGGGGAAAACACCATCCTTCCCCTTTCTGTCTCTACAAGCTCTCAGACCTTGTTACCTAGTCTTTATTCAAAAATCTACAACAACCAAGTTCCCCAGCAAAAGTATTTATCTGCACAACTCTTTGCAAGAAAGGCATAAGCTCCAAAGACATGTTTGAAGATGCCATACATATATCTTTGCAAATCTGCCAACGCTGTCAACTTGTACCATCAACATTAAAAAGTGAAACTAAACAGTAGATTTAAGGAAGGAAGCTCAAGAGCTTGCTTTTAAATTCAAAATCAGAGAAGCTGTAGGTGTTAGAACTTGCCAAGACAATCATGTTCTAAATGATATCTTACAACAATACTGTATATAAACAAAGATTGCTTTAAGTTCACTTCAAAACACAGTGCTGAAATTCAGCTTTCAAATTGACAACTGCTCCAATATATGCCACCTCACGACCTCTTTCAAAAATTAAAAATGTTCGAGTAACTGTATTTGAGGTCAAGTATATTCAGGAGCTTTATTTATGTTTACAAGTATATTCAAAACCATTATAGAATCACTTCAGTATGTCATTGCTATGAAAGTAATTAGATACCTCCATAACAGGCTTACCAGACAAAAACATCCCACATATGCAACTAAGAGAGACAGATTGTCAGAAAAGAGGTGGGTTGAATTTAACAACTACATTGAGCTAAGACATTAGAAACATACCTAGGGTTATGAAACAACTCCAGAGGGTTTTGTTATGATGCAGTCAGAGAGAATGTGACAAAGACTTTCCAACTTTAAACCTTTAAATAATGTAATTTTTTTATCCTATTATGGGCTTATTTTCATATTTCTACTACTTTCTGTAGCCAACCTGTCTGTATAGTCTTTAATCAAACATCCTTGTAGGAGACATGCTAAAGCACATGGAAGACATTGAGGTGGTTAACGGCAGCCAGCATGGCTTCACCGGGGTAAGGCCTGTATGACCAATCTACTGGCTTTCAGCAGTGGACACAGGAAAACCAACAGATGTGATCTATCTGGACTTCTGTAAAGCCTTTGACACGGTCCCCCACAACATACTTCTCTCTAAATTGGAGAGATATGGATTTGATGGGTGGATGGTTCGGTGGATAAGAAAGTGATTGGGTGGTCATATTCAGAGAGTAGTGGTCAATGACTCGAATTCCAGATGGAGATCCATGACAAGTGGTGTCCCTCAGGGGTCTGTACTGGGACCAGTGCTGTTTAATATCTTCATCAATGATATTGACATTAAGATTGAGTGGACTCTCAGCAGGTCTGCAAATGACACCAAGCTGAGTGGTGCCGTTGCCACTGTGGAAGGATGGGATGTCATCCAGAGAGACCTGGACAGGCTGGGGAAGTGGGCCTGTGTGAATCTCATGGGATACAACAAGGCCAAGTGCAAGGTTCTACACCTGGTTCAGGGCAATCCCCGACTTCAATACAGGATGGGGAATGATGTGATTGAGAGCAGCCCTGAGGAGAAGGATTTGGGGGTCCTGGTTGATGAGAAGCTCAACATAATCTGGCAATGTGCACTCACAGCTCAGAAGGCCAACCATATCCTGGGCTGCATCAAAAGAAGCGTGGCCAGTATGTTGAGAGAGGTGATTCTGTCCCTCTATTCCTCTCTTGTGACACCCCACCCTTGAGTATTGTGTCCAGTTGTGGAATCCTCAACATAAAAAGGATATGGAACTGTTGGAACAGGTCCAGAGGAGGGCTACAAAGATGGTCTGAGGGCTGGAGCACCTTCACTGTGAGGACAGTCTGAGAGAGTTTGGCTGGTTCAGCATGTTGCTGAAAAGTGAATCTTTTGATGAGATGGAAGAGAACACTGAAAGGGGAAACATTTGTCTGAAGATAATTCCGTATCAGAACTCCTGAGGGATGGGAATTGGGATGGATCTTAGCATTTTCATCTCTATGCTTTGCTCAAAATGTACACCAGGTTATTTGATGTCAGTAATATTTGCTGATAATCCTATGCTAGAACATAGACAGCACAGAAGAGAAAGAAAATATTGTGTAGGAATAGAACATGCTTATTTGCATTTTGGTTGCTGCTAAAAATGCCTGCTAGTTTAAGGTACTGGAAAAGAAAAGGACCCGAGTATGGCAGGTAATCTGCAACCACAAGTCAGCATGATCAACCTGTGTAAAGAGACAGACATTATCCCAAGTTGCTCCCACAGAGTCAGAGACATGTTAAGTTCAATATGCAATGTACATTCAAATGACTATATACGATTAGATCATATAAATTAAAAAATGGATAACTGAAATTAGGAGAGATGAAGTACAGTAGTACCTCTTAAAGACCCCAAAGCCTCCCATAACTTGTATGGCAATTGATGACAACTATGAACTAAACTTTCTGTAGTACTGCTCCTCCCACAGCTACTTGGGGGTTGACAGTACAGTTCTCACTGACTTCAGTTGCAACAATTACTGCTCACTGCTCCTGTCAAATAGGCAGCATGGTTACATATGGGTCACTGTAACATGCAGACTAAATGGATACACTTTTCTGCACTAAAGAAAAGATGACTGTGTTGAGTGGGGAGCTAATACATGTGAAAATACTATTTCTGAAACTCAAGAAAATCAGATTTATTAGTGTTTCAATATTCCCTCTGAAAATTATTACAATGGACTGAAAGGACAACCAGTCAAAACCATTCTGTCTCCTAGAAAAGTTTGGAAAAAAACTTCTTTGATGAAAAGATGCCAGTTGCAGTTCAGGCCATCACTGAGCAGAATCAAACTGAAAAAGAAAAATGAACCACAAGCAAGTCAAAGCTCGATTTTTTTGCAGATTTTGTTTGTTCATTTCTTGGGGAGTGAGGAGTGTTGTTGATTGAAAGTAGAAATGTATTGGGAGAAATGAAGTAAACTTTTTTAGCAGGCAGCTAAAAGGCCATTTCCTGAGTTCAGTTATTACACAGAACATTACATCTTGGGATTTTGTTGTTGCTTACAGTGGGACATATTAACTTATTGCGAGTTGTATGAGAAAATAAAACTAAGGTGGAGCATGTTTTTTGAACAATGGTGTTTTGTAGAAATTTGTTGCCTTTGGGATACATTAAGTTCGTGTCAGAAATTTCTTCTCATATTCAATACTGTCAGGAGGGGTACAGAACCTTTGAGGCAGGAACCAATCTGAGAAATTGCTTAGACCTACATCGTGAAAACAAGAAACTAGATTTCACTGAGCCATTGTAATAAAAAGCTTACCAGATATCACTTATTCCAACATACATATGAAAAGATTCTCCCCCTGAGATTAATTTCTTTTTTAATTCTCTACCTGTAAAAGCAACAGTATGCCTTTAGATTCAGCAATTACTGCATTTATTATCTACATAATTCACCCAGTCCTACTTGACAATATGTCAGGTTTGAAAAGGCAATGAGTATTGTCTTCTTGTGAATTGCATCTTGATTAAACAAACACTAATGAGTCATTGACTGGTATTTGGCCTCAGAGCGTACAATCTTCATGACTTTTCATGTGATGGAAAAAGAAAGCAAAACCTGGCCAAAGTTTTACAAAAGAAAAGCTCTTCAGGAGTCTGAAGATGAATGTTACGCTTAGAATTGACACTGGGTGTTTACTCCCATACAACTTTCCATATAGAGGAGTGAACAGAAATTATGACTATTGTTGTCAAAGTAAAGGGAGCAACATTCCCTGAAACAATCCTGTCTGTACTCATCACTTTAAAATAAGAAACAGAAACTCATTAAAGCAAAATTAATTTGATTCTACAGTTTTGATTCTTCTATTTTAGAAGTATACGGTGGCACAACTTTTGCAGCAGACTTGAACTTGCCACTTCTGGCATTAAGAGAGTGTGGACACTTAATGTCATGCCAGAATAGGTGGGATGTGTCTGAAATATCAAAGAGGATTTCTCCTGCTGTTACACACTGACCTACCTTGTATTCTTAGGCTGATTTTCTTCACTGCTCTAATTTCTTCATAATCAGTTTAAAATCTGTATCTTGCTGATAAATATTAAGCATTAGTTCAGTCAAATGCTCAGTTTTTTTCTGTTTTCTCAGTAGAGGTTGCAGCCCCAGGCCTACGTCAGTCTTAAACATAAACCTGTGGGGCAGCTGATCATGTGTTGAAAGGGGGAAAAAAAGTGTCAATAAGGGTTTAGTTCATCTTACACAGAATACATCACACTTCTAGACAATAATTAACTTCTTCACGGAATCACTACATTTTTCTTATTTATCCCTGTATGTCAGAAGTATTAAACTTTAGCCTGTACAGCTAGTGTTAAATCTCAAACTTTAGTTTGGCCAAGCCCCCTTGTGAATGATGAACACACTGGCACTCACTTCCAGTCATACTCTCAGTGGTGGGTTAATTGCATTTCATTAGTTTAAGTACTCAAATCAAAGCCACTGGATCTAAGAAAAAATCATTGAATCATCTAGTTTCTGTGCAGTTGTAAGATAAGACTGATTTCACTTAGTAACTGCAATAGAAGCAAAATGTGAGTGAATAGACATAATAAGAGAAACAATTATATGTTCCAGATATTCTTTTTTTTTCCTGGTAAATGCTTTGGACAAAATAAAAGATGCTTAACTTTGTTATTTTCTGGGACTCAAACTGTCTCTGCTTCTGAACATAGTACAGAAAATGAGAGCTTCTTTGTTTTACTTAGGTGACAGTATTAAAGTAACAAATGTGAAAAATGTCTGAAAATGTCTGAAGATGAGACAGGCTTATTGAGCTGTGAAAAGGTGAAGAGCATTGCTCTCCTAAAAAATGGTGTGTATCTCTAAATCCTTCTGTGTTGCTATTTCTAATGACTACATAAGTCCTTACCTGGCTCCTTATCTGTATGCTGTTACAGAAGCGCAGAATACAATACCTTCTTTTCTGCTAAGTCTCCTTTCAAACCATTTCTTCTGCTCATACTCTAAGGAAAAGCTCTCAAAACCTCCTTTCACAAAGATTAGGCACAGTATTTTAGGTACTCCACATTCTTTTTTTCATTTCTCCCACATCTGAAAAGACTCTTCTGAACTCCGTCTCTTCAAATGTGTTTGATTAACCCTTCAAAAATGTCATTACTTTTACTTCTCTTGGAAATAATCCTTCTCACTTGATATGGTCGTTGTATGAGGGTCAGACCCATGACTGATTGCCCTCATGTCTGGGTTATGTAACAGGAAAATGAAAAGCTCATATTGTCATCTGTATTGTGTGCCTTCTCCTCTGTGGGGAAGAAAAAAAGAGAAGGGCAAAATCAATAATAGTTTTGTAATTTGGTCAGATGCAGGGACGTTCTCTTCCAGCACCAGGAGCAGAACTCAGCAGCCATCTTCTAATCAGCATAATAAAGCCGGGCTTCGTTATTCTGCTTCTATTTATTCATTGCTGTTGGTATACTGGCACTGTTGCTGTGGAACCTGCAGCTCAAGAGGCTGAATTATAAGACCAGATATTTTAAAAACAACATTATGGGCCTGAGACTTTATGAAGTGTCAGGCTAAAATCCTGATGTTAGCTTAGCCTGGCTTTTCAGGATTGCCTTTCTTTTTTTCTCCTCACAGGGCAAAGGAGGTCATATGTACAGTGAGATCATGACGACAGGAGCACACAGTGTACCTCTACCCTAATGTTCCTTAGAAAGGAAAGGCAGAAAACGAGCACAGTTTGATTCAAACAACTCTCCAGGGAGAGTTCTCTAGAGCGTCAAACCACTTGATAAGGCAACTTGCACAAAGCTCCCTGCAACTGTAGCAACCAAACCCGTCCAAAACCTTTCTCAAGGAAATTTTGAAATGTCAGATACAAAAACAGTCTCCTGCAAAGCACTCTTCAAACAGGTTTGCTCTTATTCTGACTCATCTAGCCAGTCTGTATCAAGTCTTTTCCTAGTAAACATAGGATACATGCAAATAGCATGGCCCAGGAGAAGTGCATCTGTGTCCAAATCTTCTGCCCAAAGTGTGTAAGGTCTTCTGTCATTCTAGCTCTAGTGCACTGGATCCCCACTAAGAACTGGACTGCATTGAGTTTGCTTCTGTGAAGCACATTAGTTCGTTTAGTAATATCTATCAAATTACTTAAACAGCTCCTGATTCTCTTTGGCACATACAAGTTGCATCATCTAATAACACTTTCTTTCTCTGCCTAAAGTCTTGTGAAAGCAATAAAGAACTTATATGTGCCCCTGAGCCTTTTGCTTCAGGCTTGGTTTGACTCCAACCTCATGCAGCTAAGGCAGAGGTTCACATAGGTAATTAAATGGATGTTGCACACCTACAGAGTTCCTTTTGATATTTTCACTTATCATCTCAGGAGTGAGGGCTTTAGGTGAGTGACAAGCTTACTCAGCAGCATCTGTAGTGATTTAGCTTCGGAGGCACTCAAGGCATATAGGAAATATAATAGTCCTGTTATGTGTGTGAGAAAGCTCAGGAAATAGCAGATTATAGGAGCGATTGTCTTGCATTTCAAAAGGCTGGAAAAATTCATAGGGATTGTCATCTAAATACAGCACAAGTCCTTAATGGAAATGGGCTTCTTAATCCTTATGACTCACTTGGACATTTAAGGAGTATGTATTTTGGAATTCCTTTTATAAGCAAAAAACCCTTTCTTGTATATAGGAGAAACAAGTTCTGAACAAGTTTCTGATTGCTGAGACAGGCTGAGAAATCTGAAGAACTTTTCTATTGATAAAAAGGTCACTTTTTTCTTACCTTTTTAGAAACCTTGTTACTGCAGCTGGAGGACTTTGTATAAGAACACTCAAAATGGTGGAGTAAATGACTGCAGAAGTAAGTGGAAAAAAAACTAGGGTTGCAAATCAAAACTAAAACTCCCTCTTTCTTTACAATCACCCTCAGTCTTAAAATACCAATTTAGGAATGCCATAAAATTAAGTGGTTTACATCAGTTCATCACCAAAGAGGTGAAGGAAGTCTCCAAAGCAGCACTAACAAACAAGCAAATCATTTTAAAATATTGATACCACTTAGCAGCAAGGTGCTTGGGCGGTATTTTCTCCCTTGCATCTTCCAGCCTCAAAAAAAAGGCAACATTGCTTAAGATCACATTCCTTTAGTGGAGGAGATGGCTATGGACTTATTCAAGAATTCAGATACATTAACTATGCAGCAACTAGTCCAAAGTTATCTTATGTGCTTGCCACCTATGTAAGCATCAGAAGCCATTGCTGCAATCTGAGACATCTGCCTGAAAGTATAAACAAACCCCCTGCAGAGATGCAGGCACCAAGGATGTCAGCAGGGAGAGTAGAGTGGGATTAGTTTTGTGTACTCACACTGGGCTGAACCACTGAACAAAGACTCAGTATATCCTTCGGTTTGATAGATTCAGATTCTGATACCCTTCATTCACGTATAGGGGGAGCCTTGTGGAATAAGGTATTGTAAGATGTTTCACCCTGAGTGAAGCTGTGAGGTCAGAGCCCTAGCAGTGCCACTCACCAACAAGCTGCAGGCACCAAAATAGATCTGTGCACTATGAAAGGAACAGGTTCCCTTTGGATACCTCAACAGGACATCCACTTCACAATAAATGCATGACCTGTGTTGCTGACACTGCAATACAAAGCACTACAAGGAGGAATGAAATCACATATTCATGCCAAAAATTCACCTGGTGGAAATAACTTGATCATGCAACAGATCAGCTTCAGCTGAGCAGATTCTTCTACGCACAGGTACAATTCAAGAGTAGATGTTTGGGTTTGCTTCCAATGGGTTCTGTCACTTGTCAAGAGCTGTTAATTACTGGGATTTTTTTCTTAATTTCTGAAATTAATTAAAGGATTTTAGATACTGAAGTAACATTAAAAAAATGTATGTTTCATTAAATCTAGAGTTCAGTTTGTTTAATTTTAGTGATGGTAATACTAATCAATTTTTCACGAACTAAGAAATATATTTTATTTCTCTAGCAAGTCTTTTAAGCATACAGTTAATGCTTTTCCACTACTCAAAGGGGACTGAATACTATATTAGTCTTAAATAATATTAAGTTGAGTAATATTTTATACTCAAGGCAGAATTCAGGGTTTCCCCTGCAACCAGATGAGTGAAGTTGTACATGTGCTATATATTTAGATTGCAACTCACAGCAGAAGTGGAACTATCACAGCTGGTTTGCATTTTGTTTTCTCAAATATACACACACACACACACATATCCTGCCTGGTTTCAAGCCAGAGGACACAGGACCTGTAGTTTTTCTTCAATACATTCCTAGATTTTTTTAAACGGTTTTACTCTATATAGCCTTTGGCCCAAATGTTGAAACAAATTATTTTCTCCCTTTCACAATGGTTCCCCAAATGTTTGGCAAGAGCTGCATCCCTGCTTGTTCTTACATTTGAGCCCTCTGTTTTACAGCATTTCAATCTGTAAGGGAACTGCAGTCAGAGAAAAGTCAAAGCAACTGCTCTGTATCAAGAAAGATTATTCAAAGTGAATTATGCTGTTTCTGTGGTTAAGTGTCTTAATTCAATATTTCCAGCAATGCTTGAATACTATAGATAGAAAATTCTTCCTCTGGCCTCTCCAGAGGCCTTTTTGGAAATTAAAGAACTTTGTAAAGACACTAGGGAGGTTTAGGCTGAACATCAGGAAAAAACTTTTCACAGAAAGGGTCATTGGGCACTGGAACAGGCTGCCCAGGGAGATGGTTAAGTCACCTTCCCTGGAGGTGTTTAAGGCACGGGTGGACGAGGTGCTGAGGGGCATGGTTTAGTGTTTGATAGGAACGGTTGAGCTCGATGATCCGGTGAGTCTTTTCCAACCTGATGATTCTATGATTCTATGAAATACTAAAGTCAGCTAATTAGCAACTTGTTACTATCTGTTAGGTCTTGCACATGTTCTGATTTGAGCCACAAGAGATGGCCAAGTCTATCTGCTATTATCATTTCCTCTGAGTGTGTCTGTAGTTCTCCCAGTATCCAGATTAGTGCTTTGTATTTGTCAAGTATTAGCTCTCCTCGATGAACTCCAATGCATTTTGCATAGAATTAAATTAACTCGGGGGCAGGGGGGGAACTAAAAAACTGAAGTCGTTTAGATGGGCTCTTTAGATGGATTATTTTGCTTTTGTTGGTGGTTATGGGTTTTTTTAACAAATCTTAGTATATGTCAGTAAAAGGAAGTCTCCAATTTCCTTAACACAACTGAATTATATAATCGATTTTAGTCTTTCCAAGCACAGGAAGAAGAAACAAAGGAATGAGGACATAGAATAATAAAGAAAGATAATTTTATTTTGGTGATCTGAGATAGAAGTTTTGCAAAATTATCAAAAGATGATCATTGCCTGCATTCCTGCAAAGTTTTTTCATTCATCATGGACATTTAGTTAAAGAATCTCCTTACATACTTCTTCAGATTAAATCTTTCTGCATAAAGCAAACAAAGTAGTCATGAAATAGAAAAGTTACTTGGCCTACAAAAAAAATTTATATTGATTTACTTCAGATTCTTCATCAACCAGAGATAAAACAGACACAGAGCTGCTCACACAGTCACATTCTGAGGCAACAGGATGTCTTAGAAACTCTTGTCACAATTATTAATTTGAACATCAAAAAAGCAACAGGGAGCTAAATATAATGACATCAGCTGAAGAAACAGAAAAAAAATCGATAGCAAGCCATATGGAAAATTCAAAATTCTTATTACCTTCCTCCACTCCACATTTTTGAATGTGGTTATAACTCAGTTGGAACTCTTGCCTTATGCCAGGAAGGTATCTATTACTAATACCTTCAGCAAAGCAATAAAGTCAGAGCTAGGCTCTGCAAATGTTAGTGTCAACCTCCTTGCTATTTGACAGAAAACTGTTATTTGACTAACAAGTCACCCAAAATGCACATCTGGCAAAGTGACCATCACTATATGAGATGCACGTGGCAGATGGCAAATGAACTGAAAGGTTAAGTGCGTAGGCAAATGAACTGAAAGGTTAAGTGCGTAGGCAAACACTCAGGCCAAGTGCAGGAGGGAGGGAAGGTGTGGGAGAGGATGACAGACAAGAGCTCTTTACTTGCTTTATGCTGAAACTGCCTGACTCCAAGCAGGCCAAAATGGGCTTACTGCATTGTTTTCCTCAACTCTGCAATTAAAATTGGTTTCTCCTCTTTTACACAGGCTCTCTCAAAAGGTACAGGTGCTGAGCTAACCTTTTAGAATGTTTTTGGTATTACTACAAAATTTTTATATTACTACAAGTTAATGTAAATTTCTATGTCCTTTCAGAAGTCCTGCCACCTGACTTTGTAAAGGAGAAAATCTGCTCAAGCATAACAAGTATAAAGCCAAATTGTGAAGAAAAACTATATAGCTAAAAGGTGTTACAGGAGAGATCACCTCTTGCAAGATTTTATCTCTGCTTATTTTATGATGCTGTGCGACTGTATAGTTTCAGTTGAAGACATAAACTGTTCCTCTGCCTGTCCATCATGCTGCACAGAGAGAGTACAGGAAGGTTATATATTGTAATGCAACTTATAAAGACATTTTGATATCTGAATTGTGTGGAAAAGGGTATGAAGTTCAAGACTAAAGGTCACTGTGCAATTATTTAATAACACATGTATCTCACTCCCCTTCTAAGCAATAAAATTATTGAAAAATTTTAGAAAAGTTTTGCACATCATCTCAGCAATTCCTAGAAAAACTTGCTTATCAGAAATTGTATGACATTGAACATTTCAAGCTTTACCAAAAAGCTGACTAAGATCTTTTGATTTTTTTTCTGTCGGCATGCAGGCCTCAAGAAATTCAATAACTGATTAATAAAACCAGTAGGCAACAAAACAAAAGCAACTGTATTGCTGGTAAGGAAAATATTTGTCTTGAAATTTAACATTCACCCAGCCTTTTGATGTTTTCATACATATTTTTACTTTCTCCCATTCTTTTAATACCTTGTCTCCCATTAAAAGCATTATAAACCATGTTGTTAACAAAACAGCATCTTTTCCATTTGCACTTACATATTTGTTCTGTCCTCATTGTAGAATTTTACTGGAAACAAAAAATTGTTTCAGTATTTAAGGTAAAAAACATAAGAAGTGTCTTTGGTTTTTTAATTCTGTTTCAGTTTTATGCTGCCAGATATGTAAGTGGTTTTCACTACATTTAAATTACCCCAGAAAAAAACAGAAAGCAAACCTGACCAAGGGAATGTCAGAGCAGTCAGTTATAATCCTCTAATATCTCTGAACTGTGACCTTATCATTAGGTATGGGATTTAAACTTGTACTTTCAGAGCCCCATAATTATCCAGGTATTGCACTTATGAAAAGTTGGACTTGATATTGTGACTTTTTGAAAGGATGATAGAACCATTTACCACCATTTACTGATCTGCTGTAGGAACCATGAAAGCTGGGATGCTATTTGCCGAAAAGTCAAATAGTCCCAAATGTACCATGTAAATATAAACAACAGAAATTTCATTGGCTTCAAATATTGACTGAAGAGTTTTAAATTCCTTTTGTCCTAGCATCATAAATCCTTCAGGACACTCTGCTTTACTGCCAATAAATGTGTCATAATAGTTGACTAAGATTTTAATAAAAACAGAAGGAAAAGCATCAGAGAACTGGCTTAAAGGCACAGGTTACAAATGCATGCTTCCTCATTTGCTTCCTTGTGGGACCATGTGTGTGCAATTGGGTAGCTAACAATGAAAGAGATGTGAGTAGAAATAGGCTTTCCAATTGTTGTGTGTCATTCTGTTTGAATCCAGAGAGTGTCTATTAGCTATTTACTAATTTCTAATAATTTAATATTTACTGTTCATTTTTTATTTATTTATTTTGTGATGTCCAGCAGACTGTTGAGCCCAGCAGTAGGAAGAAAATTTAACCTCTCCAAAATGCTGAATTTTCAGCATGGCGAACTAATTCTCAGACATGGAGTAGAAGTGTTTTATCCTATGACACTGTTTTCACAGGCTAGTGTACAATCAATGATGCAGTACAGCACAGTGAGAATTACATCTCAGCTCCTGACCTCCATCCATAGAAATTAACAAGTCCCGAATATAGGATATATGCCTGGCAAACATGTAAAAGAACACAATTTCTCTAGTATACACCTAGCCTTCCCAAAGGTCTCAGCACAACACTTCAGTGTCAAGTTTAGCTCCTCAATTAAAGAAAGACACATATTTCCACCCTCCTAAAGCTCTGACGTTTAGCATGATACACTAATATTCCTTTCTGACAAGTGGTTTTCATTTTTTGGACCTAATCAGATAACAAATCAGTACTTTGTTTCAACAAGAGGAAAGCTAGATCTGACAAGCTGTTGTTCTAAAAAATGAGTCACACTCTTGTTATTCTGATCCCCATGCCTGAGGACAAAAATATGTCATTCATTCATTATGAACATCCCAATTGTCTCCTCATCCTCCCAGATAAAAGACTTCATAATTTTTTCATCATCACTATCATTATCCTTTGGGGAAAAGTCTCCCAGTGACTTTATTACCGCCTGCCTTTTGCAGGTTTTTATTTCCCTTTGAGGCCATGAGGAGGGAAAGTCAGGATAAGTACACTGTTTAAAGTGTAAACCAAAGCAGCCTGGAGGAAGCTCTGGCACCACTCAAATGCTGAGCCAATGCGTCAGTGTGCAGATAAGGGTTGGAAGAGAAAGTTTCTACCGCAACCCCACCCCTGAGTGCTGCTTGTGTGGCCTCTGGCTACATTGCAGGTCTGGAAAAGAACAAACCAGTCTGAAGTATTGATACCTTGTACAAAGATCTCTTGGCTTTAGACCCCATCAAAACACGATATCGTGTAAGAAGGAGACAACCTTAATTATTATTCATAGATCAGTTTGTGTAATTGATTTTTAAACTTCTTTTTCTTCTCCACGGGGTGATTTTAACTATTTACTAGCCATTGTTTACTGCTGAGCAGTTGTTTTCTGGGGGCATATAGTATGTATGAAGGGACTAGTTTCCCCGTGTGGCTCCACAATGGTATTGGTAATTTACAACCTATGAAACAGCTATGGAACTACAAAAAACATTCAAGAAAAGCATTGCTTTCCTTGCTTTTCAGCTACTTTCAGTTAAATCCAACTATGAATAGTGCCCAGGAAACACAATTGTGAAAAATGCTTTTTGGAAAAATAATTTGTAATGATACGAATATCACTTTGAAAGGAAAAAGTTGAAAGTCTGAAGAACCATTGTTACCAAGCTGCCAGCATCACATCTTGTCCATGAAAAGTTATTTGAGAGTTATTAGTATAAAATGAGAATATCTGCAAAATTCTTTGCTCTTAAATGAATGAAAAGCTTAAGAGGACCATTCATTTGCTGCACAGATGGAATGAGCAGGGAAGTAAATTACTTGTAATCAAAACCAGACTGAAGTGTCCCATAATAAAAGGCTGGAAAAAAAAAGTAAGCTAAGTGCAGATAGGGAAATACTGTGCTAGAAGACCAGTGAATGGATTTTTGCAGATCCATACCCTACCTTTTCATATTGGTTTGGGGGATTTAAAAAGCATGAATTTTATTTGAAAAGCAATTTAAAAGGGCTATATTTACCAGGTATGGCTTGCTAGAAAACTGTGTCTATGAGTGACAACAAATGTGTTGAGTTCTAATAGCTCCATTTATTTAAAAGCAGACATTGAATTCAGAGTCTCTAGACAAACAGCACAGACTTAACATTATCTTTGCTTGCCAGTGATCTACCTTTTGTACTTAGAAGTTTGATTGAAATGAAGTGGTCATACTACAGGACTAATGACACCTAAATGCACAGTTCTATTTTTAGACTCCAATTAGGGCAACAGCATTTGTTCCTCACTTTTTCATTTTCACTTTACAGAAAAATTTCTTTAAACTTATATTAATAAATCAAAGGACATTTTATTTGCTATTGACAGCTGTTCTATTCCACTGTAGCATCTTCTGTAATGTTGGAAACCAAAAATTACATCCCATATCTTTATTTTCTCTGTATTTGTTGGTATATGTATGAAAGAAATACAACATGTTACAGATGACAGAAAACAAATATAATAATTTAAATGTCATGGAAGACCTTTATTTCTCTAAAAGCCAAATATTTCTCCCAGTTGTTTAAGTAATACCAATGTCCTCACCAGGAGATCTCTTTTTCATGTCCAGCCTAGCACACACCAAGCACAGCAAATCTCCTGCAAACCTTAAATCTCTTGACTATAGCAGCACATCAGAAACCTGAGGACCATCAAATACATAATGAGTGAGAAAAAGTTAAAGGTATAAGTTTTCTTTTTCTTGAAAGTACATAAAATTCGTAACTAATATAATCTATTTTAGATTTTGGTCCTATAAACCAATAGTTAAATATTAATTTATGACAATTGAATGATTATGAGTAGATTATATATTCTGCAGCATCTCCACTGATTTTCTGAAGCAATACTCATTTGTGTAGCTGAAAGGGTCAAAGAGTTTAAGAGCAGCTGGGTTTGGATCAGGCCAGAAGCCTTGCAACTTGTTTTCAACTATGGCCATTAGCCTCTGGGAAATGGCTAAGCGGAAAGTTGCTCTAGCTGGAGTTTCTATCTAGAAACTAGAGGACTAACCTCTTTAGTATGAGAGGGGGGCAAATTTATAACTCATACAGATACATTCAGTATGTCCATTCCGATGATTCTTTCCTTAGAGTTCAGGCCAAAGTAACTCCTGAAACTCTTGCAATTTATCCATAAAATGTAGTTCTCAAGGCTTTGATGTTTGTGCAAATGCTGGCATTGCAAGTTTTTTCAACCTTTGGCAATTTGTTCAGGGGTTTACATTTCTTTGGCCCTTTCAGAAAAAGGAATTCCCTTATTTCTTCTTTTATTTCACTGATCATACCTAAGGAGTTCTCTGTCCATGTTAGTGAAACATGGAGGAAAGCCATCCAAGTTTCAGCTGTTGAACACCTCTGTCTTTTAAAACTCTGTGTTAAATCTATAAAAAAAATATATTAACAAAATGAGAACTTATGGTTCTCTCAAAAAGAAAACTAGAACTGTAAAATAATCTTTGCATGACTATAATTTCAATAGGATGACAAGATTAACATGAACTTGAAAGAAGAATTCACCTCTGCCATCAGCAGGATTTGCCATCAACTTTGCAGCAAAAGTGAGGAGACTGTAGATGTTCACAGAGATCTTTCCTGGTCCTGTGCTGACTCTAAGGCTCAGCCTTGACTGATTTCAAATAGAGATGTGGGGAACTTACGTCTTCCTATATATCTTACCATGTCTTTGTTTTATTTAGAATGAAATAAGGTGATTCCATTGATGATGGTTTTTCAGAAATTAGTTTAGCTAATATTTTTAGCAACTAAATTATAATTCAGTTCTGACATTTTGCGGTTTATCTGGCTCAGTAAAAAGCTAGCTATTAGGCAAAAAAAGTGAGTCGTTACTTTACTTTCCCTAAAAGGAGAATTAAGAAAAAAAGGCAGTAAATATCTAGTCACCATGGATACTTGCCTTTTTCATCATACAGGTATTTTTATGAGACTTACTTTGAGGCAAATGTGTAAATTATCTGGTAAGACACTCTTCTTTGAGGGGAAAAAACGCCAAAATCCTTACCTCTCCCTAAGCCTCAGGAAACCAAGAATAAATTTCACAGTGTGGTCAATGGCAAAACTCTTGCATGTATGGATTAAGAGCACAGCATGCCAAGTTTTTAAAATCATTTGCCAGTTATCTTTTAGATTTAAAAAATCTTGTTTACTAAAATAATCATTACTCTTAATGCACATTGTTGCAGTGGGATTTGCAAAATCTCAGCATAAATCAGGTTGCTTCCTAATACTAACCTATAATATTAGCAGTGAATATGATGCATACTCTGCTCCAGAGGACACTACAGCTCTGTGCTTCAAGCAGCTGTATCTACATGTAAGTCAACACAGTTTCTGTCATCTGCTGCTCGCAAATGACTGCTGGAGGAAAGGGAGCATTATTTCTTTGTGTAACAAGCAAGGCTCTAAAACATAAGAGTAAAGATCCTCTAGAGTACTTTGATATTACTGCATTTGGCCATGTAAACCAAATGTCAAAGGTAGCTTGGCATCGTCCAAGGCTGTCTCACAATTTATGAGCACGTGTACCCAAGGATACTGAAAACCATGGTGAACTAAGCCAAGTTCAGGGACAGAAACAGAAACATTATAATGCTTGTGACTGTGCAGCTGCCCTCAACAGAGCATTTCTCCTCAGGCTGAAGATTTCCAGCTGCTGAACCTTTCCAGAGGAAATGGACTAGCAAAAAGAGCTATTAGACACACTAAAAAAAGCAAAGTGAGAGTTCCTTCACAGAATACTGAATGTCATGCATAGTAGTCAGTTCTCCCATTTGGATGGCAAAGAAGGTGGCTAAACTTCACTTGATTTGAAGACAGCATTATTTGAAAACATGTGAATAGATTTCTAAGTTTTACTGAACTGTAAGATTTTATGTTAAAAAGATAGTTTTATGGAAATTAGTTGGAAATGAAAGATGAAAAAATTTTCAGGTAGGAAAAAAAGTTCCCAGAAGCAAAAAACCCACAGCCCCCACCGTGCCCCAGTCAACAGCCAGTAGTTACAGAAATTTGCTTTCTGCTAAAGAAAAATGTGGGTTTTAGCAGCCGATGCATTCCCTGGTAATATCTGTAGTACAGAAGGATTATTTATTTCCAGTATAAATTATCCAGCTGAAAAAGAAGTAGAACCTGTTAGCGATGGGTAAACAGCATTGTGATTGGAAATGAGTAATGCCATGAATCCTTTATTATTTTATTCACAAAAGGGCAAAGAATCAGATGTGTAATGGGAAGTACAACACACTGTAAAGTGAATTTTTAAAAGATAGATCTCATGCTGCCTTGTGCCTAGGACAAATTTACAGTGCTAGTCTGCACAATGTCACATGCTTAATTCCAGGATTCTTCTTGTTTCCAATAATTGAAATAGCAATCTCAGCATGCGTATTATGGATAGCTGCTTCACACAAACAGATTTTTGCAAATCACCGTATCTCCTTTACTGGCTGTATACAGAGCATGTGTATCTTTGTATGGTAAATGAGATATAAGTGGGGCAAGTCTGAAAGCCCCCAAAGTAAGACTCTCTGATACTGTGTATCTTAGGCTAGCCTTCCTCAAAACTCACTGAAACCCTTGAAGTCTCCATTATTGTTTATTTTCCTCCGCAGAAGATATACATCAAGGAGAGTAAACAGAAGTATTAATTAATAAATGAGAGTGGAGGACATTAAAAAAACCCACATCGCTTGACATGAGGGACATTGCATCTGACTCTTCTCCTCCTGTATTAGTAGCGTACTGAGAGAAATAGAAATACTCAATCAGTCCACATGCAGTGTTGCCAGGGTGGACAATGACAGAGTACACAGTGCAAATGGATGGGGAGGGGCACAATAGAAGATAGAAAGCTGGGGAAAGAATGGATTTCATTCATTTTACTTAGTTTTGATCTGAATACAGTATAATGAGATACAAGGGACATATGAAGTTCAATGAACTTCACTGGAGATTCTTAGAGTTGCATAGAATTGCCATGCCCATAATAAAGTCCTTGTCTTTTGGTTGTTGAAAGGTGTGTTTTCTGTTGAAAGTTGCAGAAAGGAATATTTTGAAAGTGTTCTGATTTTTCTGTTGTTTCAAATTATGATGTGAATTCCTAAACAGTTTGAAAGAGTTGTGGTTGTTCAGCCTGGAGAAGAGGAGGCTCCAGGGAGAACTTACAGCAGCTTCCCCTTCTGCAATTGGCCATCAATACGCACCCACAGCCCAGGACTTCAAGGATGATTCAAGGGCTGGAGCACCTTTCATATGAGGACAGGTTGAGAGAGTTGTGGTTGTTCATCCTGGAGAAGAGAAGACTATGAGGTGATCTTACAGCAACCTCCTTGTATCCAAAAGAAGCTGTCATGGTCAACGAGTCAAAGGAGCTAAATTTCAATCAAAACAGTAATTTTATTAATGGTGCCCTTAAAGTGGCTTGCAATAGAAAGACACAGAGAATAAGGAAAAAGATAGGGGAAAAAAAGGGAAGAAAAAGGGTTTTATAGCTACCTCCATGGGCCCACAGATGTCCAGCATCTCTGGGGGTCCTGGTCCAGAATGCGTTCCACTGCTTCTGTCTTCAATCGATCTGATCTCACAGTGCAGAAGATCTTCATAATTCAGCTGCTCCAGAGCTGTCTTTTATGCTAGTCAATACACCTGCGATCCACCTTTGCTTGTGGAGATGTGCCAGTCTCCACCTATCAGGCCACATGTGCCAAGAGAGGAGTGTCTAAGGTGTGTTCGGCTTTGGAGGCTGGTCTCCTCCCCTTGTGCATGCACTTCTCCTGGCAGCTGTGGTCAACCTGGGGTCTCCCGATGAAAGCCAGTAGTCATCATCACCTTGAACTGTGGTGGAACTGTTCTTGGCACATGCTCTGTTGGGGTATGGGTCTGAGGTAAGCCCCATCATTAATTTTCCTGTCTTTTTCCTCCTTGCTTCATGGATCTTTCACAATAGTAGGTATGGATAACAGGGAGGCTTGGAGACAGGTACAAAGCATTCGTTCTGTACCAGCTTTGGCAGGTACAACACATTCTTTGCATACCAGCTTTGGTCGTTTTCATAAGGCCCGCATCTGTGATTTATACAGTCAAGTTCTGAGGCTTAGCACCTGATGAGAAAATGTTGAGGCAGAAATCAATCCTTTTACTGACCCTTACAGGAGCCTACAAGAAAGCTGGAGAGGGACTATTCATAAAGGCTTGTGGTGATAGGGCAAGAGGGAATGGGTATAATCTGGAGAGAGGCAGATTTAAATTAGACATTAAGAATTTCTTCACCATGAGAGTAGTGAGGCATTGGAACAGGTTACCAAGGGAGGTTGTGGATGCCTCATGCCTGGAGGTTTTTAAGGCCAGGTAAGATGGGGCCTTGGGTAACCTGATTGGATGTCCCTGCCCATGGCAGGGGGTTGGAACTAGATGACCTTCAAAGCCCCTTCCAATCCTAACTATTCTATGATTCTATGATCTATCCATCAAGTATGACTAAATGTTTAAAGGATGAGGTCCTTCAAACCAGACGCAGCAAGAAAAAACACACACCCACCCCCCACCCCCCTTCCCCACCTTCTCCCCTCCCCGGAAATTCTTATAAAGAAAAGCACATACCTCACATCTAAAGCTGAAGATCTTACATTCTAAAAAGGAACTGAGAATAAAATAAAAGCTGAATACATATGAATGGTTTTTGAAGATAAAAGTCATTGCACAGAATATTTCTTACATCTATTGATTCCAAACAAAGTCATTATTTCCACAAGGATTGTGATTATATATCTATAAACTTTTTGAAGTAATAAACAACTTAACCTAGATTTCATCTCAGGAGAATACAGCTGTTCCACCCATAACAAAGGCCATGACATTTAATATTGTATTACCACCTTACCAGGTTGGGACCCCATAACTTTGAGACATTACGTATGTGCAGTGCCACTTACTGCTCTGACGATTTTCTACTATAATACTGAAGTCAGGGGAAAAAACATCCAAAGCCCTACAATACTAGCAAACAGCCAGAACTGAAATGAGTTTTGTAGGGAAATTCACTACTGAGGCAGAAACTGAAAGTTGTTAAACACAAAGGTTAATAAGTGCTAGAGAAATGTTTTCCTGACTAAGGATCTTTCTCATGCTAGTTCCTTGGTTTTGGAGAGGTGGAATAGAATACTTGATCCCCACTGGATGGTTTCTTTTTTGAGGAGGGGTCGGGGAACTGATGAGGTTGAGAGGGAGAATGCGGTTGCTGCAGGAATGATCACCATAAAAAATTAGGAAAAATGTTAAGAACACACTATTTTTTCCTTACATTTGAAATAAGAGAATTGTTTACTTACTTTTGTCATTTTTTATTTTGCAAAGTCTTTTGTGCACAAGAAGAGCTGTTCAAATCTGTGCCATTTACACTTACAAATATTTTTGCAGCCCTTTCATCAAATTGACTTGGTCCTCATCTCCTTCAATACAGAAGGCCTTTTTTATTGCATATGAAAATAGATGGAGCCAAATAATTCATCTCTAGAGAAATCACATTAACAGTTCCACCTCAAATGACATGCTATTGTTTTATAAGCAGAGATGAATGTATCTTTGTGGGTTTACTTCTCAGACACTCTCTTGCTGCATTTTATAACATTATTTCACCAAAATCACAAGACAGAAAATCTAGCTTTTACTACTAGCCAACAATCCTCCAAATATTAAAGACGACTTTCTTATCCCCCTTGCCTGAGGACTGTAAAAATCCATTGTAGTATTTATTTTTAAAGAGTGGCAAGCATAAGGATGGATTCAATGACTGAGAAAGGGAAGAATAAATTTAAGTTAAGCTCATTAAAGTTTGAATTACTGCAGCTGAGTAGGACTAAGCTTCAAAAGGTATATTATTACTCACTTTCTGTGGATGTATACTGTCTAGTGCTCATTAATAATTTTTCAGCTGTTAATGGCCTTATGCTTCTCACTTATATGTTGATTTATTATCAAAAGGCCCTCTAGAAGAATTTATGTTTGCCTTAAAGTCACTACCAACCTCTGTTGAAGACGGCTTTCGTCCTGATAAATGAAAAAAAATCAAATATTCGCCCAGCTACAGATGCTCAAGGAAACTATTTGTACCTGCCCATTTGTTTCACTGAAGCACTCACATTGGTCAGATATTTGCATGGAATTAAAATAAACTATAGCTTTTTGTCTCCCTACCTTCACACGCACCCAAAAGAGCTATAATTTACAGAAGCAATGGACACACTGAGACAACAAAATGATTATTCACTGGTATTCTCATCCTGCAGCTGGCAAATTTGAACATACAAAATGTGTATTAGCTGATAACGTTTATGTAACAGATGTCTTTTCATAGTGAATCTGGCAAAAAGTAACAAAAATACTGTGGGGTTTTTTTTCATCTGCTTCAGTGTGATATATTTGATGCCCCAGTGGACATGTTAAGCAGCAATTCTTTTTGAAGACTCCTTGAGAAATGGCATTGGCATCCTGACCAACAGAAAAAAAAGACACAATCATGGAATGAAGAAAAATCCTGGCATTTACAACCTTATCCTTATTTTCCCCTTCTGAGAGCTTATTTATTATAAAAGTAACTCCCCAGATTCTCCTAAAGTGAACACATTTCCCCATTTTCTCTCTAGGCCTCAAGCCAAGTCTTTCACTGCCTTCCTTCACTTATTCAAGGTCACAAGATATCATTTAATCTGTAGCTGTCAGGCAACCACTTGGAAACCAGCACTCATGCAAAGCCACAAGTAATTTGTGCAGTAATGAATTGCATAAGGCCACAGACTGTAGTATCAAAGGACTGATACTCACCCTGTAGGACACCAGCCAAGCCAATGTACACATGCTTCTACACAGCATATTTTTTCCACCTCTCAGCAGCTGCACTGTGAAGAAGAGCCTCTCTGTTAAACTTTGATTCATATTGTATTAGAACAGAAAGCTGAGCACACCTAGGAAGCTCCAGCTCACTAGAAATTTTGCTGAAAAGTCACAGAAATGTAGTAATTATTTCTCAAGTATTTATAAGGGTATGCCAAATCCTATCACAAATGCTGAGACACAGTTCAGAGGCCTAGGGTTCTCTTATGTTCCCAGTGCCCAGTCCCTAGGGTTCTCTTATGTTCCCAGTGACGTTTCAGTGATCATATTTTGCTCATTAGAATTAACAGCCAGGAAAGTAAGAAATATTTTCTTATGGCAATGCTGTAGGGGTAGAGTAGGAAATATCCCTCCTAGGATCACTCGGAGGAGCTTGGAGCAAATATTTAAATCTTATGTAAAAACTAAAGACTTAGAAACATAGAATGTCTGAACACATGAAAAAAAGTGCTAAAATGCAAACTAGGAAAGGAAGATAAGCACTGACAGAGTGAAGGGAAGATTTCCAACAAGGCTCCGAATTACAGGCAAAATCAGCTTAGTGTTTCCATGGACTTTTGCTCTAATTTTCACACGGAAATTTAAGAAAGTAAGACAAAGAACAGCCATGCTCAGGTTGGAGAGCAGTTTGAGGAATGAATGTTGCTGCCTGCCCGGTGCTGCTCCTCCCTGATCTACATCCCTACCTCCCACTCTGAGCCTCGCTGCCAGTTTTTCTCCTTCTGATCAACAATTTGTTTCACTTGCAGGAAAAAAAAAAGTGCAAACAGATGCTTTTGGCGTGAGAAAGCTTCCAGACCAGCTCTTTCACAGTCCCAGCTGCTTTCCACACAGTGACCACCCTGATTCTTCAGTGCTCAAGCTGCCCTTATCAATTATTCAATATACTATTTTCAAGCTTCTCATCCAAGTACCTTCATCAAATAAATTCAACAAAACTTGCTATTGCAGTTGTTTAAACAATGCACCATTAATGAACTCTTGATTAGTATGATTATTATGTTGTTCATTATAGAAAAGAAAAACTTAGTGCTACCTATTTTGCAATGTTAAAATGAGGCATAGGTCTATTCCAGGCATACAACAATATCATTTCCTGTGGCTGGAAGAAATGACACATCAGTGTTTGCAATGAAATGTCAATAGTTCTGCTGGCAAAAAGCCAGGACTGTCAGTGTTAGATTTCTCGCTTGATTTCATTGCTGACAGACATTGACTCCAGACAGTATGGCTCCACACACATGCACACATATAAGCTGAACAGTGCCCAGCAAAAGAGTCATCTCAAGAAAATTAATTACCCCTTTTGGAAGCCAAAATGGTTCCACCAGCAACATTTCATTTTTTTAAGTCTGAAGCTTCCCAGATTTGATAACTCATTGTCAGCTTTCCCAGATGTGATGTCCACTTGGGCCAGCCACTTCTCCCAAGCAATTCCCTGGCACTGCTGAGGAGAGGCCAGGGACCATTCCTGGTGGGCAGCGCTCCTCAAGCCGCCATGATTCAGAGGCTGGGTTTAGCACTAAGGATGCAGGCTATTCATGTTTACCAGCCTCAGTGTCTCAAAATTAATTAAGAAATCAGATAGCCGTTAATTTTCCTCAAACAGACACAGAAATTACACTCTGGCTATCCCAAAATAGTTTTGCTTGCGCGCCATTTGCTGCACTTCACAAATCAAAGGATTATGTTTTAGTACTTAGAGGGGGAAAGGTAGGAATTTGGTACCTGGTTAGACACCACTCACTTCCATCAGGGCCACTTAATGCTTGGGGACAGGGGAAGACACTGCAGTGTTAAAAAGCCCCAGGCTTCAGTCCTGCTCATAGAAAGTGTATTTGTTGCAGGAGCTGAGAACCATAAGAATTTTTTCTGGAAACTCCTTCTAAAGCCCCACTATAAAATCCTCATGGATTGAGGATCAGAAAGGGCAGTCGCTTGACAAGCAGGAAGATTGCATGAAGCTGTCGGTGTGCCCTGGGCTTGAGATCATGACTGCCAAATTGCCTTCACCATTGGGTGAAACCAACAAAAACCACAATATAGTTTCAAGCATTTCTTTCTTGACAGGATCTCAGGCTTGGCCCTTTCAATCTGTGGAGTAAAAGCTGGTGAAAAGAGACAATCCTCCTAAGGCTGACAGTTCAGAGCAACCAGCAGGTGGTGAGAGGCAGGTTTCCCTGTAGATATTAAGCAGTACATCAAGGTATATATCAAGATTACCCTGAAGATATCAAGGAGATATCAAACAAAATAAAAACCTTAACAAAGAAATAAGACTCATTGTACCTGAGTATTCACAAAGAGGCAGGACAGGCTGCATGCTTGGTTCTGCTGCAAGTCAGAACAATTAATTTACAGATCTCTTTTTCAAAATCTTGGCCAGCAACCTGACTTTTTTTTGCCTCTTTATACTGCCTGGCAGCATTACAGGTCCCAAGAACAGATTTAAATAATTTTATTTTTCTTAGTATTCAGCTATTAATTCCAGAATTTGTGGCTGCCTAGTGCTATCCAGATTGAGTTGAAGATGTTGTGAGTTTCTCATTTTTTTCTTTCAGAAATCAAAAACTCTCTTGGGAAGTTCCATCTGTGTTAATGCCACCATGATTAGAGCTGGAAATGTTTGAACTGTCTCTCTCCTCATACCATAAAAAGCACTATCAGCAAAAAGGGCAACAGACAGATTGTCAGCGTTCCATTTCTATATTACCCAGGTTGACTGATTTTTCCAGAGGCAGTGCCTCTTGAAGAAGTTGCCTATGAGACAACATTAATGATCCAAATCTACTCTGGCGACTTTCTAACTTTACTTTAGCTTTCATAATTAATTGTGAGCCTCTCCCCTCTACCTTGAGAACTGTTAAGTTTCATTTAAACATTTAAACAAACACAAGAGGAAACAAGGAGAAATGAAATGACAAATTGTATCACAGGACACACATAGAAGTACTCCTAGGCTAAGGTAGTCCATCTGGCAACTTAGGCATATTAGCCCATCAGCAAGCTTATTGCTCTGTTTGCACACATGGTAACAAGAGCATCTTGGAATAACGTATGTTATGTAAATTACAGCATACCTAAAAACAGTGCCATGCACTCAAGGCTGCACTGGTCTAGTCCTCCAGCAGCTGGGAATGCATGAGTTCTGGAACAGATAGTGAACTGAAGAACAACAGGCAAGTTGTAGCTTTCACATAGACCTAGAACTGGTTAAAAAGGTGAACACTATCCCAGCTACGGAGTGACCTGAGGCCACATATGTATGAATTACCTACCATAACAAACTTCCAAGTGCCTGGCTAGAGGCAGGAAGCCACAGACAGACAACTGAAGCAATTTCAGTCAAGAAGTAATGAAAAAATTTCATGCAGGAGCATTCATCACAAAATAGATAATAGTAACCCAAAACTTCAGAAGGAGTCTTGGAAACATAGGCCATAAATGGCATGTGCAGAAGCAAAGCATGAAACACAGAGAATTATGCTCATTCATGTTGCACAAATCTCGAAGTTAGCATGAAGTGTTTGGAAGAAAATATTTTATTTTTCTGTGTAAAGTGTCAATGAATCTTTGCATTCCAGCTCACATAAAGAAATATTCCAGTAGCCAGCATCTAGGTAGCAAGCTAGGGAGGAAATAGGGAAAAAAAAATATACATAGGTAGGTAGGTATATAAAATCTCCCCTGTATACATATAAAAGCAGTATGGCTTCCTTCTTTGTTTATACTCCCATTTTAGTTTTGCAGAAGTTATGGTCTACATTTCTTTCATACTCCACAAAATCACACTGTGTCTGATAATTTATCTTCGTAGTCCTTTCTGCCTCTGGCCTTTTTCACTTCTATCTACCTATGAGTGGCTTTTTTCATAGAATAAATCACTGGATTGTTTTCAAGTGTCTCTGGGGTTGGGTTTCTTGATAAAAGAGGAAAGGGGCAGGGTGGCAAGAGCTTTTCCTCTACTGTCCATGCACAGCCAAAGCCTTGCCTTAGAAGCATATGAGCATGTTCTTCATGTTTTGAGATGCTTTGAACAGCACGTGCTTGCTGAAAATCTTCTGTATTTCAGGGATGCTTTTTAGTAGCCTGAAAGCAGTGATAAACACATCACGATTATGGAAAATGAAGGCTAAGCAGCAGCCTCAAGAACAGAGCTGGCCAGGCCCCAGCACAGATGATTGCCTTTGCCTCTGGAAAGGGAACAAAACAACTCACTTCACCAAGTACCAGATGTTGGTAGTGCATAGACTACAAAATTTTGGAAGTATTTTATTTGAATCCTTCATAGAAAGGAAAGCAATGGGAAAGCAGTGGGGTGGAAAACACATGGTAGGCTCAGAAGGAAAAACTGACTCTTCCAGACTGATAACTTGGACCCAACAAATACCGTAAAGAAAAATAATCCCAAACAGAAAAAAAAACACATTTTGTGGCTTCATCATTATATCCAGTAAACATTATTTGCTATTCCACCCAATGGAAAATGAATAAATTTTATTTTTTCTTCAGCCCAAGACAGTGACATTGACTTTTTCTGTTTAAATCTTCTCAGTGACTATATAGTTAAAATATACTCATAATTCGCACTATTTCTCAAAAAATATCTCCAAGAATAAAATTGTTTTCCTGCAAAAGTATTTATTCAGATATGAAGTATTAGTGCCTCCCTACTCCTACTCCTTGTTTAATGCAATGAGTCAAAGGTCAATAAGGGCTCACCATTTTTTTTCCTTAGGATGTAGTTGTACATCATAGTTGTCTAAAGCCAAAGTTAACTGGTTTACCTTTAAAGAAGATGTAGGTCACCAGTGGCAGTATGTGGGGCTGAAGTATAAACTCACTTGAAAACCAAAAGATAGCTAACAACCACGGCTGCAGAACTTGACAGGGACAAAAAAGGAGAATCTGAAAATCTCTTAAGCTGGCTTTCCTTCTAAAGGCAATGTCACCACAGTGTGAATCTTGAAATAATGCAGTACATCTTCAATTTATATGAACTCCAATCTTTCCTGTATAAAATGGAACTCATTATTCAGAAGGCTTATGCATCATTTTTAGATGCTTTCAATGAAGTTTATGTGGTTTTCCTCATAACCAGCTGTGTTTTTGTTCCACAGGGTATGGAGAGTTAAAAGCTCTGTTTGGTACAGCCAAATCCAGAGCCAGAATGTAAGTAAGTTAGTAGTTACTGGACTACTTGTGGAGTCATCAAATATAGTGTATGTGTGGTAAATGGACAAATGAGGAACCATAGAATCATAGAATCATAGAATAACCAGGTTGGAAAAGACCCACAGGATCATTGAGTCCAAACATTCCTATCAAACACTAAACCATTCGCCTTAGCACCTCGTCCACCCGTGCCTTAAACACCTCCCTGGGCAGCCTGTTCCAGTGCCCAATGAGCCTTTCTGTGAAATTTTTTTTCCTAATGTTCAGTCTAAACCTCCCCTGGCAGAGCTTGAGGCCATTCCCTCTTGTCCTGTCCCCTGTCACTTGGGAGAAGAGGCCAGCACCCTTCTCTCCACAATCTCCTTTCAGGTAGTTATAGAGAGCAATGGTGTCTCCCCTCAGCCTCCTCTTCTCCTTAGGAGACTAAAGGCAGCAAAAATGAATGTAGAACAAGCCTTAGCTAGCTTTTGCCAGACCTTTAAAATCATGCTAAGGGAGTCTAAAGACTAGAAAACCTGAGATACTGACAGTGTAAGAAGGAGATTTTTCTCCCCTGTAGGGCACACCCAACTGTGACTATTCATCTGCAAATGAATTTGGAGATAATTTGTTTTGAATAGAAAAGGATAGCCATACATCCCTAGAAGTTGCATCCTACAACACTAGGAAATAAGAATTTCTTTGAAATGGGTTTCCCGTACTACTGATAATTAGACCCTCTGTTAGAGCATATATTTGCTATGTTGAAAACACCTCACTAAAATAATTTAGTTTATAAGGTATATTCCATTTCTTATATAGAGTTCATTGTTTAGGAATTGAGGATTTGCAATAGCTCTCTACTATGAGCTCTGAAATGTTTTTAAATTTTAATTGCATTCAGAATATATCTATTTGATCCTCCTGGAGAATGAGTGTGGAGATTTCCTACTGTCTTTATATACTAGACACAGAGAAGGGAAAAGGGGAGTGTACCCCTTTGTATCCTGAAGCATCCAGTGGATTACGACTTGTAACTACATGCCAAGTCTACAGACCCTTTGCCTTATTTATTCCAAGTACATTTTAAAAACTTTCTTTAAAATAAAAAAGTGCCTGAAAAAGTACCTCAGAATGAGATTTTGTTATTTTAGTTTCATATTTTCCAGATATCACAAGACTTAGCCATGTAACTTTTAATAGTAGGCAAGTCTACATTTCTTATTTTTGTCTCCAGTCCTAGAACTGCACAAGCTGGGATTACATTACATCATTAATGCTTTAATGTCGTGGGGCAGGGCATGGGCCTCAATCGCAGTTCTATTATGAATTTCACAGAGATTATGAGAGCTACAACAGATAAACTACTTTCAGCTGCAATGGAATTAACTCCGAGTCCTCAAGAATTTCATGAACCCCTCTCTCCTTTATAGACAAACAGTCCCTTGACCAATGCAGAATATTTAATTTTGTCTACATCTGTTTCATTTGCCATCACCTTTCCTTCCTTCAAGCATCCAATTTCCAAATCACTGTTGCTAAGTTCGAGGAAAAGCTGTTGAGAGCAAAACAAACTGTTCATGCAAAGGTACACAGTGTATTTTCAAGAATATTTGTCCTTCTCTCAGGACAGTTGAACTCTGCATATTAGCCATTACTAAAATCTCATGTCATTTAACTTTACTGGCCAGGAATAACAAGTCTGATCTGCTGTTGTCAAGGTTAATACTTCTGCAACTAGTATATAGACTTCATGAAAATAATGTATCAGTTGTTTTCAAGAAACACCTAGTAAAATCATATCTAATTGCATTTCAAAGTCAAATCCAAGCACAAACTACACTCTGAAGTCTATATGTGGATAACTGAAAACCAAAATGTTTCCTGAAATTGCAGAGTGTTACTTTACTTCTCTGGCAGAACAGAGAACAGTTTAAAGGACTGCTTGTACCATGCAGTGTTCTGCTGAAAAAAGCATTTTACATTAAAATAAGCTATGGCTGCAAAGTCTGTGTGGCAACAAGTCATCTATAATTAGCTCTTCCTTCCTTCCTTCCTTCCTTCCTCCATTCACCACTTTTACTTCTATTTTTCCTGGAGGCCTCAGGTTGAAAAGAACTCCATGGACAAACATAGAAGGGCACTTCACTGTGGGTTAAGCAGTCAGATGCGGCAATACTGTAAATACAGTTTCTGGAACATTTACAGAAAATTTAATGAAGGGAAGGGGGCAGGGGACAGGCACAAAGAGGAGAGCATCTGCCTGGACAGCTCCAAGAAAAGGAAACTGAAAAAATGGAAGTGCATTCATTTCAAAATAAATGCCCATTTATATATTATAAACACAGCATTTTCCTTCAGTGCAAGTTTGCATTTCAACAAGAAGAGAGGAAGATTGTTTTTCTACAGATACATTTTATTTAGAGTTGCAAATTGACTGAGATCTCGAATTTGCATAGTGGTAAAACTTCATTGGATATCGATCCTTCTACAACAGCTTTGAAACTAGAAATTGCCTTTCTGGGCTATTTAGCTCAATTCATTTATGATAAATACCCTTATAAACAAGCTTCTGAACCATCTGCAGGGGGATGAACACTGAAGGCGGTAGTCACACTCATCATCTAGTAGGTGATGCAATTTCTGCCTATAACCAACTACAACAGAAAATCTCAGTCTCTATTCTTCCTCCTTCTTAATTTCAAACAGCAAGAATGATGCCTGGCAGCAAGATGGTTTGTGGAAACTTGACAGTCCATTGAAGTGTCATTTAGAGTAAACATCAGTACGTATTCTCTTTGCCTTAGAGTTACCAGAGTCCCCTTCACTGAACATGCGTTTGTGTACTCGAAGACCTATCAGACAAGAAACAAGCATTAAAGGTATGTACAGGTGACAAACCTATTATCAGAACTGTTTCCAAAATTTGTGGACAAGCTCAATTAATGAAGTCAAATTAGTTCCTTCATAGGAGACAGTAGATGCAAAAAATCAAAGCAAAAAAAACCCTATTCATTTACCCATTACCTAAATAAGGCCCCAAGAGATAACTGACTGGTTCTCTCAGTGCCTAAGTAGGAGAACAGAGACTGTGGAACCTGAACAAAAAATATCACCACAAAGGAAGGCACTGAGTTTCACAACAAAGCTCTCTGAAATGCAGCCACTGAGGTGTATAAATTGCTCTGTCTCAGAGTCTCTGATGCATAACCCCTGAAGCAGCTGACCACATCATCTTTCTTTCAGCGAGGTAAAGCTGCAACAGTTTACAAGGCCAGCAGGGTAGATTCATTCATTTTTGTACACTTTTCTTGTAAAGATTGATATTACTGTCAGAATCAGTTGTATTTTCTCTTTCTTTGCATGGCAAGACAGACATGATACAGGAAGATATTTTATAAAGACTTAAGCCTGTGAAACAAGAAATGAGGTGGTTCTACATGTTCAATTTAAGTTCTGCACGGAGAAAAAGAAGAAGTGGAAAAACGGGAAGAAAAAAAACCAGAATGAATGCACATTAACTTAAAAATGAGAAAGGAAATTATAAGTTTCTTCACATTTGAAGGTCTTTCTTACATAATCTCCCTTTACAAATATTAATTTCTTTTGTCTTGACCTAGCAGGGCACAGGCTTCAAAACAGGGTAAATGGAGAGTCCTGCTCTTCTTTGACACTGTCCCACTGGAATGAAGGATTTCAACTCTTACATAGCTGAAGGGGAGTTGTGGCATGTGCATGACCCTGACAAGGACCTGACAAAGACCAGGGCCTGCCAAGGACCTGAAAAATACTGGTCTGGCTGAAGATACAAAGACTGGGGCTTCCTGATTGTTGAAACTCCTGCACTGCTTGAGGGAGGAGGTGAAGAACTGTGGTCAGGCAGAGAGTCCCAGAAGATGTGGACTCCCAGACAACAGATCAGACTCAACTATGGTATAAATGGAGTCCCACCAGAGATCTCCTCTGAGTGATTCTCATTGGTTCAGTGAGCCTGTGACCAGAAATTCTCCCCTTAGGTTTAACAGACCACCCAGGGAAACTTCCCAGGGCTGAGTGCCCTCACCCTCCTTTCAGTGAATGATTAATTCTTCTGGATATATCCATGAGTGAGCCCTGGCCCCTATGGGTGAATGATTCTATATTCTGGTTACCCTTGAGTGAGGGATTTCCTCTTGTGAGTGAGTGAGTGAGTGTGCTCATTTTGGGTCATCCTTCTAGAAGATTGTTTGCAAAACTTAGGAATTCTTAAGTTGGTTTTGTAGCAATATTCCTGCCTGACATCCGAACTTGTGGTTTACTTCGTTACAGCACTAAGTGACTTTGGTTGAAACAAATCTTCATTTTAATTTACTGATCTGTTTTGTGGGTGCATTCATGACAAAAGTGCAAGGTGCTGTGTATGTAGCAGTGCCTGACCCCTGTGGACTGACTTTGGAAAGGAGACATTAAGAAATTTTTATCCACTCCACAAGACAGTTTGATCTACTGATGATCATGCTGTAATCTGAGATTACAAGTTATCAGGATCAAAATTTCCAAACAGATTGCTTAAGATGTGCACACTTAGCTATGAAACCTGAAAGTCCCAGGTTTAGGAAAAAAAAAAGAGCACCATGTCACTGTTCCCCTGTTGGTATACCTGGAGGCAAACCCTCCAGCCTAGCATTTCAGCATCTTGCTGCAGGATGGACAACAGACACTGCAAAAGATGATATGTCCACATTAACTGGGAGGAAAGTGCTGCGGAGCAGCACCAAGCTGCTAACATCTCCAAGCAGCTAATTAGTGGCCATGAAGTTATGTCCCCAGCCTATCAGTTCAAAAAGAAAATCTGTTCTTAGATTGTCCTGGTTAGAAGGTTTGATTCAAAACATTTTCAAAATATTTCTTCAAAGGAAAGAAAATTCAAGTTGATGCAAAGTTTGGATTTCCTGTCAAAACAGGTTTTACATTAGTGTTTTTGAATCCCATCCATTAAACATTCTTTAATGAAGAGTTGGGTTTAGCTAAGAGATAGGTATTTCATTTCCAAGATTTGCTCTGTTAGGTACATCATGGAGCATGAACAGGCATTTCCCTTTACTTTCTCCCATTTAAATCACAGTAAAGTTATTTAATTGATTGCTTCTGTCATCAGGCAGATATGAAGCATGAAAGTATCCAAGTTAAAGTTGGATAAAAGTGTTAAATGGCCAGTGACTTAATTGCATTTGGGAATAAACGTTGCCAGATTAAGAAATATTACTGGTAAGTATGCTAAAATATAAACTCAGCTTAGTGGGTTTAATAGTTATGAGCAATGTGACAATAAACAGCTTTTTATAGCCTTTCTCAGTGGAAAGCTCCATTTGACACTGACCAAGTAGCTGCATATAACACCATCTCATCACCATGGCTACTGTCTTAATCCTTTTTATTTCTGTTAAGTATCCGAAACTGTCTCTAAAGGAAAAATATGAGACTTTTCACTCTCAAATTCCATATCACAAAACAGATGTGAGGGACCTTCACAGTAGTGTCACTGAAGGAATTTGGTAGACAAACAGAAAGAGTTAAATACGCATGGTTATTAAGACATCCTGAGATCTCAGAGCAAATAGGCATTTGTAGGAGAGAGAAAGGCAGGCAACCAGATTTCCAGAAAAACAGTAGTTAGAGCACCAAAGTAATATGAAAGATTACAATCACCTTCTCCCTTTCTCTATTGTAAGGGCTGGACGACATGACTACATTAGAGATGTGCATCTCCTCAGACAGCGAATAAGTTCACCTCTAGCAGGCTGCAGGCATGAAGAAGAAGAGGTAATGATGAAGCTGTTCTCCCTGCAGTTGCACTGTGGCTGCCATTGCAAAGATCCATCATTCAGCAGCTGCTCCAGGCAAAGGTGTCCCAACATCTCCTACTACTGTTCCCATAACTGTTGAAGGAAACCCCTAGAGTAGAAGTGTTGGATCCATTCAAATCCTGATGGGCTGAGAGGCACAAGGTTAGTAGGTCCAGAAACAGGTTATTAGGTCCTAAACTGATACACAGTTTCGTAAGTGGTTTTGGGGTCACCATGTAAAAGCTTCAGACCACCAACAGGACTACATGATTGTACAGGCAATAGACATAGGTGCAGTTATTTTTCATGCCATTTCAGATGCCTTAAGGACAGACAATTCACAACGTGGCCCATACAGTCTCTGTTTACAACCAAACCCACCAACCAAGCAAACAAAAATTGTGGTAAAATGTTGACGGGAGCATCACGGAATCAAACGCAGAGATCAATATGATCAGCGAGTGTTCACTTTATTGAGCTTAGCTGTTTCTTTATAAACCCTTTTCGGTTACATAACTGGGTGCCCACGAGGGTATCTACAGTGTATTATTGGTTAAAGGTAGCTGTCCATAAGGCTATTACTAACATTATTGGCTAAACTACTGCACATGCTAAGAAACCAAGTTATACTAAAATTTACTATGTTGATAGTTCTCTCCAACTGTTTTTCTTTCAACTGGTACTCGTTCCCACTGAACTAGCTGCTGCATTCCTCCCAGCTGGCCCCTGTTTATCTTTTGGCTCTCTGTTTCAAGGCCTTGTTAGAGTTGTTCAGTATTAAACAATCTCACAGCATCCAGGCCTTGTTCTCTGTAGAATGTTCCCACAGTAAAACACTGGAACAGGTTGCTCAGAGAGGTGGTAGATGCTCCATCCCTGGAAACATTCAAGGTCAGGTTGGATAGGGCTCTAAGCAATCTGATCTAGTTGAAGATGTCCCTGCTCACTGCAGGGTGGTTGGAATACATGACCTGTAAAGGTCTCTTCCAATCCAAACCATTCCATGATACTATGATTCTATGAAAAAAAAAAACCCAAAACAAACTACTTAATCCTTCTCAGTAAGCATGATCCTAGGCATGGACTGAGAGAGAAGACAAGCTGGTTACCCACTTCTAGCTTCGACAAAGGTCAGACAAGGCATTTTTGTTTATCTTCACAAAGATCTTCTACTTTTTTGATGGCAAGAGTGTGATAAACCTTCATCAGAAATCCCAGTGCCAGCTCAGGAAATGTTTCCTGCAGAGAGTTGTCTTTTGAGCATGTGTATAGAGAACACACTAGGAATACAAGGGGCAAACAAACCCTGAGCAAGACCTTAAGTGTTTATATATAGAGCGCTTGTCTCAAATAAAAAGGTGTCATTAGCAGCATCTACTGAATGAGCTTATTCTAGTTGGCCATGACTGTCTATGCATCGAGCTACCCAGGACTAAGTGTTCCTCCACTCTGAATGGGCACAGAGCATTGGTAAATCTCACGGCTGCCTGGGGTGGAAAACTACAGGTTGTGACAAAATAGCACAATTAGGCTCCTGGGATTTTTTTTGTCTCTAGTGTCCTTGGACACAGAGTAGGAAAACAAGAATTAATCTAGTCACCTGTAATCAACTTTCATAGTTGGGCAGTGGGGAGAGAAGTGGGTCTTCATGATGCCTCTAATATCAAACTGCCACAGCTGAGACCAATAGTCACTGTAAAGGTTTCTGAGGTCCTGTGTGGCTTACGCAAGCTAGAATGGGATCCAGAGATGAGGTACAGCCTTTGCTGTGGTAGATCTGGGGTTCCTTGCACAATTCATCCCTGCCTGATGACCCCCCTCTGCCCTCTCTGCAGCAGCTGGATTCCTGAAGTGCTCTCTTCAGGCACAGACCTTTGTTCCTCCAGCAGGTATGGTTCACCTCAAAATTGCTGCAGCTTTCCAGAGCCAGGAATAACCCAAAACCACAGGAAAAAGTGCATCCAGAATAGTGCTGCGTCTTGAGGGCATATGGGAGATAAGGGCAGACAATAGCACAGGAATGGAAGACACATGTCCCACAGTGCTTCTGGTTGCAGGGATATGGAGGGGGGAGGCTGTTCACACACTGTTGCAGAAGATTTCTCCCATCCCAGCATGGTAGATTAGGCTGCTGTGGTTCCCTGGTCCTACATGCTGCTCGTAGCAGGTTATGTTCTCCCAATGCTGCTGGTGGCTGGCCATGCCTGTGAAAAGCAGGACGCACAAACAGCACTCACATGAATGCAAGCAATGAAAATGGCCTGAATGAGTTTTTGTTCACCAGCTAATCAGACTAAAAGCTTGCTGGTAGATCTCGCATCCACATGCATCCACAAATGGTCCCAAGCTACAATCTCTCCAGCAGCTGTATCTCAGCTTCTTGTCTCTGTAGTATGGACCTGCAGTAACCTGGTAGCTAACGATCAGCTAATGAATTATACTTCTTGGCTGATATGGAACTTCATGTCTTGTGTGACAGTGGAGTTTTACACCAGCAGATGTTTTGTACCATAGACTAACGGAGAAAAAAGATTTTGTTTTGTGCTTGCTTCATTCTTGAAATCAGTTAGCATTGTGTGAAATAAACTAAGCATTCTAAAATATTTAAAAACACCCTTTGGAAGATTAACCGTCATCTTCACATTGAATTCCACCCCCTCTGTTAGAGATCCTACTAGTGTCTGATACACCTTTGTACTAGTTCACTAGAAGTAGTGCTAAGTATCTAAAATTACTTTAACAGAAATCCTGTTATCTAATCCATTTTATCAGATAAGAGATATTCAAGTGGACTGTTCCTCAACATCTTTATCAGATTTTCTACAATTTTGATTAAGGCTGGTGAGAATTCCAGCTCAACGTTTGCATTTGACACACTTGTCTCCTTTTAACGAACCAGAACTTTATTCATCTTCTTTAGCTTCATATACTACTATGGAATTTTTCCATTGTACTCCCAACATCTTTTGTTTCTCATTTCAGAAAATTTGTGACATTTATGTAAAAAACCATAAAGGCTAAATATTGTGAAAGTTATATTAACTCTATTCTTCAAGGCCTTGATTTTGAAAGGCTGGGTTTGAGCTGAAGGATTCTTTCATGTCTTTTCTTATGTCTTTTTTTGGCCTGTTACCTTAGAATAATCTTTGCATCTGTAATGCCCATGTACAGAAGGGCACTACAACTGCCATGTTTCATCATCATCCCGAAGTGAACAATTCCAGATTTTTTTTTTGTTTTTTACCTTAAGCTTTACAGATTGCTTTTAGAAAGATTAATTCAAAGCATGCCACGCTGATTTAATTGATACAGCATACTGGCTTTGTTTTTCTGTGTACTTTATCTACACTCAGTTTATATAGACATCAGTGGAATAAAAGACAAAATAAAAATCAAGATGTATGTGAAACCCTAAAATGAAGACATCAGCTATGAATAACATCAGACAATTCAGTAAAAACTGTATGCCACAGAAATTTAAACAGTATTTTGAAAATGAGGTCTGGTTTACTATCAGTTAATGAGCTATACTCTAGCAGTTGCTGATGAATATCTCCTCTTTAACATGCTTATAACCTTTTCAGTGTAATTTTAACAGATATCTTCCACATCTCAGTCATAAAATTACTCTTAGGAGAATTACAAAGTTTAAATGACAATTACATACTAATCCAGTCCAATAATCAAATCACTGACAGTTTTAATAGTGAGCTAACCAAACCAGCAGCAGATGAGAAACTATTTACAGCATGAGCTTATGTGCAACGACATCTCTGACAAAAAGACAAAGCAAAATATTTTTACTGTTTCCTTCAGGTACAGCTAGGGTTGCGTCATGGTAGACAGAAGATATAAGAGGGAAACCTCAAAGCACCCAACAATGTTCGGAGTCTCTAAGCCTCAGAGAGGAACTTTCACTGTATTTTGAAAACAGAAAGAGTTAGCTTGACTATGAGGTCTCGCCATGGCAAAGTTAAAAATTTGAGAAAGATTTTTTGAGCTTGTGTGGTTCTGGCACTGTAATCATACAAATAAGTGCTAGATTTCAGTGTGCTGGAAGGGCATCCAGGTAACCAGCAGGCGAACCATGCAGGCTATAGAAATCAACTCTAAAGTGGCTCAAGACACAATTGGTATCAGTGAGCTTTTTTAAAACAAAAGAAAAGCAAATTGCTAGCCCTATAAACAAGAACATACATGTATGCATCATGTCTTTTCATCAGAACCAGGCATCAAACTATGAAGGTCAGAAAACACACAAAGATTTGAGCTGTATAGATGCTAGGGTTTGAAATGGTAATAATAGTAATAATAAAGTAGGCTAATTAGTACAATAAGAGTGGAGTATAACAAGGGTAATGGAAAAGAAGGAAAAGCAGTTGCTGAATAAAAAAAAATCCAGCCACAAACCATCTATATGTGGTTTTGTTGTCTTTGAGGTTCATTGCTCAGGGTTTGCTGCTCAGAGACAGGCTGGGAATCGGTCATCGGGTGATGAGCAATTGTATTGTGCATAATTTGTTTTCTATATTCTGTTATTATTATCATTATTATTCTCTATGCCTTTTGCTGGTCTATTAAGCTGTCTTTATCTCAGCCCACAAGTTTTACTCTTTTTTTTGTTCTCTTCCCCATCCTACTGAAGGGTATGGGGAAGAAAACAAGCAGCTGGATGGTACTAAGTTGCCAGCTGATGTTAAACCATGACAGCACTTAGTGAATAGATCTATGCCTAGATGGCAGAAGTCACAGAAGTATTCTCTCACTTCAATGTTTTTTAACTCCTCCACATCTGTACATTGCCTTGGCAAATAAGGCAGTCTCAACAGTAGAAAATGAGTGTGTTTTCTTACTTCAGGAGCTGCACCCTAGCTCCACTGCTGAGCAATCTTCTATATCAATAGATGAGGCATTCCTGGAAAAAGAAGCTATGTGGCTTTTTTGTCCCCACTTAAGGTGACTGGAGTTCTTCAAGACTGACTCAGTTAACGAGTGAGAAGGATCTCTTTCACTCATTGGTTTGGCCCACAGGAAGAAGGTATACATTCTAAAATTCAGATATCTGTTAACTGAATGTTGACGGTACAAAACTTGTTGGATCTATGTAGAGAAATCTCAGTTCTTAGTGGCAAATCATGAAGTCATTTATTCCTTTGTTACTCATCTAGGTCACTAGATAACAATACTGAAGATTAACAATGAAGCAATCATGATTTATGCCACTCAAAGAAAAAGACATCTGACTTCTTCTTTCCCTAACTTGGACAGCGTGAACTACTTAAAGTATTCAGAAGAGAACACAGCCAGATATAGTCTGTATGAACAGATAATGATTACAAATTACTGTCTTCTCAGGGCATGAGCATATGGTGTTAGCATGCCTAATGACTGCCTGGTACAACTGTTTGTCAGCAGGCACAGCTCCAGCAGCTATAATGGGATCATACTTCATTGACCAAAAGCTGAATTTGGCCTACAGGTTTTAATGGCTTATTGAGGAGATACTGTGGTGCTTAGTCCAGATTTCCAAATTCTGAAAGTCTCATCTTGGAGGGATTATTGGGTTATGTTTCTCATTTCTCTTTGCTTTCAGCTGCAAGGAAGATATTCTGTGCACCTGCTGAAATATCGAGATATGTGCTGTCACCTGGACATATGCACACAAAAGCAGAAGTACAGAATTTCTAGGTGTATAGCATTCAGCAATAAAGATTCAAATATATCTGCACTGAAACTAAAGTCTCTGCATTATTTATTATTTTCTTCACATTCCTGTCTCACCTTCATATGAAACAGAAATTAAGTCCTCTGTATCATATCTATGAGACAGAAAGAAATAATGGGTTTGGTTTTTTTTTCAGGGGCGGGAGATATTCAATAACCCTGCCATTCAAGTACTTCAAAATCCTACAGATAGAAAGGGAAGAGGGGACTTATGGTACTATCTGCACTGAATCACTGAAAATAAAAGACAAAATTAAAAGATGATCATCAGGAGTTAAAAATGTAATTCTTAGAGAAAGTTTTCAAAGTTATTTTAATTTGGGGATAACTATGCATAAGTTCTTGAATCAGAAAACCTGACTCAAATGCTAGCTTCTGATAAACATCGTAGCAAATGTGATATTTTCATTCCTTGGCATGTGACAGTATAAGGGATCAAAACCACACTATAAGCCTGCAGGATAGTACTTATGTCAATCTTATGGGAGTACACAGGTGTGTAAATACCTTTTGTTCTCAAATATTTCCATAGAACTCAAGAACAACAGACCGTGCAGGGTATTCTGTATTGTGAAGTGTTATTTGCTCCATCTTGTATCTAGGAGTATATAATAGAATAAGACAAAACACTAGAAAGCATAAACATAATGAAGAAAAGCTACTTTTCTTTGCTTGTACTTTTTACTCTATTTATTTATTTATTTTGTATTATACCTATTTACTCATTAATTTATTTGCTTGGTTATCTGTGATATCCTGTTAATCTAGGTAATTATGCATCAGGATACAGGACAATCAGAGCCAGAGCGCCGTGTTTATCTTTCATTCTGTGGTGTCAGCTCAGAGATATTAAACCGTTTTGCCAAACTATTTGCTAAAAGGATACATTATTAGTATTGGGACGTTTGGTCAGTATTGCTGATAACACCACAGAAGATGTTACCACTTTTCATATGGGGTGCAAAACTTTATCAAATGTAATAAAACTCATAGAATTCAATCTCGTTTAAGAAATGAAATAAATAAAACCGAAGTGAGATTTATTTTACTCCATGTCGGCTTTGGAAAAAAACAAACAAACACACAAACAAACAAACAAACAAACAAAAAATCTAACAGGAGAAACAGGAACTCTGAGTCATCGTTTAAAAGAGATTGCCTCCCCGGGGTTATATTCGAGTCCAACATCGCAGTGTGAAAGCGTCGGGTGGAGAAAGAGGAATTCTCGTGCCTGCGTCCTGCTTCAGTTCCATACCCTCACCCCGTGCAAAACGCCCTTTCGTGGCAAGAAGAGCATCACCTGGCAGCGAGGCGCTGCCCACCCCTGCACCGCGGCCACCCCCGAGGCGGTGAGCGGCTGGTGAGCTCTCAGCCCCAGCAGGACAAGCAGATGCCACCTAGAGCCGGGATTTCTTTCCCCTTGGCTGCGCTGCGATACCTCGCCGGCGTCGGGAGGAGATGTGACTTCAGGTAATTGCACAAATCCCTTTGCAGTGGTTCCAGCTCCCGACTTTTAAAAGATCCTCCCTGCGGTTCGTGTCACCTGTACGTTGCTACCTAGACCGGCACGGGCATGCGTTTAGCCATCAGGAGCGAGCAAAGAAGCGGCACCGGCATCCCCCGCCTGCACGGACCCGGGACCCGCACCCCCTCCCTGCCTCTGCACCCCTCGAGAGCCCCATCACCGCCGCTGGGCTGCCAGAGGTCAGTGCATCCTTCCACCCCTTCCGAAGCGCTCGGCCCAGCCGGGAAAATGGGATGTTTTGCTCTTTGGGGATCTACCCAGGACAGGAGTCCGGGTGCCGGGGAGGGGTGTCGGGGAGCAGCAGACGGGTGGGACCTCTGGGTTCCCATGTAGGAGCTGTCACCTTGGGGTGGTCACTTCTGGGGATTTCAGCGCTGCATGCTGACCTCACACTGTGCCCATCGGTGTGAGAGAAAGGAAGAGGCAGCCATTGGGGGACCTTACCGACTACAGGAAGATGTGGAACCCTCGGCCACCTTCTGAGCCCTCTGTGATCTCCCCTTGGTCCCAGCAGGGCAGCAACAGGGGACACATGGGAGATCTTCAGATGCGCCAGGGGAGACACGCTTGAGAAGAGCAGGGGTCTCACCTTTTTTTCCCACCACTTTGAAGCCATTCCCATCACCAGTGGGCCTGGCCGCACCCTCCTGTGGCCATGGAGGATTCTTCCCTCCCTGAGCCCAATTCTTCATGTGCAAGTGGGCCCATGGGCTGTGCCAGGACAGGGGGTGAGGGGCTGAATATAACTGCACCCCTGCTGAGCTCCAGCTTCTATGTCACAGTGCCTATCGTCTACTCAGTCATTTGTGCTGTGGGGCTGACAGGCAACACTGCTGTCATCTATGTAATCCTCAAAGCCCCGAAGATGAAAACGGTCACCAATATCTTCATCCTCAACCTGGCCATTGCTGATGAGCTCTTCACCTTGGTGCTACCCATCAACATTGCTGACTACTTGCTCCTGCAGTGGCCCTTTGGAGAGTTCATGTGCAAGCTCATAATCTCCATAGATCAGTATAACACCTTCTCCAGCATCTACTTCCTCACCATTATGAGCATTGACCGCTACCTGGTTGTGGTGGCCACCACCAAGTCCAGGAAGATGTCCTACCGCACGTACCGAGCAGCCAAGATTGTGAGCCTGTGCGTCTGGTCTTTAGTTACAGTCATCATTCTGCCTTTCACTGTCTTTGCTAAGATACACAAGGAGCAGGGGCGCTCCCAGTGCGTCTTTGTGTTCCCTGACCCTGAGAGCGTGTGGTGGAAAGGCAGTCGGATTTACACCCTTATTTTAGGCTTTGCCATTCCAGTGTCTACCATCTGCATTCTCTACACAACCATGCTGTGCAGATTGAGACGTGTGCACCTCCATAGCAATGCAAAAGCCCTGGACAAAGCCAAAAAAAAGGTGACACTGATGGTGGTTGTCATCCTGGCTGTGTGTCTGTTCTGCTGGACACCCTATCACCTTAGCACAGTGGTGGCCCTGACCACAGACATCCCACAAACTCCATTCATCATTGGGATTTCCTACTTCATCACTAGCTTGAGTTATGCCAACAGCTGCTTCAACCCTTTCCTCTATGCCTTTCTGGATGACAGCTTCCGTAGGAGCTTTCGCAAACTGATAGACTGCAGAAGCACCTCATAAAGCCAACCTTCTGTCCACTTCTGTGTCCCTCTCACAGCCATCTGCTCTTCCTGGGTGACTCCACCCCAGAGAGTGCTTTCTTTCCAGACTCCTTGTGACAGCCCACAGGACTTTAGATTGTCTCACTACCTGAAACACAAACTGGGGACAAGTGGATCTTTCTCAGCTTTCCTACGCTCATTTCCTCAACGCTGCTCTCTATTCCTTGCCCTGTTTTGTGGTGTTTGGTTGCTTGGTTGTTTTTGGTTTTTTTTCAATTACTTCTCTTTAAACTGCTTTCTGTCCTAGGTATGCAGCTTTTAGAGCTGCAGCAGGTCCCTTCTATCTTTTTAAAGGTATCAATTTGTGAACGCTGGCCACATGATTGTCTCTATTACTGGTGATTCATAAAGCACAATAAAGGTATATTATTGAGTGTCTTGCTTAATCATTCCTTAGCCTCTTTCATATCCACAGGACCTGCTTGCCCAAACTTAACAATACTAAAAAAGGCACAGCTCCAAAGGACAAAGAATAAACCAAGGTATTGGACTCATTTCATTTTACAAGGACTAAGATAAAGTAGTCAAAATCCATCATTATGGGCAAGAGAGACGCCAATATAGCTTTAAGGAAGAAAGGGTAAGTCCTCATTAGTGGATAAAATACACAAATGTGGGTTTGGAGCCACTTGCCATGGAAAATTCCTTAACAGTGTATTTGGTAGCTGTAGTTTGTAAAATCTGCAGCTTTCGTTTGCATCAGAAGTGGTGTTTACTTTTTTATTTGTCATATGTTTATGGACAAACTCCTTCTTGCACATACAAGTTTTTTTGGGTTTGGTCCTAGAAAATGGAATTGCAAGGTATTTTCAGAACAAGTTAGCTTTTAAGGTTTTGAAACATGCTGAAATGTGGGGAACATTCTGACTTCTTCCATACAAATCATAAATAATATATGTGGCAGTTAGGTTACTTTTAACAGTCTCTCACACACTAGTACTCTGCTTGCTGGTGAGATTTAGTTGTATTTCTTTGAAGGAGGACAAAGGAAATAAAAAAAATCCCTAAAAGATTAGAAGATTAGTTTAATTTTACGGAGGGGGGGGGGAGGTGTTTAAAATGCAAGTTTCACTAAAATTCACATGTCCAAACACTGTATGAGGAGCTTTTTCCTAGGAAAAAACTGAAAAACTGTGGAAAACTCTTAAAATTTCTCATCCTAGTGGTCTTCCCTGTTCTTCCCTGCAGCAGTCACCAAATCCGTGTCACACAGATTTTGTTACATAATTTCCCCTCCACTGAATACAGAGGCATAGCGAAATGTGGCTAAGGAATTGCATTTCCACTTATACAGGAAGGGATAATGGGTTTCAGGAGGTGCACAAGGACTCATGCAGCACATGCTCAAGTTTGCAGGTGCCTCCAGAGAGCTCTTGCACTGTGTCATTTCCCACTACTGCAGTTTGAAGTTCTGCTATAGGCATGTGGAAAGTTTCTTTTGCTAAATCCTTCAAAACAAACACCAAATAAAAATTTTAGAGGCAGATTTTTGTGATTATACAAACCGTAGTATATTATAATGCCGTATAACTGGGTTGATGGCTAAATAATTTCTCCTCACAAGCCACTAATATTCTCCGAGACAGTCAGTGCTAATTTCAGCATCCAGTTTGGCCGTTCTGGGAATGAAAGAATTCCTTTGGGGACAATGGTGTCTAATTCTGCTTCATTGTAGAGTGTATGATTGACTTCCACCAGTCACAGAAGCTGACTTTTGAAAAAGCAAAACCAAAAGGTGTTGAGTAGCCTTTTCCACACCACATACAAAAGCACGCTGCAGGAGCCAGTGTCCCTCACTTCATGTTTCTACCTGATACAAAAGGGAATTATCTTTTCCCACCAGCTGCCTGCTGTTTCAGCCGGATTTATAAAATGTAATGACTCTTCTCTGTTGTCAATCACTTGCCATGGAGAAAGATGTTACTCTGTACGGGCCAAGTAGCAAAATCTGTCTTTGTTTAGGCTGCTAATCTGTATACACACACCACACTCTCTTGTGTCCTTAAGCCATCATGTCCACAACAACATTACTTATGTAAAGACTGCGTACGGTTCTAAAAGTAAACAATATTATTCTCAGAAAAGACATTTTCATGTTCACTGTGTTGGTTGCTGATCCTTCCCTGAAGATTTAAAAATGACAGTGCCATACAGTTTGCTGTCAGTCACCTTAGAGTGACACAGATTTGAGCATTGCTTCTGATAACGATCACCTGGACATTTTGATCAAGGTGCTATGCAGTCACATTTGTCTCATCAGCTGTCAGGGCTTCTATTTACCCAGGAAAGGTTATTGACACTTCAGTAGCTTTACTGTACTTCTGCAAAACCTACCCTGTACCTATACATCAAGTGCATCCCTGAGATGCTTGGGCGATATTAACAGTAGGTTATAAGAACAGTCCGATCTGTATTTCGTTTTTACTTAGATTTGAATGCTAAAATTTCAACTGTTCCTGAACAATATAATCTGGTTGGATATTTAAACAAACAAAAATCTTTCTAATCCAGATCAATGTAAAGAGATTTCTTTAAAATGTTCCATTTCTTAGGAAATAGGAAAATATTTTAAAGTAAGTCTTTCCTCATATTCAGTATCTCATCCCTTTCTTTTTGCCATACTCAATTCCTGTTGTCCATAGGGGGAAATATGAGAAGTGCTTCTTTAAGGTCTTCAGCTGCTAATAAGTAGCTCCTCCTGACTGTGTTGGTCTTTTAAGTACTGGTTAGTTTAATGAATGATTAAATCAATTTTTTTTTTAAAGGTACTGCTGTCCATTGCCTGTGTGAATATAAGGGAATAAATAAAGTGATACAAAAATTCTTCAGTAAAATATCAGAACTGCAAATCAGTTTTGTAAATCAAAGCACATGGCACTCCACGAAAGACCAGCTCACAAGCAATACACCTACATTAACATTTAGTTTGCTTCAAGAGGACCTTTTTAAGACAGCCTTCCAGTGTTACTTACTTACCACTTTTGCCTCCGACAAAAGAAGAAACATGCCTAGAACACAACTAAGGCACTGCAAAGGGACTCAGGACCAGACAAGTATCAGTCCGGAGTGAAGAAATTGCAAAAGCAGCGTGAGTAGTAAGTACAAGAAATCCTCAGCTATTTTTCTCTACAGATTTATTTGTATTATGCCCTATGATCAGTAACATAGAGATAGTCAAAGTATTATCACTCACTCTCTAACACTCAGCCCATGTGGAAACTGAGAAAAGAAGCTAACCAGTACAGACCATAAAACTAATCAGCTGACCATCGGGAAAATACAACCCACTTTAAACTATGAAAAGTACAAGGCAGTTGTAAAATTAATACAGCAGTACACATAGCAAAGCATAATGAACAAAGGAAGACATGTGCAATGCGAGTAACATGATTGAACATGTGTGATCAGCATGTGAAAATATATGACATCCATAAGCTCCTTTGCATCTTTTTTATCCAAACATGGCAGCATGGACTGGTAAAGGCAAGCAGCAGTGTCTAGGGTTCAATGAGATCCAGCCTCACAGGTGTTAGAGGAGATGCAACAGATTACTTTGCATACAGATGTTTTAATCAGTAGTATAAGCTTTCTTTTCTTCTGTGAGGTACATACCTTAATAGTCTTGAGATTCATGACTTGATATTGTATATTCTTCAGCTAGAGCTGTTGTGACTGCAGTAAGGCCTCAGAAGCCAAGGCAGGAGAGGACAGTGTCATTTCTTCTGTGAGTATTTAACCTTCCTCCCCTGCCCCCCCCAAAAATAAAAAAATGTGATTAAACAGAGCCAGACCTCCGGCTTGTCAAAACCAGCTCTCCTCAGTACCTTGGCTTCTGACATAGGTGCGCTGCATCTCACTGTACTCTATATAAAGCAAGCTACAGGGACCTGGAGAATAACACCATGTCTAGGATCTCTTCAGCTACAAACCCTGAGTGGATGTGTCCCTCAGTGGCTAAGGCACATTCTGGGAAGTCTGGTCACTGAAAATCAGATATTCATTCAAGCCCATGACTTCTCCATAAATTGTTTTAAAAACCACCCCACATACTTTCCCAGCAGAAGCACAATTGCTTGGCCATTCCTGAGCCTCCTGTCCCTGAGCCTGCAGCTGCTGCTGACTGCCATTTATCACTATGCTCTTTCTGGCTGTCCTCAGCAGATTCCTCTGATACCAAAGGATTTAGGTGAGTTTCTCACTCAGCTCAGGCAAGAGTTTTTTCTGCATGTGGGTGTTTGCAACACTTTAAGTCCTGAAAGCTGGTGTTATGAAAAGATTATACCATCCCATCTTATTTTTCATGTTCTAGCTGCACTACAACACTGAGTGGCAAAAACAGCCCTCAGTCCATATACCTCACTTCTTCAGCACTTTCCTAATAGGTTCTACACCTCCATCAGTTGTATTTCAGTGGCTTATGAGCATCTTTCTGATTGTTTGTTCCACAGAATAAAGTTGCCCTGAAGTCAGGAGCAGCATTGGCAGGAATCAGGAAGAAGTAAGAGGTGGTACACAGCATGAGAAGAGAACCCTGTAACGTCAGGCTAAAGTGATCCTTGTACTTGGGTCCAGGAAAAGAGATCCTGGGCTTTGTCTATATTGACACCAAGTGCAATAAGAACAGATCTGTTTTTATAACTGGTGTTAAGAGCCTAGAGTCAATGCTGTGTGTATTTCAGGAATATCTGCTCTGGACTAGCTGGTGTCTGACTGAACAGATGCATTAGCAATTCCAACACATTAGCTGTGCTCCTACATTGCATGTGCTGCTTTCATTTCATCCAAAAGGACTTCAGCTGGCACACTGGTAGGCTGTTCTGCAGAATGGGCCAAAAGATGGTAGGGGGAATGATCAGAATATTTACTTCAAAAGCACTTTTCTTACTTAACTGAGGTGCTGGCATGCATACATCTCCATACCATCATAAAACTTCACAATGAAGGTTCAAGAAATTCTTACTGTGAGTGTCAGTAGGAAATCCAGGATTTACCCTCTATTTCCTACTTCTAAATAGTTGATGACAGAATGAGTACAAATGCTTAGAGCATATATGTTGCTTATATAGTCTAGTTGGCAGCCTATAGCTAGCAGTGTTCCCCACAGGCTGGTACTACGCCTAGCATTGTTCAATATAATCATTGATGACCTGGATGAACCCTCAGCAAGTTTGCAGATGATACAAAACTGAGAGGAGTGGCTGATACACCAGAAGGCTTTGCTGCCATTCATTGAGACCTGCACAGGCTGGAGAGCTGGGCAGAGAGGAACCTAATGAACTTCAGCAATGGTAAGTGTAGAGTCCTGCACCTCAGGAGGAACAATCACATGCACCAGTACAGGTTAGCAGTTGAACAGCTGGAAAGCAGTTCTGTGGAGAAGGACCTGGAAGTCCTGTAGACAACGAACTAACCATGAGCCCTGGTGCCAAAAAGGCCGGTGGTATCCTGGGGAACATCAAGAAAAGTGTGGCCAGCAGGTGAAAGGAGGTTATCTTCCCATCTCTACTCTTCCTTAGTGAGGGACACCAGCTCATGAAAGATGAGGAACTATTGGAGAGAGTCCAGCAGAGGGCCATGAAAGTTTTCAAGGGACTGGAGTATCTCTCTTATGAGGAGACACTGCAATTTCATATATTTGTATATGTTTTATTATTTTCTTATTAAAAGTATTTTCTTTATTATTATAGTTGTTCCATTAAAGCTGTTTTAATTTTAGTCACCAACACACAAGTCTTTTCCTCTCATTTCCCTTTCCCTGGTGGGGGAGGGAACTGGGATCATCACAACTACTAGTGTTTAGCTGCTGATTCAGGCTGGGCCAGGGTGAAACAATGACTTATTGCTAGTTAAGCAAAAAGTATCTGATATTCACCCAGTGCAGACAGCATACTAGTTCATAGACTTGAATTTAACAGAACAACACCTGCTCCAATAATGATGCTGTTGTCTAATATCGATAACACAACATCCAGCTGGCAAACTCCCTGTATGTTCACATGTGCAACTGCAGAGGATATGGACATCACATGACCAATATGATCTAGTGAAGCCGTTTTATTCAGAGTTCACAACACATTTATACCTCTCTTAGCAGAGGCAAGCCATGGTGTTACAAGCTGATTCATCTATTCTCCTTTAGCAGTAAACAATCATTATTTACATACATTATTATGCTTTCCCATGAGAAATGGCTCTGTGAGCACTCTGGTCTACAAAGGAACATGTCAAGGACTGCCAAGGAAAGCTTCCCGTGAGAAACGAAAGGAGTATGAGACAGAGCAACTTTCTAATGATAGAAAGAGAAACCTTAAAGACAGCGTGTCCTCTACAGTAACTGCTTCTTTTGCAAGGCTGGCTTTATTCAGGTGCAAAAGCAGGGTTGTGCACGTCTAAATATCCGTGCCCATTTTGATCTAAAAATTCCTCAACATGCAATGTAGGCAAGTTTTCATTTAAAAAGTTAAAAAGGGCAAACTGTAATTCTTTTGTGCATTCTGGTATGCAGCTGCTTACAGGAGCAGCCCAGTTGTGCCAAAGAAATGGTTCCTCAACTAACCCCATGTGACATTTGATTGCTCACCACTACAAGTAAAGACCTCGAAGAGCAGTCCATTCCAGTTAGAGTCATCCCCAGACCCCTCAACTTTCCTGACCCCTTTCTGTTTCAAAGTAGTTCCATTGCACTGGAGAAAGCTTTATGCTTGTGCTGCTTCATCAATGTAAAACATGATTGCAATTGAAGGTTACCTGATGCATCTGTGTCTCCAGTGAAAGAAAACCAACTTCTTCTCCTGCACTACAAAATGAAAAAAAAAAAAAATGCATAAGTTTTAGATATTTTCTGTTTTCCTCATCTTCTCACCTAACCATTTTTAGGAAACGTGGAGAAAAATCACAAACTATCAGCTCATTGCTAAATGTTTTTCCACTTACAAAACCTTTGTACCACTAGAGGGTGTTCAAAGACAATCTATTCAGTGAATGCAGTTGGGAAATGAGTTTCTGCTGTCACGTGCGACGTGGAGAGTGCATTCTTTATATAAGATGTCTTGTCCTCAAATTTTACTCCAATGCATGATAAACAGAAGTAGGATATTAACATAGCTTTAATAAATATATATTATATCTAGATATAGAAAACAGAATTTAAGTCAGAATTTTCTAAAGGTGCGGTCTTAAATCTGTGCAGTGTTATTCTATTTCTTTATAAGCTTCCTATTCAGATGTATAGTACTCTTAAATACCAAGAGACGTGATGTCTGGATGCAACTGAGGACCCGTCTCCTCTTGCACATCCCCACTCCCAGTCAATCAGCCCCTTAGAGGGACTGTTATGGGGGAGGATTGGGGAGCTGTCACTGATAAAAGCAAAGGTTGGTTCAGCAGGCAGAAGCCACCTTTCCTCCCCACTCTTCCACACAGCAGCCCTTGTGGAGTCCAAGCTGTCTCTGGGCAAGGACTTGGGTGTCTCTGCACTGTGCTTTCCACTATTTTCAGTAGCTGGATTTTTTTGTCTGTTATTTCCTTTTTTCCTCTGCCTGTTTTCTATTATCCCCAGACTCTGCTTAGTGTTTTGGACACTTCCCCTGCTTTCAGCTTTCAGCCCCTAGATGATACTGGTTCCTCACTGGCAAGTCATTGCTGTTTTCCTAAACTGGAGTTGAAGTCTACAACAATGCTCCTAAGAGTTAGTTCAGACGTTGTGTTGTAGGATATGCCAAAAAAAAAAGATACAAATTAGCCAGGGGAAACAAGAAAATATTGGGATTTTTATGGTAAACTATATATTAAATGGCATACATATATACACATTTACAAATTTTGGAGTTCAGTACTTTCAACAGGTATTGTTTGCACTGTTAAACAAGGTCTGCTGAGATCGTAGAAGTAGTTTATTAAATCTAGATTAAAACATCTTTTTGCTCCCGAATCTAAATTTGCAGTTCCAGTACTAGACAGATCAGTAAGGTGAGAGATTCTAACCAAAGCACTCAAATCCAAATGGAAAACAAGAATTTTTTTAAAAAAATATGTCCAAAATCTTTTTTTTAATATGTCTATTAGGAAAAAAATCTATATGCTTCCTATAAGGAGCAAGGAGTCTAGTCATTTAAATAACTGACAGGATTCTGGGAAGCTGTAACTAGTACAGTGGACTTGGATATAGTTAGTATAATTTTAACATTCAAATAGCCAACAATGTAGTCTTTCTTTATAAATTATTACAGGCTTAGATGCTCCTACAGTTCCCTAAATACTGTAGAGTATATTTATGTTTCTTACTGGATGGAAATCCTACAACATGCATGTGTGGTAGCAGATCCCTCTCCTAAGGGCAAAAGTCTAGGCTAGTCTACCTGGCACATGATTAGTAAGCACTCCTTAGGTCTCACTCTGAGGTCTGTTACTTCTGTGTTGGATCCTTGCATACTGAGGGTAAGACAAATCAGTAGAAATGCTGGCATAGTTGAACTGCTGCCCAGTCGTTGTTATTTACTGCAGATGCTGTGGTATGGCTGAAATGCTAATCAGTGTGGGCTGTTGCAGTAGATATTTAGCTACCCACAGAAAATAAAAAGCTGCACAAGAGAACTTATAATCTAAAAGAGGCAGACACTGTCTTACTTTCCTGGGGACACTGGTTTCCTGAAAGCCCGAGAGGACCCTGCTCCCATCCATGCCTCTGAAAAGACATGTATTTTCCAAGGCCTACATTTCAATTCTCCATTAAATTCACCTTAAAACTGAATCTGAAAAAAATCACATGGGCTTTTACGCTTCAGTCACTGAGTCTGTTATAAAATAGATCTTCAGCTAAAGAAATAACAGGGATAATTTCTGGTTGGCATAGTGACATAGCAGCAGTATACTATAAAAAACTTTCATGTGCTTTATATTAGGTACCTATAGAGGCTTTTGTCTTTATATTTGATCAGCCCTACAGTATGATTTTTGTTCTCTGTGATGAACTAAAGCTACCCAAGTACCAGCAAGAGCTAGTGTGAGAGATAATTTTTTAACTCTTGTACTGCAACATATGTTGGGAACTTTGGACAACAAAATGTGAATATTTCATACAATGGGAGTAGGCAGCTAGATATCATCTTTGGGGGATACTTTGACCAATTTGAACAAAAAAATCTACTAATTTACACTGCAGAATTAAATGGAAAAGAGTTGAATATAAAAGTACTCTTTCCCTCCTTCTGAGGCTTTGGTACTTATCTGATATACTTGTTCACACAGGCAATGTATGGTAACAATAAAATCAAGTCTTCTCAAAAAAAACCTGCAGTTCTCAAAAAGATCAGAATAAACATCAATCCCATTGACAAGTTTAATGTGATGAAGCATGCTGTTGATTCTTACTTAAACTCTATTAAAATGAAAAAGGCATTAAGAAATGTTACCCAATGAAATTAATCCTGGTATTAACAAGTTAGAACACAGTTAAATAAACCAGGCCAGGCCATAATATAATGCAGAAATCTCTCCAATAGGCCCTCCCATTGCTAGCTATCATCCCTTGAATTTTTGCTGTATTGATTACTGGCCTCTTATTCAAGGCTCTTTAAGTCTGACATGATCAATTTCCATTCCTCTATGAGCAGGTAAGAAATGACATGGCATTTAGTGTTATAACTCAGTGGTTATACTGTATAGTCAAATTTTTCATCTTTCGAAGAACTGCTACCATTTAGACATGTTACTACAGCTAGAAGTATTCAACCGGGGGGGAAAAAGAAGGCAAAATAAAACAAAAAAATACCACTGTAAAATACTGAATTTCCAGAACAATTTCACTACAGCAGAATTATCATTCTGGATCAAACCAGCAGTCTGTTTTGCCAAGTAGTCTGTTTTCAACAAGTCTCATAGTACATTGCTTGATATGCTGATGTGTAACTGTTTCCAAGGACGTTATTTTTCCATGTGTACGGGCAGGTGGCTTACATTGCTACTTGTCAGGATTAAATCTGAAAAGGCAGAAACAGAAAACTTTTAAAATTATTTGTATTGTTTGTACTATGAGAACACACAGGGGACCCGATACGGTTCTGCTGAACTGGCCATTCTGTCTTAAAGTGTTTGGTCATGGATAAAATTATACCTAGTCTCTCTAAGTAATATGTGAATAAAGGAAGAAGTTCTAAAGGATCATGAGGATAGGAAAAGCAAAGCAAAAAAAGGAATTCCAAAGACTAATAATCTCCAAAGCTGTGCATGAATCTAGATTTCTTTCTAAACTATGGCCTGAAAATTAAGAAGAAAGATTACAGAAGAGAAGAACAGAATCAGCTCTCTAATGAGCTATAACACATGACCACATAACCGTATCTGCTGCATGCCAACAGGGCCCCATCCCACTCACCCGTTAGAGCTGCCAGTGGAGGCAATGCTATTCATCCTTTCACCAACTGATTAAAAGGAAGTGGTTAAGGATATTCACAGTAAGGGTGAATACCTGTTCTAGCTTACCATAACACTTAAAAGACAAATAGAATGATGTATGATTCTTTACAGTAGTGTCAGCTGTTCTTCTGTTCCTCCCTTGCCTACTTTTAGGAGACTCAAACACTACCTGCACAACAATGCCTCCCACTGATTCTGCAATGGAAATTAGTCATTTATGATGTGCTGTGAAAGCTTTTAGGAATTATTTTCTACCTGCTAAGAAGCACATGTCAAGGGCCATGCAGAAAAGCAAAGCAAGGAAGCAGAAATGCTAATTCTTCAAGGATAGAAAAGAGAATGTGGCATAAATGAAGAACTGCTTTCTTAACTGTTGAAGTGCCTTTGTACTTGGGAAACCATCTTACAACAAACTTTTAAGGGAGAATATGACCAAAAGTCTGCTGAAGAAAACTGGAGTGGGGTGAGAATGATCCTCAGATGTTCTCATGCTGAGGATGCTACACTCAGTTGAACGGACACAACAATTCTTGGACAAGAGTCATAAGCCTTTTTAACATACAATGAAAAAATTACCAGAAGCTCTACTTAGAAATATATGTGGCTGAAAATGTATGTATTACCTTTAGCAATGAACAATTAAGGATTGGTAGGATCAACTTGCCTAATAAAATGAGACATGTTTCTATAAAATTTACTGCAAGCATAAATATGTGCTACCAACACTCACCTTCCTTGTCCTTAAAAATCATTACTAAATGAAGCAATTTATAACATTAGATGAGGAAATTATGGACTTAACCATATTATTTCTTTTTTTTTACAAAATTGCAGAGAAAAAAGAAACCTACGAACGAAAAATGTGGCTAAACAATAAACATTATAACACTAATTTGTATAAGGACTCTGCCAACTTAAATAATGTACTAAACTAATGAAAATCATCTAAAACTTACATAAAATTTCCAACCGCTTTCCCAGCAACTGTATTACAATGAATGTGTTTGATAACTGTGCTTTCAACACTGCTCCTGTTACAGTTAATTAAATTGTTCCAAAGTCAAATTGCAGACTGCACTCCCTTTTTATTCACTTTATAACACAAAATTTGCTAGAAAATATGTTACTAATACACTGCAGTTACCATTGTTTATAAACAAAATATCTAATTGTCAGCTTATGTGTGTGTATTGCTTGTTATATATGCAAAACTGTAGCTGTAATATGCTAATTAGAAAACTACAGATACGAATTAATCTTTTATATCTTTAGAACTCTGCATACAAAAATTAGAATTAATTGCCAATGTCTGAGAATTTTATGCACTGTGTAATTACAAATGCTAGAAGTAGAGTTCTAGAATTTTTAAGCTTTTCCTGGTTTTCTCTCTTATTTTAAATATTGCTTCACCCAAGATGGTTTATTCCTTTGTTTCATAACAAGTTAGTAGGTTTTCCAAAGTGAGGATTTTTCTAGAGCACTGCTATATGTTATACTAGGGGATAAACCTACAGGAAATGTTTATGTGAACTTTTTATAACTAGCAATAAGTATATGGAGTGGTCTAAAACAAAAAAAAAAAACCTCCATGATTCAGAAAATGACTTGTGTCATCAATAATGTTCTACACAGCTCATAAAAGCTTTCAACTGAGGAAAAAAATAGTCAAGAAATCACTAAATTTCTTACATAATGGTAATATTTTAACTGAAGTAAGTTTGTTAAGACTTCCTATAGCTCCTTTGTCCTATAAAGTACATCAGCCCTGTTCAGTAAATTTCATCCCTTAAAATTAAATGTCAAGTGGACAAAAAAAAAAAAAACAGCTTTGAAATCAGAACTGCAAATCTTGGCAACATTTATCCAGATGCAGCTACTTCACCACGGCCAGAGTTGATTGCTCTTTCCAGCACTAAGCTTAAGATCAGGAGAAAAATATCAGGTCTTCAGAGGAATGAGGAGCAATAGGCCAGATTTTGCTGAGGAAGGGTGATGAGCATAGGCAAAAAGCATGGACAAAACCCAAAATAGAGGTACGTGGTTTTATCTTTTAAGGTTTGCTTTTTACTTTTAAGTGAATAAATGCTTTGTTTTAAAACTCCACATGCAAGGGAACAGATGTGCAACTGGATCCTCTTTCCAGTCTCATTCGGTTATCTGTACAAAGTCTGGCTAATCCAAACTTGGTACCAATTTAAAATAGAAATGGTCTGCAGTCAGGATGTGCTTCTAAAAAGCCTGTTTAAGTGTCCCCTCCACCTAGGACCATGTTTATCTACCACAGAATTAATGATTACCTGGGGTACAATTGGATCTTTCCCAGTCTCACCAGAGCTTAATGTGAAACCAAGAGGTCCCTTGCTCTTACTTCAGCTGGCATGTCTTAGTGAAGAAACCCATTAACAAATCTGAGCTTACTAGTAAGTCATTTTAACAAAGTATTTCTAACTTCCTCTGCCAAACACTTTTTAAAAGCAATTTTATTTTTCCTTATTATTGATCTACATGAAAACAGAAAGAAAAGAGCCACATAGTATGTGACATGTTATGGATTTGATTGCCAATACATTGTCATTAACAGAAAAATGACAGCCAACAATGGGTCTGAGCAACAAGGCTGAAGCACTAAAGAATACACAAAGAAGCGTAGTAAAGAGAAATTAATTTCTCTGTGGGAAAGGATGTGCAAGAGTGATCGCTGTGAGTATTTGCTCCACTTTGTAGGTGTCTCATGAGCATAGGAACAGAAGCCAGGCCTTTTCAGAAGTCAGGTTATAATCAAAGGCAACATGCGCTTTGGAAAATACTTAACTTCAGTAAATTCCCTGCAGCGTTGTCACTTGTCAGCTTATGCTGGGTATCACACAAATATTTTGTGAGCATTGCAAGATCGTGACTTTACCTTACAATACAACAGTATGCTTTACTCTATTCACAGCAATAGTAAGTATCTATGACAACTTAGCAAAGCAGCTGTGTCCAAAATAAAATAACTCCAATATATATGAGTTGCCATAAAAGTGGAGCAAGTATTGGTGTTGCATACTTACATACCTTATTGGTTTTTTTCTCCAAAGCAACATCAGCTCAAAAGCTCTTTCAGGATATACTGCTGTGGTACCTATCAGAACACCTGAAAACACATTACCATCTGAAAGTTAATCTTGCATACCTTTCTATTTCCCAGGGAATTCCTAGTCAAATGATATTTTGATTTTTTTTTGCTCCTACAGAGATCACTTTAAAATATGCTAAACTGGAGTTATAACATAAACACAGAATACTTCTGATAACATTATCTAACAGGTGATTTTTATTACCCCCATTCTGAGAGACACTTACTCAAAAATCAGTGAGGTAGGAGTGGAGATATGCACATAAAAAAATCTAATGTAGCATATGTTGTAAAATTATAGCTACTATGAAGGATTGGCAAAGTGAGAATAAATCAATAAATAGGACTGCTAACTTCCTTTGATCGAGATATGTTTGAATCTTGAGCTTGCTTTTGCCATCTTACATCAACTAGCTCGTCATGTGGGAATTCTGCCTGAATGAAACAATGATCTGATGGGATTCTGGCAACCTGCTTTAGATGAGCTGAAGATGAAAAAGTCTTTGAATGTACTTTCCTGAATTCAAAGCCAAAGAGTCATCTGGTGTTCAAAAACCCTAAGTAGGAAAAATAGTCTTTGCACTGTTGGAAAGGCTTTTCAGGTCACGTTATGGCTGTTACAAGTAGATTACTCACCATTCGTGTCAGGATGTTCACCTTCAATAGGAACTATTTTCTCATTGAAGTTTCCAAGAGACAGCATTTTTTCCAAGCAGCTGGGTGCGAGAAACATTTTTTCTGTAGGGAAAAACTAATGATGCCTTGTGAAAACTAAATACCATTGAAGTTTTAATAGTTCCTAATGTTTTGTAGGACAGAGGATATATTTAGTTTCACCCAAGTATATCATTCCACATCTGTGCAGGCCTATGAATTAGGCTAGCAGTTCAATCAATAGTCCTGTAATAGCACACTATCTCAATGAAAGAGAGGAGATGATCCAAAGACACAAAATGGACCTGCAAAATAATGCCTTTATTTGAAATGGAAATGACATTTACTGGTGGGAGTTTTGCCAGTAGTTCAAAAATCAAGTTTTTATGTCTATTACATTGATTTATAACTTTTTGGCAACTGAATTTCACATACAATAATCTATGATCTCTCATGGACTGATACCTTCTATTGCATGTTCTCTGTTGTTCCACACTTCAGATTTATTCTGATGTCTCTTTTCCTTCCACAGACCTGATCATCCTCCAAAGTCCTGCTCATTGTCACTGCTGTAAGCTAGAGGGCTACTTCTTCCTGTAAAATAGAGGTATTTGTTTTCGATGATGCTTTTTCATGCAGGATCAAATCCTGCGCAAAAGTTAAAAAATCAGTTTCCTTAAGGAGTCATTCATCCAAAAGGGGATACTTATTTCTGTTGTTGGATTGAGTTCTAAACCAGAGATATAGTAATGCAGAAATAACAGCATCAGCACAGGAAATCTTTGTGTGTACACATATAGGGTGCTTCTTCATCTCTCTAATAATCAGTTCGAATGGGAATTGAAATTGTGTGACGTGCAATCTCAGATAGTCTTACCTCATTAATTACAGAAGAATTACCAAGACAAAAAATGAAGTAGCCCACAGTGCAGCATTGTAATGAATGTCTACAACCCACAGAGAACCCCATTCTTTACCAGTGTACTAAAAATAACATTGCTGAGCAGCTATTGTGCTGCCAAAGCAATAACAAGCAGCTCTGAGAGATGGAGCCCAGCAACACGGAGGATAGGAGAGACCTGATTAAACACAGAAGCGGGGCCCTGCAAGCAGCCTGGGGCTGCTGGCAGTACTGTCCCATGGCCAGAAGAAAGCAGGATCCCTCATGCAGCAGCAGAGGATGCTCTGCTCAGGCACAGGGATGGCGCAGCAGAACTGCAACAAGCATCAGGGCTTGCTAGAGCTTACAGAGCTGGTATGCTGCCTACAGACTGCTGCAGCCTTGGTGCCCAGAAGGAATATATCTGAATGTCATTTGGGAGTTTTCAATCACACTGGTGCTACTCTTCCTCCCACTTCCACACACAAATACTCTCAGGTATTTAGATCCCAGGTATATGATTTGCTGTGCTTCCTTAAAGGGAACACTCCATTTTGATAGACTTTCTAACACAGTAATCAAAAAGTATGCTTGAAAACAAATTAGCAACCTGTTCTCTGTCAGGTAATGAATGTCAGCAAACAAAAACAAAGGCATCAAAGGGAGCTTTTCGTCTAGTGGCAATAATTGTCAGGGGTGGTGTCTGGAAACAAAGCTCTATTTCTGGAATTTGGTAAGAGTGTGATTTGCACTTCAGTGCAAAAAGAAACACACACTGAGAATTTTCACCCAAGCCCCAGAAGAAAGGTGCTACTGCTCTCTCCAGTCACACTTTGGCAAGTATTCTGTGAGACTCTCTCAGCCAGCTTGAGCACTTCATCAGTTTCCTAAAAGATTTTGTTGAGCCATATGAGTTATTCCCATCTATGGCCTCGTTTTTTCACTGGTTTCTCGACATCTGAACATATCAATACAGTGGTGAGGAAAATGTAGAAAAAACAAAGTCTTATGTTGTCATTTGTTATGCAGAATACGTGAAGAGTCACTAAAGTAAAAAATTTATAAACAAGTTATCTCTGCAACTTACCAGAAGTTTCATCACTGTCCTCAATGGGCAGAATTTTACCTCTTCAACTAATTTCTAACCACAAGAACTTCACCCTAAAAAGCAGGCACAGACTCCTTAAAAAGTAGGTGATGAAAATAGATGTACATCAAAACAAAATCAAAAATGGAAGTGATAGTCTAAGTTTTCATGTAGTTCTGCACAGAATTTTGTCTGAAACTTTCCTTCCTCACGCAATAACACAGAATCCCCTTTGACCAGTAACAGCTGGTAGCATCTGGGTGAGATCACAGCTGCAAAAGAATTATAGGGGAGAGGAGGGAATTAATTCTCCCTTTTTAAACCTTGCCAATTAAAAAAAAAATGCGAACAGCATCCATCCCAGACTGGATGACTGGAAGCATAACCATTTCAGCAAACTGACAAGACAACAAACAGAAACCTCATCAGGACCAGATCGATTCAACTGCTTTGTCTTAATAACACTGTAATGTTTAAGTTAATGTCAGTTTGTATAAGCTAGATTGACAGATACTTCACTGTAATTAAGAACCCATCACATTGTCAGGTGCAGCTGAAAGGCAGAAAGCTGTCTTAGGCTTTCAGTCACTAAGCAAAGATGAAGACTTGGTCCTATATTAAATCAGGCACAGAAGCAATGGGTCAGAGGCTTGTCAAGCTGACCTTAACGTGAGCCATACCTTCACATTATAGATCCTTGCCCTTCTGAGAGAAAGGGAGCTGAATGAATGCAGTGACAAAAATACTAGGTTTTCTTGCAGCATCATTTGTGAGCACCTCTACCAGATGGCCCAAAGTTTAGAAAGTTGTAATATTTTTCTCCTGGTTTTTACAGGAACAGAAAGGGAATGGGTACCAATATGATCAAGATATGGAAATAAGACTTTTTAATGTAGCATGGATATTGACAATTCAAGAGGGTCTTTAGCTATCTTGATTGTATTAATGAAGAAACATCCTTTCTGGGAAAAGCTCTGTGTGTCTCATATCAGTGAAGGTTTCATTTCAATATGGAACAAAACAGATCAACAAAGCAACGTTTCTTCAAATGTGAGGCTAAAAGAATGAATTACACCTCTGAAAAATTTCTGACAGAGACAGTAATCTGGAATTTATGGAGATGTGTTGCCCCAAGTTAGATTTCTCCTAGACTACCAGCACGTTTGTGGTTTACATGCAGACTTCTAACTTGCTGAGCTGTGAATCAAAACTACACTGCTTAAAGTTCACAAGACCAAAAGCTGAAAAGAAAAAGAAATATTATTTGCTTTGAAATGCAACTGATATTTGGCTTGACCTGAAATAGTCATGAACTGACTTCAACAACCCAATTCAAAAGGTGTCTCACTATGGATGAAAATGAGTAACTGCAAGATCAAGAAATAGGAACAATGTTTGTTGAAAAATGATCAAGAGTGTTTCTCAGCAACTATTTATTTTTTTTTTAAATCTTGATAAAACAGATCCCTGTATTTGCAATTTCTCAAATAGCAAAAGTGTAAAATAATCTCTCACACAGGTATATCAGTTTCAGCTTTTGAGAACTAATTTGTTAAACAGACGATTTCAATACTGAGAGTTAATAAGGAATGCCATTTTCTCAATTCCTTAACAATGCAAGTTCATGACAGTTTAAAGAGGACAGCAGCATTTTTAAAGGACTTTGATATAACAAATTCAAACCATACTCTTAGCCATTATTACACATATCCTACAATTCTATTTGCTGCCCTGCAGAGACCACAGCTGGTGTCAAACTTCTCCTTGTATCACAGCCAGCAACAATTATGACTTTTGGGACTGAGATACAATTATTAGTCTCTAAGTGCAGCTTCTTACCTCACTAAGAGTATACGCTACACTACATTATTTAGTGAATTTTTTGTGGATAATAATGCCATTGTACACAGGCCAGGAATAGCACTGCTCATTGTTTGTTTGCCCTCCCAAAATTTATTAAACTTGTTATTGTGAAAGTTATGGACTCAATTTCACTTCAATTTCCATTCAATCCCTTTTAAAATAACTAGTCTTAAAGATTTGTCTCGAGAGTTTTTGACCACTTTGACACATCAGTCTTACAAACAAGGCAAACGAAGTCACAGTCACTCTCTCTCAACTTAGAAGAGTATTTTCAAATATTTCATTGTGTTGTGCAGATCCTTTTCTGCAAGATAAAAAAACTAACATTCCAAGGCTCTTATTTCCTTTATTTTTTTGAAAGTACGAGATCACTTGTAACCTCATGATGATCAACAACTGCTTCTTAATGAGAAAAAGAAACTTGGTCCTTCTCAAGGTTACCTCCTGGGTAACCTCTGTTTGTTTTTCTTTCTAGTTTGGTTTTCCCAGTTAGAAAATCTGCTGGTTTTGAAAGCTTCAGTAATGCTTCGGTAGTTTCCACTTAAAATCTAGAAACAAAGTCCATGAATTCTGAACCCAGAATGGGCAGCATCAAAACCCAGATAGTCTGAGCAGAAGGAAAAAAACCAAAAGCCCTCATAACCAAAACTTATACAGAGACAAAATATTTGTATATCAGAAATGCCAAGCAGTCACTGTTCAGAATTGATTCTTTTTCCTAAACAAGAGTGGAGACTACAGTGGAAAAGTAAGTTATCTAGTTACTCCTAACAACGTTGTCTCCTTTTCTTTAAGGGATTTTTTTTCTTAATTCCTACCTTTAACACGTGTATTCTTTTAGTGACTAACTAGTATAGACAAAGTTGAACAACAGAATTAAAACCATGTTGTTCTCTGGCAAACATTTTCTGCTGTCTCAGTTCCATACACTTGTAGGACTTCTCAAACCTTGCCCTCTGTGTTTGTACTCCAGAGCACCTTGCACCTCCCCCTTGCTGTTCATCCACCCCCTGTTTTACTTGACTTTTTTGACAAAGGTGACAAATACGATTAAGCACAGACAAACTCCCAAATATTGATGCATTGGTGTCAGTAGTTGCTTAAATCATTCAGATACCCTGCTGGATGGAGGAAGAGGAGCGGAAGGAGCATCAGGACACCACAGGCCTTAGTGCTGGTGGAGTGGCAGCTCTTGAACCTGAGCAACAATGAAGAGGGATGAGAAGTGTTCATGCATTGCAGACTGAAAGAAAAAGACTAAGAAGAGCTAGCAGGATTTCATGCACAGTGTTTCGGGTAACAGAGATGACTCTGACAGTAAAAAAAGAAAAAGAAAGTATGCATATAGTTTTTTAGAGAGACACGCTGAGATTCCAGCTAGCATTGCAGCCACCTTCATGCTAATGAGCCCCAACACCTTTCTGTCTTCTCCTTCTTGCAGGCTGTGTGCCTCCTTCCAAACTATAGGCAAGTTGCTATGGAAACCATCAACATGTCTACAGAAATTGAGGGAATTATAGATTTCATCCACATGTACATATTTCACAGTCACAAAAAAAAAAAATTGAAATTACATAAAATGGCAGGCCCTATTACTGAGACAATTTCACCTTGGGGGAGAAAGAATCCCCTGCAGAAAGGATGTCAGCTGATCATCAGCCCTTCAAGACAAAGTCACCCTGAAGAAAAGTCCATCAACAAACTCGGTCCCCTTCAGATGAGAATGGTTAGTACAATATGCTTATCAATGACTTTAATTTGTTTTATTTTGTTGAATTTCTGTAATCTGCCAACAGAGAAGTCACATCATTCCTTTACTCTAGTTTTGTATCTTGTTCTCTCACACTAGCATAGCATTTGGAATTTATTCTTGTTCGTAAGCAAAGATGTTTGGGGATAATTTCAACTCTAGTAGCTCCCTGAACTGGGGATAGATGCCTCTGCCTCAAAATTTAGCCATCTAAAAGAAAGTGAAGATGCAGAAAAAGGAAACTCTACTAATCATTTTATTTTACTTGTTTAAAATTTAAAGATACTTAACACACGCTGAACTGCCACTTTTTCAGAAATCTTGCAACTCAAAGTTTTCTAATGGTTGTGTATAGGAAGACAGAGTAAACTGGAAGATTCATTCTGTAATTCTTCAAATGGCATTAATTTAATCCTATATAGGGAAGTTTGGAGGACTTGACCAGAACTTTTTTCTTTTTTTTTCCTAAGTGGCAAAAATGGAAAAAACATTTTCAAAGTGGAAAAAACAATAAGTAATTTATCTTCGTCTGAATTCTCCATATCACATTGTTTTTCTTACCACTCTCTCTGTCCTACTCCATTAAAAAAAAAGAAAGGAAACTTTTAGAACTATAAAACTAAGCAAGCATTGCAAATTTAGATTTGGAAAAAAAGAGAATCCTTCCCTTTCCAGGTCCCAATCCCCTAAACACTTACCCAGTCATGAGCACATGAGTAATTTCAGTAAGATCTTTGATTCAAGCCAATAGATAAGTGTTGCATATGTGCCTGGCCCAGCCAATGTGCACAATCTGTTTCTAAATGTGACATTTACATATATATATATATATATACACATCTTTTGCATTTTGAGAGATTAAAAAAGCTGTTTATAAACCAGAACATAAGGTTAAAATCATTATTAAAATTGTCCTGAAAGTCTCTCTAGTGGTATTGTGAAGCATTGTATAATTTTGTTTGCAAAAAGACTTGGAGAAAACAGAGATTGAAGCAATTTACATTTAAATTATTTTCAACTAAATGTGGCATGTAGGCAAGATATGAAGAGCAAAATAAACAGTTTCTATGCACAATTTCATAGAATAAATATTCATAGAATGTTTTTGATATTGCCTATTGTTATTTCAGTAACATTGTAAGAGGGCCATGAGTTAAAATTACAACTTAATTAACATTAATGAATTTTCCCAGAAATCACAGAAAAAGTACAGCATATTGTCTTTTTTTTGTTTTTAAACTGAAACTTGAGGTGCAAGGGGGGAAGGATATTTGACTCTCCAAGGAAAATAATTGTTTCAGTTTGACAGGAAAATTGAACTAACTTCATTGAACGATGAGTGAGTTTAATGTTTCCGACTCAAGATTTTGCAGGCTTATCTGTCAGATAATAAAATAATGTTCATATTTCTTTAGCTTAGCTAACGTATTTTCATAAGCATGGGTTATGAAAGTCATGCAAAGCAAGAAGTAAGTCAATATATATGTCTCAATGCTACCACAATATTTAAAGTGGAGGAATCAACCCTGTGTCCTTCCCATACATGAATAACCTGATACAGTGATAAATTCTCCTTAATAGGACTATTCACTTAATCCACCACACTTACAAATTTGAAGAGGTACTCTTAAATCTTTTGTTCAAATCCTGTTGATGTCAACATTCTTTACATTGAATTTGAACAGGCCTTAAGTTAAATCTCTAAGGGACTTTACACTCGACATTGCTGCAATTGACCTTTACATATCTCATCCTACAGGAAATCCACTTATACACTGGGGTTCCCTACATATTCATAGTCAGATCAAACAAGATAGAGCAGATGGGAGGGAAACATTAACATTAGCTATACAACTCTTATTTTTCAGAATCTGGTGGTTAAAGTATTCCCCTCTTCCCATCAGCAGGAGAGGCATCTTCCAATCCCCCACGTTGCTTGTAAAATTTCAACTACACCTTTCCTCCTATCCAATGTTTTTCACAGCTTGGAATCCTAACCATCCTTCCTTGTGCCAAAAAGAATAGCCATTGACTTAAAGTAACTTTAGTTTCTTACAGCTTCTCCATATGGAGCCTATCCTCACTGGAAACAGAAAAGTCCTAATGGTGTCACTGGAAGAGAAACAGGGATGTTCATTTTCCCTTGTAGGTGAAACTTCTGATAAACAGCTTGTGAAATGCTGTCTGTCCTCTTGCTGGGCTTTAAGTATTCTAGGAAAACAAGATTACCTCGCTGGCAGGGACTGACACCAACCTAATCTCCCAGACTAGTGTATAGCTCACTGGTTATAGCACTGACCCTGATGCTGTACATTTACATCTCCTGAGACAGAGACGTATTAAAATCAGATCTCACATATTGTGTGAAGGTTTTACACTGTAAAGCAGCATTTCACTGGAGAAAGGTGTCAAAATTCTTACTCTTGAAATAAGATCATTACTTTTTAGAGAACCAAATGACTCATTTAGACATGCCTCTGGGATCCAGACCTTAAGGAAAAACAAGTGTTGAATCATTTTGTTATTACATCCCTTCAATTTATGGATACAAAACAAAGACTGAAGATTCAAACCTTTAGGTGGTCCTGGGACTACTCAAAAGGTAGTCTGGGACTACTCAGAAAACTGGGAGTCCAAGGAACATAAAAATCTGTGGGAAATAGGAACTCCTATGTCAGGCAATATCTCAAGTTAGGGGTTTTTTTTAAGAAAAATTCATGGCAGCTTTGCACTTTGATGTGTAAATAGGAAATTCAAGAGGACCTCATCAGCAAGCCTGCTTACTCTGCAGTAGCATAAAGAGTCTGGAAGACCCAGATAAGCAGAGATCCAAATCAATCATCTCCATCCAAACCAATCATCTCCAAAGTGTCCATGAGATATATGATCTACCTTGTCAAGCCATTTCCCTGATGAAAGGACAAGAAGACAAGTGGCAGACAACCCTTACATGACAGGTGGAGGGGGTCAAAGGTCAGATAACACGTTGTTAGAGATGGCTGGCCATTACTTGGTTGGTGGTGAGAAATTGTTTTCACTCACATCAGTTGTCTTTCTTAGGTTATATTTCTCTCTCTTTGTTATGTTCTTTTCCATCGTCATAATCATCATCATCATTATTATATTTTACTTCAATTTTAGACTGTTCTTGTCTCAACCTATGAATTTTCCCACTTTTACACTTCCAATTCTCTTCCTCCTCATCATGCCTGAGGGGAGAGTGAGCAAGTGGCTCTGTAGTCCTTAGTTGCCAGCTGGTTTTAAACCACAAAACCACACCTGAGCTTCGTGTCCACAACTGAAGTTCATGCAGGCAGCGCAGTACAGCTTCAAGGGTGTGTTAATTTTACCCCTTTTTCAAAGTGTCAGACTGACAGTGCCACACCTTCAGAATTATGTCCTGTCAGTTTCATTCCCCATCTGTTCACCACCAAGGAAATCTATGAGGTTTATCTCAGGCTGTCTGCTGTGGAAAGCAGTGAGGATTTATGTAGATAATGTATATATAAGTATATAACGTATATTCATGTATATAATGCATGTGCTATGAACCTGACATTAGAGTGACCAGGAAGTGCATTTTGCCACAGCAGTTCATCAGTCCCATAGCAAGAAGAGGGATCTTCAAGAGAGATTTAGGTGAGAGTCATCCTGGTATTCTACAGTTCCAATCAAGCATCCCAATGTTAGGTGTTGGAAAGATTCAGTGTTTCAAATCCCTACATCTGAAATTTTTCTATGCTAGCACTTCAATAAAAATTTTGCTCTAATCCCAATAGAAATCATTTGTTTTGTTGAGACCACTAAATATTATCACAGACCAAATTTGTTAGAATTTACAGACAGCTGTCTTTCCTACTCACTGTTATGTTTTCAAGTATGAACTACCAATATGCATTGGGAAGAAATGGGGGGGGGGGGGGTGCATGTGAAATAAACTCAGCTTCTTTAGTAGGGAAAAATGTATCATTATGAAGCCTTCTCCACACAAGTAGTGTTTGGCAGTAATATGAGACATTGGAAGTGACAGTTTATTACTTAGTGAACTTGCTACATTCCTGTGGAAAACCATGGATGACATAAAAAAAAACCCAAAACAACTTATATATACTTAGAGTTCAAAATAAATGTTTTTCAGTGCTTCTATGGGTCACCTGAAGTGAAAATTCAGACTCAAATGACTCACTGATGACTTACAAGTTTTAGTCAGCTAGCCAACATTAAAGAAACTTTTCTACAGCTTCAGCAGTTTTTGCAAGTTTGTGACAATGAACAGCAGATTTTCTGTGACTAAAATAACAAAGCTATCCATTACTGTATATTCAGTTTATGGCATATCATAAAATCTTGACAAGTTTCAGCACAGCCCACAGTATTCAACAAGTAAGTGTTTTGCCTAAGAATTCTCAGGAAAACCTTCATCATTCCATGATATTTCCCATTTCAGCTGGTGGCTTGCAGAATTTGGCCTATGAAGGGCAATTTGGCTTCTGAAGGGTCTTGTCTCTGCTCACAGATTTAATTAATCACAATGAACAATTTTGATTTCTTCTTTTATTTTTGTTCCAAAACATGTATCTTTTCTAACCTCTTAAAGAGAACAATAGCAAGCTGAGTCCCCAGAATTTCATTGTACCTCACTATATTTAACATACTGCAGAGCTGTATGTTTACAGTGATTTGGAACAAGCATTTATCTGTTTCAAAGAGATCTTTTCCCTGCACGGAGGGTGGTCAGGCACATGAAAAGCCTTTGAGATATTTTCTCCTGTCATAAGGTGAAGCTCAGTGACTACAATTGAGCACCTGCATTCGTGCAGATTACATGAGAACTTTGCACCTGGAACAGTGAGCACCTGGAGCAAGCCTCTCAATCTGGAGACCAAAAGGTGCTCCTGACAAAGCTTTTGGGTTTGTTTTGGTTTAAAGCAATGGGACTCACCCATACAGTTTTAAGTTAAGGATAAATCATTACTAAGTTGGCCATTAACTAACTTAATGCAATGATTAGCTAAAGGCAGTAAAATGAAATTGTAAAGAAGAAAAAAAGACTTTTCAAGATTGCAGCGCAGAAGAATCACAGAAGTTCATGCCTGATTGGAAAAGGTCTTTGAGATCGTCAAGCCCAACTGCACCTGTCCACTACTAAACCATGTCCCTGAGCACTTCATCTACCCCACTTTTAAATACCTCCAGGCATGGTGACTCAACCAACTCCCCAGGCAGCCTGTTCCAATGCCACTAACCTTTTAATTGAAGAAATTTTTCCTGATGTCTAATTCGGACCTCCTTCCAGTGAAACTTGAAGTAATTTCCTCTCTTCCTATCACCTGCCACTTGGGAGAAGAGACCAACAGCCACCTCTCTATAATCTCCTTTCAGGTAGTTGTAGACAGTGATAAGGTCTCCCCTCAGACTCCTCTTCTCTAGGCTAAACAACCCCTGTTCCCCTAGCTGCTCTTCATAAGACTTGTTCTCCACCCTTTTTGATACAAGAGGTAGTTATTACAAAAAGTGGAATATTTCTTATTTAAGCTAAATTGAAGTTTCATCTAAGTAATTTTGTTCTTTGAAAGTTAGACAAAATGTCCCTCTGATAGGATGTTTTCTTTAAAACGGTGTTTTCCCACACACTGTTCATTCTTTGAAAATGATAACATCTTGTGTGAAGTATGACCTGTGCTGAACAGCTGTTTCTTCTTCTGTAATCACCTCTGTTTGCAGTCTTTCATATCTCAAAGCCAATCACTGAATCACAGAATCACTAGGTTGGAAAAGACCCACAGGATCATTGAGTCAAACCATTCCTATCCATCACTAAACCATGCCCCTCAGCACCTCTTACACCTGTCTTTTAAACACCTCCAGGGAAGGTGACCCAAACACCTCCCTGGGCAGCCTCTGCCAGTTGCCAATGACCCTTTCTGTGAAAAATTTTATCTGATGTCAAGCCTGAACCTCCCCTGGCGCAGCTTGAGGCCATTCCCTCTTGTCCTGTCCCCTGTCACTTAGGAGAAGAGGCCAGCTCCCTCCTCTCTACAACCTCTTTTCAGGTAGTTGTAGAGAGCAATAAGGTCTCCCCTCAGCCTTCTTTTCAGCCTGTGCCATTTCAATCTATGAGGTGCTCACTGGCTGCCATTGCACAAATACCGTGTTATAACTATCACCTTTAAATCTCACTTCAAGCGCTGCTGCGCAGAATTGCAGTCCTAAAAATCCCTGCAGGATTCAGCAGCAGGTAACTTCAGGCACATGGTGGTCAAAATCGAATGCCTCTGTCTATGCCCAGAAACGCCTCTGTGCTCAGGACATTGCCCTTGGCAGAAGGAAAAGGCTCTTCATCAGCTACAACAATGTAGCCCAAGCCACACCAGGCTGGACAAAGAAACAGTTATTTCCAGTTATCTCTTGAAAGTAATAAGTTGTTTACAACAAATTCATCACCTTCACAGAACATGCAGAAAAGGCTTTTGTTTGATTTTTTGTAAGCAACTGGATAGAACTGGAGCTAATTTTATGCCTACCAGCATGCTAGCAGGATATTTGGTGAACTATTAGGTAAGATTACTAAAAAAACCCAGAAACTATTAACAAGCTCTAAGATTAGACAAAAGACCAGGAGTAAAAGTCTCCCATTTATTCTGTCTTAACTTAAGGTAGACTATCGAGAGATGTAATCTAATCTGTGAATTTGAAAGAAGGTAGTTGAATTGACACAAGCACCAACTTTTATGCTTACTTCCTACAAAGAATACTAATATTCAGATTAATTAAATGTCAAATATTGTTTTAATTTAAATTAAAGTGGACTTCCATTTTACCCGTATTTCAATTACATTATTGTTTTAAAGCATCATGATATAAACCAGCTCTACTAGCACGGAGGAAAATACAATTTTTACCTGCTCTTCAAATTAAATGCCATTGAAATCATTTTATCTCCTTGCAGAATATCATTCTTATTGATCTATATAAAGACACCATAATCTCTCCATACAAAATTCAGCCATACTTTATCTGCTGTACAGGTATTTGACAGTCATTAAGACAAGCACTCATAATTTATAATGGATAAACCTGAGCACACAGTATTTACTGGGTCAGTGCTGACAGAGTTTTAAGTTCCCATCTTTATAACAATCCAACAAGTTTTGTCTAATTTTATTTATTTTCTCAGTTTTTGAATCTCACCTCAGTGCAAAAATGTCTCAGAAACCCATCTTTCTATACAATCTTTCACATATTCTGGGCTGCAGCTAAAGCATCTGTCAAAAGTGTTGGCCAATGGTAACACATGTATGTCTTCCTTTTGTATGTGCCATAACTTTATTCCAGCACTCTTTATATTTTGGCAGAGAAGACACTACTCCCATTTCTTGGGCAAGAATACTGCTCCTTTTCCCATGCCTAGAAACTCCTGCTACATGTGAAATTACTGGTTTTAAGCAATAGCTGCTTATGTCATGAGACAGGAGGGACTCGGGGAAGAGGCACTGCTGGCTGAAGGAAGGTGTAATGACAGTTTTACCCATCTGCAATCCCTTCCCTCTGTTGCACACCGTTTTTCTTGAACCCTCTCAGTACTCCCACATGCTTTCCTGTTGAGCTTTTCAAGGTGCACTTCATCTTTTCCATGCTTTGGGGGCATAGCTTGCCCAAGATATACAATATTCCACTGTATTTACATTAAGAGTCTGTAATGCACTGATAAAATTCACATCTCAGGCTAACTCCATTGATTTCTTTGTTTCACTCAATCTACCAGGCACATAAGCACAGAGCTGGTTTTAGGTCTTTCCACCCTACGTTCGCAGCTGAAAAGATCTCTTTCAAACTAACTTTGCAATATTACTGAGGATATTCAGACCCTCTGGTGACAGAGAGTTTCAGTTTTCTCCTAATATTTTTTTAATGTGTCTAGGTACAAAAATATATCTAGGAAAAAAAATTCACCAGCAATGTATATTCACAATGACTAGAAATTATAGAAAATTCACACTGCCGTAATTAAGCCATTTCAGCTGATAAGAGAGGAAAAGTATCTAAGAACAAATACTATCAACAGTAGAGAATCATAGAATCATTGAGGCTGGAAAAGAACTTTAAAGTCATTGAGTCCAACCACCAACCTAGCACTGCCAAAGTCTGCTTTTTTTCTTTTAAGATAACCTAAGTATAAACACATTTTTTTTAAATGGTGGTGTCTATCCAAACAGAAGATCATAGAATCACTCACTTGAAAAAGACCTTTGAAATCAAGTCCAACTGTCCACTACTAAACCATGTCGCTGAGCACTTCATCTATCCCTCTTTTAAATACCACCAGGGATGATGACTCAGCCACCTCCCTGCAAAGCCTGTTCTAAAGCTATTAACCCTTTCATTGAATAAATTTTTCCTGATGTCTAATCTGAACCTCCCCCAGTGCAACTTGAGGTCATTTCCTCTCCTATTGCCTGTCTCTTAGGAGAAGAGAGCAATAGCCACCTCTCTACAATCTCCTTTCAGGTAGTTGTAGACAATGATAAGGTCTCCTCTCAGCCTCCTCTTCTCTGGGCTAAACAGCCCCAGTTCCCTCAGCTGCTCTTCATATGACTTGTTCTCCAGCCCCTTCACCAGCTTCATTGCTCTTCTATGCACACGGTCCAGGACCTCAATGTCTTTCTTGCAGTGAGGGACCCAGAAATGAACACAGTATTTGAGGCGAGGCCTCGCCAGTGCTGAGTACAGGAGCACAATCACTCCTCTGGTCCTGCTGGCCACACTGTTTCTGATACAAGCCAAGATGCCATTGGCCTTTTTGGCCACCTGGGCACACTGCTGGCTGATGTTCAGCTGGGTGTCAACCAACACCTCAGGTCCTTCTCTGCAGGCAGCTCTCCAGCCACTCTTCCCCCAGCCTGTGGAGCTGCATGGGCCTGTTTTGTCTCAAGTGCAGGACTCTGCACTTGGTCTTGTTAAACTTCAGTGCGTTGCCCTTAACCAATTGATCCAGCCTGTTCAGATTCCTTTATAGAGCCCTCCTACCCTCAAGCAGAGGGAAAATAAAAAGTAAATTAATAAAAAAAGTAAAAATCACTGGAATCATCAGGTAAGTCAGCTTGCTAAGGATTAAAATCCCCCTTTTCTGTCAATTTTCTAAATAAATTCATTACTAAGTTTGAGTTGAAACTATAATTCAACTGAAATTATTACAACTGGAATTCACAGTTCACTGCAGACTGAATTCAGTTTTTGACAATACTGCTAGCAATTCCCTGGTTTAATGACAAACTTGTCTTTGTGATGGTGCCTTTTCCACTTCATTTTTACTTTGTAGAAATTGATGGGTTCAGAAGACAAAAGCTTAATAATTATTTTAACCTACTTAATAATTATTTTAGCCTACTAAGCTGACAGTAGCTCTCTCCTTTTACAAAATCCCACCTCCCTTCTCAGAGGAAGATGCTGCTTTTACCTGACTGCAAGAGAAAGGGCAGTTTGGGCTAGCAGCAAGGCACAGCCACTCCTGTTAACTGGCAGAGGAGGCTAAAGGCCTTTATTTTAGCTGTTCTCTTCTCTCCAGGTAAATCCATCCTTACAGTCTATTTGTCTTTTGAGGCTGGAAACTGCTGGAGTCTATTAGTAAAACTGTTGGAGTCATCTCTTGCTATTATTGAATAAGGTACCACTGCAAAATTGAGCCCTTGGGTCTTTTTTCTCTTTTAAACTGCACAACAGAGTCAGGCAGCAATGTTCTGGGGTGGGGTTTTCTGTTCTCTGACTTCTGCCGTCATCATTATTCTCCTGCATAAATACAGCCCGGATGTTTTGCTGCCCTCTCTTCTCACTGCAGCATTTCCATTTATCTGTTGCTTGCTCGCAGAGAGAGTAAGGGAAGAACAAGGGAAAGGGTTGGGTCTTTTGCAAAGGATTATGTATTCAGTAAAAAATAAGTTTCTAATTGGAAGCAACTGATTCAGCCATTCCAGCTGATATTTCAAAGTCCCTCATTGTAAATAGATGCACATAACAGTAATAAGAAATACAATACAGTAATAAGAAATAATATATTAATAATAAAATTCCTTTCTTTCCACTTTGGCAACACAAGCTACAGATGTATCATTACATGGGTAATTTTGCCAGGAGGGAAAGTAAGACCAGCACAGCAGATACCTTTCTGGCAGGCAGGATGGTAAAGCTTCTTACCCACAGCCAGCAGTCACTACTGGGAATGGAGACCCCCCACAAGCACAGAAACTCAAGGCAGGTTCTTGTTAGTAAGAGTTCAGCTCAGCTACTTCATTAGCCAAATGTGCCCATACAAGTACCACAGAGAGATCGTATCATTATGTTAGCTTTTTATTTCAGGGTACTAGCTTGCAATTGGCTTAACAGATGTGTCTGTTAAGCCTAGAGACTAGGCTTATCTCAGTATTCCCTCCTCAGCCTGTGTGTCAGTACTCCTTTTTTTGCCCTTGGAAAAGACTTTTTCACATTAACTATGGAAGTTGCTCATCTTAATATTAATAATAACAAAATATCTCATTCTCACTTAAAGAACATCTACCTGATTGAATTTCATGTACTATCCTTTCTGTAAGTTCTATTTTGCCTAATTTTAAACTATTTCCTGAACAGAGCTTAAAGGAGAAAATAGAGCAGAATCTTTAGAAATTCCAGTCATTTAGGATTGCCGTGTTTTGCACAGTGATAGGAATCACTTGATGCTTCCATAGCTGGGATAATTTACCACAGTCCCTAGAAGTCCCTGTTGACAATCTCTTTCTAAATGCTAATATAATTACAGGTGCTTCTTTTCCTGAGCACCAGTTTACACAAGATGAAAAAAAGAAAAATCCACCACTTTGTTACCAGGAGTGAAAAAACGTGTTTCAAAAAAGAGACCATGAACATTACACATCCATCTCCAACTGAGTTTCAATGCAAATTAAGTCCATAATACCTCCCACAGATTCAGGCATAAAATACTATAATGCTGTATTACTGATTCTAACCAATACCACCTATATGAACTTCCAACCAACTGTAAATTTTCTTCTGTGAAACTTAATATTGAGTATTCATTGCCACTTTGTGTTTACCGCATATTTTTATTTTCACATTATCTTCTGACCAAAATAATGCCATAATTATTTTTGTATTTGCTAGTTGATTTTTTTTTTTCCTATTTCTTTTTAATAGTGTGTCTTTTTTTACATGAATAGGTCAGACTAAACTTATTTTTACACTATTGTGCCCTGGTCATTCTTTTGTCTTGAAGTAAATATCTTGAGCAGAAAAGCTTGTTTGTTTTCTCTGTTCTTAGCTTGAGAGGGAGACTGTTACAGACAGTAAACATTATAAACAATCTAGGCTCCTAACTTAATAATCTAATTTAAAAGACTACATAGAAACTAAGCAAAATATTTCTTTAAATGTATTTATTATAAAATTGTGTAAGACTAGTCTTTTTTTTCTGCAGTTATATTGAAATATTGAACATTATAGCCAAATGTGTTTCAGGTATACTTCCACTGCTATACCAAAATTATGCTAAAGGTGTATGTGGTCCAATAATGTAGTTTTAAATAATTATTTCTCAGCTCCTGTTAAGTGATAGTATCATAAACAATTGTCACAAAAAATTACCTTTTCTCTGACAAACAGCACCTCTCCACTCTTCAGCAAATTACGGGTTTAACACACTTTGTTTAAAATGAATGGGATATTGGACTGTGCCATCTCAGCATGTGGAGAGCAAGGTTAATAAACAGTGATCCTGATATTGCTGAATGGAATCAGCAATATTAAGTAAATCTGTCATCTATATTATGTGTGTTGGCTGCAGGCTTTCTCATCTGCCCTTGCAATAAAAATGTAGCAAAGAACATCTTAAGCTTTTAAAAAATTGAAGTACTATTCCAAATCAGAAGAATTTGCACCTAAAAATGACTACCCATGACAGATGGGCATGGAAGTTCTCTTCACATTTGAACAAATGTAAAAGGATTTGTTTGTTCAACAGATCTCCAATATGCTTATATTCATTCCCTCCCTACCCAGCAGGTTTTAGACAAGAATGAAAAGTTTTCATTGCAGTGAATGACTTTCTGGGCTAAGGATCTGAGTTTACAACATGGAAAGGGATTAGATAATGGCAATCTTTAACCACCCATATCAGAAGCAACTCTTCCTTTCCCAAAACATAGAGAGCAGTAGTTAGAAGACAAAGAATTACCAAATACCCTTAAGACATGGTGGTTCTGAAGAGAAGAGAGAAAGATGATGTCAAGAAGGAGGTATTCCTCTTGGAAGAGTAGACCTTGCTATAAATGTCGAGTAAACCATCTGCCTCATAAGACAGAAACCAGTGGAAGTCAAAAAGGCTTGAGAGAAAGATAGGAGAAGGAGAGCAAGGAAGATGAACTGAATGGGAAACAAGTCAGCCAGGTTTAAATCACAGTAGGAGTTGAAGTGTTTTCTAAAAAAAAAAAAAAAAATGAGTGAGAATTAATGGAAGATAGTCTAAAGCATAAGGTTTCTCTGCCTCTAGCGGTAATTCTTCCAAGATCTTTTGGAAAACTTTTTTTCTACAGTTGTAGAAGATGAACCTTTGATAGAACATGTTGGCCTCCGATGTCTTCCAGGCACAGGAAACTGTAGATGTTGAGATGGAAAGCCATATCAGTTTCATGTCATTTAATGCTATCCCAGTTATTAGCAGATAAGGTGCTCAGTTCAAAAAAGTACTGTTCCTAAACAGCTAAACATTAAAGACATTTCTACAGATGAGTCTTTTTCATTCAAATTTAATTTGATATGTACAACACTCTTTACACTGGAATGCAAGAAAATTAATAATTTCTCGGTAGTAACAGAATAAAAAGCAGGAAGAAACAAAAGATTTTCAACTGATATGAAACATAAACTTTTAGATTTTTTTAATAATTTTCCACTGATAATTTTATGATCCATTGAGTACCCTCTTCACTATCAGAAGAAATCCTTTAATCATTTCCCATGCAGAAAATTAAGAATTCTCTTCCAAGTCTTTTCCTTCTGTGATTCACTTTGAAATATGTTTTTATATTTCAACAAAAAGGCATCTTAAGGTCATCGTATGTTATTTCAGTTGTTTTGCTAGGTTGAGTTTTTTTCACTTTAGTGGCATTTAATTTTATATTTGTACAACATACCAAGACATCCCTATTTTGCTCATGAAAATTACTTCTTTTCATGACAATGCTATTTAAAAGCTTTAGTTTTGGTTTGCTATTTTTTTCCCACAGCTTTTAGGGCAACCATTTCACCTCCTTTTGCTTCTGTTTTGTTTCGCTTTCCTTCTCCATTGTGTCTCTTCTCCTTATGAGCACTTTATATTTTAGAAATGTAGAGTCTGAAATTCACTCAATTCTTTTCTCTTTCTGGTATCTTCAGGAACCTTTTGAAAAGTCCTGCACCGTTTTGAAAAGCACTTGAATAATAAGGGAGAAATAAAATATTTTACTTTGCCAAAGGCCAAGGCAGATTCACTGTTTTGGTTTCAGTACATTTGTAATACCTCAGATTCTAAAAATATGAGATCCTACTTATTTTGTGGATGAGATGAGCACATGAATGGAGATCTAATGAAAGAAAATAAAATCAGGTTACCAGTATAGAAAAAACATCAGATCCTTCCCACTTTATTAACATCATCATCTTAAAGGACAACAAGAAAAATGACAAGACAGGACATCAGTATAATTTTCTACCATTGCACCCATTGAGTCAAGGTTTACTCAGAGTGACTCTTGTTTTAGCCACTTTCCAATCAGACTGCAACAATTTATTATGTGGTGCATGATCATCACAAAAAAAAACCCCTAAAACTGACACAGTGTTTGCCCTCAAAGAGCGTAAGATGTTTTATGGGTACAACACAACTGCCTTTGGCAAGATTGTCCTGTTCTCCTGTTCTTACTTTGAAACATGATACCTTTAACTTTTAAATGAGCTGTAGTCTTCAAATTGAGTTCTGCTAGCTGTTGGATTGCAGAAATATCAGGACAATTATAATCCACGGCAAAAAGTATTTCTGAGAGAGCCTCTTTAAATCACTGGAAACAGAAGGTAAGCAATGTTAAGAATTTCTTTGCCAAAAGAAAAATATAGAACATGTGTGAGAAAGATATTTTTGTCTCATTTAAAGCATTTATTTGAATACTGTATCGACTACATCTCTTTAAACTGCTAGGACAATGTACTGTGCAAATTTTACCCTTCCAAGTGAATGCTATATAGTTTTTCATTACAGAAATACATACATAAGCATTTTCTTAAATGTCGTTTCTAAAATTCACTCAGTTAATTTCTAACTTTTTTTAATTCATGTTATTGAATAAATAATCCATGAAAGGAAGTAGCTTCTCATCCTCCGTGTCGTCTTGCTGCAGATCAGTTTGCTGCAGGCAGGACTTGTTCTTGGGGACATTTTTCTGCTACATGGCAAGATTCTTCCAGTTTTGTTCTATAAATAAGGTCCAAGAGCTTAATGTTTCTGGTTCAGTTTAAACAGTTCACTTCAGACAACTAAACACAGTAGATTTTTTGGGACTGGTCCTAAACCATTCATTTATCTCACAGCGATGGTTCCTTCTGAGTTTAAGAACCTCCTTTAAAAATCTCACTCCAAAAGCAGGGAATTTATAGAAAACTCCTCTCTGGACTGTTTATTTTGTTATATTCAATATGATTTATGGAATAAGGGAGCATATATTTCTTTTCACAACATGATTTCACCAAGATGGCATTAAGGGCATTGATTTAAGGGCTTTCTATGACAAAGTGTCCCGCCTACTGGATGAGGGAAAGGATGTGGATGTAGTCTTCTTGGACTTCAGTAAAGCCTTTGACACAGTTTCTCACAGCATCCTGCTTAGGAAACTGTCAGCCTCTGGCCTGGATGCGTGCACACCCTCCTGGGTGGAAAACTGGTTGGATGGCTGGGCCCAGAGAGTGGTGGTAAATGGAGTTAACTCCAGCTGGAGGCCAGTGACAAGTGGGGTTCCCCAGGGCTCAGTGCTGGGTCCAGCCCTGTTCAATGTCTTTATCAATGACCTGGATGAAGGCATCGAGTGCACCCTTAGCAAATTTGCGGACGACACTAAGCTGTGTGGAAGTGTCGATCTGCTGTAAGGTAGGGAGGCTCTGCAAAGGGATCTGAACAGACTCAACCACTGGATTGAGGCCAGTGTCATGAGGTTTAACAAGGCCAAATGCCAGGTCCTACACTTGGGGCACAACAACCCTGTGCAGTGCTACAGACTAGGAGAAGACTGGCTAAAAAGCTGCCCAGAGGAGAGGGACCTGGGGGTGTTGGTTGACAGCGACTGAACATGAGCCAGCAGTGTGCCCAGGTGGCCAAGAAGGCCAATGGCATCTTGGCTTGTATCAGAAACGGTGTGACCAGCAGGTCCAGGGAGGTTATTCTCCCTCTGTACTCGGCACTGGTGAGACTGCTCCTCGAATACTGTGTTCATTTCTGGGCCCCTCACTATAAGAAGAATGTTGAGGCTGTGGAGCGAGTCCAGAGAAGAGCAACCAAGCTGGTGAAGGGGCTGGAGAACAAGTCTTATGAGGAGCGGCTGAGAGAGCTGGGGTTGTTTAACCTTGAGGACGCTGAGGCAAGACCTTATTGCTCTCTACAACTACCTGAAAGGAGGTTGTAGAGAGGAGGGAGCTGGCCTCTTCTACCAGCTGACAGGGGACAAGGGGCAATGGCCTCAAGCTCCACCAGGGGAGGTCCAGGCTGGATATCAGAAAAAAAATTTCACAGAAAGGGTTGTTGGGCACTGACACAGGCTGCCCAGGGAGGTGGTTAAGCCACCATCCCTGGAGGTGTTTAAGAGACAGGTGGATGAGGTGCTCAGGGACATGGTTTAGTGGTTGATAGGAATGGTTGGACTCAATGATCCTGGAGGTCTTTTCCAACCTAGTGATTCTGTGTTTCTGTGTGATTTTGTGATTGATATAACTAGGCCTTGCTTCTCAACATGATAAAGTCCTGCAATTTCCAACCTCATCATTTGCTCATCAGAGACCCAACTGCATTTTGAGGCTGGCCTTAGACTGAAAACTTGGACAGTAATGATTTTTATGAAACACATCAGAAATTCATTCTTTCACTCCTGATCTGTGAAACCCTACATGCCAGGATCTAGTTTATCAGAGCTTGCAAGACTTGCTGATGTAAAATTAGCCCTCTTCTGAACTACTCTGCAAGAGACACTTTATTTATTTACACCAGACTACGGGCTTATTATGCCTCCAGTACATTGGTCACTTGAAAAAAGTACACAAATCTGTTCCTCACATAGTATGATAAATCCTGTCTATTTGTGATGCCTGACATATATATTTAATTGTGCCCAGCAGTGTGTGGGTTGGCCTGAACAGCTCCAACTGGAAGTACAGAAGCGGCAGAGACAAAACCTGTGGAATCAACACTGAGCTGCAAAGATAATTCTGGGCTTCCACTGCCTTTCAGCCCCTTCTCCTCTTTTCAGCAATCTTCTGGAACTGATGTGACCCTGATCATCTGCTCCTCACAGCCTCTCTAAGAAAGACAGAAAGTCAGTTGTGGTTGCTTGCAGACTATCAAGAATACCCTAATGTGAGTATTATCTTTCATTCAGGATGGTATTATAGTGTGAAACAGATAAAAAATAAAAATATGCCTATAAAGCAAGTTTTGGGGTTTTTTTTTGTGAAAATGTAAGAGACATACATTAGTACATAAAGCTTTAGCCAACCTATTAATGCCTTTACTGCTCAAAGAAGCTGGGACATGTTCCTAGGGACCTGCTACGTTCATTCGCATCACTGCACGTAGAACATGCTTATGTTGGTGCCTGCACAAGCCCATGTTCTTAAAGCAGATACAGCCTCTGCAGCTCTCCCATCAACTCATTTTGAGGAATTCAACCCCACAATGTCATCTATGAACGGCAGAAGTCAGATTTCACATTTTAATTCCTCTCCTTTGTTTCCATCATCGCATTCTGCAAAGCATCAACTTCTAAAATTCATTTATTTGAGGTCCAATCTGTTAACATGAGTGAAACAATTGTGTCTGGTTTTAGAAGCTTATCACAAAAGCATACTGAATTTTCCTTATACATGTTACTAAGTATTTAAAATATGATTTTTTTTCTCTTTCTCTTACTGTTCATAGTCCATCTAGCCAATATTCAAAATCCAATCACAAATTCAAGAGGCTTATGTTTTTAATTATTTATTATAATTTTGTCTGTTCATTAATGTACAAGCAACTACTTTCTTCTTGCCTGGAATCTTTCTCATTGCTATCACATCTATTCTTATATTTTTCAAGAAAATATAGGAGGCCAAGTTCAGAATGCAGCTGGAATAATTTGGCTTTTATGCCAGATCTGAAGATACTCTTTTGTGACTGTGTTAGCAGAGGAAAATTGTTCTTTTTATTACTGTCATACATTGCTCATTTCAGTCCTTCATTATTCTTAGACTGTAGACTCTTTTCTTACTGTCTTCCCCCTTTCATTAGCTGCCAATCATCCTGTTTTACATGGAGCCCAGATGGTCTTAAACATCATAATTAGCACAACTAATTCCTTAATACCTCAGCTAGAAAAAAGACTTCAAGCACATTCAGCAGAAATCTCTTTCTTTGTCTTTTTTTGTAAGAAAAACTCTGAATCTGAAGAAAACTGCATTTAATGGTCATGTGGTACTTCTGCAAAGTACCTTCCATGTTTACAAATGCTTCCTATGCTAAGATTAGCACTTGCTGTTGAAAGCCTTCTGGTAACTTTTCAAAACTCTATGGAGTGGGAATAAAGATAAACGCAGGAATAAAGATTAGTGCAGGAACAAAGAAAAAATGGAACTGAATGCTGCTTCCCTGCCCCCACCCCTGACCCACCCACGCCACCCCCCTGCCATAGGGTGAGTACAAGGAGGCATTTTTTTCTTTAAAAGCAAAGTCAGTGGAGACAGAACATGCACAATCACCTCCTACCCTGTGAGGTGAGGGATCACATACCTGGGGACAGGCATAGCCAGCCCCTGCTATCAGCAAGAATCAGCAAGAATCCTGATACAACAGTCCAATTATTTTCCAAGAAGATGAATTACAGCTGCTGCTCTCACAATCCTGCTCTCCAGCTGACCTGTACTCATTATATCATTATATTAGTAAAACACCTTCACATTCAAGGCTACCCACCACCTCCCCCACTCTGAGGCAAACAGCTCCCAGAACAACTCCTTACTTCACCAGACATCATGGTTTGACATAATGACTTCAGTCATTCAAGCTCCACCTAAAGCCCTACCCTAAAGGTACAAGTTATTATAAAAGTGTAAACAAAGGGAAAAGTTGTGAGAGGAAAATGTCATTCAAACCTTTGGGATCAGACAGTGGGTTGGACCTCATCTCCCCTGCCCCCACTAGAATGTCACCTGGAGTAAGACCTTTGTGTTATGCTTTCCAAATATATATGTAGTAACACGAAGCTAAGTACTAGTGTATCTCTCTACTTTGACCTTAACTACACATTTCTTACCTGCATATCATTCCTATCTGTGCTTGGGTGCTTGATCTTCAATATATCTACACAGAGTATCTTATCCCCAGCCACCACTGAACCCTTATTTATTCACAAGCTGTTATAATAAATTAATCTTAATAAAATTCACTTGTTTGCACATATACAAGTCTAGGAATCTTACTAGCTGTTAAGAGGGATTTAAAAGAAGTCTCTGATTCAAACTCACCAAGCTAGACAAGATTGATTGTCTTTGTGAGAGTGCTGATAAGAATCTAACTGAAAAGGTATGTAGAGCAAGCTGGACAAATATTAACTGCCCCTCCATGATTACTCAGTGTACTGTACCCTGGCCAGCTGGCTGACATATTTTCATCCTTACAATATTCTCAAATAAAGGGTTAAGCAGATTGGTATACTCCCCTTTCTGAAATCTCTTATGTTTTCAGTGGGTTTGCATAACACTGACAATACACTAATCCATTCACATGTTTTCAGGGAATGGGAGAAAAACCTAGAATGTCCCCAACCCTAGATAACAGTCAGCAGCAGCCTCCTCAGCACGGCACTCAGTCTGTCCTGGAGGTGATTCTGCAGGGCCATTGCTAGCTGGGTTTTCATGACTGAATGTAACTCCTGAAAACATCTGAGTCTGAGTTGCCCTGCTCAAAGCCCACAGAAGCAAGTAATGACTTTCATAGAGCTTTAAGCAGAAATGCATTTCACTTTTCAAAAAGGCTTCCCAGGAGAGAAAAACAGAATGATTTTACATTTGGACTTTCAAGATAAGTTTCCCTTAGAAACAAAGCAGTGAAGAGATTCCTATTTCTTATTGCAGATCCACAGTTTTCAACAAATCATATATAGGCTATGGTCTTTTGACAACTTAACAACTGAGCAAGAAGAAATCATACTATACTGCAAACAACTAATGTTAATACATACCCAGTATTACAGTAGCTGCAGTTCTTAGTGAAATGTTACTGTCTTAATACTAAGGAAAATCAGAGTGAAGACAATAAAAAGGCATGAATCTGTATATAGACTCACAGTAGTTTCCAATTACCTGTATCAAGTTTTTTGCCATGTTCCTGCTTAACTAGCTTGCTCCTGTCTTTGGCAAGCCTTTTAATAGTTTTGATACATTGCTCTTTTATGCCTCTGCTCCATTTTGCGTATGTGGTATGCCTACACTCATCCAGAAACCCTTCCACAATCCCTGCATTCTCTCCACTTGATGAAGTCGCCCTGCAATAGTTTCTCCTGTAATGTAGAGGAAAGAGCTCTGTGTTGCTCCAGTTCAACAGGGTCTTGGGTGCCTTGTGTGCTGTTTGTTTTTAAAGTCACTGGAACATTTCTTGTTTTACCATCTTGTCCTTCCACTACACGACTGCACTTCTGTTTTACAGCCATTTTCAACGGGGGAAAGGATCAAGCCTAGTTCTGCAACTGATGATAGAGCATTTTAGATTATATTGGAAGAATGTGCATATATGACTATAAATGCAGGCCCAAATAGCTGCTATATTTACATTTTTATACCAGAGATTTGCTTCGAAAATAAAGGTGCACTTCAAAAGTGTGATCAACAAGGAATCTAAAAACCTATGTGAAGTCTCTCATTAATGTTAGAGTGTTTTGAAATAAACTCTATTATATATTTTTCAGTCAGTTGCTAAAGCATTTCCTGAGGAAATTATGATTTTACTATTACAGAAACTTAAAATCCAATCATATAAATTGAGCTATAATGCATAAATCAATTAAAAAACTTCAAAAAATATACTCAGCAAGAGGAAGGCTAGGAAAGATGAAAAGAGAAAATCTTGCAAATACAAATCTCTTTGATAATGAAAATTAAAAAGAAGCAAATAATTATGGCAAATTAAGGTAGAAACTGGATTAAATTGAATTAAATTTAATTAATGCAAGGACACTGCTAAAAATCAGCAGAAGTAATTTTTTACAAAAAGAAGCCCACACTCCCAAATCCTGCCATAGTCATAACACAATATGGAGAGACATGAGAAATCAACAAATCAACTGAACATCAACAAGATCTTTGAGAATTTGATAGCCAAGACAAATGACAGATGGCTGAATTGCAAAAATGCAGACATCTTGCTTCTTATGTGGAGCAAAGCTTTTTCCAAATTTTCTCAAAACATGGTGGCTTTATTTGCTGAATTATTTTATGTCATGTCCTGCATTTGAGAAATTCATAGCAAAGAAGGAAGGAAAGTTGCCAATTTCAGAGCATTCCTATATTTTAAAACAACAAACCCCAGAATCTCTAAGAGTTTTTATTTCAGTTCTGCAGATGGAGAAACTGAGGAACAGACGGATTGGGAGTGCTTCTTGTGCCATGAGAAACTCCCTTTGAATTCAGTCAACAGTGAACACCGATTCGGTGATAACAAGATTGCACAGCAGAGCTAACTATTGGAGTTAGAAATGGGATCTAACAGTTACCTCAACCTCTCACTTCAAACTGCAGATCAAAACAAATCTCTTTTCTCAAAATAAAAATCTGATAGCTTTTCAGAATCCATTCTCTGCTACTCATTGGATGGGGCTTTATATCCCAGAATAATATCCACCAGCCTTTTGTTTCTTAAAAATAATAATTTTCTGACTTGCCTTTGCCGTCAAAATGTGAGATGGACCTAACTCTTGAAAAAGAAGTTCTGTTAAACTGCACTTCATTTTGGCTGACTTTGGAGATTTAGATGTAGAAAAAAAGACAGGTTTTGATGTGTTCTGATGGTGTTTGCATCTTCAGAAGGATTTCCAAAGGCCTGGCACAACCCTTCTCTGCTGCTCAGACCTGTGGTATTTCCTGGTTTAGGCCTTTTCACCAACAATTTATGGACTAAAACAATCCGTACTTCTAGAGCCAATAGGTTTAACTGAAGCACATATCTACGTTGTCTTAGGCTCCCCATATAACCAACACCATGGGATGTGTCCAGAACTAAACAGAGGCTGTCTAGACCTCAGTAAGGAAAGCTTTGCATATAAGACTACACTGCAATTCAGCTCCTAAAAGGAGTGGGCTTTCTGAGCTAGTATCACTGTTCTCACACCTCTGCTTCACCTCACTGGGTCATTACAGAGCTCTCAGGCTTGTGAAGATGCATCTGTCAGCCACTCTGCCAGATGGGTCCAGAAACAAATTTACCCTACGTTCCAGCTGCTAAAAGGCACAGAGCACTCCTGGGCGAAACAAAGGGAAATGCCGCTGAAAGACGTGTGTCATGAACATTGAGTTCCCAGTACCAGCTGTTTTACTCTATCAATCTGCTCATACTATGCCATGCTGTTTGCTAATGCATGCAGGCATAGCTAACTCTAGAACCAGATGTGAAAGAATTTCTTGCCTCCTATTGAAAGAAATCCTCTGACCCTGAAAACTCTATCAAAATCATTAACATTTATTAAACCATCTATGCTATTTAAGGCCTTTAAAATATTTCCACTCAGTTTTTGTTTACATTTGAGACTACCTAAACAAAATGCTTCATCTTGGGTTTGGTTGGGGATGTTTCTGTGGGAGGGTTTAGGGTTTTTCTTCATATGTTAGAAATAGTGAGTGAGATTCAGCTCATTTATTTTTAATCATATAAAAGACACATTGCTTTCAAAAACACATGCTTGAGATGATTATTTATCCCACTGGTTTCAGGAAAGGATAGATTGCTCCCTTGAAGACCTACTCCACTGGCTGCTGGAGAAGCTTAGAAGCAGAGTTTAGATTAGAAAAATAGCAAGGAAAGGTAAACAAAGGCCTACATTTCATAACAAAAAGCAATTTGATTCACAACTTCGTTATTAAAAATCTGAAATCATGTTTGATAGCAATTTTATAGCTCAAAAAGGAATGAGTATCAATGAGGAAAATCCTTTTCCATAAATATTATTTATCTAAACTAACTGGCATTTTGCAACAAACTCCATGTGCTTTAGTATATAAATATCTCAAACTTAATTCTAAGTTAATCAAGCAATTTATAGCCATGCCCAATCTAGCATTAGCAAAAATGTAAGTTACCTGAGAAATTAATAGGTTTACTACAGCAGACAGCTTTTTTTAGCCCCTTTAGGCTCTAGCTTAACATTATAGCTTAAAGTATATGGCATAATCTTTTAGCATGCTAACAACAGATCATGGTTTCCCTCATGAAAAACTTATTTTGCTGAGTTACCACATTTTTATTTTTTAAATATCCATACTAACAAGTTGAAAAGTGAACGTCACAAATAATAAAACATTTTACTAACTCAGTCTGCAGTGCTAAAGAAGTATCACTGAGCCTCATATTCCCAGTTTACAGGATGGGAAATGAGACAGAGAGCAATTGAAAGATCCACTTCCTCTAGCCCCTTCCTTCACCTTGGAGTGCTGAGCGCAAATCTGTAGGTAACATCACTGCCCAGGTCAGCAGGGCAGTCAGCCCTGGATCTCTCCATCCAGGGTAGACAGAGAGAGCTGAATGCCAAGTTGTAGAGAAATGCCAAAATGAACTGAAAATAGTGAAGACTTCTGGAGACTAAAACAAGACTTCTAGGGATCATGGCAGAAATAAAACTGGTAATATTTAGGATAAGCTCACTTGTAAGCACTGAGATTTATCAGTTATTTAGAAATATAAACAAAGATGAAGTCATGATTGAATGACAATTTTGACACAGTTGTTCCAGGGAGGATGGGTTCTCTTTACATCAATATGGATGTAAATAGAAATAACTCAGCTGGAAGTTGATGGCACCACACTGATCTTAATTAGGGACATGTTTATGCAGAGGGTATTTTTGACTTATGAGGCCTATGTAAGGACCAGGAGCTGACATCAATAAAGGGGGCAAAATAAAGGTGGAGTTCTGAGAGCATGTTGCTTTGCATGGTTCAAAGTAAAACAGTAAACAGTAGGAAAAAAGTGTCTACAGGAACTAAGAATAAAGGCAGCAAAAAAAAAAGTACACAGAACTCTGGGAGACTAACAGACTCTAGAAACAAATGCATGTTGATTTTCCTACAAGTCATTGCAACCACAAAGGAGGTCAAGGACTATGCAGAAGGCTTTTGTAGACTACATAATAATATAAAACAGTGGTAATTCACATTCCTGTCAAAGCTAGTTTTCTTCATACTAGGGAAAAGAATGAAAGAGAATGAACTGCAACTTGCAAATATCACAGCAGATATTAGACATAAGACATCTAGAGAATAAGTGTATATATATTATATTTAGCAGTTTCTGCAGACTTTCCACAGGCAGTTTTAAAAGAGATCTAGACTGCATATTGATACTTAGGAAATTTAATTTGAATCAGATAAATTAGCTACAAACATAAATACATTAATTAAACAGAATCAAGTCTCTGAGTGGACAGTTTCATTAAAAATTAAAGCGATATCAATATGGTATGGCATAATTAATTTTCAAGGTAAATTAAGCAAAACAAAATTAAGGCTGTATTAGTTCTAAGAAAAAAAAAACCCTGAAGATGTTGACTGTAATCTAAGCAGTCAACTTTAAAAGTTACTCTCTTAGTGTCATCTTCTAGTTTATTCTCTGGACTTGCCTGTATTAACCCAGAAAGAATTTTAATAATGTATGAAAAATCTCAAGTCAGATCTAGAATTTTTGATGCATGGCAAATTCCTAGAAAATTAATAACAAAAATCATAAGGGATATTCAACTTATGATCTTTCTTTTCCACAGGATAACAAAGCTAGAAACAGAAGATTCAGGTTCATGAAAACAGTAGTCCTGGAAAATATGTAGTTGTGCATTAGTTGTTAAAATCAGGTGGGACACAACCATTTCTGTTATGAGATGCTCTAAACTGGTGCTTCATCTGAATTTGCTCTATGTAATTATGTTTTCTGAACAGTGACTCTTTGACTTTAATATCAGCTACACATTTTTTCTTGCAATTAATTGGAAAAAACAAATTAACTTCTTTCCCTAGAGAATTTCCTTTTATTTACATTGTCCTTTTGATAAGATTACCTTAATAGACCCAGTCAATATACAAAGCTATACAATTGGCCTCTTTAAGGAAGACTGGTTTTTATTTCTCTAACATTAGTGTACAGTTAAAATGCTTATTTATGGCAATTTACGTAAAATCTGAATCAGACTGACTTGTAAGTAAAACAAAATATACTGTTGCTCTGTGTCCAAAGGTTCAAATGAACAGCAAGCATACTTACAAATGAGTCTCTCAAATGGCAGTGGAGAAGAAATTTTCAAAGTCAGCATGTAAATAAATTCACCATCAGTCAAACTTACTTCAAGAGTCAAGAACAGGTAGTGAACAGAGCAGACAGCATCACTGCCAAACATTGCAAATTCATAATTTATTCTAGTTTCACACTGCTTAATCTATTTCCCATTCAGAATAATCATAATAAATAGTACTTCATATTTTTAAATAGAATTCATTAAGTCATTTGCTCATGGATTTCAATACAACTCTATTGTACATACATTTTTGGCAGCTAAAAGCACTCCAAGTTTTTCAGTAAACTCAATATGCAGTTAACAAGTTTAAAAACTGTAATGTTTCACAATGTATTAAAAAGCAGGTTTATGTGTAGAAATCATTGATAAAAAGCTGCAAGGGACTTTATTTGACTTTCTTTTGAGACAGGAGCAAGTAGGTCACTCTTATCAAAAGTCTGTTCCTAAAGAAGTCCAGTGACGAAGAATCCATGTCCTCCCAAGACATCCCATGCAGTTTATAAAAGTCCCTTACAGTAATGAAGTTCTCATACAATTCTTTATTTTCTCTTTGAAGTGATTTCTCACAAATCATGACTTCTACATTTCTCAGTGTTTTTTCTCTAAAGTGAGAAAAACAAATTTATTCAACGATTTTATTTTGTAGAACTTCTGCCTACGAATATTCCCTGGACTACTCATTTCTCTGGACTACCCTGGCTCACACATTCTAGTCTAGATATCATTAATAATGTCTACTTAGATGTAGGAAATATTCGCATATATAATTGTCTAATTTTGGTACATGAGATTGGAAAAAAATCTGAACAAGTTTTTTTCTTATGTAAAGTCTCTTCCTATTTGAATTATGTATGAATAAAATTTCAAAAGTTCGGCAAATTTCACATTTTTTACTGCAAGCAAAGCATGAGCTTATTTATATCCATACTGTTGCATTAATTTTTCTTTTTCTATTATAGCAGAAAAGATACATATGCAGTTGGTAAATTGAAAAACCTACTGATATTTCCTCCCAGCAAAATTTACAGCATTCAGATATGCTTGGTTTTGGTAAACCAATTTCTAATTTTTGTGAAATTCAAATTTCCCGGATTGTATTGTACTCTACTATGTGTGAAGAAGTACTTCAGTCCAATCACAGTAACATCAATATCATCACTGCTAGTCTGAGAGGGATCAAAAAATTAACGCTTCTATTACAGGCCTTTTAATCATGTCCCTCACTTGACACACATGCAGAAACATGTATTGGCCCTACAAGTTTAACCACAATATTTGAACCAGCTGGAAGCTTGCAGAATTAACTGGTTCTTGGATCTACCTTATACTTAAGACAAGAAGAATTCCTTGCCTTGCTATGCCCTCCTCTTGAGAGATCTTCATTACAAAACCCACAAAAACATATTGCTAAGCCACTTGGCTGGAAAATGTATGTTCAGGTTTTTTCTCCTCATGTTCATTTTTTTTCAAAGAACTTTTACTGAGACCTTAACAAATGCGTGTTTTGTCACCCCAGGTTTCTCACTATTAATAAAAGGAACCAGATAATTTAAAGCTAAATGTCTTGTTTCATCAAAGCGCCGGCTATTCTTACATGTATAATACTTGAAAATTGCCTAGGCAACCTGCATAACTACTTAAGACATGAGAAGTCCTCCAGTGAGACTCCTGGCTCTAACAGATTGCTGTTAGTCCCTTTCCTCTTTGAGCGTGAGTCGCAGATAGCCTTGCATCTGTACAGTACATTGCTCACTCTAGAGAGGGCAACTCTGCCCCTCACCTTCAGCCTGTGGACAAAAGCCAGTCAAGGCTAAATCTAGCCTTATGAGGTTAGAATCTTTATATTTCTCTTGCAGGCAAAGGAGGAAGATACATTCCTCTTGTGGATGAGTGAGAGTTGCCTCTTAGGAAACCTGAGCCAGTGAGCTCAAGCAAACTAAAGGTAGCCTTCGTGGATACATTCCTGTCTCCACTAAAGCAAATTATGGTGAACATATCATCCCTATCTCTCACTCCAACGCCTTGTTAAATATGGGAGAGTTATTTTAAAGCTTTCCTTGCCGGATTAAGCATTTTCCGAAAGTCCATTCTCAGGCAACCGCTGGCAAATGAATTTAAATCACAGGCTTTATTCTGAAAACTGGGAGCATAGTCAGTTCTGTGCCACTCCATGTCACTGATACATTTCCATATTGATGAGTTCAATTTACAACTAACGCTCCTCTGTTTTTTAGCTCTGTTTATAACCAGAATAAAACCATCTTGATTTCTTTCTGTCTCATCTTTGATAAAAGATTAAATTTTACTGTAAAATTATATCCACATAATGATCATTAGTGAGACAAACCCAAATATTTACTCAAGCAAGCTGAGCCAAATCCAGTTGAGGACCACAATTATGTGGTCAGGTGGGTGAAGATTTGAGTGCTGGCTAATTTACCACACTCTGATGTATACATTTTAACCATGAAGCATCTTGGTCCCCAGAGTGTGACATTGATCTGCATAGTCTCTTACCTTTGTGTTTGCACAGATATAACTATTTTCAGCAGGAATGCAGTACATTTACCTGGTTAGGATATTCTTCCAGAAGAAAAACAGAATCCAAATAAATTACTTTTAGAATTCTACAGTGTTCAATTCAAAAGTAAGAGCAAAAATTCACTTTTTAACAAAAGCAAGAAGATAAGCCTGGAATGCAAGGTAAACAGAAAAACAACCCACCCCCCATAAAAAGTACTGTGGCTGTTTTCTGCTCTCAAAACAAACCACAGCTATAAGTGTTGACATTTGCATTTTTAATTTACATTATCAAATTAATATTCGTCACTCACAGTCAAGATAAATGCCACATAAAGTCAAATGAACAAGTTACAGTACTGAATTAGAGCAATCTAAGATGAACTACCTTAGAGAACAGGGATTAAAATTAAATTAATCTTAGGAGATAATAAATTCAATTAGATTCGATATTTTATTGGAAAAAAAGTCAGCAGACTTCTCAGATCTTAAGCAAAGACTTTAGAGCCTGAATTAGGTTGGCAGTGTTGTCACCAATCTGAGGGTTGGTTTTTTCAGTCCAGGACTTTTAAATAACAGACAAATAATACATAGAAATAGAAGTGACTTTTCAATCCTGCATAAAAATCCACAAACAATATCACAAACACCATCAATGACAAGCTCTACTGCTCCAAAATAAAAAATCCCTGGAGATACAACTGTGACTTTGTATTCTGTAATATTCTTTTAGGTTAATTATATTGTTTGCTCGTATTCCACTTCCTTTGCCTCATTTTGGCTTTGGTGAAGTTTTACATTAGTCCTTGTGAAGAACAGGAATTTTATAACTAAAAAGCATAAAAAGGTTAACAGAAACTTTTCCTTCCCTGTTCCCTCCCTCAAACTAGTATTCTAAGAATATTGATGATGCAGATCAGGGAAGGAAGAGTGCCAAAGGTAGGAATAGTGAACAGACAGGGAAGGTTGTAGTCAACAGCACCAAACTTTAGCAAAAAGCTTCCTGCACCATAGTATAAGTAAACATTTGAGTAAAGAATGTTTGTCAGGAGAAAAAAATTATAATAATAGATAAAACTGAAAAAAAAGTTCTGACACAGGAGCTGGATAAAGAAATGAGTCAATGTCATTACAGTCCTGATATATATATATAATTCAGCATAAAATACCGTTTGAAAGACTGGGAAAAAAATTACCAAGATAGCTTTTTTCCTAGAGCTCTGGATAAGTTATCAATAAATGTAAAATCTGGGTGGTGAATTGAAAAAAACAAGGATTTATTTTATCATTAAATATCATCTTCTGGAGGGCACTTTTAATATGCCTCTAATAAACCTCTGAAATCCACAAAAAGCAGCACAAAAATAGGCAAGTGGGTTTGAAGTGGTTTGGAATTGGTCTTTTTAATAAGTCTTATATTACTTTAGCTTCAGCTTCATGACTGGAGACTCGTAATGGTAGAGGTTGGTACAGAAAAAAAATGAAATATCATCCTAGTTCTGAATATCTGTGTTCTGCTACTAAACCATAGGTTTGTGTTCAAGGTGTTTCTTAGCAGCTATTGTCTTTGCTCAGCTTAGTTGACAAGTTCTCCCAAGACTTTGCCAATCATTGTTTGACAATCCTTTGGTTCCCAAGTCAGGATATTATTTAAAATCAAATAATCAATAAAAAAAAGGCAAAAATAGTAGCTTCTGTATAAGATACTTGGAAACTGCTTTGAAACAGTGCATTTCCCATTTTTAAAAAGCATTAATTCCTGTATTCTTATGTCAAAGTTCAGTAGAGTCTACAGACTCTACATATTTTAATGAAAATTAGGTGTTCAGCTGCAAATATAAATGTCTCTACAATGTTCAATTCTCTACAATATGTCTAAATGACATAATTTTCATCAGCTTATCCATATATTTATCTCCACACTTGCATTGGTGAGGTAAGGAGTAGAAGATATGTTGTAAAGCCCTCAGACTTAAGGAAGAGTTCTCTAGAATACTGTTAACAATTTTAAATGGCTACTTTCTGATTTTTATCTCAAAATCCTCACATATCAGATGAAGGATAAACCAAACATGTGATACGATATAAAAGTAAAGAGTGAACAGTCATGGCTTGCCTACAGAAGACTTCAGGGTTACCCAAAACACATCTACAGTCACCTCAGTCCTTGGAAAGGTCAAAAGTTGCATATATAGCCCATATGAGCTGTTGCATGCACGCACAACATATGGCAGAAACTCTTTCAAAGAAGCCAAAAAATTGAATAAAATTATGCAGTTTTGAAGCTCTTTAAAAATAAGAAGTATGGCAAACTAAATAACTCATCAGTATTTGGGACAACAAACACCAGAAGGAGCCCATGACAAAATTTGTACCTTACTGCATTTTAAACAAAGATCAAGATAATTAGCTTGCATGCTAAATACATTTTCATTTTATTTCAGTAATTTCTTAAAAGGAATAAAATTATATTTGTTTATCTCAAACAATTACCAAATTGCATAAATTGCTGCTATGTTATTTTTTAAGCACCATTTCAGTCCCAAGCATTAATTACAGGAGAGAATGTTATGTTTTTGAACCAAAACTTTTCCTACAAAGGGAATTCATGTTTCGTAAGTTTTCTGGGCAGAATTAAAGTTACACAAACACATCACTCAACATTTTTTATCATGTCATATGCTAGATTTATCCTCACACTCACTTCTTGTGCTAACTGGGTTACTTAAAAAGTCAGATGCTAAATTATCAGAAGTATTTTCAAGGAACGCATTTATCCCTACCCCATCACTGCAGTACCTAAGTCATGGAAGATTTTCATGTATAGAAACATGGTTTCCCTATGGTCGCCACATGTCTCTTATACTAGGTCTTGATTTGTGCTTCAAACCGTTTCTGTCTGCAAACACATACCGCAGTTAGGGGCTCTTGGTCCAAACTACTCGTCATACTCAGACCCATAGCAAGACCACCATTTCTTCAGCCAACAAGAGGTGGTACCGTTACAGATTACAGCTGTGAAATTTCTTAAATCCTATACACCATCTTTGTAAAGGCATCTGAAAATGCCGATACATCTCCAGTATTATTTTTAAAACATACTGGCACCCAATGCCTCAGGGAACACAGGTGCCTTAGCATTTCCAAATTAACCTTGCTTGAAACTACCTTGCAAATTTTGCTCATCTGATTTCCTTGATCTTCTAACATGTATCTGTGACAGTGTCTGGGAGCAAGCTCTAATTTGCCAAGTACTTGTTCAGGATATCTGCAGGATGATCTTTCCACTCCTGGAAATGTTAATTGAAGAGCTAAACTACAAGCTTTGTAAGGAACAAAACATTACCAGCTTTTTTTTTTTTTTCTAAGTGCCACTAATATATGAATAGCTTCTGTTGAAAGGAAATTTGGAATTTACAGCCGGTTTTAACCAATACAGGTTTCCCATGGGTATTATTTAGCTTCAATTGTTGGAAACAAATTAACAATATAGTGTGGGACGGAGCTAGCATCTGCGCATTCACTTATGGCAAACACTCTGTGCTTTGGCATATGATACACCAAAACATTAATTCTTACATGATGAAATCTCAGATCAATCAAAGCATTGCCTACATGAGCTCTTACTAACAAAAAGAGAGGGAGGAAATAAAGAACCGTAAAAAGAGGATAACTCTCTTTTCAACTGAAAGCAGATGCTCAGGCTGTCTAAAAAATAAGAATTCAATTTTGTAGCAACAAAACTGAGACCACTTGAAAATGTTCAGGGAGAGAGAGAGAAAAATCCTCAAACACAGATCTGACAAGCCTCCTACGCTTGGCAAGACACTCATGCAGCTGTCTTGTGCTCCTCCTCGAGCATAGCTGTATCACAGTTCTTTGCAGAGCAGTGACAGGACCTCTCTCCTGCTCCACATCAGACGTGATCTTGAGTAGCTGGGTCTAACACAGCAGGCCTGACATGGCCTAGGCAGGACCAACTTTCCAAGGAGGTCAGCTAAAAGGCTGAGTGCCCTGTTCTTACAGTCCCTTGTGATAATGTAGCTTTTTTGAAGCCCCCTATGCAAGTCATCTCTCCCATGGCATGAGCTATTCCTGGGCCCCACATGTCTCCAGAGGAGAGGTCTGCGCAACTGGAAAGTGACTGCCAAAATATTGCATTTAGTCCATGGATGAAGCCACTACCTAGGACATGGGAGATCCTCACCACAGCCCCTGAGGAATCTCTTTTCAGCCCTCCTAAACTCGGTGTTCTGCATCCCCAATGAGCATGCAGTACCTGTACTGAGTCCTTCTGGATGCTGTTGTGTACGTTTTGACTAAAAATTACATTTCTCCCTGAGAATTCTCCCCTGGAAAAGTTTTATCAGAGCAAATACATCTACAAAGTATTTCAGTTTTGACCAAACAATGATTCCTAGTGATAAGTACAGCTCTCGTGGTTGCATCCTAGTGCATCAATGTATCAATTGATGGGAGCCTTGTTCACTGTTTATGAAAATGAAAGCATAGGCAGGAACCCTTTCTGTCAGTTGTCACAATTAGCAAAAAGTGTTCACTGAAGAATATTTCTGGCAAGTTGTCAACCAGAAAATTGAAAATCAGGAAGACAACCTTTATCAGACCTAAAAAAACAAGTGTAGCATTCAAGCATGCTTAATGTAAGGCTTGTTTTCACTGCATGCAGCTGATCCACGTGGCGTAGAAACAAACAGAAACAGGTATCTGTTGAGAGATAAAGAAAAGACAACACTAGCTGACAAGGGGGAAGGTATTACAGGAGTTTTCAGGAAGGTCTAAAGCATCCAGTTTATCTTGTATTTCTGGATATGACTCACAGTGGAAGTCCTTCCTTATCTACCCGTTTTTGCATATCTACTGAAGGAATTCACCTTATACTTGCTACAAAAGTGTTTCAGTCTCCAATGAGCACAACAAAGAATGCTCAACTGGAAAAGACTTAATGAAAAGCCACAAAAGTTTGTAGGATTCACCATGTCAAATTGGACTCTTGTTCTAGCAAGGTCAGTGTACTTCTACCAGAGAGGCAGTGACAAATAACTTGACAGAGGGAAAAAAGCAGCACATCTGAACCTAGATTTAATGGGATGACTACATATCAAACTTGCATTTAACCTCCAGATTTCTCATTGACTTTTTACATCACTGATAAATATTTTGAGGCATGATTTTAGATATTATTTTTCTAACATATATAATTACAGCAAGAGTATCTTACTGAGGAAAAGAGCTATAAAGAGTCTTCATGCTGAGAGTATGGGACATGTTAGGAATATGTGCAATTTGTTATTTGTAAAATAACAATCCAGATGAAGGCAATCTAAGACCTCTTCAGATCTATACAACTCTTCTTTTATTCCTGGCAGGGCTGTAACAAGGAACAGGACAAGACATGCCTGTTCTGAGATGAGAGAGAGGGGATGCCAGATAATTACAGAAGGGTAGGATCAAAAAATGGAGAGACTCTCATATTTCAGACGCATACCAGGTGGGGAATTTGGAGATTATGTATTGCAAGTCAGCAAGATAGTTTTAAAAAAGATTATTCTACAATGTACATCTCATGAAGAACTCTTTCCCCAAGAAATCACTTTAAAAATATGACTCTAGTACTGCTTGAGTTTATTCCAGACCATTAAGGTTCATAAAAGTAGCTAGTGGAGCTAAAATAGAACACATTTTGCATTTTATTCTGAAAATATGTGTTTAGCAAATAGTTTTTAGTGCACAGGCAGTAACAGATAAGGTGTGTGAATGTTGTGGCCCAACCCAATGATTCCCATAGCATCTTTGCCAGCCATGCAGTTCCATAGCTGGCAAACAGCCAAATGCTTTGTGGTGGATTGATCCACCAAAGCTACTCTATGACTCCTTTCTTCAGCCAGACAGGGGAGAAAACATAATGAAAGGCTCATGGGTTGAGGTAAGGACAGGGAGAGATCACTCACCAATTACCGTCATGAGCAAAACAGACTTGGCTCAAGGAAATCAGTTTAATTTCTTACCATTCAAATCAAAGTAGGGTAATGAGAAATAAAAAATAAACCTTAAAACACCTTTCCACCACCCTTTTCTTCTTCCTGGGCTTTTCTTTGCTTCCAATTTTCACTACCTCCTCTCCTGGAGTGGTACAGGGGGACAGGGAATGAAGTTTGCAGTCTGTTCATAATGTATTGTTTCTGCCCCCTCTTCCTCCTCAGGAGGAAGACTCCTCTCTCTCTTCACCTGCTCCAGTGTGGGGTCACACCCGCAGGAGAGGGTCATAGAATCATAGAATAACCAGGGTGGAAGAGACCCACCGGATGAGCGAGTCCAACCATTCCTATCAAACACTAAACCATGCCCCTTAGCACCTCATCCTTCCGTCCCTTAAACACCTACAGGGAAGGTGAATCAACCACCTCCCTGGGCAGCCTGTTCCAGTGCCCAATGACCCTTTCTGTGAAAAATTTTTTCCTAATGTCCAGCCTAAACCTCCCCTGGTGGAGCTTGAGGCCATTCCCTCTTGTCCTGTCCCCTGTCACTTGGGAGAAGAGGCCAGCACCCTCCTCTCTACAACCTCCTTTCAGGTTGTTGTAGAGAGCAATGAGGTCTCCCCTCAGCCTCCTCTTCTCCAGGCTAAACAACCCCAGCTCTCTCAGCCACTCCTCATAAGGCCTGTTCTCCAGCCCCCTCACCAGCTTTGTTGCTCTTCTCTGGACTCGCTCCAGAGCCTCAACATCCTTCTTGTAGTGAGGGGCCCAGAACTGAACGCAGTACTCAAGGAGCGGTCTCACCAGTGCCAAGTACAGAGGGAGAATAACCTCCCTGGACCTGCTGGTCACGCCGTTTCTGATACAAGCCAAGATGCCATTGGAGTTCTTGGCCACCTGGGCACACTGCTGGCTCATGTTCAGTCGGCTGTCAACCAACACCCCCAGGTCCCTCTCCTCCAGGCAGCTTTCTAGACAGACTTCTCCTAGTCTGTAGCACTGCACAGGGTTGTTGTGCCCCAAGTGCAGGACCCGGCATTTGGCCTTGTTAAACCTCATGCCACTGGACTCAGCCCAGCGGTCCAGCCTGTTCAGATCCCTTTGGAGACCCTGCCTACCCTCCAGCAGATCGACACTTCCACCCAGCTTAGTGTCGTCTGCAAACTTGCTAAGGGTGCACTCGATGCCTTCATCCAGGTCATTGATGAAGACATTGAACAGGGCTGGACCCAGCCCTGAGCCCTGGGGAACCCCACTTGTCACTGGCCTCCAGCTGGATTTCACACCATTTCCCACCACTCTCTGGGCCCGGCCATCCAACCGGTTTTCCACCCAGGAGAGTGTGCGCCTGTCCAGGCCAGAGGCTGACAGTTTCTCAAGCAGAATGCTGTGAGAAACTCTGTCAAAGGCTTTACTGAAGTCCAGGAAGACCACATCCACAGCCTTTCCCTCATCCAGCAGCCGACTCACTTTGTCATAGAAGGCGATCAGGTTAGTTTGGCAAGACCTGCCTTTCATGAACCCATGTTGACTGGGCCTGACCACCCGGTTCTCTTGCATGTGCTTCATGATAGCACTCAAGATCACCTGCTCCATGACTTTCCCTGGCACTGAGGTCAGACTGACAGGCCTGTAGTTTCCTGGGTCCTCCCTGCGGCCCTTCTTGTAGATGGGCACAACATCAGGCAGCCTCCAGTCCAGTGGGACTTCCCCAATCTTTCAGGACTGTTGGAAGATGATGGAAAGGGGTTTGGCCAGCACATCTGCCAGCTCCTTCAATACCCTTGGATGAATCCCATCCGGCCCCATAGACTTGTGAGTGTCTAGTCGGGCTAGCAAGGCCCTGACCACCTCCTCTTGGATCACAGGAGCCTCATTATGCTCCTCTAGCTCCTGGGTTTGTACACAGATGGAACAACTTTCTTTACAATTAAAGACTGAGGCAAAGAAGGCATTAAGTACCTCAGCCTTTTCCTCATCCCCTGTCACTATTGTTCCTTCTGCATCCAATAGGGACTGTATGGTCTCCCTAGTCCTCCTTTTACTATTTATATATTTGCAGAAAGATTTTTTGTTATCTTTCACAGACTTTGCCAATCTGATTTCTAGCTGAGCCTTAGCCCTTCTGATTTTTCCCCTACACAATCCCACTTCCCTCCTGTAGTCCTCCCAGGAGGCCTGTCCCCTCTTCCAGAGCCCATAAACTTTTCTCTTCCTCTTGATATCCCTCAAGATCTCTCTATTCAACCAAGCTGGCTTTCTCCACTGCTGGCTTTTTTTCCAGAACATGGGGATGGCTTTCTCCTGAGCTGCTAGGATTTCCTTTTTGAAGAGCTCCCAGCCCTCCTGGGCTCCCTTGCCCTTGAGTACTGTCTCCCATGAGACTTCGCCAACCAGCCTTCTGAAGAGATCAAAGTCTGCCCTCTGGAAATTTAATGCTACTGCCCTACTAACCACCCTCTTCACTTCACCTAGAACAGAAAATTTTATAATCTCATGGTCGCTTAGTCCTAGGCGTCCACCTACTGCCACATCCCCCACAAGGCCTTCTCTGTTCTCAAACAGCAGGTCCAGGAGGGCACCCTCCCTTGTTGGTTCATTCACCAACTGTGCAAGGAAGTTGTCTTCCATGCACTCCAGGAACCTCCTAGACTGCTTCCTTTCTGCTCTATTGTACTCCCAGCAGATATCAGGCAGATTGAAGTCTCCCACAAGAACGAGAGGCATTGATCTAGAGATTAACCCCAGCTGTTTATAGAAGAGCTCATCAGCTGCTTCTCCTTGGCTGGGTGGTCTGTAACAGACTCCCATCACAAAATCTACCTTCTTCTGGGCTCCTCTGATTTTGACCCACAGGCACTCAACCTTCTGATCGCCACAATCCATCTCAACGGTGTCTAAGTCCTCCCTTACAAAGAGGGCTACCCCGCCTCCTCTCCTACCCTTCCTATCCCGCCTGAAGAGCTTGTACCCCACCATAGCTACACTCCAATTATATGAGTCGTCCCACCACGTTTCTGTGATGGCAACGACATCATAGGCTCCTTGCCCTATGACAGCTTCCAGCTCTTCCTTCTTATTCCCCATGCTGCATGCATTGGTGTAAATGCACTTCAGCTGAGCTGCAGAGCCTTCAGCTCTCTTAGAGGGAACAGAGTTCATTCCCAATTGCCTGGTAACTGGAGTAGCTAGCTCCCGAGTGCCTGTATCTCCCTTAGCACCCCGAGGTGTGTTCTCCCCCACTTTCTGTGTGGTGAGGTACTGGTGGTCCTCACCAGCACACCCTCTCCCAATCACCAGTGCCCCACGTCCAGGCTTGTTCCTGTCTAGCCTGGGCTCAACCCCCTCCCCCTTCACATCTAGTTTAAAGCTCGATTTATGAGCTTAGCTAGGTTTCTCGCAAGGGCTTTAGTTACCCTAGGAGACCCACATGTCCCGTCCTTATCAAGAAAGCCTGGGGGTGCGTGAGCCATCCCATGATCAAAGAAGCCAAAGCCCCTCTCCTCACACCAGGCTCGGAGCCAGGCATTAATCGAATTCTTCTTCCTGGCTTCCCGCTCCTCTCTATTTAGCCATGGGATGGAGCAGAATACTACTTGTGCCCCAGAGCCCTCCATCACTTTCCCAATGGCCCTGAAGTCATTCTTGATGGTTTTGGCCTTTTCGTTTGCTAAACCATAGTTACCAGTTTGGACTACTATCAGAGGATAGTAGTCCGTCTCGTGGACCAGGGAAGGAAGTTTTCTAGCTACCTCCTTCACTGATGCCCCCGGGAAGCAGCAGACCTCTCTGTGGAGCAGGTCCGGTCTGCAAATGGGTCCCTCTGTTCCTTTTAGGAGAGAGTCCCCTACAACAATCACCCTCCTCTTCTTCTTGATGGAGGATGTTTTTATCTTTTTCTGAGGATGGTGCAGCCTAGGGAAGGATTCTAGGCTGTGGGAACCATCATCATACTCAGGGTTAGATTCCACCTGCAGAACCTGATATTTGTTCGCCAGGGGGATCTGGGGCTTTGCTGTCTGGGTGAGGGGAGCAGGTTTCCTTCGTCTGGCAGGAACTTGCTGCCACTCCCCATTTCTTGTTCCCCCAACCATGCAGTTTGCAGGTGGATGATGTTCGGGCACACCAGCCCCAGCAGGCTGCTGAGTTGAGTCCTCCACAAACTTCTCCAACATGAGTCCTTCCTGTGTTCTTCACAACCTGCTCCAGTGTGGGTCCTCCACAGGGTCATAAGTCTTGCTAGCAAATCTGTTCCAGCATGGATTCCTCTCTCCATGGGTCCACAGTTCATGCTCCTCCACCGTGGACCTCCATGGACTGCAGGGGCTCAGCCTGCCCCACCATGATCTTCACCACAGGCTGCAGAAGAATCTCTGCTCCATCACCTGGTGCACCTCCTCCTCCTCTTTTTACTGATTTTGGTGTCTGCACAGTTGTTTCTCTCACATATTCTCACTCCTCTCTCTAGTTGCAGTTGCTGTTGTGCAGGGCTACTTTTTCCCCTTTCTTGAGTACGTTGTCACTTAGGTGCTACCACTATTTCTGGCTGGCTCAGCCTTCACCGGCAGCATGTCTGTTTCAGAGTGAGTTGACATTTGCTCTAGTGGACATAGAGGAAGTTTCCAGCAGTTTCTCACAGAAGCCACCCCTGTAGCCCCCCTACCCCCTCTACCTTGCCACGGAAACCCAGGGCATACCCCCATCAATATCAGTGCTTTGTCTGGCTCCAGAAAGAGCTAAGAATCTCTTAAGAAGCAGCACTTCTTAATCTGTCATTACAAAATGAGAGAAATTAGAGAATAAATTTGTGAAAAAGTTTTTTTTTCAATGCATTTTTTTCATAAGTATTGCCATATTTTACTTGTTTGGGGAGGAAACTACAAAAAAGATGAAAAGAGAAATTCATTCTCAGTGAGGAGGAGCATAGGAATCAAAGCTGTTTGGGAAAGAAGATGCAAGAATCAAGCTGCATTTATTGTGATGGAAGACACTTTCAGCAATACCTCTTTATGTACCTCAGCCTTTAAAAAAAAAAAAAAAAAAAACAAAGAAAAGAAATAGATGTACAAATAACAGCTTTATGCCTACCTATAAAATTTCTACATTCTTTTTTTCAGTCAAGAAGAAAACAGGAGTGGAAGCAGGAGTGGCAAGAAGAGAAGAGCATGATACACTAGGTAAACCTAATCCCTGTGTTGAAGTTGTGCTACCTGTGGCAACATCAGCAGCATTTCCTTCCTTAACTGGTGCTGTGACCCATTGTTGAGCATCAAATGTCCTGTGCTTTTTCCCTATGCTGCCCCATACGCTCCTTGCACTGTGACACAAACTAGGCTTAAAAACATCCCCAAACTGAGGAAAAAAAATAGCAGCTTACCAGCTACAGAGGACAGTATGCTAGGTTTGAGCTGAATAAAGACATTTTTGAACAAGACCATTTTTGGAAGAAGAAAGGGAGGGCAGAGGGGAAATTTTTATCCCTGAAATGTGTCCTGCCATTTCCCAGGCTAATTAACAGCAGTTTTGCCAAGTACATTACAACTTCACAGATCAAACTATTGTCCAACATATGTAGAATTGCAATCCTGTATTTCAAATTTATCAAAGTAGTAAATAAATGGAGTCAAAAGGTTTCTTGCTCATATTAAGCAATAACTAAAGAGCAGAATTTAGCCCCAGGACTATCATCAGACTGCCTTCATGATTGCTTCCTGCTGTTGCTTTTTGAAAACCTTCTTGTACAGCAAAATATTTTAAGAATCATCATGGCTCTCTTGGAGACAGCAAGCCATTAGCTTTTGACAGGAGATAGTCTGGAATAAAACACATCAGCCGCAATAAGTAGTCTTCTTCGAAGACATATCTTCTTCCAAGACATAATGGCTTCTACTAAGAAATTCTTCAGTATCACTGAGGTTTCCAAACTCCCTATTTTCCCTTGCACTTCAGTACCCATCTTTCCTACTTTTCCTTCATACACTGAGGCCCTCTAAATTGTGTTTTCAAGTCTTTTAGAACATATTTCAGGTGATTTGAAGAGAGATAGGTTGAAAAGATAGGAAGAAATTCAAACTTCCATCTTTCAGTAAATACGTACAATTCTTTCATTTTTTTCAGAAAAATAAATACTTTCAAATATAATTTTCCTAAATTGTGAGTTTGTTTGGAATAGAAATGTTGTTATTTTTCTTTGGTTATGCCATAAGAGAAAATGTAAATTAAACAATTCTCATTTCAGATCAAAATATAAAAGCCTTCTTCTGTTAAAATCTTTAAAACTGAAATATAAATAACATTTATCTACCATTAGTCTTCAAGACCACATTGAAAATTTTCCTTTGCTAACAGTTTTTCTCCACTATTTATACCCCTTTTTTCCTTTTTGCAGATTAGAAATTACCTCAGAATGGCAAACATACATTATGGTACTGAAATGTTAGCTCAGTCATGGATAAAATATTTCATTCAGTCCTACTGTGTGCTGATGACCATTAAGAGCCTCCCCACCATACATACACGTCATCTTAAAACTTAATATTCCAGGATCAGCCTTTTGCAAAACAGTATTTTGTAGCACTTGACTATTTTAAGACAAAATCATCCTATTTACCAGAAGTTTGCCTTAGAAAGGATATGGAAACCAAGCACAAGCTCTTCTAACTGCTGGTTTTGCACACAAAAGTCACCCAGGAGCTCCATCTCTGTGCATACTGCCAACCTGTAAAAGTCAAAAGGATGCAACTTCACTTGGCATTTTTTTGTTTCCCTGGGGCTTCAGCTCCACAGTGATGATGCTAGAAATAACTTTTACCCAGAGCTACTTACTTATGCATTATTGTAACTTTCTAAAACTGTGAGATCAGGGTTCTGTGCCTTCCCACTACCAAATCAATGTCCTACTTAACAGACAGAAGATCAGGTAATTGTGTTGCAGTGAATGAAGAAGCATCTAAAATCAAATATTTATAACAAACATTAGGAAGAAAAGTATTTTTGAAGTTACAGAGAGGAATCCACAAAAACATAAGACTTCTCAACCCTCATGCTTTGTGAAATCTGCATTTTCCTGCAGTCTTCATTTCTAAGCCAGACCAACATTAAATCCACGTTTAATTCTGGAGCCTTATGCAGTATGTCCATTCTGAGGAGAAACAGATGATACTCAGCTATTTCTTTGATATAATCCAAGTAAAGTAGACACAGTTTTTTATTCAAAACAAAAAGTGATCTTGTACTTCCACACATAGGTACACATACTCACATACCCAATTTCTTTTATATGCTTATATACTCTTTCCCTAAGAATCTTCTGTCACTGTGAATACAATTTTCTCATACAGTGCGACCACCACCCCACTACCAAGTTTTCACACCACTAAATAATTAATAAACATTAACAGCTCCCAGAGGTTACAGGATTTGGTGGACTTTGCAGTGTAGTACAAGGCAGCAGATATTTCTAATATTCCTTTTAGCAGGGAAGCAGCATCATTCTGCTCCAGGACTTGGTTACTTACGAAGGAGACGTGTATTTCCCTTCTGAAACTCCCTAAACCCATATGGATGTTGCTGTTAGTATAAGCAACCTTGGGAGCTGGATGAGAGAGCTTGCACTTGTTGTCAAGTTAAAATTAGCATTGGCAGGAAAGCATACTGAACGGGACGGTTACTTCCATTATTACCTTCCATAAGTGGTGTACCCTAAAGCTGAAGAGTCCTTGCACACAGCTTGTGACAGGTAAGCAAGCACAGGCCAGGACTTATCCTGGAAGAGACCCTAGAAGAGGTTGGAAGAGACCCACCGGATCATCGAGTCCAACCATTCCTATCAATCACTAAACCATGCCCCTTAGCACCTCGTCCACCCGTGCCTTAAACACCTCCCTGGGCAGCCTGTTCCAGTGCCCAATGACCCTTTCTGTGAAAAATTTTTTCCTAATGTCCAGCCTAAATCTCCCCTGGCAGAGCTTGAGGCCATTCACTCTTGTCCTGTCCCCCATCACTTGGGAGAAGAGGCCAGCACCCTCCTCTTTACAACCTCCTTTCAGGTAGTTATAGAGAGCAATGAGGTCTCCCCTCAGCCTCCTCTTCTCCAGGCTAAACAACCCCAGCTAAATAGGGTTGTTGTGCGCCAAGTGCAGGACTCAGCATTTGGCCTTGTTAAACCTCATGCCATGGTGGATCAACCACTTCCCTCCAGCAAGAAGTTCTCAGCTCTTGCACATCACCTGTATTGCGTTAGCCAAACAGTGTGTCAAAATGTTTTTCGGTTAAGTTATCAAAATTCACAGTCAGATATCACTAACACCTCGCACATCAGTACTTTTTGCAACAGCTACTCCTGAGCCACACACAGTCCATCAGACAGCTATTCAGATATCTGAAGAAGAAGCTAAAGCATGTTGTTTTCTGAACAGTTACAAAACAATATTGCTACCACAGCAAATCATCTATGAGGAAAGACACGAGTATGCCTCTGAATTACCAAAACTTCTGTATATTGGCTCAGAATTTTACCCTTCCCTCAGAAGAAAATATGTGCTTCCTGTCTAACAAAGCAAGGAAACTCAGTGATCAAATGTTAACATGAATACAAGAGACTGAAACTGGTGCTAAATTTTATTTTTCAGTTGGCTCACAGTTCTGATCTACACCAAGGGCATGCTCAAACACATCGAATCGCCATTTAGAAGGCAAAGTGAATAAGGTCCTTAGAATTTCAAATTAGAGCAGAAAACACCATAAATCATACAGACAAAAAAAATCTCGATCTTTTACCTCCTTGAGGTAGCCTTAAGTACATGCTTGCTGAGAAAGATTCAGACTTAGCACTGTACTTGCAATCACAATATAAAAGCTTCACCTCTTGAGATAATTTCATCAAATATGGTATCAAGTAATGTTTCGCAACACACCTTGCCATTTGCATGTGGTAAGAATGCAGAAGGAGTGAGGAAACTTTATTTTCGCAGTTATGTTATGATCATTCGCATGAATAATTTGTGACAATTTGTATTGATTTTGAAGATGTGGACAAAAAGTACCTTTTGAGAACAAGATTATTTTGTCAATTACACCCATGTCACATACACAAAGAGCTGTTGATACTGAAGGGGAAATCATGGTTTTCATATCTTTTATTTTTCATAAATAGATGTTTTCACACATAATAGAGCATTGACATTATGGTGAGAAGGTTTTTAAAAGTTGTATATAGATCAAAATGTACCGCAGAATATAGACGTGAAAGGGAAATCTTATTAGCTGTTAAAATTAGCTGGCTGGTCAAACATTGCTGGGTTGCTGTTATTCTCCAGAATCTACTTTATGAAAATATCCATCTTTTCTTTTTTCAGTTTCCTAGATTAGCCTGTCACTATACGGAATTCCTTTGAACATTCAGCAAAGTATATCATCAGCTACTCCTTTCACAAGCAGTAGCTCTCATTTTAGACTCCATTTTAAAATTGTAGCTTCTCAGTCCTAAGGAAAAGTTATTTCTTGTAATTTGTTTCTATTCCCATTAGACACTGTAAGTCAACCTTAAAATTCCCAAGTATCCTTCCCAGAGCAATATTAACATGCCCTGCTGTGCTGAACAGGGTCTTGGAACAAAGTTGGGCATTAATTTCCCTTGTGTTAGGATACCTGTTAGGTTTGTTTTGGTTTAATGCCTGAAATGGTAATTAAACACTGGAAGGGTTTTCATTCTCCTAACTCTCTGATTTGATTACATAAATCTTTTGGGTGATGATTGAGCCACAGCCTTTGATTTCATTTGCTGGTGATACGTGCTGTAAAAGTACTTTTACTTACGAGTTTTCAACTTGTTTTCAATTTCAAAGCATGTCTTCATTTTTCTACTGTGGTGACAGGTCATCTTCATCCCCTCTCAATGTCAATTTTCATCCATTTTCAGATATCCATTTTCAGCATGACCCTGCTATCTCCCTTCCATAGTGACCTGAATTCAGCTAAAGGAAACTAAAACTGAAATATTTACATGGTGCAAAGACTTAACCTGCACATTTATTTGGTTGACAAAATTGTGACTGCTGCAGTAGGCTCTGTTTTTTGGGCAGCATCATATGGCCACCGTTGCCTTGTATTTATGCTAGACAGTTGCCAACCTACTCAGGGAGGTCTCATCATATTCCCACCATGTTCTTGGTGGCTGCTGTCACACACAAGGCAGCTGAGTCCTTTTCCTGACAGATAGATGTAATTAAAAGATTATTCTGAATCAAGAAAAGAAGGCAAACTTCCAGTATTTTTCAAGAAACAAAACAAGCCAAAATACTTCAATTCAGCCAGCTGAAATATTTCACCTTTCAATCTATCACTCTGGCAATAGATGTACTTGCTATATTTTAATACATACCTGCAAGACACAGTCAAAAATAAAGCACATGGATATTAGCCAGGAACAATGAATTTATTTGACAGATTAGATGTGTTATCACAAACCAAAATTGTTTTGCTGGATTCATATTTTTTTGAAGAAAATACCCCACTGGGAAAAAAATGGCCAAAATTAAAAAGATTATGTTTGATTAGGAATTGACTGATTGACTGATTTTTAAAAATTGCCATTACAATCATTCTGACTGTCATTTACCAGCTTCAAAAGAAGTGCTGGCTCATATCAGTCAGAGTTTTCCTTTTGTATTTCACTGGACAAAATTTTCCCTCTAACCTTTCCTCCAAATTTCTTGGCATGTTGAGATATTGCTCATTCACTTAGCTTGGAGTTTCTCAGAATCTCTATCTCTGTCACCTGGTTGTCTCACTATTTCATACGTTTCAAATAGCTTGCTACTTGTGCTGTGCCATCTTATTATCACACAGCCTTGAGCTTTCACTTTAGAGCTCTTTCTATTCAAGAACAAAAAAAAAAAAACCAAACCGAATTTAAAATACATCACATTTCTCTGAGGAGGTAGGACACAGAAATGGTGGTCATTTTGGTGTGCATTGAGCTTGTTATTCTTTTATTAGTGTGCGTAGTTAGTAACCAGAACTTATCAGGGAGCAACCTTAATCAGCCTTCAAAGCAGCACTTTGAAATCAATAATCCACATTAATTTGTCCTTTCTTGACAATGTGCCACAGGTATCATGGGTTGGAGGGAGAGACAAGAAAAAAAAAAAAAACTTCTCTGCAATCTTTCAAAAAAAGAGTATAGTAAGGAAAGATTAAATGTATCTTACTTTTCCTTTTTTCTTTTTTTTCAGATCACAAGATTTTCTCTTAGCTGGAAACAATACAAAATCTGACTGTTCTCGCAATGTGTGAAACTTGGTCTTTTGGCCTTGTCTGATATCAGCACAGAAAAAACACAGAATGCTACTCTAAAAATTCCATGTCTGTTTGTTCAATCTAAAACAGTTAAAGTGACAGCTTGTTAGCCACCATCAGATGTTAAACAAAAAATATTTAAGCCTAATCCAAAACAAGATAGCATTTCTCATCATTAATCTCCTCAAACTAGGTGAAGCTACACGAAGATTTAGTTCTCCCTATTCACAAGCAGTAGAACATATCTGATATTTTTTACATTTGAGTAATGATGTATAATCTTCTTTTAATATTTTATTTATACTGAATATTGATTTCCTCTTCAGTTTAATACATTCTGAATGTACTAGCAATGAAGCACTGGACAGTTTTCTGTATTTCCACAACCTCATATTCTCAGGACCATAGGTGAGATGTGCTGCTTTTGCATTACACTAATTGTATTTTCTCTCTGTTTCTAGACTGCCTCTGCCATAAAATTAATTACGTAAGTTATCTCTCTTACAGAGTTTATTTGTTTTCATGTGGTTAGGAGGAAACCATGACTTTCATTAAACAAAAAAGAAAAACTGGTATAATGTTGTCTTGGACAGTAAGAAATAAAGCACTGCAGAACTGTGGCTGAAGACAAAAGAAACACTTTGTGGACAACTTGGTTTTTAGAGGGTAATGTCAAACCTAGGCAATAGTTTTCTTGCTTGAACAAAGACACTTTTGATGTGTAGAAGACATCTAACATTAAGAAAACTGAAGAACATCTGACACACATGGGTTTCATTGGAGTTTTTCCCCAGCTTCAAAGACAAATGAAACCACTATTATTCCTTGTGGAGCAATTCTAATGCACAGACATGTAGACAGTGGTAAGTCCCCAGGAAGAGGGAGATTTGAATAAGGTGTCTAGTTAAATTTTACACCTAATTCTTTTTTTGCGTTCTGCATTAAAAAGTACTCAAAATTAAATACAGGTGTTGTCTAGCAGCAGCTGTAGAGTATGTAAATGTTAAAGATAAAATTACAGAGGAGAGAGAGATGAGACTGAAACAGCCCTTCACACTCTAGTTAATCTGGTACCCCTACACTGCAGAAGTCTGAGATTTCATATATATTTTCATTAACAAAGATAATAATGTTAGAGCAGCCATTTCTATAGTACCAGACTCCACTGCCTGAATTTCACAGCTCTACTCCAAACAGCAGCACCAGTGACAGGCTGTGAATGCCTCTGACTGTCCAGATTTGGCTTGGTATTGCAAGATAAATGTTGGAGCACTGCATTCATCAACCTAATATCGAAATTATTTGATGTATTTGACTATATTAACAATAAAGGATGCTGAAGTTATGCAGAGAGCTAAATCTTTGCAGTGTTTCCACAGTAACTGTAGTGACAGCTATAGGAGCAAAACTCATTATTTATTATGGTGTGCCTAAAGGGCTTTTTGGTCCAGTAGGACCAAACTGGAGCATATTTCTGAAAAAAAATTGCTGTGCAACAAAGGCATCAAAGTTGTTAATGATTTTGTATAAAGTTACCAGGAAGTTGTCTGCTAACCAGATCTGTCCCCAGTGAAGATAATAAGAGCATTCCTCCAAACCAACAACAGCAGAAGTGGGGTAGAAATATATAACCATTAGGAAGACAAAAGATTACAGACTGAAAGTTCAATTTTACCATAAACTTACCTTCAGCAAGCCAATGAGGTGTAGCTGTGCCTTGCAATGCTCACCTTCACAGGAAAACAGAGAAATGTACTGAAATCATAGGACTTTATCAAAGAAAAGCATAGAATCATAGAACCATAGAATTGATTGGTTGGAAAAGACCTTTGAGATCATCAAGCCCAACCATACCTGTCCACTATTAAACCATATCCCCGAGTACTTCATCTACCTCCAGAGATGGTGACTCAACAACCTCCCTGGGCAGCATATTACAATGCCTGATAACCCTTTTGGTGAAGAAATTTTTCCTGATGCCTAATCTGAATCTCACCTGGTGCAACTTGAGGCCGTTTTCTCTCATCTTATCGCCTGTCATTTACGAGATCACCCACCTCACTACAACATCCTTTCAGGTAGTTGTAGATAGATAAGGTCTTTTCTCAGCCTCCTTTTCTCTAGGCTAAACAACCCCAGTACCCTCCGCCACCTCTCATAAGGTTTGTTCTCCAGCCCCTTTCACCATCTTCATTGCCCTTCTCTGGACACACTCCAGCACCTCAACATCCTTATAGAGAAAATGTGTCATCATCAATAAAATGGGAATTTTTCCAGTCAAGTGCCACTAAAATATCCAGCCTATTCAATCTTAACATCCTTTGCATAAATCCAGTTAAACTATGTGCTAATTCACTAGTTTCTAATTTGCCAAATATTTATTTTAGTCTGCTTACAAATTATCCAGAAAAACAAGTACAGCACTGTTTTTAAGCATGTCCATTTGTCCCTTTACTGAAATGGAACGTGATTACTCCCCTCCATGTAATGAATATGACACAGGTTTTCATCAGTTTTGTCACAAGTGAAGTATTTGAAGTTTTCTAGCATTTTCTTCAAAATACACTCTGAAAATGTATACTCTATCATTCACAATCAATAAATATACAATCATCTTGGAAATTCACACATAGAAAACATTACACATAGATGATTAAACACACGCTAAAAATATACTAATGGTTCTGCTTAACTTCCAGTATTTTTAAATGCTAAAATTCTTTACCATGCACGGACACAATAAAATCACTTTGGCATGTAGGCGGATCATGCTTAAATTATATTTCCACAGCACAGACAAATATTACAGATATAGTAGTCAAGTATGATATTGATTATAGCTCTGGAATTGTTCTGCAGAAATCTAAACAACACCCTTCACTGTAAAGGAGTATAACAAATCAAGTTGTCAAACTACATAGTTCAGAAGCAATCACTGTTGGTGCAAGTTTCTGACATAACTCAGTGTTGAGACCAAGTGTTGCCTAATGTAACTTTACGTACGGTAAAGAGAAAAGCCAGAGCTTTCCTTATTCAGAATCAGCTGTTAGAACACTGTCTCCTGCCTCCCCCAGAGTGTGTATTAGTACCTGCTCAAATACAGCAAACACAATGCCAAAACCTGACTTCAGCCAGATCCTTTCATTTGAGCTTATTTTTTCAAGGTTCTTGTTCATCACCAACGAACTTTCTTTAGTTCAAACTACTAGGATTTCTTAAATATTCCAGAAATGTCTGTCTGGGTGATTCTAGTTCAAACTGCAGTAGTGATCTGCGTCAGTCCCAGGTCATTGGACTCTTCCCTCTCTTGAGGACAGTAAGATGACATTTCCACGACTAGTCATACAGGTTTGTTTGTCCCATCTGCTTCCCTCATATAAGCCGCATCTTGTACAGTGTTTCTGACTCTGCTGGTGCTCTGCCTGTCCATCCTTGTCTTAAAGGGGAAGCAGAAGTCCTTGAAACACCTCTTGAAGTTTTCATCCAAAAAAGCGTAAAGGATTGGATTGAGGCTGCTGTTGGTATAACCCAAAGCAATACAGAAGTAATAGCTGGATATAGCAGCAGTGCTGTGGGACACATCTCCTAGTGCTTCAACCAACACAAAAATGTGAATAGGAGTCCAACAGATTATAAAAACTGCCACAACCACAAGAACCAACCTAGTGATGCGGCGCAGATTTCGATCTTTTTCTCGAGACCCTGAGAGAAGCCTCACACTTTTAAGGCGCAGGATCATTAGAGTATAGCAAACAACTATAATGAGAACTGGAATAACAAATGCAAAGACAAAGACACAGATTTTCATGAAGATGTCCCACCACACGTAATCTCTGTCTGGAAATTGCAAGGAGCATTCAGTGCTAGCAGTGTCTAGGAATGAAAGAAGCAAGAAAAAGAAAATTGCTTTATTATTAGATATTCTAAACAATGTAATTATCATAGCATAAGCTAGGAAAAGTCATTATCAGATAATGTGATAATAATAAATGGAGTTATCTTTAACCACTCCAAGTAAACCTTTCAATTACCATTGGTTTTATGCAGCTGTCTCTAGAAATTACTTAGAGAGATATGGGCTTTTTAAAATACATAACATTGTATGAAATCTGTTTCCCATGGGAGGATCTAAAAATTCAGGGCACAGAAATGAAAATTTCTAAAGATGTTTCCATTTGAGTCTCACTGAGATTTAAAGGCAGAATGAGTACGCTGTTCAATGGAGTACAAATCTCACAGAGATTATCAAACCATATATGTTTTTGTCTGTGATCAGAGACAGACTTTTGGTATCATGAATGGTGGGAGCCGAATGAGGTTTTGATAATAGGAAGATTTTGCCAATACATTATAATTGTGTAATAATCTTTTCCTTCAGTGCAAATGGAATACACATAAGTGCTTGTGTTCAGAAAAAATTACTTCCTGGCAATATCTTCTTTTAAGTTAAATAGAGACAAATAAAACATGTGTGTGTGGATTCAAATGGAAGCTGGTTGGTTTTTTGTTTTTTTTTTTTGGCAGATCATGTCATTGAAAATTCAGCCTACACAGAAACTGCAGGATCTGGGCCACTGACATCAGCCCACTTCCTTTCTGATTACCTATGCCAGGATTCAGAGTCACAGGCTGTTACTTGATTTTATGTCCTAGAAATATTCCATCTAACTGGAGTCTGCTAAGGAATGAAATATTTGAGGTGTCATTTGCTGACCTCATTGGAGACTTCCAGCAAATAAACCATATGGAAAACCAAGAAACAAGACAAATGACAAGGCAAGAGAAGGAGTAAATTTACAACTTCTGTCAGTAGTTAAACTCTACTGAAAGGAAGTCAGGGTATTTTTCAGTCTGAATTGTAGCTTAGATTTTATCTCTTGAACACTGCATCACTCTTGGAATTTTTTTCATTTTCCCTACTGAATTTGTCATTCCTCTACAAATTATTATGCATTGACTTTTATTCAATCAGATCTCAGGGTGGAATGATTCAATATACTCTTGCACATCTCTTTTTCATATCTGTCTAAAGCAGAGCTAGTCAGAAATATTCCATCAAACCGTATTTCCATGCTATTGAAATGCTTCAGAAATTAAGATGACATAGCGGAGAATTTGTTTTGAAAAAAACCTAAGGGAGGGAGTTATCATTATGGCATCATACAGACATTTCTGTAGTTAGATATCAGAAAGCTGTTACTGGGTGATATTGAATACTAAAACATTCAAATAAAAAAAGTTGAAATCAAAGCTAAATAATTTGAGGCTTTATTTTAAATAAAATAACTAACAGATAAATGTGAAAGCTGAAAAGAGAAAAGACATATCTCTTGAGCCTTATGGAGGATGCTAAGCTGTCCACACAGGAGTGACTTAAGAGAGTCTTGAGCCTCAGCCAACTTTCCTAAATCCTTTGTGATCCAGGTTTTCATTAAGTGTAGTTGTTTTTATTTAATTTTATTCTAGAAATGTCAACATTCATCTCCAAATAAGTTTTTGCATTGACTGTTACTGTTATTCATAGTAGATCACGGTCTAGCAGCAGCAACAAATCAAGATGCAGCTATAATCTCTAAACTAATAAAGCCACATCGAGATATGCAGTTCTTGATAAAAGCAAATTCTGATCAGGGATGACCCCTCCAGACCATGTCCAGCTACTCACTGAAATCCCCTCCCAAAGGAAACTCTCTTCAGATCTACTGAAACAATTTAATATATTTATCAAAATAATTAGATCATGCTTGCTACATGTGCATATAATTTGTTGTTGACAAAGTTATTTTAGAATTCCAAATTATCAAATACAAATTTAATGATTGTCCTGCATCTCATTACATTTTACTTTCTATGGAAATTCTTATTTTAAATTCATTAATATTCCTGTGTTTCGATTGATATATATAACGCCATGAATTGTGGGGAACCAGTTACATCTTCCAAGTTTACAGCTGGCAAACAAGCAACAAAGACCCTTGTTATAATGCACAATACCATAATAATTTAAAGAACTTTGGAAGAAAACAATCTAATTTATATTTTATTCTTATTGACTGAAAAGATGCAGAATTAAGTAGTGTTACAGAGTACTTAAGATTTCATACCGACCTTTTCCAACCTGAAAGCCAAATATTCTAAATACTTTGACATATTTAAGAGAAAATACTGCATGCTAGATGGTATGTCAGTGTAAATATATTTTAAAAACTCATTTTATATGCTACCATGTAAGATAAATTGTAATCTTGACATAGGAAATATATTTGTGCTAGACACGTTATTAATTATGTCACCTTCAGTCATCCCTACTGCTCTGTACCCTGATGGAGCCTTCATACAACTACTGGGAATACTAACAATGCCTCTAATATATTTATTTTTTAAATGAACAATCCTTCAGCAAGAAAGGCTCCATTAAGGCCAGAAAGGGAATATTTACACAAATGTAAAATTCATTCTGCAAGGAAAATGTATCCAGAAGGACAATCCTGTAATGTGAGAACAGAAGGACCTAACTGAGTATGGGATGGGAACTTCAAATACTATCAATTTCTATTTGATGTTCAGTTATTGTTTCAATCTAAATCCAACAGAGGCCCTGTAGCATATAAAAAAACAACTGGTATGATCAAAATAGCATAAAGTTTCAGTCCTGAGCTTCAGCTGTCATGCAAAGGGAGTATCCTTGCTTTTCCTCTTCAACTTTCATCAGTGCAACTCATGAACACATCAGACAAAATAATTAGCAGCAAATGCTCAAAAGAGGGGCCTTAGATCAGACAAGCAAGACTGAACAGTAGGGGTTGACAATCATTTGCCAATAATTTCCACTGTTATTTGGCCCAGCTGAGCTGTGCATTACTAATCTCTGCGAAGTAAAAAAATGTTGCCTGCTATGTAGCACGGAAAAGGCATTTACTCACTGTGGGCCTCAAAGCAGCTCATTGATGTAGTTGTGATCCTTACAGTGAATGACAGGAATATTCTACTAGCTAAGCGCACACCAACAAAACACCTGACAAAGCCCATAGCTTTAAAAATTTCGTAAGTAGTGAGTTTTTCTCAAAGGAAGATGCCTGGAAGTTAATATTTCCTGAGCTATTCAGGGTTGATAAAGCCCATCAAAGCTTCACTGGAGATAAGAGTTACAGCACGGCAGACCTTGACACCTGATCCCTCAAAAGGCAGAAGAATTTCCAGAGGACTCTCCTGTCACCTACCCATCAGACCAACAGCAAGAATAAAATCTATGCATCTTCAGAAAAATCAATCAGTCCTTAAGCATCTGTTAATGAAATGTTTTGTTTGCACTCCTCTATGCCAAACCCTTTAACATACACCATTTATTGTCTGTGCAGGATAAAACAGTGTGCTTATGCAAAGTTTACTATTTCGCTTGAGAGGAGTAATATCTTTCTAATAGAAAAGGTTTTTAATTTATAAAATTTTTAATCATTTTTCAAAAGATAATTTACATCTCAAACAAAACTACCAAATAAATATGCACGTCTTGTATTTTATCCAGCCACCCATTAACAAGATGGCCCCAAACCAAAGACATCATTAGAGGCCTCAAGCCTTTTGAAGACACTGAGGTGCCCCTGCACCACATTCAAGCCTGTGGTTATTAGGTACGTGTGTATGAGAATGCTTCTTCCCTCTCCCTCTCAAGAAGGGTTTCAAAATAAGATGAACCCAGTAGCAGGACAGTTTTGGTAATGAGTTACCAGTTACAGGGGCTAAATCTGCAGTCTTCCATGGATTATAAATTTAAAACAGAGCCTACAGGTGGTCTGCGTTCAGTTCTCATTTACTTCATGTTCTTGTAGTTGCTTCTCTGCCGTCGTCTCTGTTCCAAATTCCTCTGCCAATCCTTATTCTCAGCTTTTCCAAGTTTCCGTATACATCCTCCTCCATCTTTAAACCTTATAAAATCCTTGATTATTTTCCCCTGCTCTCTGCTGGCAGTTTTTGATGGACTTATTCTAGCACAAACAATGCTTCCAAGTGCATTTTGTTCTTTTAGTTGGCACGGGCATCTGAGCTTAAGTGATTTATATGTCATACTGTAATGTTTCACAATATGTTTATAAATGTCAGAAATTTAGATGTACTTTTTGAAGAAGGAATCAATCCAGTTTGATTAATATTCAAACCTAGATTTTATGTCATTTAAGAAGCAAGAGGACTGAATTTTGAATGCTCACACTTACCTTCCCTGTCTTTAGTACCTCCAAGAACTATTGCAGATATACCAACAGATGAGGACAGTAGCCAGATACAGATGTTGATTATTTTTGCCTTGAGAGGTGTACGGAAGTCCAGAGCCTTCACAGGGTGACACACAGCAATGTATCGATCAACACTCATCATGGTCAGTGTGAATATGCTGGTAAACATGTTATAATAGTCAATTGAAATAACTATTTTACACAGCACATCACCAAAGGGCCAAGAGTTCATCAGGTATTCAGTGCTTTGGAAGGGCATAGTCGTGGTAACCAGCGCATCTGCCATAGCCAGGTTGAAAATGTAGATGTTGGTTGCTGTCTTCATCTTTGTGTACCTGAAGAACAAAAAAAGTAAAGCTTTATTATTTCAAAATAAGATACTGCACATTCAGATATGTAACAGTTTACCAGTCAAGCTTTGCCATAGTTAGGTTTATTTCTGATTTTTGACAGAAGTGAACACGAACTTGGGACAGCAGTAAACACATATGACTCAGTCTCTCAGCATCAGCATTTAGCGCTAGCAATTGGAACAATTCACCAGAGGCAAAACCAGGAATACGAACATGTTAAATCTTATCATCCAAATGTTGATTTCAATTCTGTATTCTCAAATCCTTCTACAAGAAAATACCATTGTTACATTTGCAAGTGATCAAAATGTTTTGTGTTTCCTTTTTGTACAGATGTCAGTGACTGTAGGCTTTAGGGGTTTGTTTTGTGGAAGAAAAAGTTATCCCATTCTGCTGTAAGAACCCATTTTACTACTAATATTTGTCAGGGCAAGTTGCCTCTTATGTGATAGTATCTCTTTCTTTAACTCAGTACAACAATGCCAACTTATACAAGTTTTAGTCATTTCCCTTCTTTGCTCCTTCATTTCTAGTTTCTCCTGCTTTCTTATCATCAGCTTTTCCCAGTACTCCCTTTTGTGCCTTCTAATGTAAAAGATGACCATTGTTTCAGCAGGATACTACAGTGGAGAAAAAATTATCAGAGCAATACTTTTTTTCTGTATCCTTTAACTTCAACAAAATAAACCACTTGTTTTAACCAGCTGGCAAGAACCTCAGCCTACACGAAAGTAGAGGATCTAGTTTTTTTAGATGGCACCTTGCTTTGTTCTGCCCCAATAACAGTTTAGGAGGACCACCTATGCCTCAAAATGTGAAGGGCTGCTTCCAGCTCTGCTATTGACACAAAAGTTGAAGGCCAGTCTGTTAACACAAGGATATACTTAACTATTCTTTCTTAAATGCTTCCCCCAACTAGTTACCTTCCTTATTGCTATTAATTTATTATCAGATTCAATAACAGATTTTCTTCTCAAAATTGTTTCAGCTCCAGATTTTAAATGTGTGCTCAAACTAAAATATGCACATATAGCATACTTAGAAATACACCTAGCAAGATTTTGCTGCATGTCATTAGTAATTCCCAGTGGAAATAAAAGATTTGATCAGTTCAGCTAATTAACATGTAGGACAATGTGTCTATTTGCCTTTAAAACTTTGTTGTGTAAAATAAAAAATAATTTTAAAATCATTTTGAGTGGTGTTGACAAAATGTGCCCAATATTAAAATTAGTTATAAATTAAAATATGGGCAGAGATGTCATTTTATGACCAACACAAATTGTTAACAGTAGCATAAATCTTTCTAATATATTCTAATTACAAATTAGTGAGAAACTGAAACCAAATGCTGGTTTAAAGCATAGAAAAGAGAACTGCAAGTGAAATGAAAGTAAACTCTTCTCACCTAGACACCATGTCCAGGCTCACAAAGCCGTGGCCAGGGAGGTATTGGAAACCTCTGAGCAAAGACAGGCAAAAGGAAGCAGCAGCAAAACCTTTATACTTATGGTGTGTCCCTCATGGTCCAGGCTCCCTCTGCCTGTTCTAAGCTTCTCCAAGATCAAAAGCAGAGTAATGACATGCCAGTCAGAGCTCAGCTCCTGCCTTCTCTCAGATCAATCTCCCCAACAGACTCTCCAGCACAGGAGGCAGTCTGTCCTGTACGTCACATTATAACCTGTAATGCACTGTTCAAACATAAGTATGAGGGTATATAGCTAGGAGAAACTAATATAAGACACATTAACAGACTAGGAAAGCAGCTCCAAGTGCATCTTGGCTGTAAGACTGAAAAAAAAGCTGTGCAAATCTGTGCTAAAATGGGCTAATTTCCATCAGATGTCTGAAAAGGAGTGGTAGGAATGTGATTTTACTCCTAGGGATATCACTGATGATATTTGGAATTGTTACCTTGCTCATATTGCAAAAAAAAAGACTGAAAATTTGGAAAGGATGCATAAAAAGTGCCAAAAAAATAAGTGAAAGGACTGGAGAAAATTCTTACTTTGGGTAAATAAAAGACTTCACCACATTTAGTTTATCAAAAAGAATACCAAGAGGTGACTTGATTACAGTTTCTGAAGACCATCACGGGGAGAAAATAGCAGGTACTGAAGAGCTCTTTCAGACTGCAAAAAAAAAGCATAACAAGGACAAATACATAGAAGTCAAAGCCAGACAAACTCAGCTTAGATACAATGATGGATTTCTCCTAACAGCTAAGGTGATTACTATTGGGAAAAAATTACACAAGAAAGGAGTAATTTTTCCATCTTTTGACGTCTACAAATCAATGTCTGGTGCTTTGCAAAGGATGTGCTTCAGTCAAATACAAGGTACTAGGCTCAATACAGAACTATTTAAATTAAATGCAGTGGCCTATGGTAAGCAGAGGTGAGGTAACTAATAGTTCTGCATCATTACTTCTGTAGATCTTTAAAAACTTCCCCAAAGTTTTGGCTAGGGAAAGTTTCCTTTCACATATAGAATGTTTGGCCTTTTTCCCTTAAAGAAAAACCAGAAAAGTAGTGAAGAATAACAAAGAGGGTTTTGTTAGCCTTGAGAAATCAAATTTCTGAAAGTAATTATGTCTGGAATTTCCCTTTCCAGGCAACCTTAATTCACTTCCTTTTCATGTGTGACACCATGAACATATATACCATATTTTTCCTGTACCCCTTTCCCTTCTCATCCTAACTTTCCAGTGACAGAATAGGAAAGACCCTCTGTAAAATTGAACCAGTGTTTTGGGCAACTACAAAATTCAAAGTTTTGAAGCTGCGACATAAAACATTTATTCTGTATACATATTGCTCATGTCATACATATAAAGTGAACGATTTTGATTTTTTGACTACACAACATATGCATGTATAAGAAAATTAATTTTCCTCACTAGTACTGATACAATAGGAAGAATGTCTTTTCATTCACAGGTAGTGGGAAATAAAAGGTCAATCCCAGCATCAGCACTTAGACAATTTCCAGCATAAACAAATCAAAGTTGTGTAAGGGAATGCAAATATAATAGGGAAAAGAAAAACCCACAGTGTGCAATTCCTTCCATAAAACTCGGTGAAAGTTTTGGCTCATTTTGGGGGCATATATGCACATAAGTATTCCAGCTTTGATAACCTTACCTGAAGTGCATCTGCTGATTCTCCATAGCTCACCAGCCTGGCAGTCCCATGACTAGTTGGTCCTCCCCAAACCCACTCCAGCTAACAGACCATGGATGCTTCCTTGCACCACTCAGTTTGAGCCAGAACAGGCATCTGAGCCCTTTCTCTGCCATATTTTGAACAAGAAAGTGAGAGACCAATAAATACTGCTCCAATACTTTATTACATTCAGGCAACCAGTTCTCCCAGGCACTGCAGAGGGATCATGCATACCTAACTCAGGGATGAAGGGTGCACTGGTTAACCTCAGCAATGTTAAGACCGAGCAAGTTTACTGATAAAACCTTAAAACTCATTGATCTCATATTAGTACTGTAAAGAGCTAGAATACTTTCATTTGAAAGCATTGGTATCAGTGTAAATGAGATGATGATCTTTAAAGTTTTTAGACAGTATAGATTAAATTATACATTAATTTAGAATTTAGAAATGTCTTTGAAAATCTGGAGTCAATCACCTGAATTCCTTTCAAAGTTTTTAATTAAACATCTAAAAAGTATTAACTGCCTACATGACTCTGAAGACATAGGCTTTCATGTTTAATAGAAGTCCAGCTAACCAACAAACTGTCAGATACTTTGAAGTGGACCCTGATAGAGTCTTGACTCACACATGAGTTACTCAGTAGGACTCGCTGTGATATGGCCCTCAGGGACTAGGGAGAAGAACGTAACTGGCAAATATTTAAGGATGCTTTCCATAAAGTGCAAGAGCGTGCAGTCTCCAGATATTGGAAATCAGACAGGGAAGGGAAGAGACCAGTGTGAATTTGTTGAGACCTGCTGGTTAAACTGAAGAACAAAAAGCAACTGCATAGGCAGTGCAAGCAGGGAGAGGGAACCTGGGAAGAGTATAGGGACGCTACCTGGTTGAGTAGGGATGGGGTCAGGAAGGCCAAGGCATGGTTGCAGCTGAACTTGGCAAGGGAAGTGAAGACTAACAAGAAGGGCTTCTACAGGTACATCACAGAAAAGGAAGGTAAAAGAAAGCATCCCCCAATGGATGAGTGAAAACAGCGACCTCATATCAACAGATGAGGAGAAGGCCGAAATGGAGTAATATAGAGTGCACCCTCAGCAAGTTTGCAGGTGACACCAGGCTGAGTGGTGCCGTTGCCACACTGGAAGGATGGGATGTCATCTGGGGGGACCTGGACAAGCTGGAGAAGTAGACCTGTGAGCACCTCATGATGTTCAACAAGGCCAAGTGCAAGGGGGGATAAAGTGATTGAGAGCATGCCTCTAGAGGAGAACTTGGGGGTGCTGATTGATGAGAAGATCAACATGGGCCGGCAATGTTCACTGGCATCCCAGAAGGCCAACCATATCCTGGGCTGCATCAAAAGAAGCGTGGCCAGCAGGTCGAGGGAGTTCATTCTGCCCCTCTATTCCTCTCTTGAGACCTCATCTGGAGTATTGTGTCCAGTTCTGGAACCCTCAACATAAGAAGGATATGGAACAGTTGGAACAGGTCCTGAGGAGGGCTACAAAGATGATCAGAGGGCTAGAGCACGTTCCCTGTGAGGACAAGCTGAGAGAGTTGGGGTTGTTAAGTCTGGAGAAGAGAAGGCTCTGAGATCTTATAGCAACCTTCCAGTACCTGAAGGGGGTCTACAAGAAAGCTCGGGAGGGACTTTTTACAAGGGCATGAAGTGATAGGTGGAGGGGGAATGGCTATAAATTGCAGAGGGGAAGATTTAGGCTAGACATTAGTAAGAAATCCTTCACCATGAGGATGGTGAGACACCAGAACAGGCTGCCCAGGGAAGTTATGAATGCCCCCTCCCTGGAAGCGTTCAAAGCAAGGATGGATATGGCCTTGAGCAGCCTGGTCTAGTGGTAGTTGTCCCTCCCTGTGTCAGGGGTACTGGAACTAGATGATCTTTAACATCCTTTCCAACCCAAAGCATTCTATGATCCTATGTTTCTATGAATTCTGAGCAGTCAAGATGAAAAATAAAAGTTTTATTTGAATGGGGGGTTTTTTGATGGATACATGATGAGAATATTTAAGGACCAAGTTATAATTATTTACAAAATTATCACAATTTCTGCTCAGTTCACTTTCCAAAGGTGGAAAGTTCTTTGAGACTGACTTCAGACTGACCCTTAGAAAATTTCCCCTATTTCTCAGTATCCTCACCGTTGCTTTACTTTTCCTTCTGGAGTAGAATTTAATTTGTACAATTTTTTAAGGCAGTAAATAGGAAGAAATCGCTCTTTCTGCCTGAGTTTATCCATGCAATTACAGCATCAGCAGAAGGCAGTATGCCATTAAGGAGTTTGTGTGCTTCCAGAGGAAAAATGAAAATTACTAAATCTGCTAGTAGAGCCCCTTAAAGTTATTATCTCAAGCAGAGGAGAGGAGTGTGACTCTAAAGTACACTGTAACCTTAGTAAAGCTAACGAAAGCTGAGAAGGAGTCTCTGGTCAAATTTTTTTCATGTAACTGTAATATGCTGAATTGTTCTCTGTGGTATGAAATGAGGGATGGGAAGGGGAGCAAGACTAACAAATATACTACAACAACATTCTTCCATAGCAGAGTGAAAGTACAAGAGCATGAAATACAACGAGATGTAACAAGCACATATTTTTGGCAGACACCTGAGTCAGTGAATCAAAATGAAAGCTAAAGCACATCTAAAAGCAAATTGCAAAAACACCTATCAGCAGGATGCAGGCTCTGTTCCACTAGGTTCCTCTGAATAAAGTAGTTGGAGATCAAGTAGCTGAAAAGTTTAGTCAGGAAAGCTCTAAATCTCAAGGCTATAATCAAGGCACATTCAATACTATGCTGTGCCAGAACAGGGTGGGGAATAAAAATAAATATAAAAATAAAGACAGAAACAAAAAAGAACCCAGGGAGATCTATTCTAAACACATAACACATCAAAAGGATGGTTCAGCTATCTTTTTCTTCATAATTCAATATAAAAGGCTTATGCCAATATGAAACAAAAGACCACAGAAATCAATAAGCTGCAGTTTCTATGTTCATATCAGGTTATATGTTGTTATCACATTTTGAATGCCAGTCAAAATGTAGCAGTAGACAGATCCACACAAAACCCTTTAAACAAAGGCAAATATTGCTGTACACACATTTGAAATCGCCTGTCTTTAACATCAAAATTGTTAAGAATCTACAAGAAATTCTAAATGTTGCCTACAAAATAGTATCCTAAAGTGGAATACTCTTTATTAATGAGCATCTGTAGGTACCTATTTTTAAGCAGCTTAAAGAAGAAAAGCATGATCTTGTCTTTTATTCTCAGGGAGCATAATCTACCTGAATGTCAGAAGGTATCATCAAAATCTTTACAATTTACCACTACTTTTACTGCTTTGAACTAGCCATAAACTGAGCCTGAACGAGATCTGGAAAATTTAGATTAGATGTGGAAGCTTTCTTTCTGGAGGTAAAGAAGCAGCTTCTGAACTGAAGTTCTAATCTACTCATATCCCGGTCAAAACAAAGAAAAATACAAACTACTTAACAAAAAAGAATTATTTTTCCTCCTTATATGATAAGGGCTTTTAATATTTTTATGTGAGCGTGAGTCTTTTTTGAAGAAATATACTTAAACTTAAAAAAAAAACATACTGCAAAATTTTTGCTTCCATGATTTTGGTAGGATCACTCAGAGAAATTTCAAGGTGCTGTGATTTATTGTAACTTAAACTGAAATAGTGAGAATACATTACAAAATTGGTACTTTATCCAAAAACGGTATGCCTAGTATTATGGTATGCCTAGATAATTACCTTAGACTATGTACTTGATATTTTAGCGCCGTTGCTAAGTTAGGTGAATCTAGACCCTGTCAAGCAGCAGACTCTGTGTTTAAAGAAACTGTATGCAGCTGCAGATATTTTCCAATAATGTTACGGGGAGTTCCTAAGGTATTACACAGCCCATCCTAAACCTTCTTACTTTGCCACAGGTACGTTGCACTGGCAAGTGCTGAGTCTCTGTCTCTGGTAGCATCTAGCTTTCCCACTGTTCTTATCTCTTGGAAGGACTTCTGTTTCATGAAGAACATGAGATCCCTTAGCAAAGTGCTTGCTATGTGATTGTGGGAGAGGGAAATGAATAAGACAGAGATTACCTAGAAAAGAGAACAAATCTCACTGCTCAAGGAGACAGGGACAGGAGCTCTAGCAGAAGATTTTTCAGGGTCTTACTTTCCTTCTTATTCTTTGGAGAGCCTCTGGTGTCCATAGGTATCTATGTATGCAGAAGCTGGTTGCAAACAACCAAATGTTGTTGGGCATTCCCTTCCCCTATATATTTCTGCAGGAGAGAAATAAGTAGAAACATCAGAAATCTCTCATGCAGGGATTTTGGGGTGTGAGTACCACTCCTGTTCTCAAAACAAGGCACATAGTCTTCATTTTGCCACTGCCATTGCCATGAGTTTTTTATAGGAAAACTACACACTTGGATGTGTGGAGACCTGAATCTCTGGTCAACACTCCTGTAATAAATTTGAATGAGAGGCAAAGGATCTCACTCTATAACAATTATGTTATGTGGTAAGGCAATAAATGTATATATCAATAGTGACTCAGTTCAGGTGAAAGTCATCTGTCCCTCTTATGAGGCATCTGTGCGGGCTTTCTCTGGACTCTGTCCACCTGTATGTTTTCCTCACATGCCTCAGAGAAGTACACAGCACAGACCAGATGAACACACTCAATCCCAAAGGAGATTATTCAAGTGAAATGTAGGAAACTTCATACACAGTCAACTGAACGACGCAGCTGTTTGCTTCCGTGGTGAAAATATTCTTCTCCTGCACACTTTAACACACCAATCATTCTGAAAGACATGTCACACAATAAGTTCCAATATTATCCCTCAGCCAGCGGTACGGTAAAAATATTTTCTGAGTGTGAACACTAAATGAACATTGTAAAGCTTGTCTGAAATAGTCCCACCATGCAGGTTCGCATCTGTTATTACAAAAGGAGATCTTTCCCATTCACCCTAGGGTATCCGCAGTGCCTAGGCTACCAGCCATGCAGTGGGAAGTGGATTTAGCTACATAGTCAGCCAATATAAAATCCAGGTGCAGTGTAGCTAAGTTGGGAACCCTAGATATCGACTCATAATGCGCTGATGAATGACACTGACTTTTGGAACAGACGAGCAGCCAGGCAAAGCTCTATATGCTGCGTATGTGGATTGGTATGAGTAATGGAGAAAACGGATAGGTTCTGCATATTTCTTGGAAACTTGTGCAGTAAAGAAAATTGTGTTAGTCTCTCATACAGATAAGAAAGAGGTTTCATTGTAAATAATGTCTCAGAATTGAAAACGGTAAACTCTCTAGAATTAATTTTCATTTCCCTAGGGATTAGAAGGTGAATCTAATGAGAGCTGAACCCTCTGGCTTCAGGAGAAATAAATATTTCAAAGATAATATACAAGCTAGCATGTAAAATTCCCAATAGGACCATGAAAATGTTGTGCATCTTTACTTCTTCTTTATTTATGTATATACTTTTTACATTTTGCAGAATGCCAGGATGGTCAGACCCTCCTCTTCCAATATGCTTGTTCCATCTGTGCACACCCCTTACCCACAACTAATTCAGTTTGTGCACTCATGCCTGTCTATGGACAAAATGACATTCAGATTGCCTTTTCCTCATGACTCTCAAACTCCACAAAAATAGAATAACAATAGATAAAGCACAAATTCTTCTTTGAGGAGAAAAGGACAGAGTCCACCTTGTGCAAGAGTTATCTGATTTTTACAGATGGGAAGACCAAAACAGAAACATGAAGTAAACTTCCTAGAAGTAGAGTTTATCAAAGGTTTTCTGGATGCTTTTGCTTTAGAAAGCAATATACAACTGAAACCAAAATTCCCATTGGGAACTCATCTGTTTTAGACAATTTAAACTGAAGGATAACGTAATCACAGTTTTAATAGGCAATGAGAGTAGGCGAGACAGGAAGGCTTTCCTCCACTGCTCTTAGTGCAACCCAGGCCATCCAAATCACCAAGGTAAGAATTCCACAGAATCATAGAATCATAGAATCACTAGGTTGGAAAAGACCCACCGGATCATCGAGTCCAACCATTCCTATCAAATACTAAACCATGCCCCTCAGCACCTTGTCCACCCGTGCCTTAAACACCTCCAGGGAAGGGGATTCAACCACCGCCCTGGGCAGCCTGTTCCCATGCCCAACGACCCTTTCCTGCCACAACACCTTTTCAGCAAATTCTAAATCCTCTCCCAGGAAAAATGAAATTAAGGGTCCCTGCTCTTCCCTTGCTCTGTCCCCTTCACCAGAAGACTTTAGCCAGCCTGCCCTCCCCTGCTCTCCTTCCCCACATACTGTCCAGGAGCATGAGCCACCCCATCACTCTCCTGGCTGAGGACAGACAAGGTATCTCAAGCTTTCTGCCTTGCCAGCAGCCAAACTGGAAAGTTCTTTTAAGCTTCCCCTTTCTGCCAGTGCAAAAGGGCTCCCTGTAATTTGTCTTGCTTCCAGACTTTGACTCCAGTTACGCCTTTCTCTGAAACAAATGACTACCTGGCTGCTAGCCCAGCGGAAGTATCTGGATGAATACCAAATTACTTTCCACAAGCCAAACAAATTACTCCTTATAAGCTACAGCCTCTCTCCAATAGTGTCTGTAGTAAATATTCCTTCCAAGCCTCTCCTCTGTTCTCTCCGCTTTTTCAGTATCATCTTTTCCTCAGTATCATAGCATCATTTGGAACTCATGTTGAGTTTCTTGTCAGCTTATAAACTATGTCCCTCTTAGCTATTGTTTAGCAGGTTATTAAAAGTATTAGGAACATGCAAATGATGTGGCAATGTGCTGTGCTTATCAAACTACTGATACTGTTTTATAAGCTTGTCCTTTTCCATGTTTCCTGTTACTCTGGGGTTTGTGCCAGCTGTAAAATCTCTTGGTAATGATCAGTCTTCAAAGTTATGATGAAAATTATGCCAGGGTTGGACAAGTCCTGCAGAATCTATAAAAAGTACTTCATTCAGTGAGGGAAGGTCAGATGCTTTTTGACGTCCTGTGATGTGTTACTATCGATCCACTGGATACCTTTGAATTGATAATAATAAGGTGTCAAATGCTTGATTGCGTAAAAAAGGGTTAAAAGCTATAAACTTCACAAAGTATAGTACAGTTCAGCCTCGACTTTTAGCAGCCAAACCTTTGATTTCATAAAAGAATGAAATTATACCAACTGCAAGTAATAGGGAACAGGTAATTCAGTTAAGTTGACTCTTCATTTTTTCATTTCAGAATAATTTTATTTCCAGAGATAATTTAATAAAATTAGAACAATAATTTAAAGCAAATTATCAGTCATATTTTGATGTTATCAAAAGCTATTATTGTTTTAAAGAAATATATTGAATCAATTTCATTTTTGTATAGTTTTTTAAAATATTTTCATTCTTGTTGAATGAATGATGGAGATATTTTAAAAGACCCTGAAAAATAATTTATTTTATATGGCATTTCCTAAATAAACTCTTCCTGCTACATAAGATGTAGCATAAGATATAACAGGTTGCATATCATTTTTCTCTAACATTAGACTAAGAAGAAGAATACAAGCTTTCGCCTTTCCCTTAGGAATCAATCTACATATCTGTCACACAGCCTCTTGTTAAAACTGTTTTTGAATGCAGAAAATTATTCAGTTCACTGGAAGCTTGAAAGATAATTTTAAAAGAAATACAGGATTGGCTCTTTAGGATCCTGATGATAGCAGCTGCCTTCAGTAAATGACTTCTGGAATAAGGAGGGTAAAGCACACACAGAAAAAGTGAATCCCGACAGCATCTTCCAGAGTTTTTACCAGAGAATGTTTACAGATTTGGTAAGGGCAAATCTATAGTAAAAGCTGTAACTTTAGTCAGGAGGGTTTTCTTTTCTTCCCCTCCCCTTCTGTCAAAAGAAAGCACCATTTTCTTCAAAGCCAGCACTAAATTTTAGAGAAATAAAGTCAGGAGGGAGGAGGAAGAGAGGAAAAAGATTTTTTTGCTCTCAAGCATAAATACTTTTATTTATCAACTTCAGCCAAATAGTTCACCTCCAGAAATATCTTCTAAAACTTCAGAGGTAAAGCTAATCTCAAAAGAAATGTGGATTGAGACAGATTCAGATCATGCAAAGACACATATGGCTACGTAACTTTACTCAGGTGAGGTCAGATAATTTCACCTCGTTTCTACAAACCCATTTCCTGCCTCATCCCACCCTCCATAGGGTGAGGACTGTGCTTCCCACAGAGTTATCTACATTTCCCACCAGTGCAAGAGGTAATGTGATGCCCTCTTTCTCTCTTACTTCCTCCCCAGGAAAAGCAGCAGCCAGAGGAGAGCGTTCCATCCCATGTACCATAGCTCAGCACGAGTGAGGCACTCTCAGCTCACCTAGCCAGGTGTTGGACTGACAGCAGACCCTCTGGAGCTGATACACATGCCTCACAGCTGATTCGAACACGGGGAGAGTTCCTGCAAACCACCCACACTGTGAGAGCCAGCTGCATCAGGCATGCAAAGAGTGCAGGTTGCACTGCATACTCAACACAGAGCTCTTTCTGCACATTACAAATAACCATTCTCAATGTACCTGAAGAGTCTGGGGTGCTTACAATAGCCCTGGTCCTGCTCTGTTATGATTTTTAGTGGTTGGGCTTTAACTTATAACAGTAACTATGTGTTTAAAGACAGTGAGTACCAGCATGTCCATTTTACCTGTGAGGAAACCAAGTCACAGGGCCATGAAGTGACCTTGTTGAGACAGGACAAAATGTTGAGGTTTGGTATTAAATCCAAGAGAAAACCCCAGGTCTCCTGAGACGTGGTTTAACAGGACATGCTGCCACCACCATACAAAAGTACCATTCCCACTCAGCTTTCAAAACAGATCTCAACTACTTTTCTTTCAGGAGCTTGTACGTGTGATTGAAGTGCCTTTCTCCTGTTATTTTCCCTTCTGAGGTAACTCTGAGCAGGCATCCCACCGCACCTGTAGGACATTTTGGACACCCATCACTCTATGCACAGGCTGATGAGATGCTGACTCACTGGTCTCCAGAAGCTTCTTTAGCAGCCCTTGTACATAAGTAGAAAATCCACCCTTGTTGTACTAAAACAAGGAACTGGCCAAGGCCTGCCCACACCACATTTTATGGCTGCATTAAGCTTGTTTCTGAGACATATCAAACCTATTTGGAGTCTCCTGAACCTACCATAGCACTGGCACCAAAAGTTTCAGAACATGAGGGATCTTGTTTGTGTTGCCCAAAAGGTGACTCAATGTCATAAGGCAGTTGGACTAGATGATCACTGTAGGTCCCTTCCAACTGAACTATTCTAAAAATATTAGATGTTGTTTAAAAGAGCAAAGGGAGGAGGAGCTCCGTCTGCCTTGCCTGTCAGTCCAGAGGGGGTTTGGAAGAGGAGAGCAGATCTGGAATTCAGAGAGATGAGAAACAGCAAGGATGGGACTCACACAAACCCTATGCTCAGCTGGAGAGTAAAGAAAAGCCACAGTCTATCACCATCCACCTTTAGAACTGTGGCAGCTGGAGAAGAGGTGATGTGGGATGGCCAGGGGACACATGATCACTCTCTCCCTTGCCACCTTCTCTCACAAGCTTCCCACAGACCTTGGTTTTCCACACAAAAGGTCATCACTGCAGGCTATGTTTTTCAATGGGTCATAAAAATCCATCTTTACATGCAGTCATACAGATTGGATGTGAGGGAGAGAGGGAGATGGGAGGTTGACAAAAATGAAGAAAATACACCTCTTGTGCAAACATTTGGAATCTTTCAAAATCATAAGAAATGTTTGAAACTTTAGGTTTGTGTATATACGAACTTCAGCTAATGATTCTAGCAGTGGTTAAAGCATTTGTGACATAGAAAACCTACGAGAGGGAGATACTGAAATAAAAAGAAGAAAAAAACAACAGGTGTTTCGTCATACTTATTTATTTTTCAATCATGTAATTAGGAGATAGATCAAGATTAAAACTGAAGCAAAAGGCTTATATGGGAATTAGTAGGAGAGCAAATCACAACTAGCTACACCTTCACAAAAATAATTTTAGCAGGGTAACAGGATGTGACCAAAAAAAAAAAAAGAAGGAAGTACATGTGCACCAGTATAACCCATACATACTAACTTTTAGGGCTCTAGATAAGCTTGAATTTATTTACACTGCCCCAGCCAGTTAATCAGTTATCATTATTAGTGCCTGATGGCTTAGAAAACACCTGCTTTTGCAGCTGGATGTGTGACACAGAATGGATGCATGGAATCTCCTTTCTTGCAAGAGAAATACAAAAACAAATTAAATCTCTACTCTGAATAATGGCCAAAAGGGCATGCAAGTGTATAAAAATTACAGCATCATAAAGTTGTAAAAATTGGTCTCTCCAAACTGACCACAGGCATCTTTATTTATCAGACTGGCTATTAAAGGGGATTTCTTTCCATTATTCAAGGGTATTCACCTCATTATTACTCATCTTTCATAAATTACCTCATCAGCAACTGCACTGCTTCTAGTTAACATCCCCTTATATCAAGTCTTAGAGTTATTTCACCACCCTGCAATTGCTTGACCTTTATCATGCATGCTTTACTAACGAGATCCCTTCCAATACCTCCATTTTTCTTCCTGTGTACAAGCTGATTTCATTTAAACAATGAACTCCACACATTTTTTCTTCATAATTCTTTGTAGGAAAGTTGCGTAATTTCATTTGCCTTGATTGCTCATTATTGCTCTGTTTTTCTGCACTGTCCAAACATTTTTGTAAATTGCAAATGAAGTTAACAGAAAGAGAGAAAGCATAGTGCAAGCTAAAATACACACCAATATACAAGTGCATTGGTGCATTTCACTAAATGGTTTAATATGAAGAACTAAATATTGCACACACAGCTTTCTCTTGTTTCTTGAAAAACAATAGGAAAGGTATTTCAGCATCTGCTTTGCTTTCTTTAATCCAACACCAAAAACTGGGGTTAAACACCACTAGACAGAAAAACAACATCTCTATTTTCACATTAAGCATTTCCACAATTTTTTTTTTTCTTTTTTTCCCCAGCTTGTTAAATAAGCCTCTGGGTGAAGAGGCAGCAACATATCAGCGTCCACATGACTATACACATAAACCCTCCTTCGGGGACCCCTCAAAAGGGAAAAAAGCTGCCTTGCAGAAGTTTCTTTCTTCCACTTGAACCTTCCCCGGATGCGAGCAGCCTCACATCCCTAGAGGGCACTCAACGAACGTAGGCTCTGGGACACAAAGCAGCTTTCCCCTAGGCTGCTGGATTTATCACTTTTGAACAGCTTCTCCTTTCTGTCTCTAAATACGCATCCAGGCAAACCACTGGGACTGAAAAGGTTTGGATTATTCCAGTTACTTCCTTCCAGCTCCTCATGTAAGCATACATGGGAGCTTCCCCCTCCCTCCACTACCAAATTCAGGGATGGTCATACCTTCCAACAGGTACCCCAAAGTCTCTTACCTTATGATGACAAACATGACCAGAGAGTTTCCCACCAAGCCGACAACGAAGACCACTGAGTAGACTGCAGTGATGATGATGGGGATTGCCGGGGAGATGCTGGTATGGTTGTGCTGAGTGTCCTCGAAGGCCCCAGTGGCATTGCTGTCATAGTCTGCCCAGCCTAGGAGCCAGTTGCTGCTGGTGCTGGGGGGACGACAAGGCCCTGGGGAGCAGGTGGAGTCCGGCTCCTCCCGGAAAATCTGTACGGGGGCATCCATAGGGGCACAGCCCCCACGGGCAGGAAGAAGATAGAGAGTACAAACAGCAGGAGGCGAATAGACTGGAAAGAGGGACGAGAGGGAAGGAAACACAAGTGCTGTAACAGCCAGACTTTAAGACCTCTGAAATTTTTACATGCTAAGGGGAGCTCTGCTGTAATGGGAACCGTAATTTGCCAAGCAGAGATCTGAGCAAACTACATTCATGTTAAATAATTACAAGTTTCACATCTTGCTGTCTAATGGGTAAGTGCTGCTCCTCCAGATGCAAAAGGAAAGTTTTCCTCCACTTTCAGAGACTGCACAGAGAAACAAATCAGATGGGAAACAGCTCAGATCCACCCCCACACTTTTAACTCTGTCTCTCCCATCCTCCATATTCTAAGTCAAATAGTATCCTAATAACAAGGACTCCTTGCTGCCTAAGCTCTGCTATAAAGGGAGGAAGGGAGAGAAACCCACCACCCTTTTACACATCTACTTTGACGTCCTGCCCTGGGTTATTTTTTTCCCAATCCCATACCTGCTTTCAAAGAACAGAAACATAAATGACATAAAATACCTCTTTCAGTCCAGGGAAAGAAGCAGAGTCTTCAAACAGATGTTCTTCGCAGCAAAAGAAAAAAATAGAACAGTTCCACTTGGCTCCTGGAAGTACCACCGACCTTCTAGGACTTTTGAACACGAGGCACCTGCACCTTCAGAGAGGGTTGTTGGCAGTGCAGCTGATTCCCAGGCTTGAGCTGCGACGTGGTAGCAGCGGTTGCTGCTGTTCCAGCTCCGACCACTTTGCCTTTTCCCTCTCAGGCTCCCTCTGCCTCCCTCTTGCTCTGCCAGGTCTCCAGCAGCACTCAGCACTGGTGCACACGTTCTCCTCTGTCTCTGTCCCTGCAGCTCAGAAGCTCACATGACTCCTGTCTAAACACCAAGAGCCAGATAAATTAAAAGAAAAGCAAAAAATAAGTTCTGCATTGAATGAATGTTTATTTTTAATACACTTTTCTAAGTCGCCTTTCCTCACTCGCCTTGCTCTCCCAGGCCTCAGACAATGATCCATTAAATCTCACATGCTTTTACAGAATAGTAGGTCCTAAATCAAAACAGGAATTTTCAGTTTAAATGCCTTGCCTGGCTCATCAGCTGTTTCATGGCTCAGATTCTCAATCATGCATCCAAAACACTTCTCACTGGGTGGCTGCACCCCTGTTCCTTTATGCCTGCAACATAGAGAAAAGTCAGAAGCTGGCTACCAAAGCAGACAGAGGCACCCCAATTGCTGTCCTTAGATTATTCAAGCTGTTCCACACCATGTCAAAAGTCAATTCCCCGTGGCAGTGTTAGAGCTCTGCTTTCCCAGGCTTCAGCTGCATCCAGGGATGGAGAGATGTTGTGTTCAGAAATTACACCCCTCAGAACTTATCCCTAATATACTCCATCAAGTGGGGGTTGGGAATGCAGCAATCTGTGTCCAGAATATCCCTTAATTTGCAAACAGACCTTGAAATCTCCATCGGAAGTCCCTCTAAATGGCAAATTAGAGAGGTCAGGTGAGTCCCTGAGTTGCTCCCACTCCCTTGGAAGAGGTGGGCTGGCTGCATCTCAAAGCGCGCAGGAGTAAAGCAGGTCTCTGCTGGCAATAGCAAACAGTCATGCCTCTCTGGGCATTTGGTGAAGCTTAGAAGGCTGGGAAACAGGTTACGGGTTTCCTTCATTCTTTTCTAACGTTGAAACTTTAGCTTGTGCTACTCTCACTAAGTGTCTGTGATGAGGCTGCAGTTCCTATTTCTAAATTACTTTTTTTTCTAAACCTGTTATCAAGTTGAGAAATTATGTGAGCTGTAGAGTCAAAAGTCATGAAGAAGGTTTAAAAGGTACATATCTCCTTTCTTAGAGGCAGAGACTGGTGCAAAGATGGTGATGGCTCTGACTCCAGTCACTGCTTTCTCCAAAACATCAGCATCTGCTCACTATCATTTGTATAGAGCTGTCTGAAAGTTTTACCTTTAATGAAGATGTAAAAAATTGCAAAACAGCTAACACATGACAAAAAAAAAACCTCAACACAAACACATTAAAGGATGGAACACAAATCTGGAACAATATTAATTTCTTGGAAGATAAAAGGAGATCCTAACCAAAAAAAATGTATCCTCCAACCTGCTTTTATCCTCTGCAATCCATGGACTTTTGCAAATGCACAAATGGAATTGCAACTGCTACTTCTTCTCACGTATTTTTTTCCTTGGCAGTTTTAAACTTCTTGCTAACATTTTCCTTGGACATCTCCACATTTTGGAATTAATTAATTAATTGAGGAGAGGAGAGGAGAGGAGAGGAGAGGAGAGGAGAGGAGAGGAGAGGAGAGGAGAGGAGAGGAGAGGAGAGGAGAGGAGAGGAGAGGAGAGGAGAGGAGAGGAGAGGAGAGGAGAGGAGAGGAGAGGAGAGGAGAGGAGAGGAGAGGAGAGGAGAGGAGAGGAGAGGAGAGGAGAGGAGAGGAGAGGAGAGGAGAGGAGAGGAGAGGAGAGGAGAGGAGAGGAGAGGAGAGGAGAGGAGAGGAGAGGAGAGGAGAGGAGAGGAGAGGAGAGGAGAGGAGAGGAGAGGAGAGGAGAGGAGAGGAGAGGAGAGGAGAGGAGAGGCAAAGTGTTTTCTCTTCTAATTCTGTTGAAATTCTTTGAATGAATAAAGAACATGGGGGAAGTGAGATATGTAAAAACAGCAGGTGGGAAGGGCTTCAGCATTGTAGTTTTTTGTTACCAAGAGCTAAAGTAAAGAGCTGCCTCCATCAGCACATGGCTTCAAAAACTTAACAATGTGCCACGACATTAATTCAGCCCTGACTCAGGTGTAAGAATGAACCACATTGAATCACTGGCACGATTCTGTGCAGCACCTGCTCACCATATCACAGCAGAGACACAGCTCCATCTCTCCAGTGCATGCAGGTTTTGAGTGGAAGTTGCTTAGTTGCTGACATTGTTTCCCAGAAGACCATGACACTTTCTAGGTTTAAGTTAGATATGCAGGATAGGCTTGAAGTTCAATCATTAATTGTTATACTTATTATTTTTATATGGGACCATTTTCAGAGCTCTCTTCTTATTATGGAGGTCGGGAAGGAAACCAGATGAGTTAAGTAGAGCAGGCCATTGAGATGGTCTTTTTTTAGTCCACACCTGGTTTTACTACCTTATTGACCAAAGGCTACAATAATAGCGAACCTGGGTAAGGGTAGGAGATGCTGGAAATGCTATCTGGTGGCTCTAGTTGCCAGGGAAACAGTTCTCCTGCCTCTGTGCATCCAGAATCATTAGCTCTCTGTATGAACACAGGTCTCAGGCAGTGGTGTATGTTATCCTCTTGGGAGACCAGCAAGGGAGCAGAAGGAGAAAAAGAGAGGAAAGAACGTACATGTAATACTGCTTCCTCAACAGTTTTTGTACAGCTATTTTGGTCATAGCAGTCAAAATTTTCAGCACAGGACTTGTGCTTTTTTTGAACTTACAGATGGCAGTAATTTATGTTACCTTTTAAAGTATGTTGCTAATACAGATCTTCACTGTAGCCTTCAGAAACCACCCCAATGAAACCCTGAGCATCAGTACAGTCTCTGTGGCCTGTCTTGAGACAAACCCATGTTGCACAGGAATGTCCTTGGGATGGTAGGGCAAGACCAGCCAATCTCAAACTGCTAACTGCAGCAAGGCACTGGATAGGTGTTGAAAGGTTTCTGACCCCAGGACTTAAAAAAAGGGAGGGGTGTCAAACAGGAGATAACTGGTGGCAAGGTGGTGGGTAACTGTGATGAAGGAGTTGGGCAGGTCATAACAAGAGACTATTTGCTCTGCTCTGCTGTCACCCTGCCTCTCCCCAGCCAACTGTGGTACACAAACCAGTGCCTTGTATCAGGGTCAAGGTTGTCAAAGCAGGTCACTACTTCACCATCTTCCTTGCATTTCGTTTCAAGGCCCCAGCAAGAAGTTTTATATTTTCCCATTTTTCTGGAGTAGGCTGCAACTGTAACTCCAGAGGAGATGCAAGCATGCTGAGCGCAGCTAAACATGGGCTGAAGAACAACTTTTAGTGCCTCTCTTTAAATGACAGAATTGTACTATTTCTTAGACATCTATAGAACAGAAACAGATATCTGGTCTACAGACCAGATTATCTAACACAGATCTGTTTTTTAAAAAACTAAAAAGCAAAACAAAATCCCTCTAATTATTATTTACAATCTGTTCTTCTGTGGGGCATTGTATACTTAACCATCTTTCACAGTGAGTTGACATCCCGGCATGTGGAAGCACAGTTCTGCTGGTAGCTGGCAGTCTGGTCCAGGGAGGATATGGGGATCAGTGAGCACAAACTTCACATTCACCCAGCTTTGGCTCTGAGGCACGAGATGCTGTTAATGCCATTGGTGAGTTTTATGGGAATAAATAAAAGTCACTTTAAAATTAGCCTGGTCATTTCTTTTGGGGATGATCCCAGTGGATTATGTGGGACTTCTCCCCAAAGAGCTCAAGCTCCTGCAGAACTTTCTCTTTACATTTTTGACAAGAAAAGGAAGATGATTCACTTTCAGGAGGTAAGAACTGTGTTGATTATATGCCAATGATACCTAAATCCTAATCATCTTTGCTTCAGACTTGGAATTGGTTTTTTTGCTTTTTCTGATGCCTGGCAGAAGTAAGAATGAGACTGAAAACCAATGGTATAGCTGGAGCTAGAGAAAAGTGAATTTTACATAAACAAGACCTAAATCTCCCCTCTCTGCACTCCTGTGCCTCCTGATTTTGGCATCTTCATTCATACATAATTAATTGCTTAAGCACAATAGTGTTGTGATGAAAGAGGGGTGAATTTAATTCTCAGAAAAGGGAGAAAAAGCCTGCATCAGCTGACTAAGCTGCTGACTCCAGGATAGAGAGGGGAAGGTAAAGCTCCCTTACCCATTTCCTTTTTCCTTTTCCCAGGCTAACAGAGTCCTGTTAGTTGCTCAGTCAATACCACAGAGAACCTACTTGAGCTGTAGGAGCAAACTGTAAATAGGGATGCTGAGAGTGAAGAGTATCAAGGAGGACAAAGCTTTTCTCAGGGCAGGAACAGGAGTGATGGGAAAGGGGGATCATTTAGATATATATGAACCTGTTAACCTGAAAAACAAACATGAATTATTTGAGGTTATTTGGATTTTTCTGAGGGACGCAGAACAAAGGGTTAAGAACTCGAAAGCAGTTACTCAAACACAAGGGTCTGGAAGAAGCTCAAAATGTGTCGAACGGCACAGACAGCCTATTTAGCAGAGCACACCCAGAAAAACCGGAGCCCTGGACGAGTCGGAGACGGGCACCCACGGGAGGGGGCAGCCGGTACCCGCTCCCAGCGCTGTTTTCCGAAGAAACAGCAGAGGGGGCGGGTGCCCCGACACGGTGCCAGCAGGCGCAGCCGCCGCTCCCCGTGTCCCCTCCCTGACACTATCGTGTGCCCGTATTTCTTTTTTTTTTTTTTTTCCAGGGAGTGCAGTGATAGGACAAGAGGTAAGCTGAAAGAGGGCAGATTTAGATTAGATATTAGGAAGACTCTTTTTCCTGTGTGGACAGTGAGGCGCTGGGACAGGTTGCCCAGAGAAGTCGTGGATGCCCCATCCCTGCAAGTGTTCAAGACCAGGATGCAGGGGGCTTTCAACAGCCTGACCTAGTGGGGAGGTAGAACTAGGTGATCTTCAAGGTCCCTTCTAACCAAAACCCCAGGGCTCAGTGCTGGGTCCAGCCCTGTTCAATGTCTTTATCAATGACCTGGATGAAGGCATCGAGTGCACCCTTAGCAAGTTTGCGGACGACACTAAGCTGAGTGGAAGTGTCGATCTGCTGGAGGGTAGGGAGGGTCTCCAAAGGGATCTGAACAGGCTGGACCGCTGGGCTGAGTCCAATGGCATGAGGTTTAACAAGGCCAAACACTGGGTCCTGCACTTGGGGCACAACAACCCTGTGCAGTGCTACAGACTAGGAGAAGTCTGTCTAGAAAGCTGCCTGGAGGAGAGGGACCTGGGTGTGTTGGTTGACAGCCGACTGAACATGAGCCAGCAGTGTGCCCAGGTGGCCAAGAAGGCCAATGGCATCTTGGCTTGTATCAGAAACGGCGTGACCAGCAGGTCCAGGGAGGTTATTCTCCCTCTGTACTCGGCATTGGTGAGACCGCTCCTCGAATCCTGTGTTCAGTTCTGGGCCCCTCACCACAAGAAGGATGTTGAGGCTCTGGAGCGAGTTCAGAGAAGAGCAATAAAGCTGGTGAAGGGACTGGAGAACGAGTGTTATGAGGAACGGCTGAGAGAGCTGGGGTTGTTTAGTCTGGAGAAGAGGAAGCTGAGGGGAGACCTCATTGCTCTTTACAACTACCTGAAACAAGGTTGTGGAGAGGAGGGTGCTGGCCTCTTCTCCCAAGTGGCAGGTGACAGGACAAGAAGGAATGGCCTCAAGCTCTGTCAGGGGAGGTTCAGGCTTGACATCAGGAAAAAATGTTTTAGAGAAAGTGTCATTGGGCACTGAAGCAGGTTGCCCAGGGATGTGGTTGAGTCACCATCCCTGGAGGTGTTTGAAGGATGAGTGGATAAGATGCTGAGGGGCTTGGTTTAGTGATTGATAAGAATGGTTGGACTCAATGATCCTGTGGCTCTTTTCCAACTTAGTGATGCTGTGTGTGTCTGTGTGTGTGATTCTATGATTCTATGATACTTACTCAGCAGCATCAAGTGACAGAAAAGCAAATTAAGCCTTTTGCAGCCATTTGCTTCTGCGTGTGAAATAGCAACATTTGTTAGCGTATAAAGACAAAAAGGCATTTCAGATGATGCATAAAATGTCACAAAGAGGATGATTGAGCATTTTACACTGTATTTTTTTGGTTTTACTGAACTGTATAGTACTAAATGTGAAAACGAATTCGAAAACTTGTGCCAATGTTTTGCAGCATATGGAAGTGAACCTTTTGGGACATTTGCTTAAACATATGATGCAAGAAGAAAATGTATCTGAGATCAGATTTTTCAACTGCTTACCACCAAGCTGGGTACCAGATTGGAAAACTCATGCTTCACTTAGAGTGGTATTAAGTGGCTCACATAAAATACCAAAGTCCAGTTTTATTGACATAGCTTGTTGTGTGTAGTGCCACTAAATTCAGTAATACTGCTCATGGAGTGGAAATACTGGGGTAAAAAAATTATTTCTAAAAGACAAGGAGGAGGAGAAGGAAAAGAAAATTATCCCTAGAAGTACAACACAGAAAACTGCAAAAGCAAACCAAGCTGAATAAAACCTACAGAAGGAGGAAGTGTTGGGTAGGTGTCATTAGTGAGAGCAAGTAGCACCAAAAAGAAATATCCAGCGTAAATTAAGACTTTGGCAAGGGAACAAAGAAAATCATCAAAGGCTTAGACATTACACTGAAGTATATTCCACGTGACCGAGTTGTCTTCACCTTTTCTCTGATTTCACCACTTTTACTGTTAATATTACTGCCTATTATTGCAAATTATCAGCGTATTCATAAAGTGAATGGCACCAAGGCAGGTTCTTTTTATCTGAATAAATTAAAATCCCGTACCAGCTAATTTTCCAAAGTACTTTTCAATTCTGGTAAAAGAAGATTACTGATTGCTTTAGGTTGCTAATTGCTCTAAGCACTGAAGACTTTTTTTTTTAGCTTTGCAGACTTCTTTGGATACATCAAGAATAGAAAGTATTTTTGTGTCCAATGGTTTTATTTCCATTATTTCAATATCATACTTTAAGTGAAGGCACCATTGTGTCTTTACTGCCTGTGACTTCTTACTTGTTCTGTCATGCAAAGCGGCAGAAACTGCTGCTTTCTAGCAGTAGGGAGAGTTGGCCAGTCAGGCATTTTATACAACTGCCTGTAAAGAAGGAACAAGCCTATTTTTATCCACACAGACTATTAAAGGACAAAGCATTAAACATGCATAGAAGTGCTTATTTCATACGACACAAACAAATAACTAATTAGATTTAGAAAACACAAGACATGCATCCTGCCTGTAACATTCCTGACAACATGCAACCCTTTGGTTCTTTTGTTTCCTACAGACTGAAACTCTCTAAAAATTATTTCCCTTAGAGGGCCTGAATCCAGCAATCAACTTCTTATGCAGATATGCAATTTCTAGGAAAATTTGCGTTGTAACTAAAACAAATGATACTTCTAAAATTTACTTACAGATAATCAGAATGTAAACACTTCTTATAGGTGTGCCATCCAATGGCTCTAAGCACTTTTGCACAACAGAAAAATCCCCTGAGAGTGTCCTGTGATCGTCTGACAAAGACACTGCCTTGTATAGCAGGTTTTCCTCAAGCCAGAAAAGCTCTATTTCTGCAAACAACCCATTCTTGAGCATGATTTGTGTACAAACTGTCTATTTCAATCGCACTTATTAAATTACTTTATTTCAATCGCACTTATTAAATTACTTCCAAAGATGGAAGATGGATGTATGTATGCATGCATATTTGGGCCTCTCACTACAAGAAGGATGTTGAGGCTCTGGAACTTGTCCAGAGAAGATCAACAAAGCTGGTGAAGGGGCTGGAGAACAAGTCTTATGAGGAGTGGCTGAGGGAACTGGGGTTGTTTAGCCTGGAGAAGAGGAGGCTGAGGGGAGACGTTATTGCTCTCTACAACTACCTGAAAGGAGGTTCTGGAGAGGAGGGCACTGGCCTCTTCTCCCAAATGTCAGGTGACAGGACAAGGGGGAACAGCTTCAAGCTGCACCAGGGGAGGTTCAGATTGGATATCAGGAAAAATTTTTTACGGAAAGAGTCATCAGGCACTGGAACAATCTGCCCAGGGATGTGGTTTAGTCACCATCCCTGGAGGTATTTAAAAGACAGTTAGACAAGGTGCTCAGGGACATAGTTTAGAGGCAGATAAGAATGGTTGGACTCGATGATCTAAGAGGTCTATTCCAACCTAGTGATTCTATTATTCTATATACAGGGAGAGCGAGAGGCACATCCAGCAGCTGAGGGTAGCATATAGGTTGGTGGTTAGGGTAACAGAAACAACACATCTTTAGACTTCAGCCTTTCCTTTTGCAGCCAGTCCATTGTAGATAAAGAAACATTCACAGAAAGACAGGTTGCTCTCTAGTCTAGTAGCCAAAACTCTTGCTAGACATGTAGAAAACCAAGGCTCACCTCCTTCTTCCAAAACAGATATAATAACTGTCTTAAACTTCTACATGCTGGCCAAGCAAGCATGCCTTTACTGGGTCACACAAGTAGTATATTCGGTTTCATCCAGAACACTCACATTTAAATAGTTAATAGCAATTTGACCTGCAAATTCTAGTAATAAAAACGTGTTTCAACATAAACAATAAAATAATCTCCCTACATTTTTAAGTGTGAATGGGTGTCTTATTTCAAGTCATTCAAATCTGAAGGTCGACTGTAGATTTTGAGTGATATTTACCTGGAATTTTACCAAGTGTTTATGGGTTGTTGTGCGGTTTATAGCCACAGGATGCTTGTAGAATGCTTCATCCAGCTCTTAAATTGATGAAGAGTCAGGAAAGTCTCAAAAACTATTCAGAATAAATTTATTGTGTTAGCATTAAGCCATAAATTCAGACCTAATTATTGGCCCCGTAGCAAGATAAGTTTATTAATTATGATGTTAAAATCAATATGGAAGAGGCTAAAAGTTACAAAAAAAATCTTCAAGATAAGTAATGTCCTACTATTCTGGAATAGACAGATGAGTGTAACAGGATTAAAATATTTATTGAGCTTTGCTAAATCTGCATCCTTCTAATGCCGCATGGCAGTGACCCACACAATATTGCCTCAGAAATCACAACATACACATTTCATCTCAAAGGCAATTTTCAGAAATCATCTTAGATGATCACAGAGATGAATCCTGGTTCAAAGGAAATGAGGGTCTGGGTTTTATAGACAGGTTTCCTGAGTGCAAAATATCATAATGGGGTGTTATCTGTTTTTCAGAACAATGCAGGACACCTTTTGTCATTAAGTTTTCCTCCATTATTAGAAATACCGAAAGTACAAGTCCTGCTTTTAGGAACCAAATAGGATGAAAGAAGAGAGATCTACCCTACGGGAGGGATGACACTAAATTTTGTGTATAGTCTGGATAATACAAGAATGAACCATTTGAAATTAGACAGAATTCAACAGAGGCCTCTGCCATTGTACCTTCGTTGCCTCTGGAAATAAATACATAATGAGCTCAAGGCTGCTGGAAAAAGATGTGTTCCTGAGTTTCCATAAGTGTCTTGGGGGGGAAAAAAGCAGTTTTATAATTAGATTTTCCATTCTGTTGGTGTCTATGGCAACAAAGTAACCAGGGATCTTCAGAGTTTATGGTCATCCCTGCTGTTTAGCCCAGCCCCGCAGGCAAGATCAGTCCCGCCGACCCTGGAAGTGCTTAATACAGGCATGCCAGGTTTAGGTGAAGGTTCTCATTCACGGATGTTGCCATGGAAGCTCCTTAGTAACTCAGCACTGATATGCCTTTACTGTGCAATTACCCACTGGCAGTTTGGCTCAAAAAGCCTACAGTCCCTTGGAATTGTGATTAATCTGAAGACCCACATTTGTGATTAATCTGAAGACCCGTGCTGTGCTTCAGCTGACACTAGCACTGTGTGCCTGTGATTTGCCTTGAATTGTTAGCCCTCCGTTCAGACTGCTGGTTTTCCTGGTCACTCATTCTCTCTGTAATTCCTACTCTATATTTGATAGTTTATCCTTAAGGGTTAGTATGTTACAGCAAGCAACTGCATATTAAGGAAAAAATAATAAAGAAATACGATTCATATTTAATGCAAACTCTTGTAATTCAACCATTTCTTCGTACCTAAGGTAACAGGTTAGTTATAATCAGGTGAAATAGTAATCTTATCTATATAATGTGAGCTTCCTACAGACACCATTTCTGCAGAAAATTATTTTGCAGACTGTGTTCACGGATATTGTTCTTTTGCAGATTTTGTCACTTGGAAGGATAAATTAGGCTTTAACATTTCCAAATTAATAATGTCTCCTCGAGAGAGGGTGTTTCTGAGAAGGGATCCAGGTTCCACATTTTTGACCTCTACCACAGAGGTACTTCTTTCCCTGTGTGATTGCCTCACATTTCCTTGTAGCAATGCACTAAATGGATTTTGAGACTACAGTCCACTAAAAAAATTTTCTTCATAATTATGTGTCCAGGGAGGTAGAGGATTTTTAAATCCCTCAACTCTTCTTTTATTTCCCTGTAGGTCTTGTTTTGTGCATAACAGGGCATGATTAAATAAATCATGCCAGCAAAATTGTCTGAACCAGCCCTGCACAGAGGAAAAAGGGAAATGCCATTGTTAACAGGAGCTTTCTGCATATGGTACATTCTGATTAATTCTAACACAGTGTTTTACAAACTGCTTAAGTATTGCTGTACTGCCATGAGGCAAATACGCTAAACAAGCTCACCCTCTCTAAGACACGGAAAACACATATAGTACTGTACTTCCAGACAGAAATCAGGAATCGTTAAGAGGTCTATAAGCAGTCACAAAAGTCCCTTCTTTCTTCTCTCTACTTATTCTCTCCTTTACCAGATTGTGTGTCTGGCCTTTCTGCAAGCTTTCTTGTCATTCCCCTTCCTAAAGCTTTCTCTTTGTGTTAATATCACTGGCTAATTATGCATCTACCAAAAGCTATCCACTAGAGGTTGCAAGACTTGGTCCAATTAGACCTTCTAGTAGGGCCCTACAAGACACGCCTTTGTAAATAGTGCATTATTTTTCTATGACCCCAGATCAATAAGAAGGATAGAAAATAAAAGCACGTCTAATATCACACTCTGTGGAAACATCTATCCTTAGTATTTGCCACCACCTGCATTTTCAGGAAATCAGTCACTTTTTTAGTCCGAATATAGTTCTTTACTATGCAGAAGAAAAGAGATTATGTGAGCTGTTCAACTCTAGACCAACAGGAATTTACTGGTATAAATTGCATATACTTTTGGTGTTGTAACTTTGTGACAGAATTATCAGTTAATATGCATGAGAACTATCTCAGACGCTGAACCACAGCAGTAGTAGCAGCTAAGTAATGCCTCAGCCACCAATCTTAAAAAAATATTTCCTCAAAAAGAACGTATACTCAACCAAGATATGATTGATAATTAGCACTTGCATTGCTACTTTCTTTTGAAACATGTAAGCAACAATTAATTACAATTGTAAAAAACCAAAATATGCCATTTGCCTTTTTAGTTTTCTCCTTATTTCCCAGAAGGTAAATGAATTGTACATGATCTTACCAAACCCACATTTTGGTAAGACTTCGTACATCTTTCAAGTACATTATCATCCTAAGATCTTTTGGTATGTGGTGAGAGCAAAACTCCAAAGTGGTAAAGTGGTTAGGCTTATGACCTTTTCAGTGCAACTAAGAAGTCAAAAAACAAGTATATAAGAAAGGATTGTACATTAAATTCTGACACTGATACATCTATGAAGTACAACCACCATATATAGGAAATACAGCTGCCAAATTATAATGTATCTTCTTGGAGAGAATTCAAATTTGGGGCCTTCAAAATTCTATCAAATAATAAAAAGTAATTGGAAAATGCCCCCAATGTAAATTATTCACTGTTAAATAGCTGGCTCCATAATTCCCCTTCTACAACAGATGACGCACATATTTTTGCTTTTAAAATACTATGTGTGGACATATCCTTCTTCCTATGATCATCTCCCCTGACTTTATTGGCATTAAACCATTCCCATTCTTATTTTTAAGAAAGCTTTTCTTTTCTCTTTCTTCATTTTATACTCAGTAGGAAAGAAATATTTCCTTTTCAATCAATGCTGCTGCAATGAAATTCTGAACATACAACTGCTACCATCTCCACCATGAAATCCAGGCTTCATGTCCACTAGATACCTATTTGACTTTTGCGATGCCAACTTAAACATATGTAAAAGACACAATATGAAATAACATAGGGTAATAGCTTCCCTGGTTCAAATTTGGATTTTTTTATCTTCTAGAGTACCAAATTTGTCCTAACCTTACGAGTTTAACCTTACAAGTTTAGAGTTTCACCAACACAATCATTCCCCTTTTCATGTAAAGTCAAATTGTTAGTAGTTAGAAAGCAACAGACTTTCAAAAGACAGGTAATGTTTGGCTAACAAGAATACTTCCAGAATGAATAATATTTTAGAAGAATATTTAATCTACTCTGGCCTAAGTACATTTTTCACCAAAAATTCGAACAATAGACATTGACAAACATGCTTCCATTGAAAAATGTTTCCAACAACTTTGATGGCTACACTTAGTTGGCAGGATTAAGCCACTTTGCCGAATCACAAAATTCAGCAAAATAAGATCAAGTTTGGGGCCCACCTACCTTGCCCCATAGCAGCCAACAGAAAGGCATCAGTAGGAATCCTTGGAGAAAAATGAGTGAATTCCCTCTACAACAAGCAAAGGAAGATACCTTCTGCCTTTTCCCTTTGCTCCCAGTGGGAGGTTGTTCCCAGAGAGTTTAAAATCATCCTTTAAGAAGTTACTGCAGCAGCAGGTAGCGACACTCAACCCTTGTCCTCTCCAAGACTCCATTTTTTCAAGTTTCAGATAAACTTTTAATATTGGATCTGGTGGGTGGGTTTGGGTTTGGTTTAATCTATGCTAACTTTAAGCCTTTAGCTTATTGATTTTGAGAGAAATTGTCAAAGAAAAGCATTCAACCACTTCAGAGAACAAGGTTAGGCGGTTTGTGTTTACCCTGGTTTTTTTTGCAGAGGCCTTCTTGTACTGACACATCTTAGTGGAAAGACTTCGTATTTTTCAGAACAGAATCACCTTGAGCTACAAGAACACTGCTTGTATGGAAATTGCCCCAAATGGCACTGTGTTGAAAGCTTTTGAAAAATCTCGCTTAATAAGTGCCTCAAGGAGTCTTGTCAGACCATAGGAAGATGACATCTTCATAGAATCTGCTCACGCTAAGCAGAGTGACTCCAACTGAACATAACAATCTCAGCTCATTGGGTCCTGCCCCAGCGCTGAGGCAGCAAAGAGGAAAAAAAAAAAAAGAGACATACAGAGGGAAAGGAAAGAAAGGAATAAGACTGAGAAGACTGGACAAAGAAAGGCAGAGGCAGACAAAAGCAGATAGCTGTTTGCCTGCTGCCTTTACTTATAAGACGTAATAACTGTAGAAAGTACATGGCAAAAATATTTTTAGTTATAAACTCTGTAGAGAGTGTGCAGTCTAAGAAAACAGGCTGTGATTATTTTTTAGCTTGTGAACAGTGACAGTAAACATTATAGTTCTGGTCACTTGAATAGTTTTTTCTACCTGTTCCACTTTAGCGTTTCTTTTGTAACATATACAGTCAGCACACAAACAATTGAATAAAATAAGTCCAGAAGAAAATACAAAGATTTGAATTTCCTCTAGTTTTTCCAAAATCCAGCCATGGGGCAGCAACTTTCAAAACCTTTGGTTTGTCTACTCTGGGGCAAAACCAAATATGAAGGCTCTCCAAGTCAGGCTACAGGGAACTACTAGTTCAGGGAATTCTTCTACAAGCAATGTCTATCAGGACAACTCCCAAACAAAGACATTCAGTAATTCTGTTCATTCTTTCCTCCATATTGCCTTTTCAGGTCAAGAGTATGTAGGAAATACCATAAGATTATTTACTTTCCACTTCATGGCAATCTGGATAAGAAAATTCACCTCTTCTACAATCACATTTAATAAGTTTATTTTAAAAGATTTTTGAAGTAAGTCACCAAAATAAATTGAAGTTAGGCTTGAAAAAAATGGATTTTCTCAAATCCTATGCTCCTCAGTGATTTCACTGGCCTGATGCCTGCAGGTACTCAGCAGTGCAACTAGTACTATTCTTGTTTTCTGATGGGGTCGTTTTGTTACCAAATTTGTGACCACTATTTGTTACCTGCTTTTCTTTAGTTGGATATGATGAACCTTCTACAGCCATGCAAGTACACTGTCTCAGGCAAGACCATCAGACTAATAAACATTTGTTTCTCATGAATGCCTTCAGCCTCACCACTGTGAAATTAACTTCTTTTTTGGCATTACCAAAACAAAGATCTACTCAAAACAGCAGAAAATCTAGCCTGAGCTGGGGGCTTATTTCCCCTTCCTCTGTCTTTCCCTTCCAGTTTTCTCTCCTCAAAACTCTACTCTAGAGTGTATTTGGAGAAAAAGACAGACATTACTTCACAAACCAGCTAAGCACTTCCAGTAGCCAACAGAACTAATAAAACTAAGATTATAAAAGCTAGAGCAAAAATAGAGGGAAAATCCTGACCATTTTCCAGTCAACAGAAAAACACACATTGACGGCTTCATCATCATGACTGTACCTTTAAATTTCAGTATTTGTGGAGTTTAAAAAAGGCAGAAAAAGGAATTTTTAGTATATGAAAGATGGACATTTCTACACTGAATTCTTCCTAACTGCATATCCTGCCTTTTTGAAGAATCTTTAGACAGTTCTTCACCTAGCTCTCACATGGAAAACTTTGCATGCAAGTTTTCACAAGAATTTGGTGAATTGCTTCTTTGTTGTTAACAAAAATATCTGAATTTGGAAAGGCAGTTATGCTGGCATTTGAGTGCTTCAAATTAAATTTACATAAATTTACCTCGATGCAAAAGTGTCTAAGAAAAATAACAGTCATTTAGTATAAAAGCATTTTTTATTATTTTCAAGTCTGCTTTGATTATGAGTATGATTAAATAAAGCATTTAATATTTGAAAGGAGGACTAAGAATGGATATTGAGTGGTATTTTTCAGTACTAGAAAAAATGTACAGATAACAAAAATTTATTTTGCAGGGAGGCTAACAAAATCATGGCTAACCTAGAATGCAAAGCTTTAAACCAACATAATAGTCTATCTAGTTTAGCTATGTTCCACAGAGATCATGTGCTTCCAGTCTAAAGAAAGATGCAGAACATGTTGTTACTGACATTAATCCACATGCTATTCCCAGAGAACCACTCAATCACACACTTAGAGGCAATAATGGATGGGTGAAAATGCACTGTCCAAGTATATAAATGATACTCAAACTGACAATTTGAAAACACATATTTATTAAATACTTCATCATATATTATATTTTTTAGTGGAAGGAAGGAATTTGGTCTACATCACTTCTGCCTATTTCAGCTTTCCTCATACAAACAATAAAATAGGGCACACTGCTCCAGATAACTAATCTGTGTCAAACCTGGCCGGTGATCATCATGGAGACCTTTAAGAACTCATAAATGCTTTAAAAATAAAATAAATTTTTCTAGCAGTACTGGAACAATTCCTGTCCTGTTTAAAACCTCCTTCTTCTTGCTCTCCCTCATAAGGGGCTCCTAATGTGAACTCTCTTCTCCATCCAGCCATTCATTTTCACTAAACTCATCTTGCATGCATTAAACCCTTTTGATTATTCTTTTGGCAAGCTCATTAAAATTGGCCAGTGGCTTTAAAAGGCATTAGGAGAGACAGAAAGACACACGTGATATGCAGTTTTGCTTATGGATTGTAGCAACAGCAGAAGGAAAGAACTATCTTCCAGCAATGAATGTCCAATCTATTTTCTTGATAGGCACAAATAATGACAGAGATTGCAAAATGGGTTCTGATGCACTGCTTCCACCTGCCAGAAAAGGTAGGTGACATTAGCTGCCACAAAATGTGAAAATGTCTGAAGATGGAAAAGGAGAGTCACTGAGGAAAAAAAAAAGAAACAAAACACCAAATGAATAAAAGCTTTTAAGATTAACTCAGTTATGAGAAGAAAATGGAACAAAAAATGACTATATGTGACAAGAAATCCATAATGGGAGTTTTTTACAAGAAAGGCATAGAGCTGTTGGAACAGGAAAGTCTGGCAGAATTGGGATATTTCGGGCTGGAGAAGAGAAGGCTTCAGGGAGACCTTATTGTGGCCTTTCCATGCTTAAAAGGAGCTTATATGAAAGATGGGGACAGACTTTTCACTAGGGCCTGTAGTGACAGGACAAGTGGCAACAATTTTAAATTGAAAGAGGGTAGTTTTAGACTGGACAATAAGGAAGAAATTTTTTATGGTGATAGTGGTGAGGCAACACTGATGTTTTTTTTCTTTTCTACTTAGTTTTGCCACCTTTATATTTCTACATTTGGCAGGTTTGGTATCTCTTGGAATGAGTTTACAATCTACTTTTTGATTTAGTTACATTTACCGTACATTATTTTTACTAAATCTCCTGAGAAACTTGCAGAATTAATGCTAGAAAAAATAAGAAATGCTTTGTCTGGAAAATTGTCACAAGACCTGTAGAAAACAGCAAACAAGGATTTGCAATGGAGAAATAATTTTGGCATAAGTAGATTAATGTTTCTCCTTTCTTTAGCATTGATAAAGCTGTAATCACAAACAGAATAGATCAGTTACAGAATTTTTCTAGTTATGGAAATAATTATACACTGAAGGGAGGGGTTGGAACTAGATGATCTTTAAGGTCCTTTCCAACCCTAACTATTCTATGATTCCATGATTCTATGATTCTATGAAGGTTTTATTTCAAAAGCAGGCAGAAATCTCAGGACATTCTTAAATCATAGGGGAAAGGGAATAATCCTCAAGAAAGATGGCAGACTTGCACTGCGTTTTTCTTGTTCAGGGTAACATATGCAAAATAAAACAGGAAAATATATTTTATAAAATATTCTGGAAAGTAACTTATAACACGAGATCATGGTTCTTAGCATAAACTGTGAAGCAAAGCAAATTCCTTCAAAAAAACCCTGCTAAAACTAAGTCGGGGCACCTCTTATCCTTGAAACAGGCATATCTAATCCTGAGGCAAGCAGATTGTTTCTTGAGTAGCTTGACTGAAGGGTCTGGAAAGTTCTCATAACTCTATTAGATGTGGTCACTGTAGGCTTCCAGAGAACTGGAGACCCCAGAGACAGCCCTTTGCTGTGACCACCAAGTCCGGCCAGCTTGCTTATGCGTGTGGTCAGAGCAGAGCTCAGAAGGTGCTGAAGGGGCACTCCCATGAGCCTGGCAGGGGGAGTTTATAGCGAGGTACTCAAAGCCTGCAGGTATTTCTGACATGGGGAATAATGCTGCTCTAAATGCGGTAGAACAAACCTTATAGTGACCTTATGTTTAGATGCTTTCTTGTTTGGCATCTGCTACATCCTGGCCTAATTAATGGATCTAAAGCTAACAGAGGAAAATGAAGAATACATGTCTCTACAAACTACTTTTGCTGCTATTAGCAGTAAGAGTTAGAGTCAATTCAATATTAACACATCTACCTACTGTATTATTTCCAACTAGTATGAATTTATCACATTGCTTTCCCCTACTCCTTTTTTTTATCAAAGTCTCTCTAATATTTATAGATCTTTTCTCCCTCTAATATTTTGGATCTCTCTTCTCACATTTATATGCCAGGAACTTCCAAAATTACTTTGTGCTAATCTGTCTCCTATATTGTAAACTTTCAGTTAAACGAGAAATGCAGTAAGAAGCATTTACTATCCATAATAATCCACATTGCTGCCATTACACACACAGCAAGGAGACTTGTTATCTCCTCTCAGCATATGCTACTTCTGTATGGCACAAAGTCACAGTCATTAAGTTACTCTCTGACCAACATAGACAAATTGCATAGTTCCCAAATTTTATTTCCAAATGAGATATAAATGTCTACTATAAGACAGGAGTGCTACAGGAGAGACTCAGGGCAGGTAGCGATGCATGGTCAAACTTGGCTTCAGCAACCACACCCAAGACAACCACTGAACTAAAAAAGTGCTTGACCAGTCACATTCACAGGAGCATTTTGAACATCACCAGGTTCCTGCTCAATATCCATCATAGCATCAGTGCTTGTTAGCAGCATGCTTAGCACAACTCCAGATTAAAAGCATTTACAATGTGCTTCCTCCACACAGAGTCGTAGGCTATGTCTGCTGCAAACTTCTTACACACCAAAAAGATCAGGCAGACAACCTGTGGGTTGTGGCTCCCCTTCAGCATACTGAGTATTTGCTGTCTGCTCAAAGTTAGTCTTCCAAGTTTCCTCTACGTTTGGTGAGAGTGATGACGACTGGTACTGAAGCATGCACTTAATTTGCTAGTGTACTTGTCGTAGCACATGTAAATTTGCTGAGTGCAAATACCCTTTTTAGCCTCTTGAGCAGAGGGCTATTTCCATTGTTTTATTCACAGTCTGAAAATCTACTGAAGGTTTGCTTTTAATCTTCTGACACTGATTACAAAATCCAGTAAAATCATAGGGTGCAAAGTTCACCTAGTATGATGAGTATGAAGCAAATTTTTACATCAATATCCTTATAATCATTGGGGAGAAACAGGCTAATTTAGGACAAGAAAATATGTTATCTAACAACTAGTGCTTTCTACCTTGGGATGGCATGAACTGAACCTTGTACATTTTTCTCTATTGAGCCGCAGGAGAATGTAAATGACTCATTCAGTTGTAAACATCTATATTGGTCAGATTAATCTCTTCACAGGTTTCTAAAGATAGTTAAGATAAATCCAAGACTACAAATCTCTGCAGATCTTTAAAATTCTTTTTTTCTAGTTCCCTCAGCAGTATGTTAAGAAAAATGATGGGCTAGTTTAGACATTAAAACTGGGAATGATTTTTTTCCAGATTTTACCAGATGAGAATGAGTCTTTTCAAGGTGTTACCCATCTTGTCTGCCCTTTCCCTTTCCTTAGTACTATAGAGGAAGAGTCATTGGGGGAATAAGGAGGGGATTGGCCTGGTGTTTGTTCTGCTTTGTTTCTTTAAGAATGCTATTAGAAATTTATGCATTGCAAAATCAAGCTGTTGAAGTTGGAGATTTGGTTTATGTGGTCCTTTGCCTTATAGTCTGTGGTGCATTTCAAGTGGAGTGCCCCTGTGCTGGATTCTCTGAGGATTACACCAAAGCACTGCTGCTTGCTGTAGGAGTGGAGAGGTACTTCACACTCCACAAGGCAGTAAAGAGATACCCAATCTTTTGCCAGTCCGATATCTGGTATTGCTTACACAGTCTTGTGTAGCACAATAGGGAGAACTATTTCTTGCTTATCATTTACTTAGGCTTCACAGTGGTGTAGGCATTGCATTCAGTTTTGGAGTTGGGCATAAATGCTAAACACTAATAAGCAAAATTCTAGTGAAATAAAAAGTCAACACTGAAAAGCAAATTCTGTTGTCTTTCTCCTGACAACAACATTACAGAACTTCTACAGGTTTAGTGATCCAGGTCACACAAGCAGAAGTAGTATCTACACCAGTCTAAGGTGTGTTGTGGAGTGCCCACATCCAAAAATAAACTTGTCTGTCAGGGAAGAATATCAAATTACTCATTTCTCACATTAATAAACAGCAGATCGTTAACATTTCATGTCTATTGTTCTCAAACCTGATATCTTTCTTTGTGTTTTTTCCCTAGAGGAGCTATCTGTGGAAGAGATGTTATCTCAACTTCGTAGAGAGCTGCAGGTATTCTCTTCAACAGAATTTTCACAACCATTTTTCAAGACCATTTTTCAAGTGCACAGATGCAGCCCAGTCATGTATCAGAGTATGGAGAAAGGGAATGTGGTGCCAGCAGAAAGGAATCATCAGCACAAATGAGGCTTAATTGACCTGGTACTGAGGATGGCCATGAGATTATGAGCTCACAGATTATTTCTCTTAAATCTAAAATAATAAATTATGAGTATATGATATAATGTAATTCACTTTGAAGGTGTGCTTTGGAGGGAAATTCTGTCCAAGTATTAAATCAGTTTGAAGAAAAGCCTGAATCACACAGAATCTACAAACAGAACAACTGATATTAACTCTTCTAAAAGAAAGTATTGATGCTAAACCCAAAAGTACAGTGAAGTGTTCCCCAGAGAATCCTTGACTTAACCACGCTTCTAGGAGGTCTATAAAATGCTTCATAAGTTTTGGGATGTTATTAGGTCTTAATGAATATATTAACTCAAAGCTATTGTAAACAGGCTTTATTTTTTGCTTCCTTTAAAATGTTAATTGTCAGCTTTAACAGTCTAGTTCAAATGATTTGTGCCATTTGATTAGACAAGCACTTCATGCCTATAAACTCTCCTACCATTATTCTCCAGCACGATATAAAAGTTATTCTTAAATACATAAGGAATATTCTTGAAAACAGAAATCTGCCCCCCCTAAGAAATCCACATTGATTCAGTACATATTAGACTCTAATGTTATATATAAAATGTTCAGAAGATCTTCACTGCTCTAAGGAGATTATAGCCCTACAGGGATATCAAAAAATTATTGGAATTTCACAGACTGCTATTTTTTTTCCCCACATTAGCTGGATTATATTCTGTCTGGAGACAATGAAGGAAAGTGTCCTGACCTTCTAAAGCTGACTGTGATTACTGTGTTAAATTCCACTCTTATTATAGTTATTTAACTGCATAGACCTTTTATTTCTTTTTTCTGTTTATTTTCCCTGGAAATTCATCTTTAGATACAAAATTTGCTTTGAAATTGCTTAACATTTTACTTTTCCATCTACACTTGAATGTAATTAAAACTACGTTTGTTACTAAGAGATAAACTTTTCGCCACAGTTACTTCCTTTCATTTTACTTGGAGTACCCTCTTATTCACAGTGTACTGCAAGAGTGGCATCATTGCTTTTCATGGTTTCTGTGTCTCAATACAGTATATATCAATATAGAAATAAAAAGGCAGCTCTCAAACCATCTGCGCCTCGGAAGCTCAACAAAAACTAGGAGACTAGGAGGACTTTTTGTTCTTTTTCTTCCATTCTGACCACAGATGAACATTCTGGAGACCAAATCTTACCCTTGCTTATATTTCAGTAATTCCAGTGTCTTTATCGCTTGATTTTGGAGACAGCCGTAATGCTATCTCACCTTGTGCAGTGCGATTCATTGGCTCATCATCTTCTTCAGCAGAGGGCATGTGTCATACTGGCTGATATTTCTTGGGTGTGACACTCACTGTGGCTTGCTCTGAATAAGAGCAGTCATACTTTCAAACATGATCAAAAAGTGATTTCAACTGATTAAGGTTTACGCTAGTAGTCCCTGGGTTTTCTAAGACAGTGAATTTCTGAGGGAGATAAAATGGGTAACTGTAAACAGCTATTTGTTTCCATACAGCTGCCATTATCTAGGGCAAAGGAAAAGCAGTTTTTAATATGCTTTAAAAACAATGTTTTAATTAACAGATATTTTCATCCTTGTCAGATGGTCTGAGGTTGAAATCCTGGCTTCACTAAATCCAGTCTGATTTTATACAAAATTGTCAGCCTTTCACTTCTGCCACTGTCTCAGTCTATTAGGAATGAAAGGGTGCGAGGAAATCAAACAGCATTAATTTTAAGCAACTACAAGAGATTAAGGGGGTGTCCTTTGATGATACTATATAAACGTTTTTAATTTGATATATCCCAGCTATGCTTTTTAACCTTGCAAACAAGATGTCTGTAGCAACAAGAAACCTCATGCTGCTCTTTAGCATCCAGCTGGTTGTCCACTAGAACTTGGACGGAAAATGTTTTGCACCTACACTGAAAAATTTGATGGATGGTTTAGATACAGAAGGGCTGTAAAATCTTGACCGCTTTACTGTGTCTGTAATGCCAGCAGGAGCACTGATTCTTTTCCCTCAGTGTAGCCAGCAAGGTGCCTGCCCACAGAGCCCAGGACTGTGCGCTGCCTTGCTCTGTGCTGCTCCAGGGGACAGAAGCATTACATTTACCTCACTGTGCCACAAGACCAAGTTACACCTACCACCAATGTTGTAAAGCTGCTCAGGCATTCCAAAGGAAAAAAAAACAAACCAGAGAGTGTGTACAAGCATTTTTAGAGGGTTTTTTTTTTAATCATTTTAAACCTTACAACTAATAGTGCCAGCTGTCACCTGCTGGTTTACATTAAAAATCAGAATTCCTATCAATCACAGTTTTTTGCCATAATACAGATAAGATAGTAGTCCAGTAAGACTGCATGTATTAATATCAGTGCTATTATCATTACACAAATGCTTCCAAAGCTAGTCAACCCATTTTCTGCGATTTGCTTTATTCTTAAAATCTCATTGGGACCCAAAAATCATGTCCAGACTGAAGTCTAAGTTGTCCTTAAAAAGGATAAAAATCCCAGTTTGTATTTCGTACAGAACAATTTCAGTTTGAAAAAGGGTGGGAATAAACTTTTGTCACAGAACACCAAAAATAATAGTAGAATATAAGCGTGTCTTGTAAAGTCCGTACATATTTGTAATTAAAAAAATGTTTTGTCTTAAAGATCCTTAATTCTTATCTAAACTTTAAAGTAGCTTAAATGTTTTTTTAAATGTTCTTTTAAAAGTTATTTATAAACAGAGCATATTTCTTAATGGACAAATTTTTGATAAAGTATTTTCAATCTGAGACTATCACATGACTTCAAAAAAATAAACAATACAAACTATTTGTGTGTCTTTATGTGTAAACATAGCTATGATCATAAATACACATATTTACAGTTATAAAAGTTGATTTAATTTTTAAAATCTTTTTTGTGCCATGTGTCTTGCATTTTCTCACTCTTCTCTTAAAGCTGCTGCACAACATATCTTATGCTTTCTCGAACACCTTTTGCAGAGGCAGCCCTCCAGCCAATGGGCACAGCTTTGGGCAACAGTGGGTCCATGTTGAAGCTACCTGAAACTCACTCTGTCTGATACGGGGACAGCTCCTGATCTCTTTTCACAGAGGCCATTCCTGCAGCCTCCCTTCAGACTAAAACCTTGCCACATAAACCTAACAGAATCTCACAGGCTTTCTTTAATCTTTTCAACTTTATTTGAATACAGAGTTTACAATAAGGCATTGACATGAACACATCAAAACTTTAGGACACCTTGGACTCCAGTGAGTAGATGAAAAACTATGAGAAAAGAAACTGAGGATTCATAAAAATGTGTTGAGTCCTTAGAAAAAGGTGAAGAATTCTCTTTACATGAAGGAGAGAAATACTTCATAAATCTTGCAAAGTATTTGCTCCAACATTTGCTAAAGGCAGTATTTACCATTTTGCTCCGTAACACTGCATCATCCACTTTTAGGACCACTTGAATGACATGACACTTCTCAAAACCTACTGTGAAGACAATAAATCAGTGCTTAGAACAGATAAAATTCATTATTCAAGCATCAGTGTTATTGACAGTATATAAAAAAGGTCAAATGAGAAGATTAAAAACTTGCAGTATGAATTAAACATATCAATTGATCTTTACGACAGTGAATACATTTCACACAAGTGAAAGATACATGTACATTTTCTTCTAACAAATTTGAGCATATCTTTTGCACTTTCTGCTTGAGGAAGTGCAAAATATGTTTGGAGATAGGCAGATGACAAGCAATGATATAATAAGAATGTGAAATACTGCACATTGCAATTTTAAAGGGAAATGTTGACCAAGAGAGTTGTAACAGAAAGAAAAAGTGTAATTTTTAATCCTCCTAAATGGACAAAACCTTTCTCACTAAAGAGATGGGTCAATATTTTGTGTACATGAATACTACATATACAAATAGATAAGTTTCCTTTTTTGATCTTTAAAACATTATCTAAAGGGCTTAAAGCAGTCAGATTCACTTTGTAGGCTGTCTGTAGTCATTTGTAATCTAGGAAGCATAATTTTAAATAGACCATTTAAATCAGAGTCCATAGGACTAGAAAACCCAGACACAGTAGTGCAGATTTCTAATCATTATGCTAAGCAGCCCAGCTTGGTCTGTGTTAAAAAAAAAAAAGAAAATTCAGGTAAAAGATGAACTGCAAAATATATATCTTCCAATTTGGTTTTTTTTCTCATTAAAAACTTGAAGCAGCAAGCCCCCAAGAAAATAGCTGTGACTCATTTTTCTCATTGATTTCTTCCAGATAGGAAGTCATCCCTATATTCAAATATGTTGGAGACATCAGTGTTTCTAGTCAACCTTCCTTCAGGGAGGACTAGTTTGAAAGGGTTTTGTGAAGAAAAGGCTATGCATAATCTTTATGTGTCACAGTCACAGTTACCACAATTTTTGACATTCCTCTCACTTCACATTTAGTCTGAATTTTTAAAACAGTAAAACCACTGAATGCCGAAACTACTGTTACCCACCAGATTAGGAGTACTTTACAGGGGTGGTTTTGTCTCTTATGTTCCCCTGTGCTCCTTTTTGGTCTCAATTTAGATTGCAAATTACTTTGTGACAGACATCAGCTCTCCAGACGACCACAAGAATATTCAGGTTAGAAGGATCTTCACAGATTCCACAGCGTGCTCAAATTAAGTTGATCCATGAGGTCAGCCCAGATTGCTCAGGGCTTCATACAGTCAGGTCTTGAAAAACCCCAACAATGGGAATTGTACAACTGTGTCTGTGTCAGTATTTGACTGTCCATATGAAGAATAGTAGTTTTTCCTTGTATGCATGCTGAATCTTTCTTGTTTCACTTCGTGCCTGTTGTATCTTCTCCTCCCACCATGCACTGTTGTGATGAGCTTCTCAATGACCTCCCCACATATACTAGGTACCTGCTGCTAGGTTGCTTAAAGTTGTCTCTTCTCCAGGCTAAACAAGACCCCATTCCCCGTCCTCTTCTCACAGGCCAAGTGTTCCAGTCTCTGACCATCTCAACAGCCTTGTACTGAACTTGCTTCAGTTGTTTGATGGCCCAGGATGCCAGTGGCTTTTGTTCTGACAGGTCACACTGGGCTAGTGTGCCTCTCACTATCTGCCATGGCTCCCTCACCAGTCCATCCCCATCCTGCACTGCTGCTAGCCTTTTTTCCTTCCAAGGAGCAGGACTTTGCAGTTATCCTTACTGAATTTCGTGAGTTTACTGTCAGCCTGTTCCTCTAGCCTGTCCAAGTCCCTCTGGATGGCAGCCCTGCCTTTGAGCACTTGACTGGCTCCCTCAGTTTGGTGTCATTTCCTCATCTTATGAGTATGCATTGTCACTTCCTCCGGGTTACCGATAAGGATGTAAAGCAGGACAGGGCCAAGGATAGACCCCTGGGGTGCTCTGCTTCTCACAAACCTCCCATTAAAGTATGACTTGTTAACTACCACCCTGAGCCCAACCATCCAACCAACTTGTAGAGCTTAGCAGTGCCAGAAAAATACCTGTCTGACAAACAACAAATCAGCACACTTCTACTGACTGTGCTGGGCCTTTAGTTCTCCCAATCTGATGGAAGAATTTTTCCTAACTGGGGTCTATTGCCTGGTTAACTGTGCTTTGCAGATATGACAGCAAGAGAAAAATCAAATTAAACAGTCTTTTTTCACATGAAACTATTTACATTGTGTCAGGCCATATTAGGATTCCTGGCTCTGAAAAATTCAGGCAAAATAAGAAAGAATAGTGACCAATAATCCATAGGAGACCAGTAAAGGGAATCAACAACCATAAAACACCACTGAGAAACAGAACAGAAAGAGATATTAAGCTGAACCCTGTGGAATACTTGGACTGTTTCTACTGCTGGTCTTTTAGGCTTTAAATGACCAAATTGCCACAGCAAATTAAAGGAAAGAGGAAATGAAAATAGCTATGGTTGCATCTGCAGCTGTCTATGAAGTATGAAAACCAAATCAAGAACAGGTCTACAAGAATAACAGCTATGCTTAACCAAAAAGAATTCATCATAGGGAGCACCAGATCACTAGTTAAAGAGGTCAATGACTGATTCAGTCAATTATTATTGAAACACATGGATGCCTCCTGATTTCACAGCAGAGCAGTAGCTAGTTTTCTACTCAAACTACATTTTGGAAGTGCTATACAGAGATGGTATGCGTGTTCCTGTGATAGTGCATATACATGGTTTTATACATTCTATAAATTTTCATTGATTTTATAAACATAACTTGAATAATCAAAGTTTCTGTATGTCAGTGGTTACTAAGTATCGCCAAATATTCTAGTCCTTTAAAATAAAACCTACCACAGCTAGGGAGCATACTGCAGTCAATGTCCAGTCCTTTCCTTTAAAAGAAACACATAGTTCCATGACCTTATCAGTCCCCAAACTGCACCCCCCTTTAAATATCTCTGTCAGCCTTACCTGCAGAGAAAAATCCTGCCCAAATCCATAACTGGATACTGGACTGAAGTAGAGATACGAACATCCACACCTACACTTAGAGTTGGTTCCTGTTAAATAAGAATTCCCAGTTTGGGAATGTTTGTATTGCTTTATTTCAGTACTCTTACACTCAGTTTTTTCCTTTTTACTGTATTCATTCTGAACAAATGCCCCTTTGTTTGCAAAAGTAATCAAGCAGTAGTCCACCCATAGAACACAGTTCTTGAAGCAGGATAGTTCTCTGGTATATTTCCCTGTTCTGATGTAAGGAGCCTGAACAATGCAATTCCCACCATATGCAGCTCTTTTGAGATCCAGGATCCATTATTTCGTTTGGTGGGAAACAGCCTACCACTCTTATTTACACCTACATATAATAGTGAAACCAATGGATTTGGGTCTTGTAGATACTCCATAGCTTTCCTTGATGCTCAACAGAGGCTTCCTACCACAGAACCTACTCTCCAACGCAGGACATCCCAAGGGTCAAATTAATGAGCACAGTACTTCTAGACACTTTCATGGTCCCTGGAAATGATGCATCCCTGGAACGAAGATATAAGTTAATCCTCTTTGCCCAGGCACCCCAGGAGAAAACCCAGGAGAAAGCCTCTGTAAAGTTCAGAAGGTGAACTCTCTGATCACTGATTGCACAATCAGTGATTGTACATCTGTGCTTCCATGACAAGCATCTGAGACTCACTGAAAGTCAAAAACATGCTGCAGCCTAAATTAAAACAGAAGTCATCAGACTCTATTACAGATAAAGCCATACATAAGCAGTCAAACCACAGATGGCATTTGCATTTTTACCTCCAGAAAAACCCATCCAATTTTACTTCAAATAAAAACACCACAGAGTTTAAGAACCCATTTAGCTAACTACATAATACTGAAGATGGTTTGGACTTGCAGATTGGTCCTTTCTTCATTCCTATTTTCTAAAAATATTGGTTTGGGCAGTCAAACATACTGTATTGCCAGACCTGGTAAGTGGTGAAAACAGCTGTATCCCTCGATAGTATTTTCCTCTACCTGCAGATCAGTTGAAACCTGTCTGGTTTTTCTCAGTATCTGTATGTTGTGCCACAAGCAATTTTCACAAAGGGTTAAGAATATCACCATTTATAGCTAATCTACTGCCCACTGTACCCCTGAGGATTTTTGGCATGATATTTTTCAAGGTTTGTGCCTTCTCTTCTACCTCCATTTACATTTTTTCAATTTGAATGTGATTTTAGAGTGTTTTGTCTGCAACTCTAATCTGTTAAGTAGCATCGAGTTATTCTTTTGATCTGAATGGCTTTTGCATACTGTTATCCCTGCAGATGTGTTGTGAACATACTCTTACTTTGTTAGTCAGATATTTCTGAAAGATCTATGTGCTCCAGCTCTGAGCTAAGTTTTTGGATGTATATACGCATATTAAAAAAAAAAAAAAAGAAGAAGAAGAAGAAAAAGAAAGGGGAAGTTTAATGGCTTTTTTTTCCCTGCACCTTCTTTAAAGTTATCAGAGTCCTAGGTCTAAGATTATCATTCCAGAATCTTCCATAAGTCTTGAATATAAAGCTCTCCCATAACACATGTAATGCATCACTTGATGGAAAAGGGATTTTCAGGCAACCAAAATTGTTTGGACGCTGTTGCATTGGTTTATAAACAAAGTATCACTTTAGCTGTGTCACCTCAGCTTGGAGTCATGTAAACTGATGCTTAGGCTTTGTATCAGTGTCGATTTCTTTTGTATGTATTTCTGTTACATTTTTCTGCCTTTTGCTAGATAAAGTCGATGCTGCATTTCCCGTTTGTAACTGAATTGAGACAGTTAGTTCCCCACAGAAAACAAGTTTTCCTCATGCCCTGGGTGGGGCTTGTAGCATGGTCTCATGAGCTGCATAGCGGGTAGTAGGAAGGCAGACACTCTGCAAGCAACTATGCTGCAAGCCAGGCTCCCACAACTGTAGCAATCCTGCCTGCTCTTGGCTGAATGGAGTTTCTCACAGGATCAGACCACATAAGAACATTAAGGAGCTCCAGCTTTCAACCAACATTCCCTGAACAGCCTGATCTTAGAGTATCAGGGTAGTTTTTTGGGTTGTGACTGTTCAAACCAGCTTCAAGAAGATGAGGAAGGACAAATTCCCTGTTAGACAGGTCTCCACTACTGCTAGTCACTGTCTTTGTCAATGTAGATTAAATGTTCGCTCTTAGGCATAGTGTGTTACTTATAATCCATTATGAATATTTTAGAAGGTGGTGTGCCAGCCTCAAAGAGCAGGGCAGAGTCTTTCATCAATATGATCAGGCAAAGCCAACTTTATTGATTTGTGTTTTTCTTATATGCCATTCTGAGTAGAGCATGAGACACTAGGTATCATGTGATTGGTTTACATCTTCTCGCACAATCTGTCCACACACTAGGATACATGGGTTATCCCATGTGGGTTAGTTTTAAACAGCACAATAATCTGTGGTTGAGTGTTACTAACCGATAAGGCAACATCCTTTCTTTTTTCTGGTTGGTTAGTAATTACAGAAGTTTGAGCTATTATTATCTCTGTCAAGCAAGAGCGTATGTGATATTTATCACAAGACAGTACGTCTCGGGCAAGCCTTTTTTTGCCAGGTGGGTGCTTCTTGTGCAATCCTTCTCTTGTAGCAACAAACCGCAAACTTGCTCAAACCTTCCACCTTCTGCAGCTCATGAGTGGAGGAACCTTTCATAATTTCCTCTTTCCAAGGCATTCTCAACCAAGAAGGTCTCCACAAGTCCCCCTTCTTTTTGTTGCACAAGAAAAGCACCGTGAATCATCTTTTGCATCACATTCTCTAAAAAACTTAATAAACATGATAAGAACAAACAGCCAACAAGTATAATGACAATGATTAAAAATCTTAATTTCACAAGATGCCACAATCACCCCATGATACCCCATTGCCCTAACAGATTTTCCAAACCAAAAGAAACCAATGCTTTGCCTAATTTTCCAGGTTTGTTCATTAAGTAGTTGTAAGGTGGCATGTATGGATTCTGAGTTGTCTTTGAGATCCACACAGCATATCCCGTCAAAATCTTCACATCCGTGTCCATGGACAAGGAGAAAAAAATCAATAGCAGCACGATTTTGTAGCGACACATGCCTTACAGCACTCAAATCTTCTGCCATCAGTGATATTACCTTAGAGGTTAAATTGGCATTCTTTGCAACCCAACATGCTAAGTGATTAATCTTTGCATGTCCACTAGAAGCAGATACCCAGGGTAAAAAGAGACTCAGAGCAATGTGTTCTGCTTTGTTCATTAAAGCTATGTTATCATCATAGGTGTTATCTAATTTAGCTATAGCTCTTTTTTTGATGAGTGTGATGGAGCTGTGTGTGATTCATTATCATCTTGTGAGCGGGCAAAATTGCTGATAACCACCTGAAAGTACAAGGTCCTCCTACTGCATTAGCTGGAATTCCAGCCCACGCCCTATCACCATATATGAGGAAAATTCCACTTGGAAGTTTAAGGGGCTTTTGGTTAGGGTGCATAAAATGATAAGTGGTCCAATCATATTCAGGATCTTCTTCTGGTAACCGACACCAGAAAGTTCAGTTAAACCACACTCTGTTCGTGGGCCATACAGATGTATTTTGAATAGGACTTACCCATGCTGCTTGTAATCATCTCTAAAAAAGAAACATGCCCTAGCAGCTACTAAGCCAAATATTTCTAACCCTTCAGCTCCTGAACTTGGAGCTTCAATAAATTTTTTGCTCTATATTCCTACTCTGTACACAGTCCTCCATGCTGTTAACACACCAGTATTCTTTGTTTTCCTTTTCTCTCTTAAGTGATCAAATGAGCTTCGCTGTCATTTAAAGGTGCTTCTATTAAACATGTGTGAAAAGGTAAATATGGTTGTGCAAGCGAAGCACAAAAGCTCAATTGATTTAACTCATGCATAAGTGTAACCCAAACATTTTGACCATGCCAAGCTGGAGGAATTTCGGGATGGGTGAAACCAAGCTGACTAGCAGACAGGATCCTGTCAAGGTGACAATAATGCTGGTTGGATCCATTTCGCTGGAGCCCATACAGGTTCGAAATCTGTTAAAACACAAGCATAGTGGTGATTGTGATGGTGTATCTTCTTTTCTTTCTCTCCATGGTCGGACAAGTCTCGCTGGGATACATCGTGATCCAGTCTCTGTAAGTAAACATGTATATCATCTCCCCGTCATTTGTACCTCTGCAGGCCCCTTCCAAGTTCCTGTGGCCAGGTCTTTGTATTGTACTTTTATACCTGTACTTTTGCGAGTCAAATGTGAGTCCATAGCTTTACCATGAATTACCACCAGAGGGTCCTGATTTTCCCCCACAATTCGCAAAAAAATCATAACATATACGGCCTTTTGTACAACCGCCTGTGGTGACAGCCCTTCCTCCCCATTTTTCTGTTTGTGTAGCAGTGATTTGAGTGTGTGATGCACATGTTCAATTATTGCTTGTCTGGGGGGAGTGAGGTATCCCTGTCTCATGTTTTATACTCCAAATTTGTAAAAATTATCTAAGCATTTTGGATACATATGCAGGTCCATTGTCCATTTTGATTTTTACAGGTACACCGAGGACTGCAAAACAACCATGTAAATGGTGTATAATGTGTTTTGCTGTTTCTCCTGCTAGAGGAGCTGCCCATACCATACAGGAGAATGCATCAATAGTTACATGCACATATTTTAATCTGCCAAATTCAGTTATATGTGTTACATCCATTTGCCATAATTTTAATGGGAACATCTCACGAGGATTAACTCCTAGGTCTAAGCCTACAGCTTGCCCTTGGCAATCAGGACAAGATAGGACTATATCTTGCACTTCTGTATGAGTAAGATTAAACTAACAGGCTAGTACTTTTGCTGATTAATGGAATAATGCACGTGAGGCTTGTGCTTGTAGTTGCGTCCTGGTTGGACTGGCAGTCCAACCCAAATGGCAGTAACCCGAGCATTACCTTCCGAAAGGTAGCCGGGTAAGCCAGAGTGACTACGGATGTGCATGATGAAATATTCATGCGTTCTGCTATTTAATAAAGATAATAACTGATGTAACAGTTGCCACAATCGTTGGTTTGTAACTTTTTCAATATAGCATGTTCCAGTCTCTGTACTATGCCTACTACATACAAGGAATTGCTGATAATGTTTACTGGTTTAGTTGACTATTTTTGAAAAACTGCTAACACTGCTCATAATTCAAGGGTCTGTAGGGAATCCTCTCTATCTCCAGGGATTGTAAAAGATTGCGACTCCTTCTCTTGTTGCCAAACATATCCAGCTCTATGCCTCTGTTTGCTCGCATCACTAAATATGATAGGCTCATTTACTGGTGACATAGAGCATAAAGAGTGTCCAATTATACTGTTTTGTCAGCAAAACACGAACATTTTTTGTTCTGGATAATGTAGTTATGTAATACTTGGATAGTCGGCTAACGCTGCTTGAAATGCTAGGCTATTTTGTATGGCCCAATCTAATAGATTCTTTGTTATCGGTAGATAAATTATAGCGGGTTTTCATCTACTTATCTCTACTATTCTAGTCTTGCTTTTTGCAACAATTTATGTAATGGCTTCTAATGACATGGTGACAGTATTCTTTAACCTTACTTTCCAAAATGCATAAAGGATCAGGCTTATTCTGATTCTACTGGCTTATCAGTGCATATGGGTCAGAATTTGGATGGATCACAAAACATAACATTGTTAACTCTGGATTCTAACGAGAGGAGTGTGTGTGAACAATCTTTGAAACTATTTTGTCAACAGCTTCCTGTTGTTCTGCAGACAGTGTTCCTTTCACTAATAAGATTTCTCGTTATTGTAACAAAGGCATTAGAGGCAATAGGTCCTTGTTAGTGATTTCACATATAGATTGGACCCATTGTACATCCCCTACAAACTTTTGTACTTTTACTAAGCTAGAGAGCTGTGTGGTCAGTTGAAGCTTTAAAGAGGATACTTCTTGTCTACTTAGCTTCCAGCCTAAGTATTTCCAAGGAGTTGAAATTTGGATTTTTTCTGGAGCAATTATTAATCCACATTTTTGTAACATTTCTGTTTATAGCATAACTACTGCCTGCGACTCCATACACTTTACTGCTACCAAAATGTCATCCATGAAATGATAAATCACACATTGGTTGAGACTGATACGAATTGGTTGCAAAGCCCAAGCAACATACGTTTGACAAATAGTTGGTGAATTTTTCATGCCCTGTGGTAACACTACCCAGTGATACTGTTTTGCAGGTTCTGCTCGATTTACACAGGGTACGGTAAATGCAAATTTCTCACAATCTTCTGGGTGTAACAGTACGGTGAAAAAGGAGTCTTTCAAATCAACTACGATTAGGTCTTAGTCTTCAGGAATCATTGCTGGACTGGGCAGACCAGGTTGTAATGCTCCCATGACCTTCATTACAGTGTTAATTGCATGTAAATCATGTATCAGATGCCATTTTCCACTTTTCTTGGGGATGGTGTATATATGGGTATTCCAAGGACTACTAGATGGTACAATATGTTTTACTTGTAATTGTTCTTGTACCAATTCATGAATTTTGGACAGCTTTTCTTCAGACAGCTGCCATTGCTCAACCCAAACTGGAGTTTCAGATAGTCATTGTAATCTATAGGTTGGCTGTCCTGCAACGGCCACTAGTAAATATCCTTAGAGACCAATCTAATCCCAATCTGTGAAAGTACATCTCGCCCCAACAATGCAATTAGGGTTGTCATTACATATGGCTTGACTCTAGGGCTACTGCCATCAGAAAGAGTGATGGTAACGTGATGTTGACACATACATGTCTTTTGGTTACCTCCTATACCCACAACCCCACCTGACAGCATTAAAAGAGGCCAAGATCATGGCCATTTTTCCTGTGGTATGATAGTCACATTAGTCCTGATATCAACTACCATTCTCAAAGTAATTTTTTCTCCGTTCATGGCTTCTATTGTGACCATTTCAATTGGTTTGTCTTTAGCTATATCTATGGCAAGAGCAGTATTAGGCATTCCTGTTGAACCAAAACCCTTATCATTCCTTTCTGTTGTTCCCGGTAGGGGTACACAAGATCGAAAAGGTACTAACTGGGCTATTTTTCTCCCTTCAGGAATATGGACAGGAGGAGCTTGTCTGAATCATGATCATGATTTGTCCTTTGTAGGACATCTATTATTTCAGGAAGAACAAAAATTCATAACTTTGTAGCAGATGATCAACCTAATAACAATGTGCATAAGTTGCAGCCCAACAGCCCCCATAGCGCTGAAGGCACCGTATGTACTTTTTCTGTGGTTAGCGTGATGGCTACTGCAGTTACCAGGTCAATTCCTTCTTTTCCTGCAGTGGAGGAGGGGAGGTGATCCAGACCCTGCGACTGCATCAGTCTCATCACACCTTGATTTGGTATCATCACGCGAGGTGCTCTTGCGCTCACTAACAAGTTTCCCAGCAGGGTTCCATATTTTTTAAACCACAAGCGACACTCAGTTTCATTTACCTCGTGCTGTGTAAAACCAGCATTTCTGAGGAAGCTCAGAAATGGCTGTTCCTAATAGGTGATGGGCCGCCCAACCAGAGGTGCAGGAGAAAGGTTGAACAAGAAAGGCTTTTCTTTGAGCAGCTAAAAACTATCTGCTGACTTAAATAGCACTTGGCAGGTCCTGATATCCAAAAACTGGAATAGACCTCAGAGATAAATCTTGAGTCTGTTTCCCTTATCACATAGCAGTTTAATTTGGTGTATTTTCTTTTTTAACCCAGTACTTTGGTGGATAAAGCAGAAGTGATAATTTTAGATGAACTACCTTTGAATATATTGGCCTGTAAGTTCTCAAGAGGCAGATGTTTGCAAAAGTATGTTTTCTCTCTTTCTCAGGGTTTCTTCTCAAAGAGAACAGAAGTAATTCACTAGTCACTCTATTGCTTTCACCTACTACTGAATACAGCATTTAGTTTTAGCCCCATGTCTCTTGCTTCTGCAGAGATATAATTTTGATATAATAATTAATATATTTACATAATAAAACCACATAATACAATTAATAATCAATCTACGTTTTCTATATTTAAGGGGGGTTGTATATGTCTATAGATATGTCTAAAAATTTTTTTGTAGAAAAATGCATGGGATCGGCATTCAGAGTTGTGTATTTCAAAGCATTTCCCAGTGTTCCATGGCTGAAATCCCTGTTGTAGTGGTTCAATTTATTCCTTCATTTTCCTTTACTTTCAGTGCTATGAATAAGGAAAATCATATCAATCTCCCATCTAAAGCTTTCTTTATAGGTCTCCAGTTTAGAAACACTGTACAAGTGCTAAATGTTTGGTATTTTGAATGTACAAATGCTCTCTGGGTTTTGTAACCTGGAATTGGTGCAGACTTCCCAGCCAGGGAAAGACTGACTTTCTTAGAAAAATATTCCTGAGCCTTGGGTCAGTCTTTCATAATAAACAGGTAGTTCAATCAGCGAGGTAATAGGTAATAGGTAATTCAAATAGGCAATTTCAATCAGCTTTGGTGTTGGAAGAGATATATAACAACAAATTTCTGCATACAGTCCAAAGAACAAAATGAGAAAAAAGGTACTTGTACTGAAGGAAAGGCAACACCACTGTATCACAGACTCCTCGCTACAAACGGTTAATTCACTGAGCTTCACTCATTTTTCTTTGAAAATGTTATTTATTATCTGTTCTCCTTCTTATCTACCTGCTTTTCTGCTGAACCCCTTCATTCATATTTGCAAACAAGGTTTTATAAAGGAATTTTTAAATTTGAGCCTCCAGATAAATATGTACTCAGAAATTCATTCTCAGCATGTCACTCACATACAGTTTTACTTTTATGAAATACATATATTTGAAAAAATAGCAGTGGTCTTTTTCAATTGATTTAGCTAATTTTATTAGCCGTGGAAAGCAGCAGAGCAGGTGCCTCTGGCAAAAAAAAAAGGAGCAGAAGTTACACAGAGGAAGGGAGATTATTTTCCTTTTTATATTCAGCATCTGCTTTAATCTTCTTTGACCTGTTGAATGATTAAGCTTCAGTGAGACTGTTTGCACTTATATCTTCCTGAAGCCTCCTCTCACTGGGAAGGATTCTGTGCCTATTAGGAAGGATTTGATGATCTACCTATTCAATATTAACATCCTGCAGCTACTTCTGCTACTTCTTTGTTTCAAAAATAGCATGTTACATTTTTGTCACTGAGTCACTGCTGTGAGTGAACAAGCTGCCCACTGCACTGAGCATTAGGACATTTTCCCTTTGTACAACCTTTGTGTGTAAACCTAGGTTAATAAGAAAAGCAATCATAAATGTACAGCATAAAGACTAGAATATGTGCCTGTTACCATTACACAGTAAAAGTTTTTCATCCTGAAAATGCTACCATCTCCATACTAATGGCAGGCAAATGGCCTCCAGTGACCGTTTTTAGTTGCATCCATCAGTTTTATGAAGACTGTGTTTCAAATGCAAATGTTTGGGATGTAATTATTGGTGGTTGCAGGTTTTCACTTACTAAAATAAAGATGGACAGGAGATCTAGCTAAAGCTTTGTCCCAGAAAGCACATTAATGACATAATAAGTATAACGAAGCAAATAATTTGTTCAATGTGTTTTATATCTATTTCCTGTATGTGCAATATTTATTTCTAATAAAGGTATATAAAACAGAATATAAACTGTTCCTCACCTCTACTTATCTGATACTACAAACAGATGAGCTTTATCTAGTCTTATTTCACCAGTTCCACAGAAGCATCATCCATGTCACACATTTGATCAGCTAAAAAGCATGGACTCGTTGTCATTTAAATGACTGTAGATTATTGGTCTAAGAGGAAGAGCTGAAGGGAGACTGTCCCCTCTGTTGTTAAGTACCATCCATTTCCATGGAGCCATATCACCTTTACCATGAAGATGCAAACACACAGAAGTGACAGTGAGTATCAGAGTAAGCGTGAATGTTCATGGAAGACTACTAAAAAACCTACATTAGAAATGAAAGTTTACATTTTAATTTGAAGAAATAGAAAACCTATTCTTCTTTCTGTCCTGTTAAAGAATTATCTAAATATAATGTGGAGGGGGCACACCTGAAAAACAGACTCCTTAATTAAGAACCTTGAACCTTGGTTAGAAAGCATAGTTTTATGATTAAAAAAATTCTACTCTCATGTTCTCACAGACCTCATCAGTTATTTTTGTGATAAGTAACTCCTGAACTAACAGGGCCCTCGCAGGCTGGGAGAACCTGGGCAGGCAGCAAGGTTGAGCAAAGATGAACAATTAGGAGGAAGAGCCAAAAATGCCACCCTGGCCAGCCAGACATTCCAACCCTGATACACACTGCTACTCCTGCTGAGACACACACATTGCATACCTGTTCCCTGTTTGTGAAGCATAAGGCAGTAACTAAGTATAGGGACATCACTCTTGGAATTGTGTCTTCACTACTGCCTTGAAATGGCTGTAGGGTAAAGAGAGCTGTTCTGGCTTGAGGTAAAGAAGAACCAATCCTATAACTCTTCAGCTAAGCTTCTTCTAAATAACTTCATCTTCTGAAAGTTAACAATATTTTTTTCAGATAATGTCTGTCTCTAGAAGTGATAATACTTAATATTTATATTTATCACCAAAGTAATGGGGTACTGGTTATACTATTCCTATAGAAACCAAGGTCACTTTAGAGTTGGTGGAACACTATCAGTCAGAAGGGCAAAAAATGGTTCCACCTGCAGAGAGGAGCAGACAGTACACATGACTCAAAGCTGACCAACAGAGTATTCCATTCCATATACATCATATTCGGTATAAAGCTCAGGGATCACAAGGGTCAAGCCTTCTTCTACAATGCTCGGTGTCCAGAGAGGACCTCATCCATTCTTCTACCCCTGATCCCAATCCATGCATTCTTGAATCCAGTTAATGAAACTAGTTCCCACCTGCCACTGAGTCCTGCCTGGGACCTTTTCCCACATCTGCCCTGCAGTGTTTGTGGTGATGTCTAGTCATCAGCAGAGGGGTCAATTTTGTGTATTTGTACATATTTTATTATTTTATTAATAATATTATTTTTCCCCTTATTGATATTATTATTGTTTCATTAAAGTCGTTTTAGTTTTAGTTTCCAACTGACAAGTCTCTCTCTCATTTCCTTTTGCCCTTTCTCTTTGTATGGAGAGTTGGGACTATATCTATGCGCATTTAGCTGCCAGCTGGGCTATGGGAGGAGGCTAAACCGTGACACTAGGAAAGGCAGGAGCTGCGTGGCTGCCCTGTTTACACTACAGACAGTGAGAAGGTTTTGGTTTTAAGATAAGTCTTGGTCCTAACCCACACAGTTAAGTAGGGTCTGTCGATACACTTCCCTCTACCCACAGATGGGTGGGCAGAAAGTAGGGTTCGATGTCCCCAGGAGCAATCAGGATGATTTGCCCTCGGTTTTCAGAGGCAGTGAAACAGTAATGTCCTTCTCAGAGGGAAAGTAACTGCCATATATCACTGCTTTCACAGTCCCAAACATTTGTTGCACTATGTAGTGCTTTGACTTGAACTGAAGAGGCAGTTTAATCCCTAGGTGTTTTTCAGATGTCTTTTGCTGATTCTCTCAAATTTACTGATAAACATCATTTTAAAATACCTTTCTGTAATTTCACTACTGTAAGGTTCAGGAGCTACTAGACAAAGGAGACAATAGGGTGTATTACCATGCTATCTAGACATTGGATGACAGCTGATATTCACAGCTATTCAGCACTACCTTGAATAGCTTTGTACCTCAGAACAGCACTCAAAACAATCACACTCATCCAATGAAGTTATTTTTCATATGAATCCTCATGTTAATTGCCAGTTTAATGGCATTGCACAATTCACTTCCCCTGCGTTTTGCTTCAGTTTTCTAGGTTTACAGACAGAGCTGTGATACAAACTTTTCTGTGAAGTGTTCAGGAATTGAACTGATGGAAATTGTTGGTTGAAACAAAAGTCCTCACTCAATTACTGTGTGATGGTGGTGATGATGATGATGATAATAACAACACTAACAACACTAATAACATTAATAATAATAATGGTAATAATAGTAATAGTAATTTCACTGGTCATTGCAGGGACTGAGTTTTCTCCTATGACTTGAACACAACAAACATCTCGAAAGTAGAAACTTTCTGAACAGACTGTGCTGTATTCAGAATTGTGTATCCATGGCATATGCAACCATAAGGTTTATATACAGACAAAACACAATTAGCACCAAGAAGGTAGTGTGGTTGGTAACTGAAATTAAATTAGATTTTCCATTCAAATTCAGACACACATATATGCTATGGTTTCGTTTCATATTTTCTTTTTTCCATGGGCAACTATAACCTTTCCCTTAAAATATCACAATATTATTTCCTTAAGCTCTAATGATTTAATAATTATGCCCCCTCCTGAAATAACAGGTAGAAGTGTCTTGAGTATCTTACAACATCAAAACATTATCTAAACTTTAAGGATTCAATAATTATGTCTCCCTAAACTAAAGGGTAGTAGAATCTTGCCATTAGCTGCCAAGAGCATTTGTCTAATTTGCATTAGACAACTGATTTTCAAACGACACAAAAAGTGTGTTAAAACAGGTTAGCCAGACTGTGAACTTGAACCCCAAGAGTATCTCCTTTGCAAATGGGGAAAACTGCCTCATACCTTGAGCTAAATTCCTCCAGTAAACAAGAGCTGTGAGTAAACATACCTGCTTGCGGAGAGTTGCCCCCTCTAATCAGCTCTTGTCACTACATTGTTGAAGGGCTGCAGACAGACTCAGTGAAAAAAACAGAAAAAGGAAGAGGATTATGCTGACGTACTTTTATCTTGAAATTTAAGGTCTTGCAGAAAGGATTTGAGCAAACTAAAGAATCAGAAAATGAAGACTTGAGCAACTAGTCGAAATTAATAATGTCTACCAGCTGAACCTGGGGAATAGGAACTGTCTTCACAAGTGGGTTTAGTACCTGATGTGCCTCTTACCAACAGAGTTGCATTCTCCTAAGGAAAATATGTTTTTGTAAGTAGGGAAGGTAAACTTTGATTTTTATCTCCCCAGATTAATAACTTATACTGTGCTGCCTTACTTGTAAATCTAACAAATGCATAGATTACCATTAAATACTTCGGTTAATCATGGTGTTCAAATAATTTCTAAGTACTTGATGTTCCTACAGTGACACAGACTTTATGAAGATTGTACCAGTACATCATACAGAATACGGGAAATAAAGATTGCTGCTAATCTCAGCAACACACATTGCAACTACAAAGATAACCCTCTTGAAATACCACTTGATAAAAACTGACTGAAGAAGTTTAAATTTTAATAGTTTCTAAAAACAGTTTTAGAGCCTCTGCCTAAGAGTTTGTTCCTGCTGTGTGTGCTGCAGCCCTTACAAATAACTTCCTTGGGATTCCAGATCACACTGAGATCTCCCAACATGTCAGTTATCTTTTCACATACAAGAGAACACTGATTTGAATAATGTCATTGACAAAATTCCCCAGGTCACAACCACTATCCATAAAGACAGCAGGCAGACAAGCACAGACAAAGCTGTAAAACCCATGGTGGCCAGGAAAACGACCAACCACAATGAGGATGCAGAAATTCTGGTGTTTATTCATTCTCTTTAAAAGGCGTATGCATAGACAAGGTGTCTAACTCCTATCAATATCTTTAGGATGAAAGCACCAACCCTGTTTTTGTGCTTTCTAGAATTATGGTGCCACTGGCCTGGACAAGCACACTTTCTGCTGGGTAAGAAAATTGCTGGATGGCTGGGCCCAAAGAGTTGTCGTAAATGGGGTTAACTCCAGCTGGACGCCAGTCACAAGTGGTGTTCCTCAGGGTTTAGTGCTGGGTCCAGCCCTGTTCAATATCTTTATCAATGACTTGGATGATGGCATTGAATGAACCCTTAGTAAGTTTGTGGATGACACTGAGCTGGGAGGAAGTGTTGGGTGTAGGAAGGCTCTACAAAGGGATCTGAACAGGCTACACCAATAGGCTGAGGCCAATGGGATGAGGTTTAACAAGGCCAAGTGCAAAGTCCTGCACTTGGGACACAACAACCCCATGCAGTGCTACAGTCTTGGGGAAGAGTGGCTGGAAAGCTGCCTGACTCTGCCTGGCAGAGAAGAACCTGGGGATGCTGGTTGACAGCTGGCTGAATATGAGCCAGCAGCATGTCCAGGTGGCCAAGAAGGCCAATGGCATCTTGGCCAGTATCAGAAGCAGCGTGACCAGCAGGACCAGGGAAGTGATTCTGTCCCTGTACTCGGCATTGGCGAGGCCTCAACTCAAATACAGTGTTCAGTTTTGGGCCCCTCACTACAAGAAAGACATTGAGGGCCTGGAGCATGTCCAGATGAGGTGAAGGGAGCTGGAGAAGGGGCTGGAGAATGAGTCTTATGAGGAGCAGCTGAGGGAACTGTGGTTGTTTAGCCTAGAGAAAAGGAGCCTGAGGGCAGACATTATAACTCTCTACAACTACCTAAAATGAGGTTGTAGAGAGGTGGTTGTTGGTCTCTTCTCCCAAGTGACAGGCAATAGGATAAAATGAAATAGCCTCAAGTTGCACCAGGGGAGGTTCAGATTAGACAACAGGAAAAACTTCTCGCGGAAAGTGTTAGCAGGTACTGGCAGAGGCTGCCCTGGGAAGTGGTTGAGTCACTGTCCCTAGAGGTATTTAAAAGACAGATAGATGAAGTGCTCAGGGATGTGATTTAGTAGTGGACAGGTTTGGTTGGATTCGATGATCTCAACGGTCTTTTCCAACCAAGCATTTCTATGATTCTATGTATTTACATAATTGAGAGTCACTCAGGCAATCTGGAAAGCAACAACTAAATACAATCCTGCAACTCAAAGACAGCTCTCTCAGACCTTGCTTTGCTCAAGTAGGGGCAGATTTGGAATAGAGATGCCTTCAGACAGACACCAGCAATTTGGGGGTGTAACTCCTTATTTATCTTCTTGCCGGTCCTGTACAACTGTAGCACAGGTGTACAGCTGTTTCCTTAACTATCAAATTCAAGCCTCAACAGCTGAAGCTGGTGTTAATAAGCCAGATGTGAAACGTGGCAACTGCCTGGCTGCCTCCCACTCCTATTTGTGAATCTGGTAGGCAGAATCTCCTCCTGCCCAGCAGTCAAACTGTGGTAGTGACCTGCCTGTCAGGTTTACAGTTTGAAACAGATATGCAAAATAGGTAATAATTGTAAAAGTCATAGTGAGATAAGACTCAATTGGTCAGTCTGTTCAGGAAAAATTAGAATGAGTTGCTGATGACTTTACCACAATGCCATAGTGCAGAGAAATACAAGTCTAGTGTAAGAGCAGAGATCCTGAGTAGTGCAGATGCAAGAGGCAGCATAGAAGAGTACTTGCGTGGAATGATAAGAGTGCTGCAGATCTCATGTTGCACAGCTCCTAAATGAACAGATCTTATTCTTAACATCCTAAACCATGGCTAAATTCAGCAACCAAAAAATAAGTCTAGATAAAATACTATCACAGAACTTCAGGATTTTTAAAGGGAGTTATTAGTACTTCAATCCCTTTGGAACTCAGATGCCTTTAGCAGAATGAAAAATCTGTTTACTTTCAGGGCTAGTACTGTGAGTTATGTTGATACTACAGGTCTCAAAGGTACTATTAAACCTCTCAAAATTTAAAAATCAATCAGTCAATCAATCAATCAATAAATCAGCTGTTGGCACTTTGCATAGTTTACTAAAAAACAGTATAGCTATACCACACTACTTGTCCTAGAGGCCATCTCCTTTTAGCACAGGGACCCATAGCCACAGCAGCCCTCTGCACAGCATTGCAGTTGGGAGTCAACTAGAAGCAGGACTGCAGCTTTCAAGGGCCAGGCAGGGCACATTTCACATGTGACAAGAAATACATGAGGGGTATGTGCTTGTCATGAGTATGCACTTGCAGTTTGGAGAAGTAGTGAAACCAGTGAGATTAATAAAATTAATAACTGACTTGCATAAATTCAGAGAACATTCACAAAAATATTTTTCAAAAAGCCCACCATCAATTTTGAAACATTGTTTATTTGAATAACTGAGTTTCCAGACAGGGCAGAGGAATGTGCACCTCGGACACCTGGAGAGGATCCAAGAAACATGACTGGTTTATTTTACAGTTCATTCTAAGCCGACATTTTTATATGTCATCATTCTCAAAGAATGCAGAAGGCTATAATTCATATTGGTACCTATAAAAATATGTTATTCTGGTATGGATTGAAAACTTGCCAGTTCAAAGTGAAGATGGGCATGGCAATCTTACAGACAGTTAGTCTCTGTTTCCAGAGTATGAAGAGTTTCTAGCCCTGAGATTTTATAGCAGAACCTATCCATCTTTTCACATTCAGATTTCCCACAAGAACAGCAGTTCTGCAGCTGGAAGGACTGTGTATTTTGTCAAAAAAAAAGAGCCATTTTTTGTGCCATGCCTGTCCCAGACTAGAGATATCAACAGCCATAATTCATGGAGAATCAGACATAGAAGTTGGGGTAGGCAAAGAGGGGAGATGAAATTCAGAAGTCTGTTGCTGTGGTTCTTCATTGTCTGTTACCTAGACCAGCTGTTCAAGCCAATCCCAAGCTACACATATGCCATATTAATTTCTCTCATTAAAATGATCTATCATTCTGGAAAACTAAGTCCCAGGAAAATTCCCTGAATGGTGCAAAGCTAATATTGTACACCACTTCTGTAAAAAGACAGCAAATCAGGGCTGAGAGATCACCAGATTTCTCTTCCTCTGTCTATTGCACAGACACTGCACTATTATCCTGCAGTTGTAGGTACTCTGACCCAAACTAAAATTAGTGCTGAGGGAGAATTCTGGTGTATATCAGAATTAATATGGATGAGAAAACAACAGGGAATTGATAATCCATCTTTAATTTCCAGTTTCTTGCTCTAAAAATCAGCCTATGTTGTGCTGATAGATTGGAATCACAGAATTCAAGATGCTGTAATGCAGCTTCAGTGGTTTTATATGTTTTGCTCATACAGGGCCCCATCTGCCAGGGAATTCGGCCATGCATCGCATTGTAGCAGTATGAGACAGAAGGCATATGCAGGAAACAGCAGGTAAATCCTTTGCTGTTTATTTAAACTCACACCAATTTTCTTGCAATCAGCTCTGTATCACACAAAGGCCAGAGACTGCATCTATTATAAAACCACACATCAATGAAGTTTATCTTACCCTTGTATTGTACTGTTCTGATACTTCCCCTGCTCAGGTCTTTCCTGGTGGAAACAGCTCAGCTCTCAAGTGAGCTTTAGCTTGGAGATGTTAGCACTACTCAAGACAACATCAACTCATCACAGGTGTCAAGCACACAGTCTGAAGTCCTTCACAGCCTGCAGGAGCTCTTTCTTTCAGACCCAAAAGGCACCCAGCTATGAATGGATACCCGTCTGCAATACGCAGACAAGTCATTTAAATTAGCTCTTTAAGTTAACAAAATGGATCAACTTGGCAGTGTGCTACCAACAGATTTCTTTTTCTCCGCTGCTCAAAATACAGATCTCAAATCAAAAAACATGACTAAAACAATTAATACATTGATTGCCATACAGGAACAATTAGAAGTATTATGAGCACCAGACACACATGCTGATCTTTCACGTTGCTAATAATTCACACAGTTATTTAGAAAAGAAGAAAGACTCTCCCTTCTTTCCTACTTCCAATATGTTCCTGGAAGAAGGTCAAAGATGGTTCTGCCTCACAAAATAGAGTTTTGTCAAGTAGGTTATATTTGTTTCACAAACAGATCAAGACTGATGACTTCTCTCAAAATTTTTTTCAACATTTTGAATTAAAACAGTTAGCCTGGAAGAACCCTAAACACTGCCTTTTGCCTAGATTAGCTCAACCATCTTATCTTTTTTTATTAGGAATATAAAGGCCAATTCAGTGCAAAAGCATAACTTAGCCACTTTGATTTCCTTATTTCAATACATTTAAAAATTAAACTAACATTTGCTTTTGCTTTGGGTTGGTTTGCTTTTAATTAAACTGCCCAAAGCTTCCCAAGAATTTTGAAAGAAAGTTTTCCCCAAAAAATAAGTCCTGGAAAAAATTGAATTTTTCTCTGAAATAACTTCCATTATCATCTAAGGAACAGTAGGAGAAAAAGAACAGCTTTTTTGGGAAACCTTAAAGTCATCACTTTAAAACTACTTTAAATATGAAGATAATCTTCCAGTGTGCCAAGCATGGGCACAGCTATAGATATGATATACATCAAACAGGAGCAATTTGCTGTCTATCTAATGCTCATCCTGATAGAAAAGAAGGATGGAAATCAAATTCTGTACCTGCACGCAGTATCCTCAGCTAAGGAGACCACATGGCGAAGAAACTTTGTCAGCCTAGCTCTCCTAGGAAGCCCTGAAAAATGTAAAGTACAAGTAGCTTGTTTGTCATCCCCACCACATTCTGGCACTTACTGAGTGTCAGAGTTATTTGGTGGAATAGAGGGAGAAGCCAACCTTGAGTTGTTTCCTCAATGACAAATTAAAGTTAATAAAAACAACAGTGATAATAATTCCATACAATGTAATTCAGACAGAATTATTTTATTTTCCAGATCAAATCATTCAACATAAAAAATGTCAAAAATGGGATGATGTCCATAGTCTCCAGTCAAGCCTGCTGGATACCATATTCATGAATTTAAGTGATGTAATTGAATTCTCCTCAGGATGCCTGCTTTATTTAGTGAATAGGATGAAGAATTTGTTTTCCAGTTCAGCAAGTGTGCTACAGAAGTTTTACTAGCTGAAACTACATATTCATCTAGATGGCATTTCTACTGTAAGGTCTGCTGTGCAAGGTCTGTGTGGGAAATTTATCTTTAAAATAAAGTCAGACACAGCTGCTTTATAATAAGACAGTCTAATTTAATTTTCAGACAATAGCTGAGGTTCTTCTGGAACAGCATATTCAAGACTGCATAAACATAACACCCAACTTCACAATTGTTTGTAAGTTCCTACAAGTGTTTTCTGAAAAATGAATCGTAGGAGACAACCTGGCAGACAGACCAATGTCATTTTTCTTGCCAGAAGTTTAGCTTGCTTTAAGCTAAAAATATATTATTTGACCCTGTCAATATTCCTATATGCCTGCATACAACGATACAAATCACCAATCAGAACCATATTCAGGTCAATATTGTTGTAAATGATGGGAAATCCTTTACTAAAATCTGAAGGAGAATAAAAACTAATTAAAGCATATTAAGAAATACTTCAACAGATTCATACTTTACAATCTGTAGCATTAATATTTTTGTTTCTAAAAGTGGGATGTTCAGATGTAGTAGTGCACTTAGCATCTGGACAGCCGATGCTTTATCTGCAGAAAATAGGAAAGCACATTAGTAAAAGCAGTATTTCAACCAACTAAAAGCACTATTTGCATAAAACACCCATTTCACATTCTAAAGGCAATGAACAAAAATTAGACATCATTTCTGAGGCTGTCCCCTACTGCAAAGGAACTTGCATGGAATTTATTACTTGGCTGTTGAAACAATTTAACCCCAGATCCTTTTGACTACAAAATGACAAGTCATGTAATGAATACATAAAAAGGAAAGGGAAAAGCAGGGTGGACAGGAAAAATAGACACACAAAAATGAATCTAGGGATATCCAATCATATTGTGTCCTCAGACATTAGTTATTTACAGATTGACATTATTTCATTTCTGGTATTTCAATCTTTTCTATTTTTTAACAAGCAAAATATTTCCCTTGCTATTAATTCAAATTTGTGGGTTTTTTTTATTTTGTATTCATTTTAATTATAACAACATGAAAATCAGGTTTCTTTTGCACTTTTCTCTGAGCATTCAGTAATGATGAGCTACCCTCTATAATTAAAATAGAATTATCCTGTGCTCTGAGACACACTGTAAATTCTCATTATTGTCTTGAGCATGTCTTTAGAAACGTGCTTATGTAAACAGCAAAGTTATCCAAGGATATCACTTCAGTGATATTTGGTCTGTGAGGCTTTGTCCGTGTGTCATAAGAGAGGAGGTAGAAAATCATTGGTAAATCTACACAGGCTTTTGAAGCATTTCAGTATTACAATTCCATGTGTTTAGAGTTTCCAAAAATGTAAGAGCATTCAATTTTTGGCTTTATGAATATCTCGTTCTTTACATGGGTTTCCTGTCACCTTTGTGCAAAGAAAGAAAAATAAAAAATTAATATGAAAAAATGCATATGGCATTCTTAACAAACTGAAAAATAAAAGGAAATTATAAAAGAATGTAGGAACAAGAGAAATCTTTTGCTCCAGTCCAGCAAGATGATACTTATCAACACTTCGAGCTATACATTAATATACTTTGCTGCTCTCAGTTCTGCACAGAAACCAGCATGATAACATAGAGGATGCCTGCTCAACATCAGGTTGCCCGTAGTGTCTCATTTCTGAGGATGCAGGAGAAGTAGAATGACATTCTGCTGCACTTCCCTCTAGCCTGTCTTCTGTGAGAACTCTCCTGCAGGCAGCATCCAACTCCATGGTAAGAGATCCTCTGTGTGATCAACCATCAGTACATGACAGTAACCAGGACCATCACAGCATCAGCATGTTAATTTTCTGCCACTGGAGAAAAAATAAAATATTTTAGGCAGTGAAACATCTAAGGAGATACTTGAATGTGAAGCTGTTTACTGAGGGTGTGAAAGAAATCACCAGAGAGAATTTTGCCAAAATGGAGATGGTTTCATTCACGCTGAGGAGCTGCACATTGAAAGACTGTCTGTGCAGACCCTAGGGGATGTATTTGCAGGCTTGCAACTGGGACACAAACAGCAGGAATGCATCTGTGGGAAGCTGTGACCTCAGCAATGAGAACAGGCTGCTGGCATATCTCACTGCAATGCTACACTTATCTTCTCAGGTTGATGCATTACCAGGATCAGTTCCTCTGAGACTGTAAATACTTGGTGTTGTCATGGAGCCAACATTATCACTCTAAATTTAATATGTCTTAAGCCTAGAGAAACACATGACTCTACATTGTAAGGAGAGATGAAAGCTCAGTATGCCTTAAGAAAATATTGTCGAAAGAGGACTTTGTTCAGAAAGTGACTAAAAGAACAGGTGAGCAGGGGAATCACCACACTGCTGTACGGCAGGCCCACAGCTGTCAGTCAGTTAGGAAACCAAAAGCAATCAAGAGTCACTTATCCTTATTCTAAAGAGCTGAAAAAATTACGCCACATCAATGCAGGATGGGTCCATCTACTCCCTTCCAGACTAGACAGACACATCAGTGCAAGGGGACAGTCCAATCTAAGACAGAATCTGAAAAACATTACCTCCATCAGCATAGCAAGTTGAAAACAAAATATCCATGTTTAAAACAAAATACCGACATCTAGCCCTCTCTTCTGACCCAAAACCCCAAGTTATTCACCACAGGTACAAGCAGCACAACAAGGCACTGGCCTATTTGCTATTCTGGGTTAAGTAAATCTGACAAACTTGACCATGATTTCCAGGTTGAACTTTAGAAGCCTTTAGGGGCAAGTTTAACCAAAATAATTCTCTTCTACAAAGACATAGACACAAATACTTTGGAAGACATTTTCTTATCAAACTGAGACAAAAAATGCTGAAATATTTTAACCAGTTCTAAAAATCAAAACCTTAATAACATTTTGTTAATTTTAAACAGCCACTCCTGTCAGGATCCGATTAAATTTTAGGATTGACTCCCTCAATGTGTTTGAGCATTTATTTGGATGGGGGGGAGAAAGACTTTATGATTCTTTGTTTTTTTCCAGACCTTGATATAGAAGTCTGGAGAGCTGCCTTTACAGCCTGTTAAGTCAAAGACACAACAGGGACCTTAATGCAAGATTTTAAAGCCCCTTCACAGTGCTGAGATAAAAGATCATTTCCACCTTTTGTTCCAAACTCATTTTAAAGACATGAGTGGGGTTTTTTCTTGTGAGGACAGAGGTTTCCAGAGGGACAAACCATAACTTTATTCTCAGATACCTCATTGTCCTGCATATCCCAAAGAATTTAAAAACAAGCTATCTTGTATTTTCTGTCCCTTATAAAAGGAGTTTGCGACTTTTCAGAGAATATGGCATACACTCCTCTGTTAAGATGATCACAGAGTGATTCATTTTTGCTGCAAGATTAAAATGACTCTTCCTTTTTAAGTCACAAAATTGAAGACAGACACTCATCAGAAGATCTGAATGCAACTGGCTTTTAAGCCACTGTTCTGCACCTTCATATTTCAGTAACAATAAAATAGTTGCAAAAGAAAGGAACTATAATGATGATGATGATGACCAAGATAGAAGAGCTTCAGGCAACACACAACACCACAATGTCCATTAGGATAAGATACAGCAGTCACAATGAAAGGCAGAAGTACTTCTGACAATGAACAGACAAATGTACAAAGTCTCACCTACCTGAAGATAAAAACAAGCATTCTTCACTTTGGGAAAAAAAAAAAAACAAACAGAACCAAAAAAAAAACAAAAAACCAAATCGATGAAAGGATGGAAGAGCTCACCAAGCAGGCTCACAAAGAGCTCACAAAGAGGACAGAGGGTTTGTTGGATGTTTCCTGTATTATGCTAGAGTCTTGAGGAAGGGGTAAAGTTTCAGTTCCAGGCACAAATTGAAGTACCCAGGACAGAAAATGCTTTTCAGAGACAGCTATTTAACACTCACAGTGAACCATCTCCTTTCTACTTCCATTCCCAGTACTCATTAGTGAGGTGAGACAAGACCTCCTACTGGTCAGATACTGGGCAGCCCAGTCACCTCTGAGGCAGTGAATGAGGACTTCCCTACCTACAAAAGTCATTGTTAAAGGGAAAAAAAATAAAACCAACCTTAGGTGTCAAATGAAAATGCATTCAGCAATCACTGCCAAGGCCCCCTGCCCATGCTGCCACTCCGGTTTGACACACTAATGGGTCTTTGTTCAATTCCGTTGAAGAAAGTCAACTTATGAAAAGAATTTGAAGAATTAGTAGCAGCCCATTCCCATGTGATCACATCCTTCCATAGCAAGCAATGTCTTACAGGAGGGAATCCTGCAATGATGCACTGCCTAGCACCTGTGGCAAAATAAAAAAAAATGTGGAAAAGCATAGGGGAGGGGGAAGGAGAGAGAGAGAGATTGAATATTCCATGCTGCCCTCCTCGGTGACATCAAAGTCTAATTGTCAGACTGGCTACATCACAGGCTGAAAAAGGTAAAGAGGTTTTAAAAAAAACAACCCTAATGGCAGCATGGTACAGAGTGGAAAACATAAGGGAGTTGTTCTGGGACAGCATGTTAGCCGTAAATTGGCTTGGAATTATGAGCAAGGCAAGTGCCTGCCAGCCATTAGGATTGTAGGTTAATGTGCATGTTCTTTTTGAAAAAGTCTTGAAAAATGTCTCTGCAATTTTTTCTCCACACAGGATTAAACCATCTTGCCCTCAACATTAGGTTAGTACCTAAAAGTTGCTATAACATTACGAGGCCAGGCTGAGAGAGTTTGCCTTGTTCAGCCTGGTGAAAAGAAGGCTCTGAGGAGATCTTATAGGGACCTTCCACCTTCCAGTACCTGAAGGGGCTACAAGAAAGCTGGGGAGGGACTGTTCACAAAGGCTTGTAGTGATAGGACTAGGGGGATCAGGTATAAACTGGAGAGGGGCAGATTTAGACTAGACATAAGGAAGAATTTCTTCACTATGAGGGTGGTGAGGCACTGGCACAGGTTGCCCAGGGAAGTTGTGGCTGTCCCATCCCTGGAGGTGTTCAAGGCCAGGTTGGATGGGGCCTTGGGCAGCCTGGTCTAGAGGGACGTGTCCCTGCCCATGGCAGGGGGGTTGGAACTGGATGATCTTTAATGTCCCTTCCAACCCAAACTATTCTATGATTCTATAATTAACGTTGTGCCTTTGCCTTAAGCATGTTAGATGACACATTAGAGGGAAGACTTAAAACAATAAGGGTGCACCACTTACTCTGAGGATTTTGCAGAAGGTTTCCAATTTTATTGCAAACTCAGTGGTAACATAAGCTGAAAAGTAGCACATGGATCTTTTGTTTGAGGTAGCTGCCCAGTAGGAAGCGCTGGCCAAAGAAAATCGCAGCCAAAGGCATTAAGCTTTTATAAAATAATCCCATTTCAGATTGCAACATTTAAAAGCACTATAAATCCATGAACCATGTACTACAGTATTTTAATAGAAATACGTTTGTATTAAATTCATCATCTTTAAGTATTCCGGTGTGACAAAAATATATTGTGAACAGTTAAATTTCAGCTATAGCTTTCATTAAGTGTTATGAATCTATAAAATACCCAAGAAATTTAAATTTGTATTTCTGTATACTACTGGTCTGGAACAGCAACCGTTTAAAAAGCTGGAGCTTTTTACAACATGAAACTTTAAAGTTTGTAACGGATTCTTGTATCCTTCCACTGGTGCCTGCATGATTCAGAGACAACCAGCTGATAGCACTTTTAGAAAACCATTTAGGACATAGAAGTCATGATCAAGAGAAAGAAAAAGAAAAAGGTGGAAAGAACTATTGCAAACAGTCTTTGGATCATTTGCCATCCTATTCTGATTTAATCTTTCCAAAAGAGAGATAAAAAAGGGATCATCAGCTACAAGTGGAAATCACTGCTCACAGCAAGATGCTAGTTTGACATGCTGTTTCTCTTGAGCCTGCTAGCATTTCCTCCCTCATGACATTGAATTCAGAAGCCATTTGCTCACAGATAATAAATTGGGGGAGGGAGGGTCCTTTCCAGTTTTTCTGAATGATTGTAGAACCTATGAACTCAGTAGTAATATAAAACTACAACAGCAATAGATTTACCAAAATATTTTATGGCATTTCTTCCAGGCACAAAATACTGTCAACAGGTCTAGGATTTGCATGGAAAGAATTCAGCAAAAATACCCAAGCCCACTCCTCATGCAAGATAAACACAAAGCATCCACAATAAGCACCACTAATACATCAACACAAATTCCCTATAACAGCTTCCAGTGTTACGCAGCTCATACAAGAAAATTAAGACATCAAGGAGAAGTAATAAATCCATTTTCAGGTGAATTTCAGACAAAATTAGTTTTTCAGGCAAAAAGGAAATTCAGCGTAGTGAAAACTTCATATGCTATAACCTTCTTTACAGTATCTCCTAACACAGTAATAAGTCTGCAGTAAGTACAGACAGCTACTGAGTATTCTGCATTCTCTCTCTTGCATTGAAAGTCACATTTTCCCTGTCCTTTTGAATGCTATGGTTTTATCTTTTTAGATATCTAAGATATCATTCCCATCTAAATCCTTACTTCTTTCCTTAATTCTCAGCTTTTCCTAGGAACTCAATTCTTCCCCCTACTCTACTACTGCTTTCAAAAAAAATGCAGGAGAAATTGTGGGTTTCCTCTTTTTATCGTTTTTTATTTCCAAATCATCTCCACTTGAAAAGACTATCCCTCTCAAGCTTGTAAGTGTAGTGCTGTCTCGCTGAGCCTTTCCCTAGTGAGATCAAGCGGGCAACTTGAAGATGATCTTCTCCAGCAAAACTAGAGATCAAAATTAATCAGCAGACAGAGCTATGTCAGGGTAATTTTAAGCAAATGCCATTATTAATATTGCAATAAGCTTACCAAAAGCTCATAACACACTTACTGGAAGCAGCAAGGCAGTAGAGCCCATGCTTTTACACTGAAAACTTTCTGCACTTCTCTCTTGTGATACAGTTAAGTAGGACGATAAAGGTCCAGACCTGCACCTCTCTCAAAGTCTTTATGAAACCGATTCATCCTTAAAATATTCAAGTAGCTTCTTCCAATCTTGAAAGCGAAACCTTGTTCTGTAAAAGAAGTATTGTCTGTGGAAGGTTTCCCTTGCAGACAGACACCACTTGCCCTTTTGCATGCCTGGATGATCTCTGCCACATTTTAAAGATCTCAGCACCTTGGGTATGAATGAATTTACTATAAGACAAACCAATTGTTGAGCAGGACTGCAGGCACATTAGGACAGAAAAGGGAAAAGCCTCATGAGCCTAAATGAGTATCAAGATTCATTTCAGCATAAAAATTAGAAGTACACCAGCATGCCAACCCAGATTCCAGCACCAGGGCTAAAGCTCAGATGCCTGTGGGGAGGAAAGGGTTACGCACAGGCAGGTATCAGCTTAACTGTGAAACTGCAATTTTCAACTGGAGGAGTGGATCCCAGGGGTCAGATGCCCCATCTCCAGCTGTTAGTTACCTCACAGAAGACCAAAGTTTTGTGTCCAGTCACGCTGCCTGGAGAAGGAGGTCAAAGCCCACCCAGAAGCATCCAGAAGATCTAGTTTTTGTGTGACAACACTCAAACAAAGAGGATCCAAGAGCTCAGCAAGGGGGTTTAACAGTGACAGGGTGAGAAGCATAATCACACTGTCACCCATAGCAAAGTCTTAGCAAAGAATTGTGAGGAAAGCTTATCAGCTTTCTAGATTCTGTGGAGATGCAGGCAATGTACATAAGGGAGTTTTCCAAGCTTAGGAGGCAGCAGAAAGTCAATACACATTTCTGGACTAAAATACCAGCAGGTGACATCAACTAAGGTTTTATCGGAATAAAAAATTGGATGATGCATGTCCAGCTCAATGAAAAATCCAGAACAGTTTCACCCTATAGTAGAAGATAAAACTGGCACTCCCCTAGGGAAAAGGCACTGGCAGTATAAGAAATCCAGTCTTTGATAGGAAAAAAAAAAAAGTTTATATACAGATAGATGTGATCTATCTGGACATCTGTGGAGCCTTTGACAAAGTCCCCCACAACATCCTTCTCTCTAAATTGGAGAGGTATGGATGTGATGGATGGAGAGTTTGGTGGATAAGAAAATTGAAGATAAGAAATTGGTTGGAAGGTTATATTCAGAGACTTGTGGTCAATGGCTCAACGTCCAGATGGAGATCTGTGAAAAGCGGTGTCACTCAGGGGTCCATACTGCAACCAGAGCTGTTTAATATCTTCAACGATGATGATGGACAGAGAGATTGAGTGCGCCCTCAGCAAGTTTGCAGATTACACCAAGACGAGCAGTTGCCACACCAGCAGGATGGGATGTCATCCAGAGGGACCTGGACAGGCTGGAGAAGTGGTCTTGTGTGAACCTCATGAGGTTCAGCAAGGCCAAGTGCAAGGTCCTACATCTGGGTCGGGGCAATCCCCAACTTCAACACAGGATGGGGGATGATGTGATTGAGAGCAGCCCTGCGGAGAAGGACTTCAGGGTGCTGAGTGATGAGAAGATCGACATGAGCCAGCAATGTGTACTCACAGCCCAGAAGGCCAACCGTATCCTGGGCTGCATCAAAAGAAGCGTGGCCAGCAGGTCAAGAGAGGTGATTCTGGCCCTCTATTCCTCTCTTGTGAGACCTCATCTGGAGTATTGTGTCCAGTTTGGAAACCTCAACATAAGGAGGATACGGAACTCTTGTAACAGGTCCAGAGGAGGGCTACAAAGATGATCAAATGGCTGTGGCACCATGGCCTCTGTTCTACACCACTGGTAACTTGCAGAAGGACAGGATTTTTACCAGAAAAATTCTGCAAGACCACTGAAGCAATCCTATAGAGTTTTTTGGGGGCAATATCTCACTCCTTTAGAAGGTAGTCCTTTTTGCTGTGCTTTCTTGCTCTCAGAGTATTTCAGTTATCTTTGATGGAGCAGAATTTCACTTCCTCTTTCATGTGTATGCTAGAAGTCAAACTCAAAATCCCTTTTTATAACTGCACAGGGGGAAACAATGACGTGGGATTTGCCAGCAAGCTATTCTGGTTCTGTTTGCAGAATGGCTGAGGGATACCTCCCCTCAAACCTCACATAATCACATGTTCAGAGCCTTTTAGTTCCAGAACACCCTATGACCTAGCCCTGTTTGCTCTCTGTAATGCAGACAAGCAGTGAGTTCCCAGGGAAGAGGCAGCTGCCCTGCAGCAGGACCACTAAAGCATCAGGCAGAACTGGCAAGGGAACCCCAGGAAATTAACTCAGGAGACAGCAGATCTGTAATTTGTTCCTTTGTCTTCTGTGGTGGAACAATTCCACTTCTACTTTTTTTTGGACAAAAGTTTTTGCCTTTGGAGAAGCTGGAAAAAAATCTTGGGAGCACTGTAATGTAGCAGCATAATGGAACAGCATCTATGATTTATAAAATGCATTTCTCATCTGTGTAAGGTAGTCATTAAGACACTGCTGACAATAACTGACATAAAATGAAATTAAATAAAGTGGGGAGTTTATTTACCTCATAAGTTGCAAGGTAGCAGCTAGTTTGTAATTGATGTATTTACATTTGCATTTGAAAGGAAAGCTTACTGCATGTTGAGATAAAGGGGGCTTTAAAGTTTCTTATTCTGAAGCTGTATCTGTGTTTCAATCTGCAATTAGGGTGTTTCTCACTCAAAATACACATAACGTTTCTTTGGGGAATAGTTTCAGAAATTACCTCAAAAGATTAAAAAAATTATTGGACGAAAGCAAAATACCATCTACATCCAAGAAACATCTGATTAGGAGCTGATACAGCTGTTCTGTGTAACTGCCAATAACTACCAAAATTTAACTCACTGGACCTATATCCAATCAAAAGTCTGTCAAAAAGCATTTGATAAAATAACATTACATGGAGACACAGACAAATACATTTAAGAACTTTACTTCCTCTAAGACTTTCCCAGTAGGGCACATCATTTTCAGGCACAGTCCTGACTCCTGTGGATCAGAACAAGGCAAAGACTCTTGCTTGTACATGAGTTAGCCTTATGTACAACCCAAAAGCTCATTAATTTCATTATGTAGCTTGACCTCCCAATCTTGCAGCAACCATTCATGATCAAACTTCTGCATGTTTTTATGTAGGGTGCAATTTTGCAGGTAGCTCAACACTAGCTAAAATGTTAAGTTGTTGCAGGCAAGTAAAGAATTTCTGCTAGAAAAACATTATCTTGGTCTTTCCGGAAGGACTGAAGAACAACAAGGTGGAAGCTTTGCATTGACTAGGAATATGAAGTGAGCTGTCAGCTACCACCCAGACTGAATCATTTGCCAGGATAAAGAGGTTCAAGATCTTGCAGCTCTGCATGGGGTTTCATTCCACAGAAGCTCAGGTGAGAAAGGGGAATGTAAGTAAAACATTTGACCTTTTGCAGGTTTGGCTAGAGGACTTGGCTACAGCACTGCAACTGTTTGACTTGAGAACCTGCTTGGATGGCTATAACATAGAAACCTCCTTGAAGTCAAAGCAGCAGGAGATATAGATGAGTTGTCTTTTATCAGTTCATTGCTCTGTACCCATCTTTGAATGAAGGAACAGATTTCATAAACTTCACACTCTATTCTTACCTTAAAGTTTGTCTGGAGTTGAGAATAGCTTGGGGTTGCCAAATAGCACTCAATAATCCTACCTTCAAACAAGTCCCCAGAGTGCTAAATGCAAGGTCAGGAGTTGCCAAGGTTTCATCCAGAGCCCTTCACAATATCACACCGATGTACCTACAATGGAGGAGACAGAAAGTTGCAGGGGAGATAATCTGTAAATTATACAATTCCCCTTGGAAATATGACAAAGACATCTTACACACACATTTTGGAAATAGCATTTAAATTTTTTTCTCTATTTTTAGCAAAGGTTATGCAATTTATGTGACGGAGGTTACGGAGATAATGAAAATGTCTTCTCTGAAATACATCACACTGTTTGACTTAACAGCCTGGAACAGAGTGAACCAAGAAGGCACGGAATTTATCTTGTGCTCATTGATCAGTAGGGAAAGATTATTATAATTAATTATTATAACTCATCTATTTAACAAGGTACACTGTCATTTATTCATGTTCCAGACAACAGCTGAAAATTTCCTATTAGAAATCTTCTTGAGTGAAGAAACTGAAAGGCACAACAGGAACTACTGGACTTAATGTCAGGAATTTACTAGGATGGGAATGTATATTTCAATTAGCCATATTTATTTTAAGAATCCACATTCATTGCTCATTCACTTTACAATAAGCATTACCAGAAGGGATCCAAAGATTTTCCTGCCAACAGGTGAAACAGGTTCATTTACAAACATAGGGCTTAGCTGCCTGCACTAGGACATTTGCACTACAGAGGGTGCTCCAGAGCATCAGTTCTACCATGGTACACAAAGAAATGGAGATGACAGTTGTAGGATGCAAGTTTGTATTCCATATATCTTTAAGGACAACACGAGATGAGACCAGAGCTGGGAAACATTCCACTTCTATGGAGCTCCTGTGACTCAGCCAGCTACATCAGCCAGCTTTCAACAATTCTATGGAATGCATGTCCAAGACTGATGGTAAAATTTAGTTAAGAACTACACTTTAAAACTGACACATCTTCAGGAAAAACTGTACATTCCAGTGGAAAATAACAATAATAAAAAATACCTGAACAGACTTACTGCTAACACATGAAACAGTGGTTTGTGGAACACACCCCTCATATGGCTGCTTTCATGCCTGCCCAAGAGTACAGTATACATACAGAGCAGAATCATCTTGCCATACCCTCACAGTGATCTCCCACTCTTCTTCGGGACCATCACAAACAGGGCAGATTTCTGGAAAGTCTTCTTGATTTATCCATCATTTGCAAAATGTAAGAATTTTAAACTACCACAGATACCCAACACATAGTTGCTTTGTTCTTCAGTGTGTTAGTAATGTTTCTTTTTTTCACAAGTAGCTGCAAATGCTCACAACTTATACTGTATGTATTGCTAAATTGTTCCTGTCTCCTGGCTTTCCAAACCTAAAATGGATCCTACTGATCTACATTACCATTTAAAAGAAACATAGCTGCACATTTTGCCTCTTAAAAGTGCTCAGTTTATGTCTATCTTGTCGCACTCTGGTCCATTCTTCATCTGAATAGGTCTGAATAGGCATCATCAACCTCTTTAGTAAAATAATGATGTGAAGAAATCATCTCACATAACTGATGGCACCTACTGCATGGTGGTACCATTTTCAAGTAGGCTTTTTGCAGTCCAGTCACTACAAAACAAATATCTGGTTATTTTTGTTCATCTCTGGCCCCACAATCTTCTGCTTTTCCCTTTTGTTCTCCTTTTTGAATTCCAAAAGGCACTATTAACATGCCTTGATTTCAGTGGTTTGGTCTCACCAAATTTGGCAAGATACTTCCTGAGATCTTGTAATCTCTTCCTACTTAAGCAGTTTATTTAATATAGTTTGAAGCACGTATGTTTCTCCTTTCTTTTCGTCATTTTGTCCAGGGACTGACGCGCTGTGATACTGTAATCTTAAACTCAGGCTTACATTTCTCTCAAGGGCCCTTCTCTAATAAGACTGTTCAGAATCTGTCTGGGTTTTTTTATTGTATTCCCCTCCCATAAATTTGAGTTTATCTGCATTTTGAAAATTATCATCTAATTGTTAGTTACACTGGAGTTTATAATCTGCAGTAAATGCTTCTGTGACGAAGCTTCTATACTGTAACTAGCAGAGTTTCTAGTTCTTGAATTCTACAGTAATAAAAGCACGCACACAATTTATGACAAGATCTTTTCTCTCACATCTATCTTCCTTTATATCATAAATAGCATAAAAATTCCTCATTAATACACAAGATTATCTCAGCTGTTAAACAGTAAAGCAGGACACGATCACTCTGGTGTTCACAATAGCTAATCACCTTTATAGCCATCCCTCAACAACTCCTCCCCCACACCTGAACATCCATCCAGCAGTTCAAAACTATTTTAAACTCTGTACTAAATAAGCAGCTAAAATGACAGCCAGATGCCAAGCAAAACTGTATGTTAAAAAAGGAAGAAACAAGATCTAATAACAATGCTGGCTTGCTTCAGAAAGCTGCATACCTATCTGATAATTTAATTCATTAACTAACTAACCCTGCAGCAGAACAGCAAAATTAATTCTATTTGTAATTTCTCTCAGAATACCATCAAAAACAGGATAAAAGCCTGTAATATTAATTAGTGTCAAATTTCCTCACAAGATATTTATGTATACATAAGAGACAATCATAAGTGCAACTCCCCGTGGTTATTGGGCTGTTTCAAAGTGAAGATCTGGAAAGCCATTCAGTTTGACTTCCTTTAACTTAGGACCCTGCAGTGTTGTTTGGAATTTAATTTTAAATTATATTTTGTCATCTATAAAAATATTATCTCTGCAATATACCATGAAAGTTGCTAATAATCCAGAACATACAAAGCTATTACTGGAGTATTCCAATGTGATCTATCCATTATTCATTATTCTTATTTTAATTTTAAGGTGATTAAAGACAAAGATATTTTGTATGAAATATCACCTTGTCGTTTCAAAATTACAGCATCTCTTTCCATGTTGCTATTAAACTTTTCCAGGATGAAAATTATTTTCTAAAAAGCCTTTTCACTGAAGCACTTCACCTCAGAATTGGCAGATTTATGTTCTCATATTTGCTACAGCAAGTAGAACAGTTGCAAAAGGAGAAACTGAGTGGCTTATTGCAGAGCATTCAGGGGTTTTGTAGTTGGCACATTTCCCTAAGATGCAGATCTGAAAACAGTTCCTTGCCCAAGAAGCATCTTATCCACGGGTTTGGTGAATTTAATGGACAAATGCATACAGTTTTGCAGTCCCAGAAAATATGTTCTAAGATCAGTTTTTACAAGTGGAAAAGAATATTCGCTTTTATCATAGAATCATGGAATCTGGGTTATTTCCCAGATCCACAAGCTGTCAATTCACATCCAGGCCTCTTTCATAGACTCATGTAATTATAGAATCGTTTGAGTTGGAAGGGATATTAAAGATCATCTAGTTCCAACCCCCCTGCCATGGGCAGGGACACCTCACACTAGATCAGGCTGTCCAAGGCCCCGTCCAACCTGGCCTTGGACACTTCCAGGGATGAGGCATCCACATCTTCCCTGGGTAACCTGCTCCTGTGCCTCACCACTCTCATGGTGTAGAAATTCTTCCTTGTGTCTAGTCTAAATCTGCCCCTCTCCAGTTTATACCCACTGCCCCTAGTCCTATCACTACAAGCCTTTGTGAACAGTCACTCCCCTGCTTTCCTATAGTCCCCCTTCAGGTACTGGAAGGTCACTATAAGGTCTCCTCAGAACCTTTTCTTTTCCAGGCTGAACAACCCCAACTCTCTCAGCCTGTCCTCATAGCAGAGGTGCTCCAGCCCTCTGATCATCTTTGTAGCCCTCCTCTGGACCCTTTCCAACAGTTCCATATCTTTCTTATGTTGAGGATTCCAGAAATGGACACAATACTCCAGATGAGGTCTCACAAGAGAGGAATAGGAGGGCAAAAACACCTCCCTCACCCTGCTGGCCACACTTCTTTTGATGCAGCCCAGGATACGGTTGGCCTTCTGGGCTGTGAGTGCACATTGCTGGCTCATGTCGATCTTCTCATCAACCAGCACCCTCAAATTCTTCTCCGCAGGGCTGGTCTCAATCACATCATCCCCTATCCTGTATGGAAATTGGGGATTGTCCTGACCCAGGTGTATGACCTTGCACTTGGCCTTGCTGAACCTCATGAGGTTCTCACAGGCCCACTTCTCCAGCCTGTCCAGGTCCCTCTGGATGACATCCCATCCTTCCAGTGTGGCAACTACACCACTCTGCTTGGTGTGATTTGCGGACTTGCTGAGGGTGCACTCAATCTCACTGTCAATATCATTGATGAAGATATTAAACAGCTCTTGTTGCAGTATGGACCCCTGAGTGACACCACTTGTCACAGATCTCCTTCTAGAATTTGAGTCATTGACCACTTTTTCACCAGACTGAGCTCCACAAGCAAGGGCTGTTAAACCTGGTAAACTGTTAAACCATGGCTCAGTGGCAGCTAGCATGACTGTTTAACAGCACTGTTTAACAGGCACAATATCTGCTACTGAGCTGAGGTCCACTCAAGAAGCATAACACAAATGCAACAGCAGTGTCTAAACGTTGGCCATTGGCTTCTGCTAAATATGCCCGTAAGACCTCTTTTGGATTTCAACAGTGTTCATTAATGAGATGAAGATGGGGGCAATGTAGCATCAGTGATGTAAAAAACTTTTCAATTCTGTGCAGAGAAGTTTCATGTGGCTCCCCAAGCACTATCTGTGGATAACAAAATAATGTGGTAAGTAGGGTACAAGCCTGGCAAGCCAGTAGTCTGAGCTGGTTAGCAGGGAGCTGCCACATAAATTGTTCTCCTGTTGCCCTTTGACTGTTCTTCCATTCCCTGGAAAAGATCTTCCAAGGAAAGGAGCCCCCCCTGCACAGCGTGTTTGAACACATTAGAAACAAATTAGATCTTGCAGACAATGCTATGGTAACAGCAACTGCTACTAACATTGGCTGGAGATTCTTCAGTGCACTGCTTGCAAATTCTAAACCTTTTCCTAGAAATCAAGGAAAGATTTTGTGGTTCACAACTGGAATAAAACAGAGGCCTTCCCAGCTCCTCCATATCAGAATGAACAAGGTCCTGAGGAGGTCCTCATGATGAGAGTATTAACCAGGGCTGTGAGAAAGAGCTTTACATATCTGATTTAAATGAAGACTTTTAACAGGAATGCCCACATCCCAAGTGACATCTGGATTATGACTTCATCTTTTTCCTAGGAAGAGAAAGAACTCAATCCTGTGAAGAATAAATACACATTTCATTTCAAAAAAGAAAAGAAGCCTTTCACATAACATTAAAAGCAGTTAATGAATTGAGATGGTCTGCATGGGGGGGGAATAATTTTGCCAGTACATAGACAGAAGATACCAAATATTTTTTGTTAAGGACACTGGAAACATAAGCTCAAATGGGTATTAAAAATCCACATTTATGCAAGTATCTTAAGATACTTAAAAGTGTAACTATAAATTTAAATATCTAGCTTATTAGATTTAGGGACACTTCAGAACAATCTTAAAGCTAGCCTGAAGTCCTGTTTAATTCAGAATTAATTTTTTATCCATAAATCACTTATCTTTCAAATAATTGAATATAATTTAAAAATCATACAGGTAGCTTCAGACCTGAAGTACCACTAATTTCCGAAGAAACCTAAGCTGTTACAGGAAGAAATCTAGATTTATAAATCGCTTAGGCTTTTTTTGAAAACATGACATATTTATTATAGCTAACACATATGTGATTAAGTGATTATGCTCTTTCCTTATCCAAAAGTTGTTGCAATACGTAGGGAAAATATAGTCATGTTTCTGTACAATACATAGGCATTACTGCTTCTTCTGTTAACACAATAATAATATTTATTTTGACAGAAGCTGCTGGGAAACTTGTGGATACCTAACCTTACTGCCTACCCATTCCTCTGCGAGACTTTGACAAGTCCAACAACACACACATCTCCAAGAACACTGAGAAGTTTTTAAAAATCAGCAAAGTCATTTCCCCTCTGTTTGCACCCCTATATATCTCTTTATCCTCCTTTTTGAGAGGAGGTCTAAGGGGTGTGCTCTGTACAGCAGTGAGGTTTATGTGATTTCAGGCGAAGACTTCATGTCACACCCATGACTTTGGGGAGGGACTGTTACAGAGGTGAATAACATGCTATCCCATAAACAGCTGACCCCTACTTCTCTCTACCTCTGTGCACAGTCTCTAGGCATTAGGCAGTGATCAGCCTGAGATCCCCAGCCCATGCTGACATCCCCACAACCTGCTGGGGTGCAGAAACACATGGACTAGCACACAAGTGTGGGCACATCACATCCAGCCCCTGCTGTGCTGATGGGCACAGCACATGCCTTGTTCAAATAAAGATGGGTCATGAGAGACTAAGGTACATCTCCAACTTCATTCCAGTATCTCAGGCCAGCCATGTGAAATCCTCCATTCCTCTTGAAGGCATGGTGCCAGGGAGACAAAGTATCATTGAGGCTAATCAATGTTGTGGCACATCTGTACATATCTCCTGAGAAGGAGGGAGGACCACAGCCCTCACACATAAAGGTCTCTAAATTTTCTGTTAATGTTCTGTAAATGTTCTGTTGAACAGGCTGGACCACTGGGCAGAGTCCAATGGCATGAGGTTTAACAAGGCCAAATGCCGGGTCCTGCACTTGGGGCACAACAACCCTATGCAGTGCTACAGACTAGGAGAAGTCTGTCCAGAAAGCTGCCTGGAGGAGAGGGACCTGAGGGTGTTGGTTGACAGCCGACTGAACATGAGCCAGCAGTGTGCCCAGGTGGCCAAGAAGGCCAACGGCATCTTGGCTTGGATCAGAAACGGCGTGACCAGCAGGTCCAGGGAGGTTATTCTCCCTCTGCACTCAGCACTGGTGAGACCGCTCCTCGAATCCTGTGTTCAGTTCTGGGCCCCTCACCACGAGAAGGATGTTGAGGCTCTGGGGCGAGTCCAGAGAAGAGCAACAAAGCTGGTGAAGGGGCTGGAGAACAAGTCTTATGAGGAGCAGCTGAGAGAGCTGGGGTTGTTTAGCCTGGAGAAGAGGAGGCTGAGGGGAGACCTCATTGCTCTCTACAACTACCTGAAAGGAGGTTGTAGAGAGGAGGGTGCTGGCCTCTTCTCCCAAGTGACAGGGGACAGGACAAGAGGGAATGGCCTCAAGCTCCGCCAGGGGAGGTTTAGGCTAGACGTTAGGAAAAAATTCTTCACAGAAAGGGTCATTGGGCACTGGCAGAGGCTGCCCAGGGAGGTGGTTGATTCACCTTCCCTGGAGGTGTTCAAGGCACAGGGTGGACAAGGTGCTAAGGGGCATGGTTTAGTGTTTGATAGGAATGGTTGGACTTGGTGATCCGGTGGGTCTCTTCCAACCTGGTTTTCCTATGATTCTATGATTCTATGTTAATGATTCTGCAACCGCATTATTCTCTGTTTCCCCTTGTCTCCAAGCTAGCTCTTAATCATAAATAAAACACTACAAGAAGACCATAGTTTTCTAAAACATCCTTTTCTTTCTGCCTAAATGAGCTGCTGGGTCTGCACCACTCAGCCTTTCAGGAAGGTTTGGCTCAGCAAAACCTTCTCTGAGAGAAAGGGCAAGAGATGTCTTCCTTGTTTGACAAATGTGTGTACATGGTAAAACGAGAGCTGCCCCTCTGCCTGCGAGAAAAGTCACAGGCAGTCAGTAACTCTCTTAATAACACACACAAATCTTAACTTGGGGCTAAATGGAATTGAAATATTTTGCCTTCTGCATCACACCTCACCCCATATGTTTTTTATTGTGCATGAGTTTAAAATGTCTATTCATTACCCTATGATTATTCTATACAGCCACTGAGCATATGAAGAGTCAGGGCACCGTGCTGCACAGCAGCAGTGATTTCAATTCCTTTATGATACCCAGAGGAAAGTTGCTTATCCAGAGTCATGCACCACAAGGTCTGGTTTTCTGATGACCTCCCACTTTTACTGCCAGCAGACAGCAACAGTGTAAATTGTGCAGAACCCAGGGGAGTAGGGAAAGGTATTTCACACAACTCATTTTGCTGCCCCATCAAACACAAGATTCGTCAGTGACAAGAGGCTCTGGAGCTCTACTTATAAATTTTGTCATAGAATTGCAGCAGTTTGGCACTCTTTATGATTTTGTGTAACTTTAATTTATTGCATAATCACATTTTTGGGTAGTTGAGCTACAGCTGGCATTCAGAAGAGCTGGAAGGTTTTAGTGACAGAAGAAATTAATAAAAATGTAGAGAAATAGGCAAAACACAGAAGCCCAGTTGTTCCTGGGTGCTTACATCACAGAAGTGCTAATTACAATAATTTGATGTTGCCCAGATTGTAGCTCTCCAAGTTAATGAAGTTTTGTGTGACAACAAATTATTTTTGTTTCTAAGTAGGCTGCACAGTATTCTTCTTTCAGTGAAATGATTTTAAATCATTAAAATTTCAATTAAATTTCAGGAAAAAAATATTCCAAATATTTCAGCTATCTATTTAAAAAAAATAGGGAGATGATTTCTGTTAACTAGTCCCACTGTTCACAATCACACCTTAAACATGCAAATCACATAATTACAAATACATCTATATGTCACCCATAGCACCAGATTGTGCAAAACCCTCTTTTAAGAGCCAAGGAGGTCCTTAGTTTTGAATGCATCATTTCTGTGTTTTCAGAGAACGAAAACATTCTGATGAATGAACATCCCCACAGCTGCAGAAACAAATGGTGTTCTTCCTCCTGACTGCCTCTACCAGCATCCTTGCAGATGACTTACATACCATTTTTTCTGATTTATTGAAACACACTGCATGTAGAGCCATATGCATATTGATGTTCTGCTGTTATCAGATGCTTACACTGCAGAACTTCTCATTACAGAATTGGACACTGCCTAGATGATAGTCTGTCAAATTAATAAATTATAACTTATGGCACCACAAAGCCCTGTTGTGGTTTTGGTTTGGGGTTTGTTTTTTTTTTAATTATTTTGATTCAGAGCATAAGGATGTTAATTACTTCCTCACAGACACAAAAACTAATATTACTTCAGAAAAAGACCTACCTGAAGATACTTAGAATGCATTCAAGGGCTAACACAAAGCTTGTAGCTTCTTTTAGGCACGGGTCAAGCATTTGCTGCTCTATATTCTATCTGCTTCAAGTAGAAATAACCAAAATAAAAGAATAGGAGGCAAATAATTAAATTACTTGGATAACACAGACCCTAGTCCTTAATTACAAGCAGTTTGATCAAGGCCCAGAAGGTGCTGAGCACTTCTTGCAGTGGGAGTGAAGGAGAGCTGGAAAACATCCAGCACCACGCTGGGTTAAACTCTGCTGGATAGTTTCTGCTAAACTCATAGCAGCAACTAGAGTAATCCCTGCTGACAGTGGATGATCGTATAGCACAGCAGGCTGAGTTCGCACTTATGAGAAATAAAGTTAATGCTTTTCAACTCTCAACCTACATGAAATTCTGCAATTTTTGTCTTTTTTTCTTGTAATGTAAACTTATGCAAATTAAGAATCCTCTTCCTCCTGAGTGCATGGAAGATTAGATTTTTAATTTTATCAGCTACAGTGGAAAAAACTAATAGGTGCTTTCTATTTAATTAAGCTTCAAATTAATTACCTTGAAGGAAATAATTGCACTATCACTTCTGTTTTATATTAGCAAATAAGGGAAAAGAAGAAGAAAAAAATCTATGTGATATAAAGCACACAGGGTTGATGGATGGATTAGTCTTAAAATTAATGAGCTAGGAGCTAACAGTCATTAAATAGAAGAACAAATAATCCCCTCCTGGTTTTTAAGTGGTGATGATGGATCTATGAACTCAAAGTCCATGGGCACTTGAAACTCTCTAGCAGGGAGAAGCAATGCCAGCCCTCTAGCCATCAGTGCCCCCATGGTGAAAGACTAAATGTCTGTCCACATGTCTAAGGTCTGACCCTAAGCAAAAGTTTGTAAATTCTCTGATCCTCGCTCAGGCTTTGCATCCATCACTTGTAGCAGCAACGCTTAGGACAAATACATCTTCATGTTTTTACATGTAAGTGTGCAATTCTTTATCTTGAATGCACAGTAAGAGCACAGTATACCCCAAAGCACGTGTGTCAAATTCAATGAAATTCTACTGGTTTACTGTTTTATAAACAGATGTGCACTTAAGAGTGTTTCAAATATTGCAAACATTTATATCCACATACAGTTGATAGCCAAAAGAGACAAATTATGACGGGATTTAATACATTACCTGTAGCCAGATTACCAGATATAACTAAAACTAGAATCATTCTAACATGAGTTAATAACATATGTTTTCAGAGCATGCCTGTTTAACTAATATAACATGCAGAATATGCTTTAGTGCTGTTGCAGCAAGAGCATTTCTTTACAGCATCCTAGAGCTGCTACCCTATAGCCACGGAAGTTGCTACATCATTCAGCCCCAGTTGCAGAACTGCAACTCAGACCAGTCACTGATTCATTTAAACCACTGACACACTTGCCCCAGACACACCCCTGGAGCCTCAAAGTGCAGAAGAAAGTACTGGAAAGGTGAATTACTAACACCCTTGGTCTTTCTTTTAAAGAAAAAATCTTAACATTTTTCTTGTATTTTTCTTCGTAATCACCTATGAAGGGTAAAGGGAAGAAGCAAACATGTCATGCTTTTTAATTCCTGTAAGACAAAATTAGATTTTAGTTGCAGCATTGTCTATATACTGCAGGATTCCATGTTAAAAAGCGTGGGGAAGTGCAAAAAGGTGTATGCATTGTATGTTTTGCTTCAGTGACTATGACCTTTAAAAATATTCAAACTGCTATTTGATTTAATATTTCAACAGCAAATACGTTTTAATGCACAGAGGACCATTCTCAAAGTTCACAAAACTGTTTGCATAGATGAAAAAAGGACTAAAATACAGAAAAATAATAATACAAAAATCCACTGTAGGTTCCTTCCAGCTGTAGAATGACCTGAAACCTGCAAGATTGCTTATGCAGTCTGACACTACACACTCCTGTTCAACCACAGCTCCAGATCAGCATTTTACAAGCAGCTTGGTTCAAAGTTCACATAAGTAAACAGGAAACCTTCCACTATTTCAATAGACTATTTCACTGGATTAAATCCTTCTCATTTCTGTTAAGCATTTTCCTGCATCTGTGTTGCAGAGCAGAATCAAAGATTTTGTAGAAAGGACAGACCTCTTATGAGAGTATATGAAGACACCAGAATATAGGAGAGGTTACACCACCACTGTGCCTTGGCCCTTGCCCTAACTGGAGATCACACTACAGTTCACTTGTTTTACTAACATGTTTAGACATAGCATTACCTCAAAGGCAGGACACTAACTTCAGCAGAAGCACCTGCTGTTCTTCTACATGCATCTTACAGGTGCTTTGGCTTCCTTTACTGTCACTTAGCAAGCATCTCCCAGACCTTGTGTTGTCTCCACAACATCCGAGCGTCAGCCCTCCCTCTTCTTCCAGAGGACTGGCAGGGATCTCAGAAAAAGTGGGGCCATGGAGACAACACTGTGAATGAGGGAAGCTCTTGGAGAGTCAATCTTCTCCCTTTTTGGGTTAGGGACAGGTAGCCCAAACCATTGCCCAGGGCGTCGGCACAAACCATTGCTCTAGCAGGAGAGCAGTTGCAGTGCTGAGCTCCTGTTGACAGGGTGTGGTCCACATACTGAGAAGCAAGAGGGGGAAGGGCCAGACAAGACTTTTCTTCCACCCTGCAGGACACTCTGAATTCACACACATATTCCATTTATGATGGCTCATTCTGCCTAGGAAGAGCTAAACAGCAGGGGTTTCCTTCCTTGCAGGCAACAGTATTTTCAAGCCCATTACTTCCAACTGTCATATGCATATTAATTGCACATGAATCTACCAGGGTTCTTTTCATGTTTATATTTAATTCCAAGCTCACTACTACCCTTCTGTAGAGCCCACAGTTAACTATTGGAATATAGAGTGCTTTAGAAAAGCACTCAGCTTTTTCTATTTCCTTTACCTTCAGCAGCATCTCTCACTATTCTGAAGGACTTTTGATGATATAAGCAATCATTTGTGTCCATGGCCTGATTTGGGTGGGATAAAGTTAATTTTCTTCCCCATAGCTGCTGCATTTTGGATTTGATGTGAGAATAGCGTTGATAACACATACTGTTTTAGTTATCACTAGGTAGTGTTTATGCTCACCTGGGATAGAATTAATTTTCTTCCCAGTAGCTGCTGTTTTTCAAGATTTAGTATGAGAAGAATGTGAAAAATACACTGATGCTTATAACTGTTGTTCGGAAATAAAGGACTTCTTCAGCTTCCTATGTTTTGCAGGTGCACACAAGAACCTGGGAGGACACAGAGCTGGGACAACTGATTCAGACTGGCCAAAGAGAGTATTTCATACCATAAACATCACAGTATAAAGTGGGAACGGGGAGCTGCTCTCAATGCCCCACTTTCAGTGCTCGACATCCAGTTCTGGGTTCGGTGATCTCCACACATCCTGCAATCTCTGCCTATGCGGCAGCACTCTCTGTGTTTACTGTTTGGTGTTCACTTGGAGCACACATTCCACAATCATTACTAGGGATGGACTGAGTATTGTTTTGTGTATTCTATTATTAGTAGTATTACCAGTACTCTCTCTTCTTTTATTGTTTTATTAAAACTGGTTTTATTTCAATCCACAAGGTTTCCTTTCATTTCCCAGTTCCCCTCCTCATTCCAGCAGGTGGGGAGGGGTGAGAGAGCAACTGAATGTGGTTTACCTGCTGCCTAAGGTCTAAACTAGAACAGTCCCCTGGAGCTCTACTGGAGGCAAAGCTCCCAGCTAGAGTCTTCAACTTAGCATTTCAATAAAAGACCAAGGCTTATACAATTTCTTTTATCTCCTGGTCAGTTGAGGCTGGGGTAGGGCTTGAACTAAGCAGCATGCAGTAAGCCAGCACCAGGCACGTGTTTATGACTGTTTCTGCATCTCAAGTGTTGCAGGTGCTGCTTAGACAGGACTGAGAGGGTACAAATTGCTGTTCAGTTTTTGGTCTGTCATTAGTGGTACCTGAACTGAAGTCCCTTCAGTTAGAACAAAGCAGCATGGGCTATGCCAAGACTGGATATATCAGTGCTTTTGGATGCCTGCTTCTGCACCTTTGGTGCTGCCAATATTGGGATGAGTTCAGACAGCTCAAGGTCACAGGCAACCCCAGAGGAAAAATTTCATTTTATATTTTCAGTCTGTCAGTAGCAGTATCTGAACTGAGGTCTCTTCAATCAGAAATGGAGCACTATGAACATAACAGTCTCTTCCACACATTATCAGTTTGGGGCTTTGTTTTTTTCTCTTTGCCTAAAATAACGTGCATACATTATTGAAAGGCCATGAGACCCCTCCTGTTTATCTCGTCTTTTCAGATAAAAAGCTAGGTGGGTTGTTTCTTTTTCCTAGGTCTAGTGGCATAATACTGCTTTAATCTCTCCAGCTGGGCAACTGCTGGTTTTATGGATGGTGTTTATCTTGTTCTGCTGTTGCATTATTTAAACATTGTCACAGACAGTGGCACTCAGGCTGGATATTTTAAAAATCAATAAACCATAACCCCTTCAAAGTACTACTTGTATGAGAGGAAGTTTTATTATGACAGTACTGGATTTTACTCTTACAGCAGCCAGTCTTACTGATGGTCTGTTTATGCTTTTAGACATTTGCAGCTAAAAGTGAGCTTCAGGGAAAAAAATACTCATTAAATATCAGCAAGTATACTGGAATTTATTAATTGAATTATTCAAATAATTCCATTCAAATATATATTTTGGAAAACTCAGGAGAAACAACAGAGCACATGAGGAAACTGAGACCAAGAATCCAATTTATTCTTGGACTGATGCTCCTTTATCCTGCTCTCTAATAGGACAGTGCAAGATCGCGTTTTAATGAAGGGTCTGAGGAAACATTCCTTGACTTCTTTCAGTACATGAAACTCTCCCTTTACTGAGGACAGATTTGAATTACTGCAAACTCTCAAGACCTAAGACACAATTGATATATTTGGTTTTAAAGAACATGTTAACAGTTCTTCACAAGGATTGACTCAGTGATCTGCACGGCCACCCACGTTTTTCCTTAAGCCAGGAAGAATCTTTCACAGGTAGGAAGTAAAAAAAGTCTTTGAGTCTCTTCTTTTATTCTTACGGAAGGTGTGCAATTTGTTCCCAACTAAAAAAAAACAAGTAAAATGTAAAGCAGCTAAAATAGTTCTCTAGAAAACTGATTTGAATGCCTATAGTGCTTTTTGCTCCCAGTAATAATTTTGTTGCCATGCTTCATCAGTTTGTGTGGAGGCTTCCTGGCAGTGTGTCTCCAAGGTACAGTGCTACTGACGTAGAGATAGCTCCAGATCTGAACAATACAGGGCGCTAACAATTCTGGAGGGTACACCAAAACAGATAATTTCTTCACCCAAGAGGTGGTTATATGGCAAGACACTGTTATAGAATGTCGTAACTACAAACCAGTGGGTTCAAAAGGGCACTGACTTTGTGCAAAACAAACTAAACCTGAAGATTATTAAAGACAGATATTGCTGCAAACAGAAATAAAACCCCTACAGAAGTCCCTGAGCTTCACTGGATGTTGTTAAAGCACTTTGGGGCATTATAAAAGTTATCCTGCCCTTTCCTTGTTCCCTGGCTTTCTGCAGCTGCCCCATCTTCCTGTGCCAAACAGATTTTAGGCCTCAGCAAGAACAGCCTTCCTCATAGTCCAGTGCTCTTCCTCACGGTGCTGGTACTCCAGCAAGCTGGTAATGGGCTGGTAAGACTGCGTTGAAACAGCAACAGCATGACAAAATTAAAATAAGTCACTGAGGGAGCCATAAAATCACACCTCAGTTATTACACCATACCTTCTCCAAGAAGGCCAGTCCTAGAACATATCAACTTCACAGACAAAAAGCCTTGTTTCCCAGAAAACCCCAAATTCTCACAACATATTTTTCCAAGTCCTACTGCCAGGAGCTTCTAGATAAATAATGTCCTGAGACATTCATAGCACAGTCATCTTCCCACAGCTATTTGTGCAAAGAACAGGCTCAAAATATCCACAGAGCTATTCAGTGCTTTGGCAATAAGTTACAAATTTTTATTGATTTAGCTTCCCAACAGACTCGAGTGTTCAGTCTGTTATCTAGCATGAGGGTACATATCCCCCTCTTAAGTCCTGCTAGTAAAGCAAAGATTTCTGCCCAAACTGTTCACGGCTATTCTCTTTCCCCTACATGTCAGCCTTCTGTGTAGGGATTGATTTTACCCTCCAGTCTGCTACAATCGTGGTAGGATTGCCTGGTGCCTTCCCCATGGACCTGCTTTTCTCCCAGGGTAGCACTAACAACAGAGCACCCTCTTCACCCTAATCCAACTAAATATTTAAACCAATATGCGTCCTGCAAACCGCATACATACACGTTTTTGTGACAGAAGCAACAATTACAGGGAGAGGTACAATCCAGTAATGCTACCACCTAATTTCCCATATAATTCATCTTATTAACTCCACCTTTGGTTAGTGCCAGATATCCCAATAAGAGGGGCCCATGAGAGCTAGCTTCATAAACACCCACAGTAGTTGATTAAAAATAGACTTAAAGAACAGATCTCTAACCGTATCTCTTTCTGTGTTTAAAACCAGGTGCAAGATGAACAGATACACAGAAAACTTTCTCTGAAACAGTTACATATTCATTGATTTCGTTTCACAGGCTCACTGTTCCATTGCAACCTGGCAGACACTCTCTGCACAGTGCATGCATATAAACCTATTATCTAAATCTGATGGTTTACATTCCCTGAGGTTTTCTTTGCATACGTTTAACATAATGCTTATCAGTTGTAAGAGCCATAGGGATAAGATTTTTAAATTATTCCAAACAGCCCATAACTAAACTGGCCAAATAAATTGCTATCGTTTTAGGCTCAATTCATCATACACATCATTTTGGTGCTGTTACCTACAAAAAGGCCCTGAAGATGCTATGCTTGCAGTCCACTTATTAAGTAAAATGATCATGATCTAGTTGTTACTGTATTTATTTTACCTTACAAAGGATTACCAGCCACTAATGTATTACTGAACAGAGAAAGCCAAAATCTCTTTAAACCTCAATTTCATTGGGTTTTGGGTTTTTTTACATTTCAGTTTTATTAATATACCTTCTTTTTTCTTTGAAATAAATAGTGGCTGCTCAACCACAAACATACCTTTCATCATCTAAAAAGCCCACAAGTCTCATTATGCTAACTCCCTCCTCCTGCATACATGAAAAGCAGCCCAGCAGGCATTCATTAAACCTCTCCTTTTAAGTACTATTGTTCTGATGCCACGGACATTTTTTCTAACCTGACCTTATAAAAGAGGTCTCTCGCTTTTTAGTCGCTCATTTCCACATAATTTAGAGTCCACGTAAAGCAAGGAAATGAGAAATCATGCCTCTGTAAATCTGGAAAAAAACCCCATAGTTTTAGATTGTTGTCCCGCCTTGCAACACAAGTTCCCTGCTGCTTTAGCTTGCACACAGCACTCTGGGGACCCTGGAACTTTGTCTCCATGCAGAAAAAGCCAATGACCGCACATAAACTACGAGAAACTTATTTTATCCTCACCGAGACACTGACCCGGAGCAACAGATAGGCACAGACAGCGCACAACTAATTTGTATGCAGCTGCCTCGCCCCAGGAACCTACTTTGCTTTATTGAGAGAAAACAGTTATCCACTCCTCTGCCACAGCCCCCCTTCTGTAAGCCAACAAGTAACAATCACATCTTCCAGGACACATAGGGTTAGGTGCAGAAACAAAGAAATGACATGAGTAGTAATGTGGCCTGAAATCTGTTGCAAATCCATGCACATTGTGCAGCTAATGCCAGACCCGTGCACATGCAAGTGTCAAATAAACCTCCTGGAGAGCACCACATCCTCGTATTGCACCTCGAAGAGCTATTGCTCAAACAGGTGGAAATGCGCTCTGCAAACGGTTTTGTCACATTCAGTTGTCAAATACATGTCCCCTGTTCCCAGCAGATTAAACTTTGGCCATAGCTGAAGGTCTAAAGTGCTGTCACACTACCAGCCATCGCTTTTTATCCTTGCACAGAAAGAGCTCATACTGTACAAAGAACATCTTCTAGGCATTTATGCCACAAAAATATAAAACAGTTTCAGCTTCCTATCTTATCTCTCCTCTTTTAGATTTTTGTATTTCTGGATTTTTGCTATACCTTCATATTACAGCCTCTATATTTTTGCCTCTTTTAATTGATTTTATATCAACAAAATAATTGCTGACTGCAATTCACTTCAGTCTCTTTTGTGCAGTACTAAGCTGCAACTGACTGGACACATCAAGACAATATGAGTATTTCACATGCAGCAGTGATAGCTAGAAGCTGAAGAATATCTTCTCTCAAGTATTTGGGGTGTATAGACTATATTACAGAACTGTGTTTTGGGAACCTCATTTTGGAGGCGAGTTTGAAGACAAAAATGAACACATAGCAAAGGTGTGATAATCCTTGCCCTTGCATTAATTAAGTTTTAAATCACCTTGGCAAAGTACTGCACAAAATGGACAGCAAAAAGGGGTTTTGCTAAATACTGTCTACAGAGTTAACGTGATCCTTCTGCACCATTTGAAGTCCATGGTGGTCTTCATACGCTAGCCTAATCTAGATCAGAAATTATCTTTCCAAATTTAGGTGATGGACATACATTTAAATTTTCCACTAAACAGTTCTTTGGTGTTTTTCTCTTCTTTTTTTCCACCTCTAAAGAGAGGGTAAAAAAAAATAAAATAAATTTGTTTGGATAAACCCATTCTTTCAGACTCTCAGAATAGCTTATTTATTGTTGTCCCTGTACCTTCAGCAGGATTAAAATAAGGAAAAAAAACCCCACATTTATTCTTATTCTTTCATTCCACTAAACAGAGTATTTTGGACCTGATGGTGTAAAAAGTATGTGTCAGCATACCTTGTCTGTTTGTATGTGAAAATGAGTAACAAAGTGGCTGTGTTTCCTCAAAGGGTCTGACACCTAGCAATTATTTCCAGAGTACACTTGAGGTTGATTTCAGGCTGACTATCAGTTACTAATTTTTACTTTAACTAATTCCATAGGAAAAAGACTTGAGGAGCATAAAGTTAATACAAGAAAACTATGATCTCTAACATCAGAACTGATTGATTTATCTACTTTCTTCTCTTTAATCAGCCTTCAGAGAACAAAGTTTAAGCTTTAAAGCACTTATTTGCAATAACAAGTGACATAAAAAAAGGAAAAAAGCATAACTGCACTTGTTTCAAAAGCACTGGCAATCCAACCAATAACTTGAAATAAATATTGCTCTGTAACACTGGACTCCCCACAATATAGAACATAAGGAAACATTACCTTGTGAAGAGCTATAGGGAACTTTGGTATCTTTTATGATAAGCATCTAGGTTTTAACAGGCAAATGAGGCAATTGAGGAACCAGGAATTTCCTTTCCAGAACAGAAAATCAGGGATGAGTGCTGGAGATGGAATAAAGATTATTTGCTCAGAAGCCATGGAAAGTCATTTCTTTCATTTGCTATCACTGATTTTCTGTATCATTGAAGAGACATTCAGAGAGAATATGGCTTCAACATTAAAAAAAAAACCAAAAAAAAAAAGAAAAAAAAATAACCAAGCAGGCAGGGTACCCCAGTAACAAAGAGTTATACAGCTCTTTGTACAACAAAGAGTTGTACAGCTCATTGTACAGATGCAAATGAAGCCACCACAAAGGTAGGTGCAGTGGATTCAATTCTCCTTTTGACCTTAGCTCTTACAGGACAATTGACATCTCTGTTTCAAATGGTTGTTCCTCTGCTAGTGAAAAACACTTACTGTTTCCATAGATGTTAATCTTCCAGCAGCCAAATGGGAGCTCTACTCCAACAGCTCCTTCAGAGAATCTAAGGATTTAGGATGCTACAGACACTCATTTTCTTGTGCAGCCAGAGCTTATTCCTTTTCTGAAGCCAAGAGCAGATATACTACCAGAAGGACAGGGTAAATCAGGCACAGCAAAGCCTGCAGCACACACCACCAAACACCTTATTCTCCTGTCTGTGCAACTCAGGTCATAAGATGTCACTGAAATTCTGGAATCAAAAATGCAAAAGGCTCCGTGGAGACCTTATTGCAGCCTTTATATACCAAAAGGGGTCTTGCAAGAAAGATGAAAGGCTTTTCTTCTTGTCTGTAGTGATCAGACAAGGTGCTATGGTTTTAAATTGAAAGAGGATAGGTTTAGACTGGAAATAAGGAAGAAAGTTGGGGGGTTGTTTATTTATTTTATTTTATGATGGGAGTGGTGAGGCACTGGAACAGATTTCTCATAGAGATTGGGGATGCCTCATCTTTGTTTAAGGTCAGGTTAGATGGGGCTTCAAGTCTGATGAAAAACATCGCTGCTGCCAATGGCTGTGGAGTTGGACTAGATGATCCATACAGGTGCTTTCCAATCCAAACCCTTCTGTGATTCCCTCTGTTGGCTTTGCCTCAGCTCATGAAAATTCACAGAAAATCTCCGGAGGTGAGCATCCAAGTTCATCTGTTAAGACTTGGAATCATTTAGTCAGAGACCACAGGAAAAAGGGAAGCTGCTGATTTGTAGCCCAAAAGGTGAAACAGCTTTCAGATTAGCAAGAAAGCAGGTTAAGGATTTCTGTTTATGGATTACTGTAATCTTGTAAACAGAATGGCTGCAGAGTTGACATCTCTTCCCGCAAGGAGCCAGACAGCTGACATACAGTGAACAGAGTACAATAACCCAAAATTATCGGATTAGGTATTGCTTCCTCCTGATAGGAAGATTTATCCCCCCACCAAGCTCATTCAACAAATTAACATTTGTTTCTGTCTATAATTTCTCATAATTGATCCTGTGCTTTATTTTATACATCTAAAGAAGGAGGCTGAGTAGTACATGACTGTCTTGAACATGGCAACATTTACTTTACACCTATTTCCCAGATAAGAAAACAATGCACTGCACATAGTTAAGTTATAATTATAAATAAAAGTGCTTAATGTTTAAACCACATATGGCATGATGGGTCCTACTTCAGGCAGACAACCGAGACGCTGTTTAGTGTGTACAACATCTAGCAAAAAGGGCAACACCCCCCAGCTGGGACAGGAAGAATCTACTGTAATACAAATAATTTGCAAAAGAAGATTTCATTTCACATCTGATCTCAGAACAGATATAAAAATAGACTGTTGTGTCTGGGGTTGACATTTTAGATACCAGCTAGGTCAAGATAAGTTTCCTGATCTTCTTCATTTATTGTTTCTACCTCTGAGTTAAATCCTTCCCTCTGTCCTATGGCCTCCACTCCCAATTACAAAGCAGTTTTCCTCCAGTCAAGATATAGAAGATTGTGACTTATATAATTACAGCAGCCTATCTAGCTCAAACTGATGGCATCAGTTAATCACATAACTGCTGCCAATAATAACAGAGGAACAAAATCCAGTTCTAAACAGAAAATTAAGTCAAATAAATTAAGGAAAAAAGCAACCCTGATGGAATCACAGCCTGCTCATAGGCATTTGATGAGCAAACTTTCACAATAAATCCAATAAATTCTGTAGTTATCCACACAATACTGCTTCTTTCCAAGTGGATGAAATTTTACAAAGAAACAATAACTATTACATTGAAAATCAAGACAATATTTTATCAGCTCTTCTGCGTGCATGAGAGCCATCTCGTATCCAGGTCTTAAGGGAATTAATTTATATTGCTGTATAAATTGGAGCTTTTAGGTCTTGTAGATGGGGCGTTTAACTGGATATGAAGGGGGATAACACCAAGCTAGCCAGAAACAAGTGGTGGGAGGATAAGTATCAGGGGTCAGGTGTTAGGGAGGATACTTCTCTAAAATACCTTGTAGGTAATAAAGGGTCCACTGGGAAGGCGATACAACTGGCGGCTCAGCTGAAGTGCCTTTACAATAACACATGAAGCTTGGGTAACAAGCAGGAGGAGGTGGAAGCTACTGTGCTGCTAGAAAGCTGTGATCTAGTTGCCATCACAGATAGGTAGTGGGACGAATCCCAAGACTGGAGTGTGGCTATTGACGGCTACTGGCTGTTCAGAAGGTACAGACTGGGAAGGAGGGGTGGAGGTGTTGCCCTCTATCTTAGGAAAGGGACAGAATGTGAAGAGCTGTCATTAAAGAGTAGCCACAAACAGGTTGAGAGCTTGTGGGTCAAAATTAAGGACAGAAGAGCCAACAGGAACCTTGTGGTTGGTGTATACTACAGACCATCTGATCAAGGAGAACCAGCTGATGAAGACTTCTTCCTACAGCTACAGGAGGCTTCACGCTCGCAAGCTTTCATCCTACTCGGGGAGTTCAATCACCCTGACATATGCTGGAGAAACAGCACAGCAAGCTGTAGCCAACCCAGGAGACTCCTGGAGTGCATTGAGGATAAGTTCTTAGTCCAGCTGATAGAGACCCCCACCCGAGGAGATGCAATAAATACTGGACCTGATGGTCACCAATGCAAGTGAACTCATCAGTGTTATTAAGATCAGAGGCAGCCTGGGCCGCAGTGATCATGCACTGGAGGAGTTCAGGGTCCAGAGGGATATGGGACAGGTGAGGAGTATAGTCAGGACCCTAAATTTCAGGAAAGCAGAATTCCAGCTCTTCAAGGAATTACTCAGTAGGACCCCCTGGGACATGGTCCTCAGGGACAAGCGAGCGCAACAGAACTGGAAAATATTCAAGGATGCTTTCCATAAAGCGCAAGAGCGCTCAGTCCCCGTATGTAGAAAATTAGACAGGAAAGGGAAGAGATCACCTAAACAATTTAGTTAAGGTAAACAAGCCACTAACAGCTCAACACCTAAACAAGTTTTGTAAGAATAATTAAAAAAAATAAAATCATGCTGCATTAACAACAAACCCTTTAAACTTTGGAAATATTTCAGGGCAATTCAGCTCAGGAAGAAGACTGCAAATCCTCTTAATTAGAGATTGTTATGCAGCTACATGCATGAAAAAAACAGTCCCACATTTCAGGAAAACACATTAGAAGACTTAAGACTTGTAAGCATATGCAGGAGTTAACCTCTTCTTTGCTCCAGAACTAGATAAAGCAGAAAAGCTTCATCCTCTCTGCTAATAAAATTAGTCTCTGACACCAACGCACACACAAACAAAATTCCGCACTCAAGTAAAATAATCTTCCAAGCTTTTACGGGATCATACCAGTTATCGCCATCAGGAACACAGATGGTGCTCATTCACCGCAGTCAACAATTAGGTTACATTGGCCCATGTTTTCATATACTGGCCAGCAAAGACCTAACAGAACAAATGACTGAAATAGGGGGTGATGGGTAAAACCCAAATACTGTTGCATAGCTTTCATACTGACGTGAAATGGGTCAGCATAGCAAAGGCAGTGACACAGCCATCAAGGACCCTCTGATTAATAAGGCTGCACAGAACTATCCCAGACTGCACACTTACTTAATAATACATGTCTTCCCTTCATATCTTCAATATTCTATGCACCAAATAAATTATGAGACTACTGTGAAGGCTCTGGTGAAACAAGGATACCTGTGTGACCTTCACAAAACATCATATTACTTACATCACAAAAACTCTTCAAAAAAGGAAAGTAGCTGTGGGGAAAAAGAGTTTGAGACAATAGAAGTGACTTTCCTCATTACCTTCGAGAGAACATTACCATAGGAATGGAATAATGGAATAGCAAATAACACCTGAGTGACTTAGGATAGTTAAGGAAGAAGTGAAGACTGACATATGTGATCAAATAGTTCTTCTGGTGCCAAAGAAAAAACAAATTCAGATAAAAACACATAAGAAGTGTGGTGTTATATGGCAGGGTGGTTCATACTGTGTGAAAATCTGCTGCCAAACCAGCAGATTCAGTACCACATTTACAAAAGGTATATATAATACTGTAAACTTTGTGCCATGAGTCTGACCCAGCATATATAAGAGGAACGCATATCATTCTGGTAATTAAAGTTCCAGTTATACACCAGCTCATTAGTTCTGCCTGCACTCCTCAAAGTTAAGAATTTTCTTTGTGTGAGGAGGTATACACTCCATTTCAGATTTATATTTTTTATATATATATGTGTGTGTATATATATATGTATATGTATATATAGACCATGTCTCATGAAATGGTTCCCTTTAACACAGAGGCAACATTCATGTCAGGACTTTCTAACACCTCTGATACATCACACTTCATGGTCATCTTAATTTTTGCATTCTGACTTGAGGAATAAAGCAGTCTTTGCACTACTATTAGGACCCACTAGAGACCGAGGTACCAGTGTTTCTAAACAATTCCTCTCTAAATGACTTTAGGAGGTGTCAGGGGCAGAGTTACTGCAACCAAAGGTTACATAGATATAGGGAAACATCAGCATGAGTTATATCTTTACCACAGCTTCAGTGAATCTGGAAGCCAGAAGGTCTGAAGCCAACAAAGGAGCGGGTGTCCGGTCCAATCTCCCTAGAGGAAGAGTAGAAGCAAGAAATACAATTGATGCTATGACCAAGGCAATTAATATTGCAGCCTCTGAGAATGAAGGACCAGAACCAACAAGCCAGGCCTTGAGGAAGTTGAGGAGGGATCAGCAATCACAAGACAATGTTCTGCTTCCACAAGTCCAAGGATCTGCAGCCCTTCATGGATACCAGCTAAGCCCTAGGAAAAGTTCATGGGGAAATAGCATAGCAGCTTTGCTTCAGAGCCCTCCCCTCTCCCCGCACAAACCTCCATTCCCTGCTGCAACTCCACCTTGTGCAAGGTTGAATCCTCCAGTTCAGGACCTCTCTGCAAAGATCTGCCCAGAGAAACCAGATCACTGAATCAGCCATTGAAAGGGATGAAATCAAGAAAAACTTTTATGCTAGGGCAGTCACCCAGTGCAGCTAAACACAGCAACAGGTCCCTCACTGATGCCCTACTCAAGCCACTGTAGTGGTCCAGGGAGCACAGGGTTATCAAGCAAAGGCCCACAATTCTCACAGCTCTGCTGAAAAAGCTGGGCCCTTCTCGTGAAAACTTGCGTGTTTAGTACAAAACAGTTATCTCTTAATGCCGTACCTCAGAAGGAAGACTACAATGCAGGCTGGAGCCTGCTCTGCCTGCATGGTGTATAACCACCTATTTTCATAACAAATTGCATTGGAACACAGATAGCTTTTGTTTAGCCTCTTTGGCTTATTACAAATCCTGGGCTGCAACAGTGGTGATTAAATAGCATTTCCAAGCACTGGTTTAATTAAGCAGTGTCACTGAGTTATTTATGCTAGACAGGAGCTCCTGATAATATTCCAACCTTTATTTTTTAACTCCTTCACTGAAAAGTTGTCCTGAGAAAAAATGCTCTCTGTCTCTCCTCTACATTGTTCACCCCTTAGTATTTACCACTCAAAAATGCTAGGCATGTTTTTTAGCTAAAGTAATGTTTAATGGAAGTAAATTCCCAAACATTCAGAGAATCTTATGTAGACCCTATTGAAAAGGCCTTTCATGGGAATTATTTTATTAAAAATACTATAGCCAGAAGGCATCTTAAACGGACAGAGGAGTTGTTACCTGGTCTGGCAGCAGAGCTTCTAAAAGCTCAGAGAAGACAATGAAAACATTAAGGGTTTAACCTTTGGTAATCAGTGAGGAGCCCCTCTGAAATAAAACAGAAGTGACTGTAAATACTTCAGATACATTAGGCACCAGTGTAACTAGTCAAAGACGGATACCGGGAACTCAAGTAGGACATTGGAGCATCGGAAGGGTGGATGTACTGAAACAGGAATCCAGGAGGAAGATAGAGGCAGCTGCCCATTTTCCCGAGTACCACCTCCCAGTGCCCAAATCCCAGCATCGCACAGACCGGCATTACTCCCGAGGCCCCTTCAGCCACGTCTCCCTGCCACAAATCCCTGGCCAGGCTACAGAAGCACAGTAGCACTCTTCAGTTGCTCAGATTCTTTGCTGCTAGGTATTTTTAACCTGCGCAACACAACCAGCTCCCTCTGCCCCTGCATAGGTGAATGATGTCCTTAGGGCATGGTTCATGCATCAGCCTAAAGGTAGGAAGCTGGGAGACTATTATCAGTCCCTTGAGTAAGTCTCAGAAGTGCCATTTGATCAGGTCTGGCTCTATTTCACTCACTTCCCAGGCACTTCAGGTAGGAAATAGCTTGCCTACCACTTCATAAAATGACGAGTTTTATCAGCAATTTTTCACAGCTTCACATAGTAGAAAGATATTATCAAGATTTAAAAGTAGCTTTAAAGGAAGTACAAACAACTCTCACTCCTAGAAAAGCTGCATGGAGCTCTTTAGCCATAACCACACCAGGAATAAATATTACCTCTTCTGGCTTGCCTGGTGTTTATGCCTGGAGGGGAGCAGGTTTTCTTGCGGTCACAGTGGAAGAGAGGAAAAAGAAGCTGTGGGTGTGCTTACAGAAGGAAACAAGCTGGCAGCACTGAAATACATTCAGCACAAGCCATGCAACCCTTTCTGCTGCTTCATTGGCCTCTTGGACAGCCAAAAGGGTAAGTGGGAACAGCAAGAAGTTCTTCATGGACCTAGGAATTTGCATCTGTATCAAGAATAATGAACAACTGCTACATGTGCAAAAGCTGAAGCCTCAGCAGATGTCTCAAGGTTGGTTTGTTGGTTTATTCTAAGGTAAGCAAGGCAGCAGCCATCAATATGAGAGAAAAGCCATCAATATAAACTCTTTTACAACTCATGCCAGAGAGCTGAAAGCTAAAGTGCAACTTGAGAAATCATCTTCCATTTACTGATCTCTTGGAATGCATTTACCTGGCTAAAGTCCTCAATTCAATTACTTCTGCAGAATCCAGATCAGGCACAAGGGAGAAGCAAATAGCTAGAAACACTGCAACTTAGGCATTCAAATGAAATACAGCTTGAGACACAGAGCAGAGGGAGGAGTACATGGTGCTTAGTAGTTTGACAAATACTAATATTTAACTGGCTTTTGCATAAGTCATTAGCATCACCTACATGAGCTGCAATGGATTAAATTTCAAAGTATCTCTCTTGAAGTGGCTTACGCGTCAATGTTACTGATTTATGGTAGAAAGGGTACTGATGGGGGAAAGAATTACCCTTGGTTTGTTTGAGATTAAAATCTCTTCTGATCTCCTAGACCAAAAAAAAAAAAAAAAGCTGCAACACTGAAAAATCTTGAAAGCAAAAAACCCCCAAAATCCAACACATTTCTATAAGTTATTTTCCTGCTCAGTATTTTATGCCAAAATTATTTCATCTTTTTAACTGATGACCAAGTTGTGTTGCCCCATGTCTGCATGCATCTACAGCCAAATTATTAGCTGTGATCCCCACACTGGCAGACTCATAATCCAAAGCTGTATCTTAGTCACCTGAACCTGATGGAATAGGCTTCCTTTGCACACTTCCTCTTTATGGAAGTTATCCTGAGAATGATGACCTTCAAGTTTACAATTTATCGTGTTTTCTTGCTACAAAATAATCTGATACTTTAGCAGTTCTGTGATTTCCAAATCAATAGGTTTTATGCGTCACTGTCAAAATCAGCTAGCCAATTTCTTTGCCCATTTTCGGCAAAGCTGGATTTGTGCAACCTTTTCAAAACAGCTTATGACAACACTGAAAGAGTTATTTAAATTTTCAGCTTGACAGTTTTGTCTCCACACAGAATCCAGACAAGGCAAACTAACTGAAGAGCCTTAAAAAAAAGCTGTATCATTAATAAACACATAACAGCACCAAAGATAACTCATGAAAAAAAAACCAAACCTTCAAATTGTGTCCTCTGTAGATTTAGTTGTCACAGAGAGGAACAAATTGTGCATTTCTGGGAAGATCTATGAAGTTATCAGGTTAAAAAAATAATTACTGTCCCACTACCCACGCATATACGAGGGATATTTTTCATTTTTAATTTCCCCCCAAGAAGAATTACATTCCTATAGCACAGAAATCTTCTTGGACACAACCAAGTAACAGAAATAAGACACCGCGTGACAGTCAGCTATTATTCCATTTCTGGTTTTTATCAGGCTCCTTACTGTAGGATAATTCAGCAGTAAGGCCAAGGAGCAGGTCATGAAAAAAAAATTTAAATAAAGCAATTAACAATTTTTTTGCACATTGTTTGTGTTCATCAGTGTCTTATGCATCTCAGAACCAGCTGTACTGATAAAATATGCATACCCCAAGGTAAGAAGAGTTCCTAGATAACTCCCTAAACGCAACACTTAACATTTGCAAGCAAGGCTGCTGTTTTCTATGATATTTGAATGATGACACCCATGGCCATTTGAAAATTTCAAAAGCAGTTCAGATTTTTTTTGTATAATCATTCTGAAATCTAAGAAGAAGTGAATATAATTAAGTTAATAACATACCTGATCATTGTGAGAGCACTAGCTCTATTTCTCAACTCTGACACAACACATGGCTTCTATAAAGACAACAACTACTCCGCAGAAGCTGAAAAAAGAAAAAAGCAAAAGCTTTCGGACAGAGATGAGTCAATTGGATTCCTTCTGACCCCTTGTCACCTACTAGGGTAAAACTAGTATGTCATATTCATCAACACAAAAAAAAAAAATTGACCCAGCAGATCCGAGTATTAGAAATTGTTGACAGATTTCATTTGTTCAAGCAGGTGAATGAAGACATTTTTGCAGTTCTGATGAGATACTGAAGACAGGTTTGATGCAGCGTGGTACATCCCAGGGCCTAGGCAGTCCATCTCCTACTCAGCCCTGTTTTTTTTCTAGCAGAGTACCTCACACTGGCCAAGACCAAGATCTGATCTCCTCTTCATCGACCTGCAGCCTTTAAGACCTCCAATGGCTTGTGAGAATAATAAACATGCACTACGCATATGATGAAAGCATTTTCCTGCCTTAGTTCCAGGTGTCAGTACTGTTCATCGTGCTTCCCCATCCATCTCTCTTGCACTGAACTGCAACAACTTTAAACCCTCTTCATAGTTGCGGCATCTTGCAAACTTATACAAATTTACTTCCCATGCAGATTTCAGACCAAGACCAAAATTTAAAGAAAATCATTTAAACAGATATATCATTAAAAGCAAAAGAAACCTCAAATGCAAAACTTTAAAGTCAGCTTATAAAGATTTCAAATACTCAGCTACTTTCGCTATAGGAAAATTACACTCCATTTATTCTTGGATACAATATGAGAGTGAAAATAAAATTTAGGAAAATGGAGAAAATATTGATAAAGAGAAGATTGATTACCCTAATTTGGAAGGAGGCAACTGCATCTCCTCACTTTAGAAGCAAGTTAGTCATCTGGTCCACGGCAGCTAATCTCCAGTCATCTCTAAATCTTCATGTTATCAGAGGGAAGGAAAGAAGCTTCTGGCACGGAATTCTCTTCCTAACACCAAGCTCTACCCACGCTGTCATCACATTGCCCTGAGGCGTTCAATCTGCCACCACGACATATGCCTACCTGCCCTGTGCCAGATTTTGGAAGACTGAGGCTGAGCAAGTTAAGTGAGCGAACAGATGAATAGTAAAACCAGTGCTCAGCAGCAAAAGCTAAATCTAATTATAACTTGTCAGACAAAAACCAAATACAGCACAAAGTTCTATGAATTAGTTAAAATTCAACGAAAGTTTTTGATGAAGTTTATCGATTGTAAACGTTAAAATCTTCAGGACAGCTCTACCCCATTTCAAACACTTAATGATGCAGGTGCCTTGAGCCAAGCTGATATATGTATCATCTTTGATTTATTTATGCTTAGATCTTTTTTTACTACCAAGAGGTACAAAACACAGAAAAGATCAATAGCCAAATAACTTGGCTTAATATAAAGGAAATACAATAGATTTTAGGATGAAACTAGAACCCCAACATTTGCAAGTATTGTCAATAACAAAAACAAAGCATGGAATTCCAAGTTCAGTTACAGCCCATTTGTTATTAAAAAATAAAAAAGCAACTTGATCTCTGATCTACAGCCTTAACACTGATGTCATATAACTTGACTGACAATCTTAAGTGCACCATTTTTCACTAGATCAGTGTTTGTTTTCTCACCTCCAGCTTCTTTAATGTTTTCTCCAATGAGAGAAGCACACTACTCCCAAAAAAAACCCCATACATTTGCTCTTATATACAATTTTAACACTGTTTTTAGACTTGTTATGTATTTTAATACTGATAATCAATATTTCTCAGGCTATTGCATTTCCTACAGACCACCAAGTCAAAGCTTCATTAATATGTCTGGAGACAAAAAGGGACTATGTGCTTTTCTTGCAAAGTGACAACACTGATAACCCATTAAAAGAAAAGAACAATTTTTCTCAGCTAATTATAACATAGAATGTATTTCCTTTAATAATATTCTTTATTACGAGAATAAATACATAAAATGAACACAATATATTAGCCACATTTCCTCATATACATTCAGAATATAGCAGGAATTTAATACGCATAATAATCAGAACTAGTTGAACAAACAAATTTTTACTAAGCCAACAACACTGGAGGAAAGCTGGAAAGTTTATGCTCTAGCAGCAGGCAAAGAACACTTGATTTCATTGCTTCCTTGATTTTAATTTAAGGACAAACAAACTGTCGTTATAAGCATGAATTGATGGAAGTGTTCAGCTCCGTGCAGTGGCTGTTTGAGGCTGTTCTGACTGCAACTGCTTTCCAAGGTATTCCCTGAAATAAAACAAAAAATTAGATTGAGAAACATTCTCCACAGTGGAGAGCATGATAGTGGTGGGAAGTCTAAAGTAGAGAAAGAGGAAAAAGCTTTAAGTTTAGAATTATTCCTTCAAATAACGTCTACTAATATTTGATAGTCAACTTGAGCTACTATGAAAAGTATCCAAATTTTAGGTATGAATCATGAATCCTTCCGAAAATAAGGTACAAACTGAACATCAACAAAACTGTCTGGAAAAAGAAAAAGCCCACTGGTAACATTTCAAAGTCCTGGCAACTGTTACAGAACACTCAAATAGCCCACAGATTTTGCTTGCCAAATATAGATAGTAGAAGCTGCAGAAAAGTATTTAAAAAGATCTTTTCCCACAACCCAGGGGCACAAGCGCAAGTAATATCAATGGCGATTTAACTCAGACAAGCAAAATAGACACTGACTGAAGAACCGTATGTTCAAGTTGAAAGAAAGAAAAGTTATCCAAACCAGGCTCACTGTATACCACTACTTTGTGTTTTCCTCACCTGTACTTTGAAGTGCACTAAGTCACTTATTTTATACCTGTCCTCTCAACACTGGAACAAACACTCCCCAAATTCTTAGCATTTGCCTTGGGTAACAGTATCTAAATTCTATAGAAAAACACTGCACAATTCTTCTGAACGTTCCCACCTTTCACCGCTTCATGTGAAAGCAGCTTAACACTTTACAGAACCACAAAGAAGCTGAAAGAGGTCTTTAGTGATATCTGTGTTGTTGTTTGTTATAGAAACAAAACTTCAATAACTGTACCATTGTACCGGCTGAAAGAGAGGTTGCCTATATTTCACAGGTCTTTAATTCTTTCTCTATTGCTGATCATATGCTTATCATGATTTTTCTCACTACACAGGTATTTCAACCTACACAAGTTAAACATTAGAAGCAGGTCAGAGAAATGATGTTCAGAATGAAGTCATTTTCTAAAAAAAAACCCAAAACCACTCAGAAGCATGCACTTTCGTTTTATTTAAAAAAAAGTTCAGTATTTATTGCACATTTCAAAAATGAGTTTTCAGCTTAGCGTCCTGTGGAACAGCTGTTTCTTATGCATTACAATTCCTATCGCACAATTGAGTTTAGCATCACAGCTGCACCACTCAACAGCACTTTCCTTGGTTTTAAAGTTAAGTACCTAGAAAAGCAAAATTTCTATCAAGCACAAGGTTAACGTCAAACTCCACTAGCAAAGAAAAAAACCACACAATTTGTATGCAGCGTCATCCGTTATGATTTAGCACCTTTCTTCACAGCTTTATCAGGTGTTGCTGCAGTATCACAGCATTTTAAAGCTTGGGCTGCACTCAACATATGTGCCACCTCTTGATTTTAATTGGTAGGTTACCACCCTCAAAGTAGAGGCTCCTGATGGCAAAGAAGGAAATGAGCTGCTGTCTTGTGGTTTAGCAGGACTCAAAACTGTACCACCAAAATTAACAAGATCTGACAGCCATCCAAAACCACAGCCAGCAACTATGGAAGGGGCTTCCAAACTCACCAAACCCCCTTCAGTGGTCCTTTTTCCGTGTTTCAAGCCTATATGCATGTTCTGATATTTCTTGTCTGACATCCAGCCTTGAAACCAACTGACACTTGTTGCATACATGGCTGTGCTCACAGCATCACAAGCCTGCAAAGTGATTCATTCCTAAAGCACACGTGAACCATTTTGAATGTGAAATTCCTATGCAATTACTTAGAAGTAGGAAAATCAATCAAATTAAAAACCGTAACAGTACAACTACTGCAGAGCTTACACAGGTTCAGATGCATGCTCAAGGCTCACTAAAACAGTGCATTTATCAAAAATTTCTGAAAAGACATAGAAGTAGCATATTTTGTAGATATTTAGTGTCTTAACAAACATGTTCATCTTCTAAGAACATACAGTAGATAGTATATTGTCCTCCCTACAAAACCTTGTATTTTGGTCACAAAGCTCTTACTCATTTCCCCATATAGAATGAGTATCTGCAGTTGCTGCTCTATGCTGCCATGCTGCAAACCCAGGGGAAAATCCCATATTGCCCCATCTGATCACTTTAGCCACCACCAAGGGCCACCAAAATGCAAAAAATGTGTCCCACCTGCTATCAAAAGTACCAGTTAATTTTCTGTTTGGTTATCATTTCCAGTTGAGTGTCATTGGTTAACCTCGGACAACTTCTTGCATGCTCTATGCTAGATGATGAGAGGGATTGGCAGGAGACTGATACAAGGGATGTAGAAAGCTTCTCAATATGAAATTTCTTGTGTGCAGCCTTAGCAGAGTAGACCAACAGGTTATTCTGCCAAGCCTTTGGTCACTTCTCCCTCCCATCTTCCAGCCTACTCAAGCTACTGAGAATAGTTTCAGAAGGCTCAAGTTCTCTCTCTTTTAAAATCCATACTAAATCGACAAGAAGATTCAAGTACATTTATTACATACTGACATTCCATCAAGCAGGAGGTTAAGTAGAAGCGTAAGCTTCACTCTTCACACAAACTAGACACAGGCATCCAGCATTGTGCTATTGTAAACCAAGTGTCTAAGATTTTATTTATCCTACACTGTTATTCAGTTAATAGAATAACTTAATAATAGAATAATATAATAATAATAGAATAATATAATAATAATAATAGTTAATAGAATAACTTCAGAGAATAACTGGGATTTTAGAATTACTGTTTACCCCACAAAATTAAAAACAGCTTTGAGAATGCAAGCAGTTAACAAGAAGGATACTGCAAGAAGAAGGATAGATCTTTTCACTTAGATAACAAATCGCTTAACAAAATATTCAGAACAGCATCTGACAGATTAGAAATGCATGCTACAATAGAGAGTACTGAAGTATTAGACTTGATTTTTAAAATTACAGGCTGTAAACCCATGAATTGGACTTCTCTCTATTTTAAACTTATTTTATTAGTTTTTCCTTCATAATTGCAGAAGACCATCACCTTTACAAAGGCATTGTGGTTGGTCTTTTGAAAGCACACGATGTTTCTAAGACAGTTAAAGTCAGAAACAAAAATACACAACATACAAGTGTGGCCACTACTGGCAGAGAGTCATGCATGCCTGATCAGCTCATATCAGAGACTAAGACAAAACACACACTGCTAACATTTGACATGGCTGAGGTTTGGGGCCTACATACCCATCATTTTTCAAAACACAATCTTAGAAGTAATACCATTTTTCCCTTCTAACCAAGACAAGCGTATCTGCAGGTTGCCACTCAATATGCACTCCACAAGATGGACAAAATTCAAGTCCAAAGTTGTGAGAAAAGAGCAAAATAATCACAGAATCACAGAATCACAGAATAACCAGGTTGGAAGAGACCCACCGGATCACCGAGTCCAACCGTTAATGTCCTGGCCAACAAGAAATTCAGTCACCAATTCTTTTCACTAGAAAGCTGTGTTTTACTTTGAGTAGGCATTGCATTATTGTACATAATACTTAAAAATTCTGTCAGAAGAAGTAAATATTTTCTCAACACAAATATATCATCTGTCAAGCAGTTATAGAAAGCTCTTTTTTTCTTTTAAATCATTTAAGGGGATGAAGGGAAATGAAATTCTATGTACCAGTAGTCCAGTAATATCCAGCATGTTAACATATAATGCTGTATTCCTTAGCTGCTTTCCAGAAAGGGAAAGGAAAGCTAACACATACTTAATGTTGCTCAATAATCATCTGCAAAAAATTATGCTCTCCCACATAAACAGACTTACAATTAAGCACATCATTTTGGTATACTCCTCACACTGGGATTGTAAAGGTGAACTCCATGAATATATTTAAAGACACCTTGCAACAGTTCCAAGTAGTACTAAATTGGAAACCATACAACAAAGAACAAGAAGACAATCCAGTCTTCAGTATTAATAATCAAGATGTTAAGTACACTGAGGAACAAGCTCAAGTATCTTAGGAATCCAAATTTGCAAGTTTAGCTCTTGAGAACTAGAAGTTCCACTTTAATGACCTCCCTCACATTGGAGCAGAAAGGCCTTTATAAAGGTCAGTTTTAAACCCCTGTCTGACTTCCTTCAACATAAACACATCCTTATTACAAAGCAGACAAAGCTGGTGCAGACAAGCTTCTATTTACAGTTAACAACATTCAAAAGTGAAACAAATGACCCAGTATAAATTTCCAAGAGTAAAATATTACTTCTGCACTGCAGAATATCATGCAAGTGCAGTATATCACTTCTAAGAGTAACTGCAAAACCCTCCATTTCTCAACTAAAGCTTAGATCAGCAAAACTTGAAATATCACATTTCCTCACTTCTTTGGTCATTCAGAAGTCTGAAGGTGAGGTATAAGCTATTTCCATTTACAAATTAATCTTTTCATTCATATTAGAATAACCAAGCCGTTCCTTCCAAGCTAGCAATTTCCCCTTTTTTGAGGCCTAATCTTTAAACACACATTTTCTGCAGTATCCAAAATGTTTTTTTCCAAGAAAAACAACTTAGAGGCAAATACATGAATTCGTTGCATCTCAAATAATTATTCCAATTCGTTGCTTCATTCAGTCTAATTTAATCAGTTTTGTTGGCACATGAGAGACACTGACACCCTCAAGCTAAGGTATACCTAAGTGTCATGGTAATTGCAGCAAACATTTTAAGTTCATTCAGGAAAAGGCACAAGAAACTGATCCAACACGTAAGCCACCAAATTCAGCAAGTATGGAATAAAGAGATAACAGCAAACTGGCACAAGACCCTACCTGGAAATTTTATACTATTTTTCAGATTAAGCAAAGCACTGTTGTCAAAAACAACCTACAACAGACAGGAAAGTATTAGGGCTTCAAAAGATTTCTAGAGGTCACGTGCTAAAAAGAGCAAGCCTTGTAGTTTAAGAACTACTACTTTCAGTGTTATGCTCCAAAATCCCCTGCAGTTAAGATTTAGCTGTCCTTTAAGTAAAACTGAAAATTCTTTTTGGCAGACAAGGGAAGAAAAATAGACGAAGCATTGAAGAAAGGAACAGTGAAATTTTCCTATTCTCCTCTCTATTCTAACAACATTTATCTTAAATCTCGTTTACTAAAGAACTATGTTATCCCAAAAAAAAAAAAATCTGTATTGAACATCTGTAATTTCTGGCAGACTGACATTCCTGAGAGGTAGAATGCTTTTCTTTGAGAAAGAAAAATATAAAAATATTGATTTTATTTTTCTCTAAACATAAACCTAGATTCTAAGGCTTTTGAAAATGAACAGCTAGTTCTAAAGACTTCCGTTTAGGAACGATTACAGAAGTGTAATAAACTTACAATAAAAAGTCTGCCACACAACTTGAGCAAGCCAAGTGACATTGCCAACGTACACTGTTACAGACAAATCAAAGATAAAATGATGAGTTAAAGATCAAGTTCAAAGTATAGGCAGTACATGGAATAGTTTGAATATATTTGCCATCTTTATGTTGCATTTCTGCTATAGGTCTAATAACCTGGGCTTGCCAAGAGACCAATCTTAGTCATGTATTGCGGTTTCACAAATATAACTGATGTATTCCTAGCTCTAAGCAGGCTAAACTGCCCCTTGAAAGCATTGACCTTGTAAGTGTTAGACTGCTGCAAAAAACTCCGTGGATGTGACAACGCTTGGAACCTTCTGAGCAACACAGTCATGAAGTGGCATGAGGTTGCAACCATCACTCAAGTGCCCATCCAATCCAGTGGAGCTGGAACAGTCACCCTCAAACCCATTCCAGCCATATGCACCCGCCTTTCTCACATGACACACACCCAGGCTTTCTGGTGATACAGTGTGTTTTGTTCATTTAACTCCTAAGTGAACTCTTTTCTCCTAATAAGTTCCCTTGAACCTGGTTACTTCAGTGGCACATCAACACTAGTGGTGGCCAGAAGAAAGGCATGTGGAGCTGGACAGTGGCTACCACAGATGCACTTGCCTTGCAACAGAGGCACAGAATCACAGAATCACAGAATAACCAGGTTGGAAGAGACCCACCGGATCACCGAGTCCAACCGTTCCTACCAAACACTAAACCATATCCCTCAGCACCTCGTCCACCCGTGCCTTAAACACCTCCAGGGAAGGTGACTCAACCACCTCCCTGGGCAGCCTGTTCCAGTGCCCAATGACCCTTTCTGTAAAGAATTTTTTCCTAACGTCTAGCCTAAACCTCCCCTGGCGGAGCTTGAGGCCATTCCCTCTTGTCCTGTCCCCTGTCACTTGGGAGAAGAGGCCAGCACCCTCCTCTCTACAACGTCCTTTCAGGTAGTTGTAGAGAGCAATGAGGTCTCCCCTCAGCCTCCTCTTCTCCAGGCTAAACAACCCCAGCTCTCTCAGCCGCTCCTCATAAGGCCTGTTCTCCAGCCCTTTCACCAGCTTTGTTGCTCTTCTCTGGACTCTCTCCAGAGCCTCAACATCCTTCTTGTGGTGAGGGGCCCAGAACTGAACACAGTATTCGAGGAGCGGTCTCACCAGTGCCGAGTACAGAGGGAGGATAACCTCCCTGGACCTGCTGGTCACGCCGTTTCTGATACAAGCCAAGATGCCATTGGCCTTCTTGGCCACCTGGGCACACTGCTGGCTCATATTCAGTCGGCTGTCAACCAACACCCCCAGGTCCCTCTCCTCCAGGCAGCTTTCTAGACAGACTTCTCCCAGTCTGTAGCACTGCATAGGGTTGTTGTGCCCCAAGTGAAGGACCCGGCATTTGGCCTTGTTAAACCTCATGCCATTGGACTCTGCCCAGCGGTCCAGCCTGTTCAGATCCCTTTGCAGAGCCTCCCGACCCTCCAGCAGATCGACACTTCCACCCAGCTTAGTGTCGTCCGCAAACTTGCTAAGGGTGCATTCGATGCCTTCATCCAGGTCATTGATGAAGACATTGAACAGGGCTGGACCCAGCACTGAGCCCTGGGGAACCCCACTTGTCACTGGCCTCCAGCTGGATTTCACACCATTTACCACCACTCTCTGGGCCCGGCCATCCAACCAGTTTTCCACCCAGGAGAGTGTGCGCCTGTCCAGCCCAGAGGCTGACAGTTTCTCAAGCAGAACGCTGTGGGAAACTGTGTCAAAGGCTTTGCTGAAGTCCAGGAAGACCACATCCACAGCCTTTCCCTCATCCAGTAGCCGGGTCACTTTGTCATAGAAGGCGATCAGGTTAGTCTGGCAAGACCTGCCTTTTGTGAACCCATGTTGACTGGGCCTGATCACCCGGTTCTCTTGCATGTGCTTCATGATAGCACTCAAGATCACCTGTTCCATGACTTTCCCTGGCACTGAGGTCAGACTGACAGGCCTGTAGTTTCCTGGGTCCTCCCTGCGGCCCTTTTTGTAGATGGGCACAACATCAGCCAGCCTCCAGTCCAGTGGGACTTCCCCAGTCTTCCAGGACTGTTGGAAGATGATGGAAAGGGGTTTGGCCAGCACATCCGCCAGCTCCTTCAGTACCCTAGGGTGAATCCCGTCCGGCCCCATAGACTTGTGACTGTCCAGTCGGGCTAGCAAGGCTCTGACCACCTCCTCTTGGATCATGGGAGCCTCATTATGCTCCTCTAGCTCCTGGGTTTGTACACAGGTGGAACGACCCTCCTTACGACTAAAGACTGAGGCAAAGAAGGCATTAAGTACCTCAGCCTTTTCCTCATCCCCTGTTACTGTTGTCCCTTCTGTGTCCAATAGGGACTGTATGGTCTCCCTAGTCCGCCTTTTATTATTTATATATTTGTAGAAAGATTTTTTGTTATCTTTCACTGACTTGGCCAATCCAATTTCTAGCTGAGCCTTAGCCCTTCTGATTTTTTCCCTACACAATCTCACTTCCCTCCTGTAGTCCACCCAAGAGGCCTGTCCCTTCTTCCAGAGGCCATAAACATTTCTCTTCTTCTTGATATCCCTCAAGATCTCTCTATTCAACCAAGCTGGCTTTCTCCCCTGCCGGCTTTTTTTCCGGACCACGGGGATGGCTTTCTCCTGAGCTGCTAGGACCACCCCTTTGAAGAGCTCCCAGCCCTCCTGGGCTCCCTTGCCCTTGAGTACTGTCTCCCATGAGACTTCACCAACCAGCCTGCTGAAGAGATCAAAGTCTGCCCTCTGGAAATTTAATGTTACGGTCTTGCTAACCACCCTCTTCACTTCACCTAGAACAGAAAATTTTATAATCTCATGGTCACTTAGTCCTAGGCGTCCACCTACCGCCACATCCCCTACAAGGCCTTCTCTGTTCACCAACAGGAGGTCCAGGAGGGCACCTTCCCTGGTTGGTTCATTCACCAACTGTGCAAGGAAGTTATCTCCCACGCACTCCAGGAACCTCCTAGACTGCTTCCTTTCTGCTGTGTTGTACACCCAGCAGATATCAGGCAGATTGAAGTCTCCCACCAGAACGAGAGGCATCGATCTAGAGATTAACCCCAGCTGTTTATAGAAGAGCTCATCAGCTGCTTCTCCTTGGTTGGGTGGTCTGTAACAGACTCCCATCACAAAATCTACCTTCTTCTGGGCTCCTCTGATTTTGACCCACAGGCACTCAACCTCCTCATCTCCACAATCCATCTCAGTGATGTCCAAGTCCTCCCTTACAAAGAGGGCTACCCCGCCTCCTCTCCTACCCTTCCTGTCCCGCCTGAAAAGCTTATACCCCACCATAGTCGTACTCCAGTTATATGAGTCGTCCCACCACGTTTCCGTGATGGCAACAACATCATAGGCCCCTTGCCCTACGACAGCTTCCAGTTCTTCCTTCTTATTTCCCATGCTGCGTGCATTGGTGTAAATGCACTTCAGCTGAGCTGCCGAGCCTTCAGCCCTCCTAGAGGGAACAGGGTTCGTTCCCAACTGCCTGGTAACTGGATCAGTTGACACCAGAGTGCCTGCATCTCCCTTAACACCCCGAGGTGTGTTCTCCCCCACTTTTTGTGCGGTGAGGTACTGGTGGTCCTCGCCCGCGCACCCTCTCCCAATCACCAACTCCCCACATCCAGGCTCATTCCTGTCTAGCCTGGGCTCAACCCCCTCCCCCTTCACATCTAGTTTAAAGCTCGATTTATGAGCTTGGCTAGGTTTCTGGCAGAAAGTCAGAAGAAGTCAGCAGAAAAAAAAAAATAAAGAAACCAGGCTCAGAAATTGAACGTGAAGCTCTGCTAATACTTGGTTCCTGAAATACAATATAAACATCATACTGCTATATCAGCAAGTATACCACTGCACATTTTTACATACTATTTTACATACAAAATATATATTTTCTTATATGTATATATTGTATATTTTCTACATTACATACACTGCTCTTCACAGAAGTAAAGAGAAATAGCACAGCTATGAATGTAGTAAACTAAAGAGGGATACATCTTCCTAGTGTGCTCTGCTAGAACTGCCCAATTTGGAGTGCTACCACACAGGATAATAGCGCATTTCTCTTCTGTTTCTTGCTTCCTGAATACTGTTTTCTTCCTTGACTCAGCAGATTAATGCTTTGTCAAGTATATAAAGAAAAGAAAATGTGTTAAAGATTATAAAGTATTTGTCTATTGTACCAATGCACAGAATCACAGAATGGTTTAGGTCTGAAAAGATCTTTAAGATCATTGAGTCCAATCCTTAACCCAGCACTGCCAACTCTATCACTAAACCATAAACAGTGCTGAAGCACAAACAACAAAAACAAAGAACTAACAAATGTACACAACAGAATCAAAGTTGTTATGACTGAACACTTTAGGCTTCTACCAGATCATCAAATTACAATTTAAGAAATTATCTTATTTGCAGTGGAACCATGTATTTCCTTGACATATGCACATGGCCTTGGATCTTGAAAGATGAGACATTACAAAGTATCTCCACAGTCTTCAATATTTAGAGTAACAGATTCCACTCAATGCAGTCAGGGAGAACAAAAGCAAACTGTTAAGATGAACAGCAACTATGGCATTTTTTCACCTTAATTATGCACAGTAAAGAGATAATCAACATTCTGATGGGCACACTAGAACTAAGCAGCCGAGCAGGATTATAAACGTTAAGTGCATGTTGTTTTCTTTGTGGTTTTTCTGGGGTTTTTTGGTTTGGTTTTTTTAATGAAGCCTGTCTTCTGCCAAATGCAGTAATATTAAATAGACAATCTACAAATAATTGCCCGATTACTGAATCACGGCATCATTTATAGTTCTCCTTACAATTAGAAATGCAAAACTAATGTGTGCCTTCAGATGGAGACACTGCAAGAATCTCCCTTTCAGTCAGCAGTTTTTGTCCATTTTTCAGAAGAAAAATTCTAGACTTCCAGTTCACAACTTGATACAAAAGCCAAAAAGAAACAGAAGATCAATGAGCTCCTATAACGTGGGTATTATGGAAAAATTTTATTAGATTTTGAAAGAAAAAACTATGAAATTCAATTCAATACAAGTCTTTCTATTAGCGAGAAAAAGTATAAGAAACATTATGAGCTAACGATTACACAAAGCCTAATACTGTGAATTAGAAAGAACCAACTTGAATAAACCACGTAACTTGATTTGAAAGCAGTTTTATATTAAATCAGAAGATTTAGTTGCCACAACGAAAAGTAAGCACAATGCTTTCAACACTTAAGAGCTTTAAGTTTGCCCATAATATTTCAGAATGACTGACATAGGAAAATTCAGTTAAACATTATCTATCAGGAAATCAAATCTTTAAAAGTCATACTAATCAAAAATGAAACTGTCAAGGAGGTACTACTTTTGTGACATGCTTTTTCATCATAGCACATGAAAATTAACAACTTCTTTGACAAAAAAAATGCAAATTAAGCAGAATGTTTGATACCTGCAAAATATTTGCTCCAGGTTAACAGAAGCCCTAGAAATATTAAAGTGTATTTTACCAACAGTGCAGATCTCATGACAGAAAACGTGATCACAGTGTGAAATCCCAGAGAGGATATACACAACAGTTCCTACCTTCTTTACAAGAATACATATTTATGTTCGAATAAAAAGAAATGAAGCATTCATACTAAGTATCAAAGAATGCCTTACTAATTGGATTTTTTCCAAACTTGTATGATTCTAGCTAGGCACTGTCCTCTAAATTAAAAAATATAAATAAATAAGCAGGGAGGCAGTCAATTCTCTCCAGTTCTTCAGTTAGCTAACTTCTTTTAACTACTAAAAAAGAATTGTATTGATGATGAAGGCTAAGTAACAGGATAAATAAATACAGTGGACTGCATTATCATGTAGGCATTGTTTCCTAGATTTAAGCCTACTCTATTAAGCACTGCACATTCGAGATGGGGGAAAAAGGGAGGAGGAGGACCTCATGGCTGCCAGCTATCATTACACCTTGCACTGCTCACTATCAAATGCCACATTGTATAGAAGCTATTTTAGGAGGTACATGGGCTTTGGGGAACAGAGTTTATACCATAGAAGAATAGCAAAATGCTCCAATATTCCATGCTAATTCTATAGAGCAACGGCTTCTAAATACAGTGTACTGCAAATCCTATGCAGTTTCAAAATTTTTTAACGTCTCTGCATATGCAGCCATTTGAAAAGATAGAAAGCAAATAATTTTGTCTGGGATGTGCACTCTGAAAATCATATACGAGTCCATTGCATATTCAAAGGTTATCTGTGTTGCTTCATTTAGTATTCATTTAATTTTATTTCCACTAACATACCTGATCGTGCAGCAATGATTCACCCTAACTCCCACTGTTTAGCACCCTCCAACATACTCATACTCTCCATGTCAGTATCAATTCACTGAATAGCAGTTTATTCTAAATGCCTGCCTGTTTAAAGGAGGTTTATAGCTCAGAGCCTGCACAAGTGAAAGGATCCTGGGGAGATGAAGTATCGTACCTGAACTCAGAGGTAAGAGACACCCTCTCATGAACAGCAGCTCACTACTAAGGCACACAGGCAGAAAGGTGGGGCAACACACTCCAGTGCTTCAGTCAGTGGGATCCAATGACAAAAGTTACGAGAAGTTCTGCTACTACCCTGATTCAGCCCAAGGAATACCAAAAGAATTTGCAGTCAGATCCACCATAGCTTCAGCAGCACTTGTATGAATACTGAAGAACTTTTGACCTATAGAGATTAAACCACTGTGTTTCACTTTGTGTTTGTATGAACAAAGAGCACACACGATCCATCTCTGCACATCTGGGCTAGACTGGACACTGCAAAAATTTTCTCTGATTTCCGACCTCTGGTCCCCAACTCCCAACAGCACTGCTGCTGACAGAGCAAGAAAAAAAGTAATATGCTGCACTTACTACAGAGTTACAAGCAAACTTCCCTGGGCCTAAACTGGCTAGAAGACAAGCAAGTAGTGGAAACTAACGTGCTATTTTCTAGGTGACCAGTATAGTCACAAATAAATTACACATTAAATGCAGATTATCTAGAATTCACCTAGCTCATCATCTAGATCTCACTTTAGTGAAGTAATACAGTTGGAATTAACCTCTTTAGAACGAAGCCAGGAGACTACAGGTTCACAAATATTAAAGACAAGATTATTCCCACTGCTCAACTGCAGGCACTAAAGCTTCCTAGAACTGCACTGAAAAACAACCTCCTTCTCTCCATTGTTCACAGAATAAACCTGGACTTCTAACTGTGGGGACTTTGAGTCCCAACATCCCATCCCTGAAGTTCAGTCAAATGTTATGCCACAGAACACATGAAGGGCACATGTTCATCTATAGAAATTAAGAGACTGGGTTTCTTTGAAGCGATAGATGTAAGTGCTGTCAGTACAGAACTTAATTATTTAATTCTTTTAAAGTCATTAAAAACATTGCTCCAACCAGCCTCAGGCTGTCAAAACTAATTCCTAATACTGAAATGGTCAAGTTGGTTATTGCTTCTGAACACCAGCAGAGACAAGGAATAAGAAGATTATGTTTCTCATACATAGTTAAGGCATAAATTGAACAGAATGCACTAAAAAAAAAAATCAGCACCCTCATTGCCATGCCAAACTCTCCTACCTGCCAATAACAAGTTTTTACAAACAGTGTAGCACGCTGCGACTAACGCAGTTAGTTCAAGTAAGATTAAGTCATAGCATAAATTACCACTTAAAGACATTAAATGATGCTATAAAGATACCTTCAGTCCCTCCTTCAAGTGCATGATTATTTAACGTGCAAATGTAACTGGAATATTTCACCTGAACTTACCTCATCTGAAAAGCTGACAGCAGTTACTGCTTTTGCCAACCTAGTTTCACCGTTAAACAGAATGCCTGACAGCCTGATTTCCCTCCATTTATCCCTGACTTAAGAGCCCCTAAGGAAAAGCCAACTGAGCAGCCTGTAATGAACTCTTAAAATTACTTAGGAGTTAATTGTCTTCAAGTTGAGTTATTAGCAGTCTAATGATACAGATGCATTTTAAACAGAATGTCACTTCAGCTGACCCATGACACTCCCTCAGCTCAGGTACCAGAATCATAGAATCACCAGGTTGGAAGAGACCCACCGGATCATCAAGTCCAACCATTCCTATCAATCACTAAACCATGCCCCTTAGCACCTCGTTCACCCGTGCCTTAAACACCTCCAGGGAAGGGGAATCAACCACCTCCCTGGGCAGCCTCTGCCAGTGCCCAATGACCCTTTCTGTGAAGAATTTTTTCCTAATATCCAGCCTAAATCTCCCCTGGCGGAGCGTGAGGCCATTCCCTCTTGTCCTGTCCCCTGTCACTTGGGAGAAGAGGCCAGCACCCTCCTCTCCACAACCTCCTTTCAGGTAGTTGTAGAGAGCAATGAGGTCTCCCCTCAGCCTCCTCTTCTCCAGGCTAAACAACCCCAGCTCTCTCAGCCGCTCCTTGTAAGATTCATTCTCCAGCCCCCTCACCAGCTTTGTTGCTCTTCTCTGGACTCGCTCCAGAGCCTCAACATCCTTCTTGTGGTGAGGGGCCCAGAACTGAACACAGGATTCAAAGAGCGGTCTCACCGGTGCTGAGTACAGAGGGAGAATAACCTCCCTGGACCTGCTGGTCACACCGTTTCTGATACAAGACAAGATGCCATTGGCCTTCTTGGCCACCTGGGCACACTGCTGGCTCATGTTCAGTCGGCTGTCAACCAACACGCCCAGGTCCCTCTCCTCCAAGCAGCTTTCTAGCCAGTCTTCTCCTAGTCTGTAGCACTGCATAGGGTTGTTGTGCCCCAAGTGAAGGACCCGGCATTTGGCCTTGTTAAACCTCATGCCATTGGACTCAGCCCAGCGGTCCAGCCTGTTCAGATCCCTTTGCAGAGCCTCCCTACCCTCCAGCAGATCGACACTTCCAACCAGCTTAGTGTCGTCCGCAAACTTGCTAAGGGTGCACTCAATGCCTTCATCCAGGTCATTGATAAAGACATTGAACAGGGATGGACCCAGCACTGAGCCCTGGGGAACCCCACTTGTCACTGGCCTCCAGCTGGATTTCACACCATTTACCACCACTCTCTGGGCCCAGCCATCCAACCAGTTTTCCACCCAGGAGAGTGTGTGCCTGTCCAGGCCAGAGGCTGACAGTTTCTCAAGCAGAATGCTGTGAGAAACTCTGTCAAAGGCTTTACTGAAGTCCAGGAAGACCACATCCACAGCCTTTCCCTCATCCAGCAGCCGACTCACTTTGTCATAGAAGGCGATCAGGTTAGTTTGGCAAGACCTGCCTTTCACGAACCCGTGTTGACTGGGCCTGATCACCCGGTTCTCTTGAATGTGCTTCATGATAGCACTCAAGATCACCTGCTCCATGACTTTCCCTGGCACTGAGGTCAGACTGACAGGCCTGTAGTTCTCTGGGTCCTCCCTGCGACCCTTCTTGTAGATGGGCACAACATCAGCCAGCCTCCAGTCCAGTGGGACTTCCCCAGTCTTCCAGGACTGTTGGAAGATGATGGAAAGGGTTTTGGCCAGCACATCCGCCAGCTCCTTCAATACCCTTGGATGAATCCCATCCGGCCCCATAGACTTGTGGGTGTCTAGTCGGGCTAGCAAGCAAGGCTCTGACCACCTCCTCTTGGATCACGGGAGCCTCATTATGCTTCTCTAGCTCCTGGGTTTGTACACAGACGGAACGACTTTCTTTACAATTAAAGACTGAGGCAAAGAAGGCATTAAGTACCTCAGCCTCTTCCTCATCCCCTGTCACTGTTGTTCCTTCTGCGTCCAATAGGGACTGTATGGTCTCCCTAGTCCTCCTTTTATTATTTATATATTTATAGAAGGATTTTTTGTTATCTTTCACAGACTTTGCCAATCTGATTTCTAGTTGAGCCTTAGCCCTTCTGATTTTTTCTCTACACAATCTCACTTCCCTCCTGTAGTCCACCCAAGAGGCCTGTCCCCTCTTCCAGAGCCCATGAACATTTCTCTTCTTGATATCACTCAAGATCTCTCTGCTCAACCAAGCTGGTTTTCTCCCCTGCTGGCTTTTTTTCCAGAACATGGGGATGGCTTTCTCTTAAGCTGCTAGGATTTCCTTTTTGAAGAGCTCCCAGCCCTCATGGGCTCCCTTGCCCTTAAGTACTGTCTCCCATGAGACTTCACCAACCAGCCTTCTGAAGAGATCAAAGTCTGCCCTCTGGAAATTTAATGCTACTGTCCTACTAACCACCCTCTTCACTTCACCTAGAACAGAAAACCCTATCATCTCATGATCACTTTGTCCTAGGCGTTCTCCTACTGCCACGTCCCCCACAAGGCCTTCTCTGTTCACAAACAGCAGGTCCAGGAGGGCGCTCTCCCTTGTTGGTTCATTCACCAACTGTGCAAGGAAGTTGTCTTCCATGCACTCCAGGAACCTCCTAGACTGCTTCCTTTCTGCTCTACTGTACTTCCAGCAGATATCAGGAAGATTGAAGTCTCCCACAAGAATAAGAGGCATTGATCTAGAGATTAACCCCAGCTGTTTATAGAAGAGCTCATCAGCTGCTTCTCCTTGGCTGGGTAGTGTGTAACAGACTCCCATCACAAAATCTACCTTCTTCTGGGCTCCTCTGATTTTAACCCACAGGCACTCAACCTCCTGATCGCCACAATCCATCTCAACGGTGTCTAAGTCCTCCCTTACAAAGAGGGCTACCCCGCCTCCTCTCCTACCCTTCCTATCTCGCCTGAAGAGTTTGTACCCCACCATAGCTGTACTCCAGTTATATGAGTCATCCCACCACGTTTCCGTGATGGCAACGACATCATAGGCTCCTTGCCCTATGACAGCTTCCAGCTCTTCCTTCTTATTCCCCATGCTGTGTGCATTGGTGTAAATGCACTTCAGCTGAGCTGCTGAGCCTTCAGCCCTCTTAGAGGGAACAGAGTTCATTCCCAATTGCCTGGTAACTGGAGTAGCTAGCTCCCGAGTGCCCGTATCTCCCTTAGCACCCCGAGGTGTGTTCTCCCCCACTTTCTGTGTGGTGAGGTACTGGTGGTCCTCACCAGCACACCCTCTCCGAATCACCACTGCCCCACGTCCAGGCTCACTCCTGTCTAGCCTGGGCTCAACCCCCTCCCGCTTCACATCTAGTTTAAAGCTCGATTTATGAGCTTAGCTAGGTTTTTAGCAAGGGCTTTAGTCCCCCTAGGAGACACACGTGTCCCATCCTTAGCAAGAAAGCCACTGACACTTCTCCCCAAATAACAAGACAAATCTGGACAATGAGATGTGATGGTTTTAAAATTAGTATAATTAAGCTGAAAATGAGGAAAAAGTCAGGTTAGGCATCCAGGAAAAAATTTACTACCATTGAGGTTTATGCTGGAGAAACATCAGAGCTTTATATTTTTATTACCAGATTTTCAAGACAGCAGAACACACACGAAGTAAGACCTGTCCCCACGCAGAAGTTAAATTCAGTAACTAAACCTTACACACTGTAATCTCTATTTAGCTATAGCCAGTTTATAACACTTGGAATGCTTTAAATATATCGGAACAGCATTGTGAGAAAAGAAGCATATCACTAAACTGAGCAGCACAGTGGGGCACAATTTACAATAAACACCCCAAAATCAGGTTGTATATGACTGCACATTTAGTCTCCATCTCCATTCACTCAGAAATTCAATGTTATTTATTAAAGTCGTCCTTACAGGTGAAGAATGTTAACTCTGCATCTGTCATAGTAGGTTATTTAAATGTGTACTTTTTTCTCTGCTATAGAAGTTTCTCATAGTACAAGAGAGGGAGAAAGCAGGATAAAACTAATGTTATAACATGAGAGTTAAAACTCATGTTCATCAGAAAAGGAGGAAAACTAGATTTGCTTTACAGAAAATACGCTGCAGGGAGAGGGGGCAGGAGCTTTTAGTCAGTCTTACTAGCCTGCTTCCTACAGCAAGTAGGTGACTTGAAGAATCTATAAGAATGTGCTTGATAAACCATGTTTCCCTACAACTTTCACAGTTGGCATCATTGCTATCCAGCCTTTTAACAAGTTCACATTCTGTCAGAAACAAAAAAAAAACACTGAAGTTATAGATACTTCCAAGCACCAAGATTTTCAGAAATAAAAGACTGTTTTAAGTTCAAAATTAAATTAGGTGTTTGTATCTCAACATCTAAGTTCCAATGTACTCAGATGTACTGTTGCATTTTATCTTTCTCTAAAGTAATGAAAGTTCGAGCTTTGGTGAAATCATAATTAATCATGAGATTAAGAACTCCTAATTAGTATTTTTAACTCTTGATGTTTTATGCTTAGCATACCTAATTAGTTTGGCAAGTTATACAAAGTTGTTAAATGAACACTGATGTTTTTCAGAACTTCAGCCCTTCAACGCTTCACTACAAGGGTCCTGTGCTCTGTTGGAAACCCAGCATCACCCACCAGCAGATTCTGTGGCAGCACATGCCAGCACTTCAAGGTATTTGGAGCTTTATTAGAGAAATCATCAGAAAACTATAGTTGAACAATGAAAGGAAAACCTAATTTCAGATGCTATTCTCAGTAATTGATGAAAGAGATATCAGCGAGTGATTTTCAGCTTCAGGTCACCAACCAGCCCATAAAGTTTCTCTGCTACTCCAGGAGCTCAAGAAAAATCATACTTGCACCCCTCAAGATGGGCACAGAAAAACAGTAAAGTGGGGAAAAGGACACTGGAGCAAAGAACAGGAATGCAAAAGAATGGTCAGGCCTGCATATACTGCAAAGCAACTGTCAATACATACCTGAAACATCAACTCTTACAACTATATCAAGCTACTGATTCCTTCACCTGAGACTAAGTAAACCTTCTAAAACACCTACACATATCCTTAACATTCTCAAGACTGCTGTTTTGTAAGTCTGAATTACAGCTCTATTAAATAGTAAGCAGTTCAAATAAGTTAAAATATATTTTTCAAGTGAATTACTCAGGTGACATCCAATCATGTAGGCCAAGCTACTCAATTCAACTGCAACCAAAATATACAGAAAGGCTAGCTAGGATTTTACATTAGTATCATATTGCTCTGTCATTTAAAAACTGCAGTCCTACAACATAGAAATATTATTCCCTCCCTTAAAGAAAGCTACTGTCATGCATCCTCTCTCTGTGACCCAAAAGTCTTACTGTTAGTAGTATGTTAAATTATCTTCACATACCAGTTATGAACCATCAGCTTCTGCACAGCCAGTAGTGCATTATAACGAACTTGTTGGTCTTCATGATGCATGTGATTCATTACCAGCTGTTTACCACCAAGTTGTTCAATCACTCTGAAAGAGAGGCAGAGAGCAGTTTTTTTGACATTACTTCAGCTTCTGGGTAGCTATCCTACCCAATCACTCGGTGTTCAAGGCACTAAGAGGGTAAGTCATATAAATATTATTTTATTAAAAGTATTTTTTCTCTAACATATACATCTTATTTGACATGTTATAAATGTAGATCTCTCAGGCTACCTACTGGACACATTTTTGGGTTGTTTTTTTTTTTAAGAATTCACAACAATTGAAAGTGTTTGCACTAGACTCCTCTGTCTGCAGCCCACTACCTACTTCCATTAATTTTGAAATAAACAACAAAGAAGGACCCCTTTTCAGAGAGGGGTCCTTACTTTTTCCGGCTTGCTAAGGAACTCAATAACAGCTTAAGATGGCTGGCAGGGTACAGCACTATCAATTATTTACGAGGAGGTAGTGCCCTTCCTTCCATAAACTGATGATGAACAGGTCATTCATTTGTTGCAAGAATAAAGCCCCAATGCAGTCCAGCACTGCCTAATTCAGACAATAATGCTAGTAACCACACTACAACTATTAAACTAGCCGCTTGCTACTTCTCATAGTGCTTTTTGCCATTTAAACTGTATTAGAGCCACAGCTATTATTGCATAAGATTCAGAACTGGCTGCTAAGCTACTATTTCCAGAAAAACAGTTTGAGCTGCATCCTTCCCTACAAACTTCACCACAATAGTCAGACAGGTTTTTTTTTAATAGCTATACCAAATCCCACACCAAATACTGACGAAACCTTGTATCACATCATGAATATAGCATTTCTAAAAAAATTGGAAGGCAACACACTTAAAACATGAAAAAGCGTCACCATCCAGATGACTTTCTATGTGCAGCGTGTTGGTCTGTTATAACAAAGGAAGTTTGGACAGAATTTGCAAGCATTTATATATAAAAACTGATTACTCAGACTTGCATAAGCTTTTATACATTGGTTCTGTCACAGGTGACTGAGTAGTTAAATATAATATCCTGTGAAGAGGCTATCATCTGCATTACACTTAACCTGATGCTGTCCTGCCATACTAAGCTTGCATTAGCTGTCTCCTTTTATTACTGTTCTTTTCAAGGATAAATTAATGTAATAGTGCAGCACAACAAAACATGGTTTTGTAATTGGCAGAATATAAAGACACGGTGTGGAAATGAATAAAAACAATTTCCCATTTCATTTTCTAACTGAGTCAAAACCATCCTGGAGACCACAGGGGATATTATTTCCCAACAGCACTAAAACATTTAAGGAATGCATTCAGAAAAGCACAATTGTTTCAAGCTGGAAAATCCTTGCCAAGAATTCAAGAAGTTTATTAATAATGTAACAAATTCAAAAAATCTTTATGCCTGCCTTAGGCTGCCTCACACTTTTAATAACAAGTTAAACATAAAACCACTGCACACAAAGACACACCATGAAATGAAAACAAGAATATTTTCCTCATTACAGGACTGACTTAAACACTGTATTTTCAGGAACTGAAAGGGGGTAAAAAAAGGCATAAAACTCAAAAGCTTAGAGCATGCAAGAATCAAAACGAAATGTTAAAATCCTATAATCACAGTGGAAATAAAAGTATTTCAGATAAAAATACATGACTGAAATTATAGCTGAGAACATGAAGAGTCCAAGAACATGTTACAATTTTGCATAACATGGCCTACCGGTACAAATTATTTCCCAGCCATGGTTCTAGACTGAAAGGTAAGCAACTGTGGGGAAGTTTCACAGCGAATGCTGTTCCTTCAAGTTCCAAATCTGCTCAAAACTTTTAGTTCTGTTTTCCCTCTCCTGAACTTCTAACTTTACAGCAGTTATAGAGTCTGGTGGGACAGTAACAGTGTATGTACATCTTCTGCAGAGACTATTCCCCATAATAACAGTGCACTACAACAAGAGTGTGGAAATTCAAACAAATTTCTGGGTGCTCAATAGCCAGATTTTAGTATTATCCATCCAAAGGGAGAAAGAGGAAACAGAAGATAAAGACAAATGACAGCAGTTTAGACTGTTACAGCAGAAAATATGAACATCGAATCCACACAGCATACCTAAAAGCAAAACAAGTTGAAAGAAAAAATGCACTTAAGTTGCTTCTGAATCCTGAACCAAGAAATAAATACCTCTAGGTGTCAGTCTCTGGCACGTGCAAAACAAAACCCATGTTCCATGGCATTCAGTCAATTGAAAGTGTTGATCTTGCATAGCAGTAACCCTTGGGCCACACAAAAAATGGTGTATATATGGCAACATAACATCTACTGTTATGTTGCCAGAAAATGCATGTTGGTGAGCCTCATTAGAAGCCCATAGTACTACTGCCTTGAGAATCTGGTGCACAGAGCAAAGTTTTAAAGGCAAGTTAAAATTATTTAAGCTTAGAACATTAAAGAACAGCCAAGCAAAAAGGTAGTATTTAGCTTAATACTTTCTTTTTTGCCAGACATTGGGAAGGGTTACCCAGAACTGTGACTCTAGGTCTCCACCATGCGCAGCAGGTAATGTCAAGAAGTTTTCGGTTCTGCAGCCTTTGAAGGCTGTTAAGGGTTAAGGATAAATATTTTTGTTTCCTTTAAGTGTTTAAGACATTTGAATTCTCTTATTCTTCTAAACCAAAGAATAGCATCCATTCTCAAAGTGAGTCACACTATGAGAGTATAAAATACCAACCAGGCGTAGGAGCAGTCAATAGCTATACATCAAAAACCATCACGGTAAAAAATGGACTATTACAGCAGAACTGACATGCAGTCCTTAGGCATTTTAAGCTTTTAGTCCTAAAACTGCTGAAGTTCTACTTTGTAAGAATACATTGGATTACAGAGGAAATTCTTTAAAAGAAGGAGATTGAGGCATTTTAGTTTGTCTGTCAGAACAGAAAGCTAAATAAGCAGAGTTCATAAGCAGAAAGTAGCTGAAGTATCACAATTTTATATAAGAACCTGGGTTAGAACAGTATCTAGAACACTTGTTATTTGTTGATGACTACTCCTTTTTGAAGGCTGATGCACTTCTGAATAGGTTTAACAGCCTGGGAGCTGAATGAAGCTGTGGTCCCACCAGAAGTACATTTTCCCAACTACAGAAAGAGAGGTCCTGTTTATCCGCTCAGCTGACTTTATAGCTTTGCTTCAGAAACGACACTGCCATACTAGTCCAAGGGCTAAGCCAACACTTAGGTAGATATGTGCAAGCTGCTTAAAGATTTTGGCAAATGTCTAATAAAACGTTTTTGAACAAAGGGCAGCTCAAAGCAGAAGCAACCAGTATTAGTCCTTCAGCTCTGCCACTTGCAGGCAGCAGCATAAGTATCCACCTTATTGGAGGGTATCTTGCCCCTCCTTCAAATATCAGTTGTCATAAATCTCTTTCAGAAGACACAGGAGCTAATTAGCGAATCCACAGCACTTCTAAGTACAAGTGGTACACAGTGAACACCTGTGACCTTTCTTAATGGACCTAGAAAACAGTTAATTTGTTCCAAGTCTGAAAATACCTTCAGTTCAAGTTGCTTACAAGACAAAGGCTGAGTTTTTCTAGAGTGAACAAATCTGCCTAGTATATACATGGCATTAAGTTTCAGTCTGTTCACGATTCTACTACTGTCAAGGTAGCAGGCAGCAAAATAAGCATTCATGAAATTCCCAAAAAGCCTAGAAGACCATTCTCATCTTCACAATTAAACCCTATGCAGAAACCAGAAACAGACTACAACTTTGCTACAAAAATTAAGTCACACATCCCTTTGGGTGACTGATGAGCATGATTCCTGCAAGAGCCAAAGGCTCATTCCTGCTTCAGTGGTGTCTTTACCTTAGAAATGCAATTACTCAGCAAACAAACATCTTTGCTCACAGATTTTTAGAACAAAACAAAGCAAAATAAAATAGCAATATCTGTCTGTGTATCTTGACAGGAATTTAGGTTTACAATAAACATTAACGCTTTCACAGAAATGTGTCTTTGTGTGGCTAAAAAGACATGCTAAAACAGAAGAGTGATAACCATCTGTGCTAATATCACTAAGCAATTGTTTGTGAAAAGAATGTTATCAGTAGTCTTGAGTCACAAAAAAGACTTGGACATCGTTGAAATAGTCCATCCCTACTGTAAGTCAAATAGTTATAGTCCAAGAGTCATAACAGAGGATAAAAATGATACGCTGATTAAATTCTTGGGAGCTCTTCTAATTTCTTCTGGCATATCACAGAATCATAGAATAACCAGGTTGGAAGAGACCCATCGGATCATCGAGTCCAACCATTCCTATCAAACACTAAACCATGCCCCCTCAGCACCTCGTCCACCCGTACCTTAAACACCTCCAGGGAAGGGGAATCAACCACCTCCCTGGGCAGTCTCTGCCAGTGCCCAATGACCCTTTCCATGAAAAATTTTTTCCTTATGTCCAGCCTAAACTTCCCCTGCTGGAGCTTGAGGCCATTTCCTCTTGTCCTGCCATCTGCCACTTGGGAGAAGAGACCAGCACCCTCCTCTCTACAACCTCCTTTCAGGTAGTTGTAGAGAGCAATGAGGTCTCCCCTCAGCCTCCTCTTCTCCAGGATAAACAACCCCAGCTCTCTCAGCTGTTCCTCATAAGGCCTGTTCTCCAGCCCCTTCACCAGCTTCACTGCTCTTCTCTGGACTCGCTCCAGAGCCTCAACATCCTTCTTGTGGTGAGGGGCCCAGAACTGAACACAGTATTCAAGGAGCAGTCTCACCAGTGCCGAGTACAGAGGGAGAATATGTCTTCTGCTTTACTCTAAACAACTTATTCAAGACTTTGTACATACACTTTCTTCACTGTTAAGAGACACTGATATATATAAGTCCAAGATCTAGTCTATGTGTTCTCACCTTCCCAATGAGAACTTAAAATTCTTAGCTTAAAAATTCTTATCTAGCGCATTTTAATATAAATACGAAAAAAAGCCACAGATAAACTATATACTGTACTCGGTCTCTTGAGGAGCAGCACACTGGCCTTGTCCTTACCGTTTCCCACGGGGATAGTGTCGTACATATTCCCCCACATCATGAGCAGCTACAGCCAGCACCTGTGGGTCATCAGAAACCTCCAGAAGTTTTGTCAGGATCCTAGGAAAGGACGTGAAACAATCATGTCCCAGGTTGTGGTTTGGTTTTTTTCATTTTGTTTTGCATTTCTTTTCATTGTAGTTTTGCTGGTTTGGTTTTTTTTAAATCACTGATAACTTCAAATAACCAAGACTATAACCACAAAAATGTTTTATGGATTACCCAAAGAGCAAACTTTTAGAACAGAACTTTATCCAAACATGCAGTTACACTTAAAACAATGGAGATCCTGCCCTAACTAATGGCACCATGAAAAGCATTAAAAGCATTCACTAGAGTGAGTTTAGTGAGCTGCATCTACAAATACCTATCGCCAAGCTTTACAAAATATCTCCTTTTTTTATACATTCTCTTCAAGACCAACAGTTTTGAGTTCAAGATAAGCTTTACTAAGCATATGTATAAATATTTATAGATGGGATAGGGGTGGGACAAACACAAGGCCAACACGTGGGCTGCTTCTGTTATACAACAGACTCCAGTCACGCTTGCATGCAACTCCCAGCTCCTGCACTTGGGATCCTTGCACTATAGATACAGAAAGAAGGGTATGACAAGCCTGCTATGTAACAGCCTCTCCTCGACTCTATTCCCTCCCTCACCTTGCAGCAGTAGCTTTGCACAATGCAGGACAACAAAGGGCAGGAATTTTATGTTACAAAGAATCATTTAAAAACTAAAAAGCATCCTAGCAGCTGAGAACAAAGCAGCACACTGAATTCTTTGGTCTGTGTAACTGTGAACTTATCTCAGTTCAAGACCACCAACTTAATCTCAAAAGCATCATTTGTTCAGTCAGATGTTGTGGTCTAAAAAGCAGTTCTATCCTGACTCAAAGACAAAGATGATGAAAGCTATATCTTGTAACTGATTTCATCTTCATATATTAGTTGTTCTGTCAGCATGGAAAAAAATTCATAATTGCAAGAATTAGAAAGCAGTTCTCAATATTGCCTGCATTTTTTGATTAAGTAGTTTAATCAGTTTTAGTGGAAAACGGCAACCACCAACACTGTTCTTTAGCCACTAATGAGGAAGGGAAGAAAAAAAATACACGAATATGAAAGTTATGGACTAATAATAAGTATAAAAGGTTAAACATACAGATCACTGAAAATCAGATTACTGAGATAGCAGATATGTTCTAATCACATAAAGTTAGTAATAACTTGAAATAGGTAAGTTTAAAATTTAATAGGAATTAAAAAAAGAACATTCTGGTAAAATTAAATGACCACTCCCTCCCTAGAGGCCAGAAAGAGACAGATGAAGTACTTTTTATTTTAGAAGAACTTAATCTGGACAAGAAGTAGGAGTAGAAACTTTAACCACAACACCGGTCAGAAGACATTGAAGACCCATACAATACATATTTTGTTCAACTAAGTTCAGCATGATTTGCTTAAGAAGTCAGTAATAGCAGGAAAAATTTAAGTTTACAGGAAGCTTAAGTATATCAGAGTTAGAAAACAAGTAAAGAGGCAGTTAAGGGAAAATAAAAAGATGTGACTTGAAGCAAGATTGTCTGTCAAATGTGTTACAACGCAGAATAAGTTGTTTTGTGCAAGAATCACCACAACACACTGGAGGGGAAGTTGCTGCTTTTTTGCAGGGGTTTTTGGTTGGTTGGGGTTTTGGTTTGGGGTTTTTTGGGGGGAACGACATGACAGGCAGGGAGAGGGAGGTGGGGTTGTTCGGTTTGGGTTTTTTTTAAAGGCACTATTGTAGATCGCTGCTCTTGTGGTAGGCACAAGCACAATACAGTTACCTAACAGTCCCAGAAGCAGGAGACATGGACACAGCAAAATACTGTAGTTGCTACAAAAAAATACTAAACCCCAACATCAACTTCATGTTGCAGTTGGCAGCATCTAAAATTTTTAAGTCTATAATCTTACACACTTAGCAATATGCTCTCAGGGAGGAATTTATCGACTTGTTTTGTTGAGGTTTCAAGGAAACTGAAATATATATAAAGTTCAGGGTTAGCTTGCTCTTGCTGTGCCTTCTAACATCTCAAACTCTCTACTCAACCCTCTGTTCTGTTAGGTCTGGCACTTACTAGCCAATACTGAACAGGAAGAACACCACATATTATCAGTTAATAGCAATACATTTAAACATCTAAGAGCTACTTGAAACCTAGATTTCTTTTGAGTACACATTTCCAGAAGCCAGCAAGTAAGTCCTTGACTCTAGAAGTGAAGTTTTAGCTTCACTTCATCCAACAACCTACATACAAACTATCCCAAACAAAACAGACAGACTACAAAACGATACAGCAAGTCAGACTTTCCATAGAAAAGTACCACAACATTCAACCCCCAAGTATTCAAGAAAGGAGTTCATTACTCAGGTCAATGACAACACAAAACTAAGAATAAGGTATGGTAAAAACATTTCATTATATTAATAAATACAGCTGTTTTTCAAGTGAAAGCATTCAAAGAGTCAACAGCACAAATCTGCAGGCACTCTAATCTAGAGATATTCCCTCTATCATCATCATCAATACATTTGACCAGTAAAAACAAAAATAATTCTGCTTTTGAAAAAAATGAACCATACATGAGTAAGTACCTTATTCTAAAAAAAGGAAGATGTTCTGACTTGATTTCATTCTAGACAGTACTTTGTGTTGAAACATAAAATCTGTATTGGATATGTGTTCAGTTAAACACCAAAAGTATTAAAGAATTATGTGATTCAAGACTTGAAAACTTACTTGAGTAGTTCATAATTCTTCTCATTTAGTCTTACAGCATTCTCCTGCCAAAACTTCTCAGACTTGTGTACGGGACTCCACTCCAGTCTTCCTGACTTAAGCTCAGAACTGTACTCATCGAAGGAGCTGCAATACAGAAGGCCTAAATGAAATATTGGCTAAGCTTCCACGAACAGAGTTGGAATTACACACTTATGACTTTACCCTAGCAAAACAGAGCTGGAGCAGAACTTGCTACAAAACACTTGGAAGTTAGCTCTCTGCAGAGCACGAGAACCATTCCCTGTCTAAGAGTCAACACTTTGAAAACAAGGAAAGGCATGAAAGGCAAGAGAAAAAAAATTGTTTCAAACATAACCCTCCATCCACCCCAAAACACTATTCCTGAAGGCGGGGGGTAGATTGAAAAAATCCAGTTTGGGAATTTAATTCACTGTTTTGCCTGTTCCCTAGGTTTTAACTTCCCCAGTCAAGGATTCCTGCCCCTACGTTTCATGCATTTAAACCTTTGACATGAACTACAATATGCAGTTCAATTTATGCACAAGAGCAAGAAGTAGATAAACACTAGTAAAAAGTTGAGTTAATCCAGACAGCAAAATGTATTCTAGCCGGGTAGCCTAGGCTGCAGCTCCTATAAGATCCTTCTGAATTCATTTAACAATTTACCAGTTACAAAGATCACATATCCAAAAGTGAAGAATTATTTTCTATTCAGCCAGTAAAGACTCACTTTGAATAGGAAGCTCTTATATATGCTCAGCAACTCTGTGAGACCTACCTTATCGCCTAACCTGATCGCCTTCTATGACAAAGTGACCCGGCTACTGGATGAGGGAAAGGCTGTGGATGTGGTCTTCCTGGACTTCAGCAAAGCCTTTGACACAGTTTCTCACAGCGTTCTGCTTGAGAAACTGTCAGCCTCTGGGCTGGGCAGGCACACACTCTCCTGGGTGGAAAACTGGTTGGATGGCCGGGCCCAGAGAGCGGTGGTAAATGGTGTGAAATCCAGCTGGAGGCCAGTGACAAGTGGGGTTCCCCAGGGCTCAGTGCTGGGTCCAGCCCTGTTCAATGTCTTCATCAATGATCTGGATGAAGGCATCGAGTGCACCCTGAGCAAGTTTGCGGACGACACTAAGCTGGGTGGAAGTGTCGATCTGCTGGAGGGTCGGGAGGCTCTGCAAAGGGATCTGAACAGGCTGGACCGCTGGGCAGAGTCCAACGGCATGAGGTTTAACAAGGCCAAATGCCGGGTCCTGCACTTGGGGCACAACAACCCTATGCAGTGCTACAGACTGGGAGAAGTCTGTCTAGAAAGCTGCCTGGAGGAGAGGGACCTGGGTGTGTTGGTTGACAGCCGACTGAATATGAGCCAGCAGTGTGCCCAGGTGGCCAAGAAGGCCAATGGCATCTTGGCTTGTATCAGAAACGGCGTGACCAGCAGGTCCAGGGAGGTTATCCTCCCTCTGTACTCGGCACTGGTGAGACCGCTCCTCGAATACTGTGTTCAGTTCTGGGCCCCTCACCACAAGAAGGATGTTGAGGCTCTGGAGCGAGTCCAGAGAAGAGCAACAAAGCTGGTGAAAGGGCTGGAGAACAGGCCTTATGAGGAGCGGCTGAGAGAGCTCGGGTTGTTTAGCCTGGAGAAGAGGAGGCTGAGGGGTGACCTCATTGCTCTCTACAACTACTTGAAAGGACGTTGTAGAGAGGAGGGTGCTGGCCTCTTCTCCCAAGTGACAGGGGACAGGACAAGAGGGAATGGCTTCAAGCTCCGCCAGGGGAGGTTTAGGCTAGACGTTAGGAAAAAATTCTTTACAGAAAGGGTCATTGGGCACTGGAACAGGCTGCCCAGGGAGGTGGTTGATTCACCTTCCCTGGAGGTGTTTAAGGCACGGGTGGACGAGGTGCTGAGGGATATGGTTTAGTGTTTGGTAGGAACGGTTGGACTCGATGATCCGGTGGGTCTCTTCCAACCTGGTTATTCTGTGATTCTGTGATTCTGTGATTATCAACTAGTGTTTTCATATCATAATTTGGTATATTATTTAGCCTTAAAAAAGAAAAAAGGTTTTACCAATTTTCATGCAATTGCATTTTTTAAAAGTTCACGCTGCATACCTAAGGTCTTGCACGCTCTCACCAAGCTTGTCCAGTAGAAATTTGATATCTTCACTTATATCTTCATCATCGTATTTCTGCTGATCCAAATTCTCTAGCTGCTTTAAAACTTTACACTGAATCATGGCAAGAGCATACTCTTGGCGAGTTTCTCTCTCAGTAGATTTCTCTAATAAATTCTAGGGAAGTAAAAATTTGTTTATTTTGTTTGTTTTAAGAACAGACTATTTTGAAACAAAGCGGTATTTTTAAGAAATTCCTATTGGCACTTTTTAATTTAGTGATAGAACTGACCACTTCCTGAAATAATCTCTGCAAAGTAGTAAAATATGAGTCTAGCACAGTCTCTGCAATAAAGAACTACTTTTATCTGAGATTATCACTTCAGTTTTCTGTGCAGCAAAAGCATAAAGCAGGAAAGCCTTAAAAAAAGATAAAATAAACAACTCTTAAGTCATCTTTCCAATTCAAGAGTTACCATCTGGACTAGATCAGCTTCTTTTGAAACTGCGAATATTCCAACTACACATTTTTATTCAAACAGAAGCTCGTTGGTAAGACTGGAATTACAAGCACAGAATACAATAGTCAAGTTCCAATGTCATTTATTCATTACACTTCTACTCAATTTAATCAGCTTCAAATTATGTTGTTCAATCAGAGCTAGCCACCTGAACTTTTTGATAAACAAGAAAATATGAATTTCATATAAATGACAAAACCCTTCAATGAAACATGTGCTCATATAAATAAATGTAATTATCTGCCAGAAACAAGCAATGAAACTACATAGAAGGAATTTGACTACATCACACTCATTCTAAGATATCAGACATCATATTAGTATGGCAGAACACTGCAAATAAGTGTTAAAACTTGCATACTGAAAGTAAGTTATATTACTGCTTTTAATGGCCACGTACAATTAGCTTTAATGTGCAAAAAGATCCTGTTTCTATTTCAGGAAGAAAACTCAGAAGTAAATAGTACTTTACAAAATGTTAAATTAGTTAAGAGTTGAAAGTTCTAACGAGAGCAAAATAATAAATAAAGAATCTTACAAGACAAGTTCAACTACTTCAGGGAACAGGTAGGTAATAATATTTGGAGTACCTTCCACATCTGCCTATAATTCTCTTAACTAAGATTTTTTTTGGAAACTTTACCTATCTCATACCATAGTAAAACATTCAAGCTTTCTATAGTGAAATTGAAAAAATATATTAGGAAAGTGCAAAAAGGAACAAATGACTAAATAGAATGGATTAATAAACTTAAGTTAACAAATGAGTAACAGGCAGGAAACAGACATAAGACATCAAAAGTATGAAAAATAAGGAAAAAACATTTTAATAGGTAAAGAGAGAAAGTAATTGATTTAAAGTAGACAGAAGTACCCAATATTGCTTTACAGTAAAAAATTACAATTACACCCGTCAGGCAACTAACTTGCCAAACAGATTAAGCAGGTCAAATTAGGAGAAATCAAGTAGTAGAGAAGAAGTATGCAAGCTGTCAAGACTCATGGCATATCTTCAGCAGCACACAGACTATAGGGATGATTTGGGGAATCATTAAGCCTAGTCCTTTACATAATTAATCTTCTTTTCCCAACCCTCTAAACTGATACTATGGCTTCACACAAAAGGAGGGCTATTTTGCCTTTGCTACCTATTTTAATTTTGCTCCAGAACTCACACCTCTGAGATCTAATTTCTAATCTCTTATTTCCTGGCTGCCGGTTTATAACCAGATTTTCACGCCAACGCTATTCTTTAATGCTAGAGAAAGAAAATGGCTAAGTTAGTTTCCCCAAAGCCTGTAACAGAACCATCTTATTCCTTTTTAACCTTTTTTTATTAAAAGAACATGGCTTCATCTTTGCCTCCTCTTGCAAAATACACTAAAATCTAAGAACTAGGAATTATTTCTCCTACTTTTAATGACCTCAGAATTGGAAGAAGTTTATATTAAACTGCAGAGCACCACCAACTTCTTTGGATTTTCTTTTTTCAAGCTGTCTTGCTGTATGTCCCTGCTTAATACTAAGATTCTAAAGAGGACCAGAACACCTGCAGAGGTCTACATAACAAGAACAACCCCTATTCAATACCTTGCACCACTGATCTCCCTCAAAAGACTAAGTAGCACATTCTTATGATCTACCTTAACCAGAAATTTTTCAAAGTAGCAGACGCTTTTGAATAGAGAGGCCATTTAAGCCATGGAGTAAGCGTCTTCACACAGTTCATTACTGCTGATGAGCAAGCCAATAAGCAACAATTCCCCTTTCTCTATACTAATTTACTTGCAACACTCACTACTGGAACACAGTCAGTATCCAAGAAAACAAGTCAGTTTCCAAGATCCATATTTCCTATTCGGGATAAAAGTTCTGTTCTGAAACAGGGTTACAAGTTATTATAGTATTCCTGTAGTGCATACAAGACACTTGACAAGCATGCATAAAAAACTATGACCACTCATTGCATAATTAGCAACTGTGAACACAAACTGGTACTCTTACAACAAAAACAGCAAGTCTTGGTGCTCAGTAACTCCAAATTATCTGAAATAGGACCAGTAATTTTCTGGTAACAGGGACACAGTAAGTCAACTAATAACTCTAACATCAATAGCCTCATTCATCTTGACAAAGCAGCCAAGAAAAGATTTTTTTGGGCTACTAGATAAAAATAATTTCCAAGTCAATCAGTTGAACAAACAGACGTGAGTTTAGAATAATTAAATTAATGAATTTAAAGCTTTGTAAGTCAAAATTTACCAGGTATTAGTAATTACATCATTTTACACTAGTAGCAGTAGAAAAGGAATCTTAAACTAAAGGGAAAACACTAGTCACTATGACACTACGTCAACATAGGTTTTTTCAGTCAATCTTATTTTGAGAAGACATTAGATAGCAGGCATCTATTACCTGTAACAGCACGTCTATTACCTGTAGCAAACCTCAGCTCACCAAAAAAAAAAAAAAAAAAAGAAAATAGTGAGAATTAAGCTTTCAATTCAGTTTACTGATACAGTCTGCCAGTAACAGCTGCACATCAGCAACATCTGAGACCCACTCATTTGAGGCAGAAACACAGTGCAATTTCAGTCAGCAGACACTTACCCGAAATGCTGCAAGGATGATTCGAGTTACTTTCTCTTTGACAGATTCCTGAAGAATATCCGACAACACTGGAACAATATTATACCGACGGAGGTATTCACACATTTGAGGGCTAAATGCCAGAAGCCACACACAGAAAATCATCTGATATTGGAGCTGGAAGCCGCATTTGTTGCTCAAGACCCCCATGATACTGAAAAATTAACACAGTATACATTTGATTTTTAAATTATTGCTGCATGGAGTGCATTGCTCCACTCCGAAACATTTTAAGAAATTATTAACGAGAAGTTATTGGAAAGAGCTGCTGAGGATGAGTATGCAACACACACTTCACAGTATCCAGCACCAGTATTTATGATTGTACAAGCAGCTTGTTCAGAAAGCCAGCTTTTAAAGACACGGTTATTTCCTTCTTAGCCTCACAGCCATAAAGGAGCTTTTCCTATGTGAATTGATGTGGTACTGCATCCATTTTCAGGTTCAGAGAGTCTTTTTCTACTGGCATGTTTAGGGCCCTATTTGTCACTCTAGGAGAAACAGAGAAACACACAGCTACCCTCTTCAGAATTAAGAAAAGAAGGTGTAAACATACAGAAAAAAAAAATCTACACAAACTGAACTTGTTTCTTTAATTGTATCTCTCCACAGGAGTGTCCAAAATGAGCTACAGTAGTCATAGTTTAACAACCAGGTTCTCAGAAAACAGCTTATAACACATCACAGATACACAAAGCATTGCTAGAGAAGAAATAATATCGCAATATCTCCGAGAAAAAATCATGCAGAAGCTTTGTTCAGCTGAAGTTTCGAAAAATTAATAAGCAATTAAAAAATCCATTCAAAAAAGCTAACCCAATTTAAAAGGAAACAAACTGCTTTCAAGATCACTGCTATCAAAATTAACAAATTCAAATGCATTGAAACACCAGGTTACTCTAATGCTTTAACAGTTTATTAAAAGGCTTGGTGAAAGAGTTCATTTCAACAGTGCCATCTTGACACACATGAACACCCTTTGAACTTTCACTTCATTGGCAACTTTGACTTTTCTCCATTTCAGAGTACAGAAGTATTTTTTCTTGAAGCCCAAATTATAGAGCCACCATCCCCAGAGGCATGCACATAGAAAAATTATTTATAGACAGGCTTTTTTTTAATAAGATGAGTGACAACATCCTAGCCTCATACAAAGCTATTTATGAAGAGAATCTGGATAAAAGAATGACCTACTTGAAGCCATACAGGGAAAAAAATTGAGTTTACTTCTAGAATATGTTTCTCTTTTCACTAATATTTTCAGATGGAACAACTCCAAACTAAAAGACAAGGAAGATCAGCAAAACTCATTTTATTAGTCCTTGCTCTACTAAATTAAAAAAGGAGCATCTTTAGCTAAAGAATGTATTCCCCTTCAGATATTTATTTAAGCAGTTTTTCATTAAGAGTAAAGTAGCAGTAAAGCCTCAACATCGGTACCTACATAAGCAAGTTAAACTTGTCTATTTGACTGCATTAGTGTTTTAAAACAAATAGGTTTTGTACTCAAACAGAGCAGCTGTCTTTTGCAAGACAGTTCTATTCCAGAAGAGGTCACTGGGAAACGTGCTACTGTAAGTATATGCACATAAATTGAAGTAAATGCTCACCAATTTACTCCATCTGCTTCCACCCATGCAAAGCGATATTCATTGACCCTTAGCATCAGCTGCAGACATCCAGCAACACATTGCACGTACTGGGAACTCTAGGTGAAAAGGAGAACACATCACTTCTTAAAAGGAGAGTTACGTATAAAGTGCTGAAGTTCAGTTTTCCCAGGCTTTACTGGCATGCTTCAACACATTAACTTGGAAGTGTCACTGACGAAAACAGGCTCACCCTTACAATGCTCTACATCATCCTTTAAAAAAAAGCACACATACAACTCACAAGAAAACAAGGAAGACTTTTGCAAGTTGTATCATTTTACATTATCACAGCAGATTTTTACAGTCCATTTGAAAATGCCTTCTTTCAGCGTCCATGAATGAAGACTGTCTTCCATTTGTATTGTCAGAACCTGCAGAGTAAACTGTTATTCCATTGAGCAAACTTTGGAATATAAATTGGCAAACTGGTCACCAAGATTGAAGAAGTTTGCTAGAGGTCATTTTAGAAAAAGGAATCTTGAGCTCAGTTTCTTCCCACTCTCATTCTCAAACTCAAAACAGCAGTGGTGTCACTACAATTGTATACTTTCCTACATGTGTGCCACACAGTTAAGTACCGTGCTTATCATAATGAAATGTACATTTCTAAAAAAAAAAATTAGAAAAATAAGTACGCAAAATTAGCCCCAAAACTTAGATTTGCATTTTAATTTTCATTTAATTAAAAGCTTAGCACAGTATGTTCTGCTAAGAAAAGTATAAAAAGACTGAAACTTTCGCATTGGAAGAATGCTGAGAAATGTACCACTGAATTCTATTCTCAATCAGACTCCTGTACAAACAGTTACAAAGACAGAATCATTAAACAGCTTTTCATCTCTAAAAGCACCTATTTTCTGTGCAGTAACATACAAGGTGGGCCTCAAAAACAGGGTTTGGTTAACACATTGTCCCTCCTGTTACGGCAATGGAAAGACCCCAAGGTACAAGAGAAGTGGTATATTTTTCCTCTCTCCTTGCTCAACTTCTGGCATTATCTTCACTAATATTCACAAATGCTGCTGCTAAAACACTAGGATTTTTTCCTATAAGCCTTTTTCTTTACTAAGTGTAGATCACTCGCACAGTACATGTCACACCTTTCAAGTGTTTAATGGAGTAAAGAAGTTAGCCAATTCTATATGAAAAGAGAAGAGACAATAAACAGGATTTTACATAAAGATTAATTCCTTCCATCTCTCCCAGAGATTAAGCCCTCTACGTAAAAACTAGGTCAGAATACCTAAGCCCAAATCATCATGCAGAATATTTATTTCCCGAGGTAGGTATTCACTCCCACACACCATGCAAATAAAACTAGCCATAAACATACAGGCAGCCCTCCTGCCCCAAGCAACGTGTTAATTCATCTCCATCACCAACTTGTACACTATTGAACTTAGAGCTTTCTAAGGAGCCTGTCATAAAAGCATTCTCTTCCAACACTATTATAATTGAAATTTCTTAACGTATCCCAGCCTTAATTTCCTCTATATGTGTTAAAATTGCATCTCTAATTTACTCTGAAATAAATTAGTCAGGACCTGCTTGGAAATCCTGCATAAGCTAGAACTGAAGTCAGGCCGCTAACAAAATAAAGACAATACTTACTCAACTTAATTATCCTAGTATACTTGCACTATGAGTCCTGCTGCTTTGGGACCCTGCAGCGGTACGCTCCATCCATGCAGTGCTACAGTACATGAATACAGATTTCTAAGCAAGTTACAAGAGCTCACAGCTTCATGATGAGTGGCGTTACATGCTGCAGAACTATTTACTCTTTTAAGGCTACATGTCTAAGGGCTGCTAGCCTAACAAAAACCTCAGCAAATCTAACAGCACAGCACACAGAACAGCACACGAAATACTGAAATACTACAACTCCAATGCTCAGGCTATAATTTTATCCCCTCTCCATGGTTATGCATAACAGTCTTTCATTTTTCCTACCAGTCAGGTGGTAATTTCTCAACAGAAAGGTAATGCTTTAAAGCAATTACTGCATTTAGAAGAAAAACAAACTCCAGGTTCATATTTAAGTCTTCTGAAACACTGGGAACACTTTCAGAATAAACCATCTCATTGTGCCACAATAAAACACAAAATACAGTTGTGATGATCACTTGCATTTGCTATACTGCCACGGTTTATCTCCAAGATCAACAGCCATTATATCTACGTGAAATTTTGTATAATACTGATGCAAAAAGAGCAATCCATTTTCCCCTGAATTCAAGCTATTCAAATATGAAAAATCTTACAACTTTGGAAGCACTACTGTAATTTCATGCTACAGAGGTTGAGCAGCAATGTTATCTTAAACATCTGACGTGCCCTAAGTTCTGTACATCATAAAACCCAAAAGCATTAGCCTCAGGTTTCTTCTACAAGGCCAAGAGTTCAGTGCTAAACAGACAGTACTGTCCAAACATTAAATAAATTGCATGTATTTTTCCCTAGTTTTAACAAACTGATTGCTATCTACATCTGCAATTTAACAACCCAAACCAACTTGTAAAATACATATATCCACTGCCAGCATTTTCTGTGAAATCAGTACTTTGAAACCACTTTTGTTTCTTGGCGCCATCACCTGGTACTCTGTTGTCACACAGTTCTGATATCAACCATATTACTTTCTATTACTTACACCAGAACAACTCTGCATCTTAATCCAAAGAGTGGATATTACATGTCCCAAACAGGTAATTTTAAAGATATACTCACATCACTTGTGGAGACTGCTCCTGCTTCCACAGAGCCCCCTGTACCACGCAGTTTCTAGAAAAAAAATTTAAAGAAAAATCAGAGTTTAAAATCAGAACTTTCCTTCACCCTTAGCAAACAGCTGTTACGAAGTTTCTTTAAATCATCCCATTCTGCCAGTCATAAAACGAAAATATTAAGAATCTAATAGATACTTTTACTGCTCACTATATTATGATAACGTATGTAATTTCCACGCATATCATTCACGTACAGAAGAATATGATTGGAGCTGATTCTGGTATACCAAGATGTAACTACTTCTATTTATATTTTAACTGTGGATTTACTCAGGACTTCTACCCATCTTCACCTTAGCATTTGAAAAGTGTTCTCTTGAGTCTTTCTGGAGGAAATTCTCAGTTCAAAATTCTTCTTCCAGAGGAAAAGAATAAAACTCCTTTTTCATAAACCCAGTTTAGAACGCTATGAAAATATACCATTACTAAACCTAGAGAATGTTTCTCTGATCTCCAGAATCCACTTCTGCTACAACGCTACCTTAGAGAATGATGAATCACTATTTTTATAAGGACTGAAGTGAAAATCTCTAAAAATTAATACAAAGAAGAACAATTCATCTTTGAAAGACAAGCCAATGGTAAGCAGTTCATAGGTAATTAATGCCATAAAAACATTATCTAAACAAGTCAGTATTTATTTGGTTTCAAGAGATAAGACTAAAAGTTCAAGCTATGTACTACAGTAAATTGGAAAAAGTTTTGATATTCACTTCCTGCTGCTATGTGATTTTTCTTCCCAGTGAACAGCTCTGAGAAACAAACCAACACTCAAATGTTTTCTCAGTGTCCAGAAGAAAATCAGTGTTAAACAACAGAAAAAGCAAAAGCCTTATTCTTTACTCTTAATTTACATTTCAAGGACTAGAGTAAGAAAAAAAAAAGTTTAAAACTATGTGTTTGAATAAAGGATATTTAGCTTTAAAAATGACAAAGTAAAATTTCACTTAAAAAAACCAACAAAATATATTGTTTGTTCATCTATATATTTATATTATTGAAAAAAGTTTACAAAGTCAAGGTAGTGTTTAAACAGAAGTAGCTTTTTACCTGTGAACTGAGCTGAGTTTTAATCCAGTTGAAATAGTAATTCAAGTCACTGCCTTCCATAAGTTCCCTCCCCCACGCAGCCAGTTTGGCAATAATTCTTGCTGCCTGGAAAAGAATGCAATAAACAGATTTTTCAGACACAGGAATTTCAGGATTCAGTGTGAGGTCCTATAAGCACTGGAAAGGTTAGGTAAAAGACTGCCTCTTACAGAAATTCACCTGTTTTCTATATAGGGGACTCTTCATGCCTAGTCATTTTGTTTCTTTAGCTTTCTGATGCTTTTTCTTCCTAGTAACTGGCATATTTTCACAATGTTTGATCAGATACCCATACCTGATAAAGATTACAGGGAACTAACAAAGAACTTAAGAGGGGATGGAAGAAGGAAGCCAGCTTAGTGCTTTAAAGTGGATCACATCATATGAGGTTCTTGGTGACTTGTCAAGTTACTTGCGTATTTTTGCAGAAGCTAAAAAATAGCTGAATAACACATCTGTGATCAAAGGAATACAAGACATAGAAATTTCTACAGCATACTTTTGAAAAACACCATTCCAGGGAGACTAATTAATTTGTACTGCGAGGGTCTGAGAAGTAAACTTCACCTGTATACTTGAGAAGTCAACACTGTCTGAGTTTGCTCAGATTGCAGTTTAGTGAGATGGGTCTTCAGCAGCAATACCAAGGGAAAAAAAAAAAAGCCCTCCCAAAAATACAACAAGAAACAACAAAAAAATCCAAGCCCAAAATGAATAAACCCACAACAACCTCTCCCTTCAGCTGTACCAAGTAACCTGTTTCCACAGCCATGCAGTAGTTCAGATTAAAAACATCAAGCCTGATATTTTTCTTGAAAATAAGCCAGCTCACTGATCAAGACACAGCACAGCCCCAAACACACTGCACTGAGCACAATTAAAGGCCAACAGCCTGACTTGCCAGGAATTCTTTGCACCAGTATTGCCACCATCACATAACACAGGCCAGGTATGCGAGTTTGTAGTTTTATCCATAGGTTTGATTCCACCATACCATACCAGCATAAACATACACAGTGAAGAATAACTGGTAGTTGTGCAGTTTTCTCCCACTTGAAACCATAATACAAGCTTTGATGGTGGAAACAGTCTCTGTTAAGAATTTAGTCATGGTTTAGTCACTGGCAGTAGTTTAGCTTCAAACTCCAAAATATCCTACAGAAAAATAAACCCAGCATTTGTCTCTACCATCTTCAGAGACAGATCTATTAAAACTTACCATGTGCACAGTAAAAAGATCTTGCCGATTCAACATTGGCAGAAAATAGGACCATGCAGTGTTTTTACCACGCTTCGCATAATCAAAGAAGATACAAACACGCTGATGATTTTCCTGTAAAATTAGGAGAGCAAAGAGAGTCTTGTAAAAGGATTCACTATAACGCAGTTATTTGCTCCTGATTATGTTAGCATACATTATCAGAGAGTACACTGGTTTGAAATGGTGTATGGAAAGTCTTCAGTTTGACAGTTAATTATGGATACAGTTAATTTCAATTTGGGACAGGGGGTTGTAGAAACAAACTTTGAAACTCTAGTTATATCTCAGTACTCCCACACCTGGTTGAGTAAAAACAGACACATCCTTTCAATCAAGCAATCAGAATGAGAGAAATGAGAGATAAATACTGTTATTTTTCAAAGGAATGCTACTCTTCATCTAATCAATTAGCCTCAAATAAAGTCCATATGAAGTTTTCTATGTATCATTAATTCCACACAAAAGCCCACTGTTCAACTTGGCTGTTTGTGCTAAAAGTGAAACTTCAGAGACATAAACTAGTCCTGCCTTTCCATCCCTCTCAACAGGAAGCAAGCTCTTCTCTCCTAGATGAGTCTGCAACTGGCTCAGTCGCTACCTCAGGCAACTTGCACACCTAGGAAAGGACATAGCCACCAGCAGTTGGTTCTCCAGGGCTTCTAGGCTGAACCACAGGAGACCACAAATACTTGAATCTGGACAACATGCACAGTTTCTTCAACCATTTCACCTAATAACCACTGTGAAAAACAACTATTATCATTCTTCTTAAAGCAGACCAGAGAAGAGGCCACGAAAAGCTGAATGAGAAAGAGGAGCTCTATTGTTGCCCACTAGCTTAGAATATAGATAGTCTTCCAGAAAATCAAATACCTCGATCCTTGCTTTTCCACAGCATTTCCATATACTTTCCAGCCTAGTGGACAGTAAATTTTCATTCTGAACAGATGTCTCCCTACTGAAGTCAAGCTACTAAAACCAAGTTTACAATACCTATCAAGGAAGGCTAAACTGTTCGGAACTACGCAGTGGGGAAACTCACATGAGAGCAGTATCTCAATTTTCTGCTACTCGAATAATTTAATTTTCAAACTGCCCTAGCTAAAGGAAATGTCAGTTCAATTAAATAAATCACTGTTGGCATCTGCACTTCTGCTACACAGTCAGGTGAAAAGATGAAAAACAACTACATCAGTGAGTTCAGTTCACAACATAACTGAGGAGGAGACAGACAGGTCCAGGAGCAGAAAAGCTGAAACAACTTCAACATGCTGGCAACTAGGAGACTAGTCTGGTTTGCCGTTAAAGAGCAGGATAAAGACATGAGAGAAGGAGTGCATAACTGCTTACGGCCCTGAAATACGTAGTGATGCACATTTCTGGGCAGCTACTAACTACACCGATAAAAAGGAGATCCTGAAGCTCTCAACACTTGAGTACACTTGAGTAATTTAGCATCTGTCATTTCTGAAGAAGCATAATGAAGCTCACTCGGGTGGTACTGCTACCTGCAACAACTACGGGGCAAGTTCTTAAACATCTCCTAAGTAACAGACTGTGCAGTGTTACAGGGTCACTGATTCAGAGAAATTATTCCAAGTATTTATCATATCAAGAGAATAAAAAATGTCTCCTCGAGGATTCCAGTATGCTAACGCTCCCCACCTCCATAAGCAGAACGGTGAACAACACATTAATTTCACTTCTGCCAGCCTCCAAAAGAAATCTGCCTTGAATGACTCTCAAACGCATAAGCAGAACTGCTGGAACAATCCTAGACACCCAGGTAGCCTGTTCAAGACACAGGCATTTACAACCTCACAAGAAAAGCATAGAAAAATAATATAACAACCATATATAGTCATTATCAACACAGACAAAAGCTGGATACTGTTACCTAGAACTGTATACAGAAGTTTCAGCTATCAACAGTAGCTTTCAAACACTACTTGTTTGTCTCATGAAAACTGTAGTGAACATCCTTGCTCAGAACAATTTTACTGGAAGACTCAGTGGCATCATGATAGGCCATGTCCTTGAACAGTTACAGGCCATGTCCTTGAAAAATTCTTCACTTAAAATCACTGCATGTATTGAATTAAGACTACTCAGGCAAAGACAGGAGACTTCATAGCTGCTACTGTAGATTCTTCTGTCCATGCAGTCTACAGAGACCCTGCACTAAACACACAGTCACAGAGTCAATTGCCAATATGCTGCTTTCTGACAAGAACCTTATACCCTGAAGATGTGCAATCAAGGGTCCATAATGCATTACTGACAGCAGGTTCTACCATCTGAACATGGCCAAAGGAAAACAGAAGCCCTGTTTCACCCTTGCCTAGCAGAGACAAGGAGAGTTAGGAAGCCCTGGGATGGTGCCATGCAGATGCCCACACACAAGCCCTCTTTGTCAGCAGCAAGATATCCCTAAATAATGAAGTCACGCAGAACATCTCAAAAAACAGTACAGCCTTTCAGACACTGAAGCAGAATTTCTAAAGTGAAAAAGGCATCCAATTTTAAACAAAAGCAAAGATACACTGCACACCAAGATCTCTATTATCCTTTATCACTATAAAGTCATTGTTTAATGCTAAGCATTCTACACATGACACCTTTGCAGCAAGGTAAGGGCCTGAATACAGAAATGTCAGTGCACGACCATGAAGTCAAGAAAACATGTTCATCTAGACACACAACAGAAATAATACAGCAAATAAGACATTACTAAAAACTACTTTCTGTGACCACCTAGAACTAATGCAGTTGTTTGAGAATGAGCCAGTGAAAGCCTTGACCTGTAAGGTATTAATTCCATAGAACAGGAGATTCACAGAATCATAGAACCACCAGGTTGGAAAAGACAGCTTGGATTGAGTCCAAGCATTCCTGTCAACCAATAACCATGTCCCTGAGCACCTCATCTACTCGTCTTTCAAACACCTCCAGGGATGGTGACTCAATCACCTCCCTGGGCAGCCTCTGCCAATGCCCAATGACCCCTTCTGTGAAATATTTCTTTCCAATATCTAGTCTAAACCTCTCCTGGCGCAGCTTGAGGCCATTCCCTCTTGTCCTGTCCCCTGTCATTTGAGAGAAGAGGCCAGCACCCTCCTCTCTACAACCTCCTTTTAAGTAGTTGTAGAGAGCAATAAGGTCTCCCAGTAAGCTACAAAGAAGAGCAGATGAAATGATTGCTTCTTTGGCCAGTGACATCTTGTTTTCTGTGTGAGACTCATTCCTTACAAAAGTAGTCACAATAAACAAGAGTTTTCACACAGAGACAAATTTTGTCATCAAATGCATACACCAAAACAAGGTCCTTCCAACTAGATGTCCTAATCAAGAAATCAAACTGAGGCTGCCTTTTGTCTTCTCTGCTTCTTGATGTTTGTGTCACCCTTGATAAAAGTAAATCTAAAGAAGAGAAGAAGAGGGCCAGAGCAACAAAGATGCAGACTGGCATGAATAAACTGCCACCATCACCACTATTATTCTAGCAATCAGGGTACTCACTAACATACAGACAGGCACCTGAATGACTAACAATCCCCCGTTATACATACTATACACACCTTGGAAAGGTTCACACTTCCAACTTGCCTGTTGACAAAACTGAGTATTCAGAGCCGGAATTATAAATCACATGGTTTACCTCCTAGGACGATGCCCTAAACAACTACATTATCAACAGACACATTTCAGTGTAACCGTGTATTTAATGTAACTTAAAATAGCCAAAGTGAAACTGTCAAATAGCCAGATCTTCTACTTGAATACCAGGAGAAAATCTCACGGAACTCAACCCACCTTCTTACACCATCACCCCAACCGCTTTCTCTTAGTCTACTGGAGAGCAAAAAAAAAATGCAAAAACAGGGTTATGTGATTGAGTAAAGTCTTCTCTTGAACTGTCCAGGTGAGCGCGGCAGTTCAAACACCAAATTTAACAGCCTACTCTTACAAGTCACTGCATCCCATAGCTATAAAAAGCTATACATTTCCTTGAATCAGAAGTTCCTCTTTTATAATTAAAACATGCAGAATTTCAGAACAGAATTTCATTCTAACTTACATTAGAAACTTGAAGCTGCAGAAACTATACCTTCTTGCTGACGTTGGCCAAATTAACACCTTTGCAGGAAAAGCTTCAAAAACTTCAAATTAAAAGCAATATGCTTTCTACACAACAGGAAAGGGCTTAGGTCACAAATCATGTCCAAGCATCGAAGTTTTACATCAAAATGTGAAAGCCAACAGACAGTCATATGGGTATGTTTCATTTCCAGAAGATGACCAAACATATCTATAACTTTAGTGCCAACATTAACTTCTGAAGACAGATCCAAAATTTAAAAGCATTTATAATATAGGATGACCGACACCTGAAGAGGCCTGAATTAGGCTAGAGAAACATTCAAGCATGCATTTAAAGACTGAAAATTGACCTACTTGCAGCGTATCATCAACCATAGTCAGAATGTACTGAACCGTCTGTTCCTTGGAGATATGAGTCATCAAGTTTATAAATGTTTTAGCACACTAGAAAAACAAGAGACATTAAAATTAATACTAGCAACTGTATTCATTCCTTTTGATAATATAAAACAGGACTTCATTAATTCACTGAGAAGTTTTAAACAAACATTGAGCATCCCAACATCTTATTTTGCTGCAATAAAAGATGAATAAATTTGGCATTATCTTCTTCTGAAGAAAATTTTCTGCCACATCGATCATTACCTTTTACAAATTGTTTTATGGCTTTCAAATGAAATAACAAGTACTCCCTAGTGAACGTCAGCAGAGTGCTTTGTTGAAAGACCAATTACAAAAATATCCATCAGTGCCCTTTTTTATGGCAGTGAGAAGAAGAACCAAATAAACTGATAAAACAGCAACAAACTTAGATACCTTATAAGAAAGCGTCAATGACCTGAACAGTGGGAGGGAAGACAGGTCACTCTTACCTGTTCATTTCCTATACCTTGTAGGCAAATCTTTGTTCATATTTGAGCTGGTTTCTGCTTCATGAACAACTCTGCTCTACAACTTCAGCAACAGATATAATAGGCTGAAACTGTCATAACACTACTTTTACACTCCTTCATCCCATTCAACTAAAACTGAAAGATAAATGGCAGTCTGAACTGCTAGACTGTAATTATATGTTCAATATATATGATTTTGTCATTGTGCAAAATATGGTCCCTTCACACAATTGTGCAGTCACACAATGCAATTTGAAGCAGAACATAGGGCTACAGAGTTTTGTGTCTTGAGGGTATCTCCTACTCTTTACCTTCCCCACTGCCTCCCCCAATCCTCTTGATGTCTGACATAGCTACAACCTCAGGCTTCGATTCTACTGCTTCAAATGTCATTAAAATGTCCTTGGGCATCAGTGTGGGTCACCTATCAATCTTGTATCAGCTCTATCCAATGCAGAAGTCTCTCATCTTTCCGTGTCTAAAAAGACACCAGACACCTGTGTTTAACTGAATCCACCTTAGCAGTCAGTGGACTCTAGTATATTACAAATAAAAATCTCACTGGTAGTAGCTCTCAATAAACTACACAAAAAACGTTCACAAAACAAAAATCTGACACAAGTACAAGTGTGCATGATTAGGCAAACTGGAATGAGGAAAGACTTCAGTTGGCTTGTGCCACAACATCAAAGTCTGTTAACACTTAATAAATATTTAATAGGTTTTTAAAGGAATGTCGAACCTATACCAAGAAAAAAATCATAATAGCAAGTTTGATAATTCTTCCATAGCATCTTAACTGTGTACAGCCAACATTAATATAGAGTTGATACAAAAATTTTCTTCCACCCTCCTCCCCAAAAGAACTGTTATTAAAAGAAAGGAAAGTTACTTGATTGCCTTCTGTTTGCAACAACTCCTGTTTTTCTTCTGGATTTCTTTTCTGTTCAAATCTTTGAATAAATTCACAGTCTTCACCCGAAATCATCTGCCCTCTGAAAAGCAAAATATGAAGCCATAAGCAATATGAACAGTAAGTTATTTAAATTTATATTGAGTAGCAGGAGGGCTGCAGGGGCAGCTTCTGTGACAAGATAACAGAAGCAGCCTCCATGTCGGACAGAGCCAGTTCCAGCCATCTCCGGGACAGATGTGCCCTTGGCCAAAATTGAGCCCACCAGTGATGGGGGTAGTAACTCTGTGACAACAGTTGTAAGAAGAGGAAAAAAAACTGCTGCACAACAGCAGCTGGCAGAGATGAGTGAGGATATGGGAGAGAAACAACTCTGCAGACACCCAAGGTCAATGAAGAAGGAGGAGAAAGAGGTGCTCCAAGCAGCAGAGCAGAGATTCCCCTGCGTAGCATGGTAAAGACCACGGTGAGATAGGTTGTCCCCCTGTAGCCCATGGAGGACCACAGTAGAGCAGATATCTACCTGCAGTCCATGGAGGATCCCACAACAGACCAGGCAGATGTGCCCTAAAGGGAGCTGCAGCCCATGGCAAGCCCACAATAGATCAGGCTCCTGGCAGAAGCTGTAACCCCATAGAGAAAAGTCCACACTGGAACAGGCTTTCTTGCAGGACTTGTGACCCCACAGGTGATCTATACTGGAGCAGTCTGTTCCTGAAGAACTGTACCCCATGGGAAAGGGCTCACACTGATGCAGCTCATGAAGGAACTTGTGTGACTGGACACTGTGCCAGAGCAGGGGAAGAACATGGGACGGAAAGAGCATCTGAGTCAAAGCTTTATGAGCTTTAGGAGACCCCCATTCCCCATCCCCCTGTGCCACCCAGCGGAAGGAAGCAGAAATATTGAGAGTGAAGTTGAGCCTGGGAAGAAGGGAGGGATGAGGGGAAGGTGTTATTTTAGATTTGTTCTTATTTCTCACTATCCTATTCTGTTTTATATGCAATAAATTAATTTCCCCTAGCAGGATCAGTTTTGCCCATCATAAATGACAAGTGATTTCCCTGTCCTTATCTCACCCTAAGAACTTTTCGTCAAACTTCTTCCCCTGCCCTTTTGATGGAGGGAGAGTAAGAGCAGCTTGGTGGGCAACTGGTAGCCAGCCAAGGTCCACCCTCCAAACCTTATATTCTTCAACTTGATATCTCTTCACCAATCCCATATTCCACAGTAGAACAAAAGTAGCTCCTTTCTGCAAAAGATCTCACATACAAGGAATTTAAAAATAATGAGAGAATAAACTCTCTAAAGCCTTCCAGATGTGTTGCCTCTGCTCAACAGGATTCTCTAGATTACTTCCAGAGACTGAATGCAACCACTGGCGGAAATAAGCATAAGAACTGAAATGTAAACAGCTGGCACATTCTGCCAGAATCATAATAGATAACATGAATAATAATAGTCTAATCCAACCTGAAATAAGGGCTGAAAAATAAAATTGTTACTTTAAGTTTGCCATAAGCACTGAGGAGAATTTAAAGCAGTAGAGACCTTGATTCCTAATGTATTTTTAACTTTCACTAATTACAACATTTCTGTTTTTCCTGGTGGTGCAAGCTCATCTAAACAAACAGCAAGGGAATTTGATATAGTAAACTGCTGTGGGCACCTATAAGCCAGCAGATCTCTACCTGGCCTTCTCTTTAACTTAATATTCAAAGGGTTACTGTCATCATTGGTGCTATTTCAGAAACCTAAAGAACAGGAAGAACGTTGCTGAGGTTTTGTTACAATACAGAACTTAACATCACAACAAACAACAAATTTTTCAAAATAGTACAGTCAGGTACTCTTCAATTAAGTAGTCGTGAAAATATCCAATTTCAAATGCAACCTTTTCCATTAATCTCATTTTAATGTCCAAATAACCGATCATACAGTAAACTTCAGCAACCAGTGCAAAGAAAATAATGGAAAAAATTGCAAAGCAGCCACAGAGAGCTGTCATCTGCCAACATGGTGCTACTATGACGTTATTATCATCCCCTCTTCAAAAAAGACAGGAATTCCTCAGAACTTCTAAGCAAACAATGCAAGTATCGAAAGCCTCCATCCATCCCTCTTCCTAACAGCCCTTTAAATTCTTATTTTCCAGGATGCGTTTTTCCTCTTTTGTCAATAGGTAAGAGTGACTTTGAGCTTCAGTTGTCTGGGTGTATCTGGTTTAGACCAGGAGTCCTGTAACTACGTTTTAAAGCACTGTGCTTGAGACAGTAAGGCTTCCCTTTGACAGCATTAGCTACAGGAAACTAAACTGAATCTGGGTAAGATTTAGAAAGCATGATTTTGTAAGACTATAATTTTTAAACGGTCCTGGCCTCTCAAGATGATTCAGAAACTTGTGATTCCTTCTTTTTATCATGCATTTCCTCCAGCAGCTCTAGTTCCTCTTTTTTTGTTTGAATGACTTAACAAAAGTCATTCAAAGTTTGTGTTTTAATTTGGGGAGGGTTGGTTTTTTTTTTTTTAATGCCATCATGTCAATGCATAATTTTATTTAATAACTTTTGTTTCCACTGGCCTGGACAGGGACACCCTGTGTTGGATAAAAAAAATGGCTGGATGGCCAGGCACAAAGAATCACGGAAAATGGGGCTAAATCCAGATGGAGGCCAGTCACAAGTGGAGTCCCCATGGGTCCAGTCCTGTTCACTTTCTTCATCAATGACAAAGAAGAGGCTATTCAACGTACCCTTAGTAAGTTTGTGGATGACACTGAGCTGGGAGGAAGTGTCAATCTGCTGGAGGGTAGGGAGGCTCTACAGAGGGATCTGAACAGGCTGGATCCATGGGCCAAGGCCAATGGGATGAGGTTTAACAAGGCCAAGTCCAGAGCCCTGCACTTGGGACACAACAACCCCATGCAGTGCTACAGGCTTGAGGAAGAGCGGACTGAAAGCTGCCTGGAGGAGGAGGACCTGGGGGTGTTGGATGACAGCCAACTGAACATGAGCCAGTAGCATGCCCAGGAGGCTAAGAAGGCCAATAGCATCTTGGCTTGTATAAGAAACAGCATGGCCAGCAGGACCACAGAACTCATTTACTCCCCTTATAAAACAAAACCAAACTTGCTTCACACAAGCTAATGCACACTCCAAAGGCATTCTGACATCCTGAAGCAAATGCTGAAAGCAATCACACAGTACACAACAGTGATGAACTGTATTTTCAGCTAGCACAGCACGACACCTCTACACTACAAGTCCCAAGATCCAAAGAAAAGAAAGACTGTGCAGAACTAATGGCTTAAACTATGTTTAGCTTCCAAAAGGTAGCTAGACCTATACATCACTTTCAACTCTATGTTTTGCTATTTTCTTCTCCCTCAGACAGAGGCCCTCATTGGAATTCAACGCAACCGAAGTGTAAATTTTAGTACACAAAAATATCCAAACATTTTCCACAGCCCAACTTCAAAGTTAGCAGTGAACACAGTGGCAAACTAGTAATATGTACAGTTGTCATACCTAAATATTTCGCTTTTGTGCCAACAGTATACACGGAAACATCAGAAGTCTGCAGCTGTGTTAGCATTTGACATTCAGTTTACAGTTATAACCTTTGGAGATGGAACAAACAACATGCCAGTTAATCTTCAGCTTGAACCAACTCTACAAGACCAACTGTTAGTAACCTATTTTACTTTCGCAGTGAAGAACAGAGAGAGCAGAAGAGGATTTCTGAATGCCTTCCTGTGTGACCCAGACTTCAATGATGTTATGACTGAAGCAATCTTTAAAGCATCTTTATACAACTGTAAGAGCCAGATTTAAAAAAAAACAAACTTCATCAGCATTTCTTGTGAAGTTCTTTAACTCTGACTACATAAATACTATCTATAATTTGAAAAACAGATTTATGCCATGTCTGAGTTCATGTGTTAACTTAGGGAAAACAAACAAAAATCTTTCCTCTAATGTAAAAACACCTGAAGACTTGAAGTATGTCTCTATATATTTGTATTCAAGCTTATCACACTAAATGCACAGACTGCATTAAAAAAATCATCAGCACCCCACCTTCCTTCTACTCTACAGACCAGAACAAACTACCCGACCTGCCTCCAACATGTGCACCAGAAGCAAGCTGTTTCCATTCATTAATAATATGCTTCACTGCAGAAGCTATCAATATAGCTGCACTAACTGACTTTCCAACAAAACTTCAAAGACACCATCATGCCCCAACCAGCCCACTGTAAAATGGACACGTTCAAAACCAGGTATAATTTTATTTTCTCTTTAGAAACACCAGAAGTTCTGATGATATTTTCCAACAACTAATGATAAAGAGGCTCCTCAGCAAAGGAACTACAGTCATCTTAATGATGATCCACAACCCCTCTGGCACCATTTAGGTTCACCCTCGAAGCCACCTTAGCCAAACAGCCAGGCTGTTATCAGTAAATACAAGACATAAAGATAGCATTTATTTCAGAATTACACATTATCACTGACATACAGAAGGCATCAGACATTGAACAGTCTTGTAATGGGATCATGAACACTAGAAAGATGCACTACAAGTAGCCTCCAAAACCTGGCTGACACACCAAAGAAAGAAAATGACCAGTACATTCTTCTTTCATGGATTCCAAAACAAAGTCAAATTCTACATCTAGAATCTGAAAAAGAACTATCAACCCTGCGTCCTGGTCAAAAGAAGTTACATAGACATTTGCTGACAGATAAAAAAACATAACTCTTCTATCCTCATTCAGCTGCCCAGGCTTCTCCAGGACATAGTTCCTATCAGATGATTAACAAAGCACACAGTAACAGCAAAAGCCATTTAGGTTGTTTGACAACTACTTGGTAGCTGCCACCTTCAAGTTACCACACCAGCAGTTTTGCCTGCAAAGCCACTGTAATGTCACACTGCAAACTGAACAAGGAACTGCTACATCTGAAAAAAAAACCAAAAAAAAGGCCTAGAAAAAGGAAGCTTCCTCAGCAGATCAGTTCCTTAATCCAGTTTGCATGCAGATATTTTTTTCCTCTTTGTGATTGTGATAACACAACTGAATAAATGGAATAGGCAAGATTGAGCTACATGGCACAGAGCAAAATGCCACTAATGACACTTTGCCATGTTAGCATTTCTCAGATTGCGTGTGTGCAGTTTTGGAACCTTATTTTAATGTATAGCATATGTTTACGTATCACAGCTATGTGAAAAAAATCCCAACTTTTGCAAAGCGCTGTAATATTGATAATCACAAAGCATCATCGACATGGCTTGTACCTCTAGAATCATCAAGACTTTGCCACTTCAACTACAAAGCAATGAACTCTGAAGTCATTTCCTACTATACATGAACCCTTAAGAGATAATACTAAGTTACACTCTGCCAATATTCTTCATAGGTACCTGTCCTTCGGAATGCAGGGATGCCTTCATAGGTACCTGTCCTTCGGAATGCAGGGATGCAAGAATTCTGCATTTCACTTTAGAGTACAGAGAACCTGTGGAAGTTTGTTCCTTCTCCGTGTTCCCTACCTCATGCTATTTTCCTCAGCCTGTCCCTGTATGCTCTCCAGACAATATTTCTTTTGCTACTCCCAGTGCCAAAGTAAATTCTGAACTTATCTGAAATGGCAGTACAGGTCTCCCCAACACTGAAGTACTTGCTTCAGCCTACTCCCCAGTTTATTTGTTTCAATTGCTCTCCAGCCCTATTCTTCCTCTAGTTACGGTATAGTTTATTTTCCTGGACTACCAGTCTAGTTTTGCTAGTGCAACTTTTATTCACAAATAAGGCGCTTCAGCAACAAAGATGACATACCTACATATATGACAACTCTTACTGTAAACCTGCCTCACATCTGTACTCGTCCAATAAGAATAAAATTGAGAATCATGTTTGAATTATAAGGAGAAAAAAAAAAGGACATTTTTACCACACACTTGTGCAAACTTTTATTATTTGTTATTACAGCACTCAGTTCACAGAAGAAGAGTTCCCTTTCTTGTCATATAAGAAAATTTCCCCCAACCAATTCCATTTAACACAAACTTTTTCCCACTGTTTCATGAGGCCCCACTGTAACCTCATGTTCAAATGCAATGCGAAATCCACAAAAGTCTAACACTTAAAAGGGAAGAAAAAAAAACAGAAAAAAACCATGTGGAAAGATTTTACTTACTGGAGATATGACTGCCAGTTTACTTTGTTTGCCCGAACTTCAGCAGCTTTGGCAGCAATGATGTTTGTTGGGACAGCAGCATCTACAGCACCTCGGATATCCATCTTAATTGACAATTAAAACGTACCTAGAAATGCAAGTCAGATGTGAGACCTCTTATTAAAGTATTAAGGAGCAGAGTATCTGTCCAATCCTTTAAAGAAAACAAAAAGAAAATCTCTTTCCAGGTGCTCCATTCTCTAAAACTCCACTTTCTGAGAAATCAAAATTTCATATAACATTTAAAATGCAACTTTCCTGAAACAAAAATAAGCTATATCCAGACATTAAAGTGTAACCAATCACAAGTTTGCTAAAATAAAATATATACACCATTACTAAATAGCTCTCAGTTTTGTAAATTTTCAAACAATTAAATGAAGTTATTTGAATAAAGACTACTTTTCTGTGATGGCAAAGTAACCCTACAGATAACAGAAGCTGTCTTCCTTCCAAGTTAGGACTGATGATATGGGTCAAAATTCAGTGCACATCAGCCCTCCCCCAATATACAGGGGCTGATTTAGTTCAGGTATTTGTCTAGGAGTATTTATACATCAGAAACAGATTAACTACAACTTCAAAAAGGAAAAAAAAAAGTTATAGTAATTAAAAAACATGTTGCATAGACTAACAAGGAAATTAATACCACCACTGTACAAAAAAGAAACTGAAAAATATATATGACCAGTAGTTTTTAACTAAGAGACACTACATTACCACAAACTGTGACCTTCACCACTTCCCCTTTGTCATTCCTTTATGGCTTAATCTCCACCTGACTTTGATGCCAAAACAAGAACTGTGTTTGCAAAGGCCTAAAACCCAGCTGGAGCAGGAATTCCTTGCAACCAAACTGCATCAAGCCTCTCCACACAGCCTATTTCTGGACTTTCTTGGCTCCCTTTACAGAAGCAAGAGCAAACTGGCACAGTCTGCCCCATCCCTAACAAACATTCCTCAGTTGTATGACTGAATGAAGACATAATGAAACACAAAAAAAAAGAACCACCCTGAACAAACAGAGCAGCAGAACTGTCCTTTGAAACTCAAAGGACCAGTGAATGCTTCCTAGATGGGAAGGAGGCAGAACAAGCCATTTAAATACTCCTCTGGCCACAGAGGAAGGCAGGGTGATTGACAGCGGTTTCAGGAGCATGCAAGTGATACAGTCAAGCTGAAGAAGCAGAGAGAGATAATAGAATCACAGACTGCTTTGGGATAGAAGGGACCTTAATGATCATACAGTTCCAAGCCCCCTGCCATGGGCAGGGACACCTCCCACTAGGTCAGGCTGCCCAAGGCCCCATCCAGCCTGGCCCTGAACACCTCCAGGGATGAGGCATCCACAGCTTCCCTGGGCAACATGTGCCAGTGTCTCACTACCCTCAAGGTGAAGAATTTCTTCCTAATGACTAGTCTAAATCTTCCCCTTTCTAATTTATACCATTCCCCCTTGTCCAGTCACTACAAGCCTTTGCAAACAGTCCATCCCCAGCTTCCTTGTAGCCCCTTTCAGCTACTCGAAGGTCACTATAAGATCTCTTCAGAGCCTTCTCTTCTCCAGGTTGTACAGCCCCAACTCTCTCAGCCTGTCCTCACATAGGAGGTGCTGCAGCCCTCGGATCATCCTTGTAGCCCTCCTCTGGACCCGTTCCAACAGTTCCATACCCTTCCTACATTGAGGATTCCAGAACTGGACACAATACCCGAGATGAGGTCTCACAAGACAGGGACAGAGGAGCAGAATCACCTTCCTCGACCTGCTAGCCACGTTTCTTTTGATGCAGCCCAGGACACGGTTGGCCTTCTGGGCTGCGAGCCCACTCTGCCGGCTCATGTCGAGCTTCTCGCCTATCAGTACCCAAGACATTCTCTGCGGGGCCGCTCTCAGATGTCAGAGGGGGAAGGGAGGGAGGGGCGGAGAGCGGAGAAGTGCGACGAGGGGACATCTGGTCCCCGTCTCGCCCCCCCTCAGCCCCATCTCGCCACTCCCTGCCCAGGCTCACAGACGCCGCCGCCTCCCGAGAGCCCCGGGTGGGAGGTCAAGCTCTCGGGGGAAGCCTTGGCGGCGCCGCTGAGGCCTGTCGCAGCCCCCAGGAGAAGCCGCGCCCCCGACCTCGGGATCCCCCCAGCCGCCCGTCTCCGCGGAGGGCAGGGCCCGGGGCGGCTCTCACTCACCCTACGGGAGAACGGCCGCCGCCAGCCCTCGGCAGCCCCGGGCAGCCCGCGCACCCCGCGGCCCCGCCGCCCGCCGCCCTCCGCAGCGGCCGCCGTCACGTGACGCCGCTCACCTGACCGCGACGGCGGCCTCCGAGGGACAATTCGCGTCCGGGGCCGGCACTGAGTGGGCGGGAGCTCGGGCACGGGGCGGGGCGAAGGGCGTTCCATGGGGGCCGAGGGGAGCGGCGCCCGCAGCACAGGAGGCCAGCCGTGTCCTGGGCTGTGTCAAAAGAAGCGTGGCCGGCAGGGCGAGGGAGGTGATTCTCTCCCTCTGCTCTTCTCTTGTGGGACCTTATCTGGAATGTTGTGTCTAGTTGTGGAATCCTCAACATAAGAAGGATACGGAGCTGTTGGAACGGGTGCAGAGGAGGGCTACAAGGATGATCCGAGGGCTGGAGCACCTCTGCTATGAGGACAGGCTGAGAGAGTTGGGTTGTTCAACCTGGAGAAAAGAAGGCTCTGAAGAGACCTCATAGTGACCTTCCAGTACCTGAATGGGGTTACAAGAGAGCTGGGGATGGACTGTTTACAAGGGCATGTAGTGATAGGATAAGGGGGAGTGGCTATAATTGGAGAGAGCAAGGTCATTGGGAAGAATTTCTTCACCATGAGGGTGGTGAGGCACTGGCACATATTTCCCAGGGAAGCTGTGGATGCCTCATCCCTGGAGGTGTTCAGGGCCAGGCTGGATGGGGCCTTGGGCAGCCTGACCTAGTGGGAGGTGTCCCTGCCTATGGCAGGGGGCTTGGAACTGTATGATCATTAAGGTCCCTTCCAACCCAAACCGATCTGTGATTTTAATCCCACACTGAGGAGGCCAGTGGGAGAACAGAGTGTGTTGGTGGCCACTCACGCTGTTGGCTTATAAGAACCATCTCAGTGTTTCTACAGGGAGAACAGGAGGCTGGCTGGGAAGGGCAAGCCCTCCAAGGAGGCCCTGTTGTTCTGCCATGGGGCCCATCAGGCCAAGGGACCATTAGGCTGGAGAGGGAGCCATTGGAGGGAAAGGAGTTGAGGATATGGAGGGCAATGTCCCACTGCTGGAATGACTCCTTCAGCTCTGTAGGTTTTTTCCAGTACCTAGCATCTGATGGAGTGACTACACCAGTGTACAAGAGCTATGTCAAATGTCTGGGCTTCTGTCAAGCCTTTGATACAGTCCCCCACAATATCCTTCCCTGAATTGGAGAGAGATGGATTTGATGGGTGGGCTGTTCAGTGGATCAGGAATGGGTTGGACGGTTGCATCCAGAGGATGGTGGTGAGTAGTTCAGTGTACCAATGGAGATTAGTGACAAGTGTTGTCCCTCAAGATTCTGTAACAGGACCAGTACTGTTTAATATCTTCATCAATTATTTAGTGGGATCAAGTGCACTTTCAGCAAATTTACAGACACTAAGCTGTTGGCGTAGGTACAAAGGAGGGCCACGAAGATGATCAGAGGGATGGAACACCTCTGCTATGAAGAAAGACTGAGAGAGGTGGGGTTGTTCAGCTTAGAGAAGAGGAGGCTCCAGGGAGACCTTACTGTGGGCTTTCAGCACTTAAAAATGGGCCTATAATAATGATGGGGACGGACTTTTTAGCAGAGCCTGTTGCTACGGGAAGGGGTAAGGGTTTTAAACTAAAAGAAGGTAGATTCAGACTAGATAGAAGTAAGAAATTTTCTAGTGATGGTGGTGAAACACTGGAACAAGTTGCCCAGATAGGTGGTAGGTGCCTTATCCCCAGAAGCACTCAAGGTCAGGTTGGACGGGCCTCTGAGAAACCTGATATGGTGGAAGATGTCCCCAGTCATTGCAGGGGGCTTGAACTAAATGACCTGTAATGGTCCCTTCCAACCCAAACCGCTCCACGATTCTATTATTTTCTTGCTTTCTGCATCTCGTGGTGCAATGGGTGAATTTGTTCTTTCCTCCAGATGGAAAGCGGGAAGTTGTTCCTGGATCCCTGCTGCTGGTAAGAGAGATTTGACTGCCTGTGCCACATTGTATTGTGCCAGGTTTTGTAGCTTGCTGTGTCACACCTCTTCCCTCACTTCATGGTCTGCAGGGGTTTATGCACTGGAGGCACGCCATTTCATTCTTCCTAAGTCATATCTTCCATGCCTCTGAGAAAAAACCTCTCTGTCTTCAGCTGCTGAGTGAACTTTTCCAGTCATACTGTGATGAAGTGCATAGACGTACCACTTCCAGTCAGAAACAATCGTGAAGAGTACTTCTGCTAACATATAAGGAGGAAAGGCAGAGAAAAGAGAAATAGGCCATCGTTTTGTGTGAGCAGGTCAAGACAACTAATTTAGAGCTGGCCTAGAGTGGTATACCGTTAACTCCTTGTCTTGCTAGGGGCCCTGTATTTTCTATTTAGAGAATACACTGTTCTTTAAATTATACCTGGCTATTACTTCTAGTGGTGCTTTTTGACTCAAGGGGAAGGGAGGTGGGGAGGCTTCATTACTGTGCCTCTGATTAATTATACTTCTTCCAGAAGATTGTTCTTCCTTTAAAGCTTATCTTTCTTCATACTGTAGTAAACCTGTTGTTTTCTTGATAACATGACCACTGAGCTTAAATCGCAGCCACAGTCCAATCAACAGCATTTGCATTTCCTTATGCTTTAGCAGAAGAAAGCTCTCTAAGCTGTGTGCTCACTCTGTGCCATCTAGTCTGTAATAAACACATACATTAATGTGATTCTTCATATTACCCAGCACATGGGGCTTTGAGGTTCAATATTTGTGTTTTTGCAGGTTGCTTACATGCATTGGTTAGAAATGCTTGCACAACTCCTGAACTCTAGCATAGACATCTCCACACAATATTGAATCAAAATCTGTTACTTCGAAAGCACATTAGACTCTATAATTTTTATTTCAGGATTGAGAGCTAGAATTAGGCCTTATTTTAATGAGTTCCTGTGCCTTTTTATGGCATGTCTCACCCACTGCTCTTTTCCTGAGTTCTGGCTCAGGCACCTGGAATAAAAATATTCACCTTTTCCACAGTCATTCCAAATTACATTACCAATGATGATCCATATGACTCTGCCAGTTTATGAACAAAAGCACAAAGGGCTTACAAGATAATCTGAACAAGAGTTGAAGCTTTTTAAATTGGACTTGCAGAAGGAAAGCATCAAAGGCCTGTACAGTGATCCTACAAGCTACCATTCAGCTTTATTTCTTGATAAAGTGACCATCTAAGCTTGTGGCGTATCAGTCTTTCCTCTGTGAAACTTAGTCAGTTGTCTACAATGATACTAATGCCTGAACCCCAAAATGTCCCAGCACTGAAAATACTGACAGCTTAGTGCCTTCTTTTATCTAAACCAGGTATGGTATACTTCTACCTTAACCCTTCCAAGCTCAGTCCAATAGTTGTGCTCAGAGCTTAGTAAACCCATGGAAACTGGCTTGGCATCCCTAAAAATGCAGTTCCAGCTGGCAGTTTTAAGGCACAAATAGCGTTAGTACTGTCATGCACCCCTATGTCTGGCAGGGTAATGGCCAAAATATTTGCCTAGGCCTGCAAAGCCCTTTTTTTTCTGCTGAGGATCACCTCTTTCCAGGAAATTACCCAAAATACTGGATTGCGGTCTACTTTGCACAGCACGTTTTCCCTGCCCCTTTAACACACTTCTGGCTTATCCCAAGCACTGGTACCCAAGTACTCTAGCTGAACCTGAATACAAATATATACAGGACTGCAGTTCTCTCACTTCTAGTCCTTGCTTCCAGTGTTGTTTCAGTACTTTATAATAAGCAGTGTTCATGCGAGAAAAATTAATACACATGCCTAATCTGATCTCTTATTTGGAGTACACATTAGGTCATCAGTGGTCTTTTTCTTTTTGGCAGCAGAACATTTCTTTGCCTAATTACACCACCTGCAAGAGTCTAGCACCATCCATTCAATCTGGCTAAAAGAAGAGAGGTTGCTGTTTGTACTTGAAATGTTGTTACTACAGCAACATGGTGATTTTTCTATAGAAAAGAACTTTGAAAAGCTGTGATTTGGCATGACTTCATCATAAATAACAGACTCTGGCTTTATTATTCGTTTCACAGGCAGTTGGGAGATTACAGTAAAAAATATTTTCCTGTAACTTTTTTGTAACCTTGGAGTGAGGCATAGTGGTTAAAGTATGCATCTACTGAATTAGGAGAAAGAGAAATGCAAAGAGAGGAGAAATAATTGTAATAGTAATTTATTACCTTGCTTTTTAAACAGAAGTTGTAGAGAGCATTTAAGGAACCACCAAACAGTAAACATTACACCTATGCCAGTCAAATTAATAGAGTCTCTAGTAGAAGAATCAACAATGTACTGCATTAGAGAATACAAACAGTACGTTGCTCCTCAACGCTCCTTTGACAAGCACCCAGCTAAACTGTAAACCTTGCTGCAGGATGGTGGGTATACTGCCGATTTACATGTGCTCTTATACCCCCATCTGCCAAACGCTTGAGCATATCTGAAATTTTTTTCTCAGTGTAAGTCCCATGAGGCACTCACTGTGTTAAGGAACTTCATTGCACTGCAAAGATAGGCTTTGAGAAACAAGAACTCTGTATAGTTATTACTGTCTCTTGTTTGCCTGTCATCACTATGATAGCAAGAGGCAATCCTTAGGAACCAGGGCAAACCCGTCATGTGTCATCAGCTTCAGACAGCACCTCAGAGTGCCTTATTCATGCAGGTTCATTCTCTGAACTGGGTCTTGTTAAGGGTCATGGTCAGAAAAGTCTATGCTCCAATTTTTCAGTTAGCATCCATCTTTTAGGATTCAGGTGCTGCAAAACAATTCTAATTTAGGTCATTTTGGTCACAGTGCTTATCCATTAACTCCTGGCAGTGCAGCTTCACTTGAAGTTGCTGTAATTGGATTACTTTATTGATGTGTGAAACACAGAAAAGTGAAAAGCATTTCAGCATGCAGGAATGGAAGTCATGAGTTGCCTAGATCACAAAGAATAACAATGTTTCATAGTTTAGTACTAGAAAAATGAATGCAGATGAGTCATAGTCACAATAAGACTACAAACAGCTGGATCATGGAACTGTTTTTCTGCTCTCCTTTCCTTCTTGCAATAAGAACAATGTATCATAGTTTCTCATGTCTTCTACAAATTATAGAAGTGTTTTACACACCTGCCATTTAACCTTTCAGCATTCTGTACATCACCTGGCTGTCTCCTGCATGTCTGTACAAGTATTTAATAAGTATGGAAGAAATGGCTTAGAAATTTTATCCAAGCAAAACATACTGAGAAGGTAAGGAAAAGTGAATGTTTCTGTAATCCATGAAATATTCTTGACAAACAAAAATTAGAAATGGCCGAGTTTTTAAAGGAGGGCGTTTTCAAAGTGGTACCCATACACTAGAAAAGCACAGAATGCAGCCTTTAAGAGCTACCAAGCCTATAACAAGTACTTTGTTTTAACCTGACATTATTCATCCTAGGAGTCAGATCAGATCTGAGTGTTCAAGCTTCTCCTTTTCCAAGGCTTAACATTCATCCTCCCAACACAGTATGGAAGAGAGCAGCAGCAGATTGCATGACAAGGGGTAGATGAGAGCTGTAGGCATGAGCTTCTTAGCATGATTTCTTTCATCATGAAGCCCCCGTGGGTACACTGCAAGAGTAGGACATGTTTCTTCTATGACAGGTCTGCATGCCAGATACATTTGGTCAGCAGACACTAAATTAAACCTGTTGTTTTTTGGCAAAGAGGATTCTCTAGGAGGAGAGAGCCAACAGCAGAGAGGAAGAAATAACTAAGATTCATGTCTGCTCGTGCATTGCAAGAGGAAAATGTTAGAAGGAATCTAGCTGCTTTTGTAAGGATAAATCTTGAAATTGTTTTGAACATCAGTGGATAAGTCCATACAACACTAATATGAGGTAGGAGAGTCTTTGTTTTCTAGATGAACTGAGGCAAAGAGAAGAATGTTGAAACTAGCTCAAGGTCACATGAACAGGGAAACCAAAGACCAGGTTATTGTAAATCTAAAACACTCCCTTCCCCAACGCACTGCTCCACAGAAGGGAAGAAGATAATATTGCAAAAAAGAAATGAACCTACAATAATTGACCTAATGCAAGGTGAGAAGAAATATATCTGAATGTGCCCACCTTTGCATCTTCTGGCACCTTATCTCGTATACTCTGTTGTAAGGCCTGAAGAAGACTGCTAGTTGTTTCCCAAGAGATATAATTTGCCCTTCTTGTCCACTGGTTGGTTTGCCCAAGAAATTATAAGGTGTTATCTCTACATTTTGGACTAAAATAAATAGAGCTATTTTTTTTTCAATAACATAATATTTTGTATTTTATATGGGTTTTTTTGCTTTATTTCTTTTTTATTTATAATTTTAAATATACATGTCAACTACAGGTAAGGAAAAAACAGTCACTGACTTTCTTAGTCCTTTAGACACATTTTTGTTAAAAAAACTTAACGTTTGAGGTGCTCCTTTTGGCTTTTAAGTGGTATGGAACAAAAGAGCACAATGGCTTTTGAAAAATCTCTTGGGATATCTAGATATGTCTTTAGGTGCCTAGACTGTCTGGAAATCTAACATGATTCGATATTGCAAGGAAGTATAAAAATTACTCACATACTGGAGCAAATCCCAGTGATTTCTGACAACCCACTGATACACAACTAACTTCTTATCCCAGAGAGAAAATGCTGTGACATTTGTAACTTTTGAATGGCCTTGACTTATTTCACAACTCTGATTTCATATTTGCCTCACAGACACCAAGGAGGACCTGTGGGGCAGGGGAAAGGAGGATATGAGATTCTTTTCTCTCCTGTCTAAGGGTGGAGGGTTGTCATGGAAAAGTCTTCCTTTGACAAACACAGAAATGACTTTTCAATGGGTGGAGATACGAGGTGCTTCACTGGACATTTTTCCTGTCAAATTATAACAAGATTGGCCCGCTGTGAACAGGTTTTTTTCCTGCTCTGTCTGTGTCTGTTTTCTCCGCTTGCTTTATCTTCACTTTAGTATCTGTGTCATTGTGGAAGACCATTATTTCATGAGCATCTTTTTAAACAAGTCCTGCTTCCTGCAACCAATATAGAATTATCTGGCTATAGATAATAGAACTTGGCTTATTTTTCTTTTAAATTAGTTGTATTCTGATTTAAAGGATCTGATAAAGCTAATGCACCACAATTTTGCAACTGTTATGCCAAGTAGTCTTCTGATTACTTCACCACCTCTTGGAAATTAAATTTTGCAATCTCAGTTGAGAAACTGTACATATCCTATCCTCAATAGGAATGATTTTTTCAAAAGAAAAATAAACTAACATTTTATTGTAATAAATATATCTTTAATTTGTCCCCCCAAAAGAAAGCAATAATGCTGCATTGTCAGAAAATTGAAAGTGAAGTACTGTGCAGAAGCAGGAACAGAAAGGCCAGAGCAAAACTAACTACTTATGGCTGGGCTTAAAATGGTAGAGTGTTTAAGGAGTAAGGACAAATGTTTCTCTCTGTCTCATGAACACACACTTCTGTATGGAAAGCGGGAGAGTCTCAGTCTCCAGTCCTTCTTTGTAGCCTACAGCATCTGTCCTCCTCTCATCGTCAGTCTCTGCTGCTTTGTGAGTTTTTCTGGACAAGAGGGTTAGCACTTGAATGTGTAGAGGGAGCACCCTACTCTGGGAAGTTGCTGTGGTACCAGGTGAAGTAAAGCTCACCTCTGGCTTAAAATAAAAATAAATAAATAAAATAGCAGTAGCTTCTTGAAGGAAAAAGGAGATGCTGAGCTACTCAGTGCTGCAGACAGTAAGCCTGGCCAGAGGACCAAAAGAAGGTGGTTACCTCAACCTCAGCATTAACTCTGCCAAACTCAGACTTATTACCAGGGCGTATGCCACAACATTCTTATTACAGACTTGTACTGCATTTCAGCTCATCAAATCAAATGCTGGAAAAAGTGTTCTCTCATTATTCTTCATTTTTCTCTTCAGCACCTACTGGATCTCTTGAAAAAGACAGAGATGTGACCAAGTCACCTCTTCTCACATGAGATGTTATGGGGGCAGACAGCATTATACCTATCTTATATGTACAGTTCTGAATTGTCAAAACTTTTTATTCTTGGCAGAAAAAAATTGTTGGTTAAGGCATACTTTTCAGTTTGGAAAAGACTTCATAAATTTTCTAAATAGATAGAATATCTCATCAGACACTCAAAATGGAAGCTCCCCATTTATGGTAATTTCTCATTTGGAAGGTTTAGCTAACTCTAACAAAAATACTAAGTAGAATATAAAATTATTAAAACTGGAAGTATTTTGAAATGATGAAGAAGTTAAAAGGTTTATTTTTTCAGCACATACTGACTTATGTATGAGCTTGATTTTCTCCTCTCTCCAAGATAAGATTTTTTTAGAGGGCTCCAGAATGTTTTCCCACACAAGGACAACTATTATTTGCAGAGCTTTTACTACAACAGCATTGCTAATGACCAGAACTACAAATAATGTTTGCATAATTATTTGAGTGAAAAATTTGCAATAATTTAATATTCCTCTTAATTTTTCTGTGATTCTCCTATCTGTATTTTTAAAAGCACAAAAAATCAATAGCAAATGAATATTGACAAACAGGAAGCAAAACCCTGGCAGCCTTATACAAAGCCAAGGGAAATAATCTACCTAGAGTCTTAGTCTGTGTATTTATTTTGTCTCGATCCAAGACATGGCTGTTGTTCATGTGGGGTTTTCATTGGGGCTGGAAGGATTACCAGTAGGCCATCTGTTCAGTCGATGAGAAAAAAACATGATTGACAGGTGCCACTGACCTAAGACAGACAGCTCCATTTGGTGCTGCCTGCAGAGTATAACTACGTGCTGAATTGCTTCTTCCTTCAAACTGTAAATGAAATGTGTTTCATGACTGTTACAGCCTGTTTCTCTGACGTATTCAACCACTATGTGCCTGTCTTACTCCTTTTCAACTTACTAAAACCTACAAAGTCGTAAATCTAATCTCTAAGCTGGCACGATGCTGAGGGGATGAGGCACCGCAGATATCTGAGGGCAGATAATCCTGTTTGTCTCCAGAACTGTGGAGGCTGCAGGAAAAGCTGGCAATCTGCAAGAGGCCCTGGCATTTGCCCATCGGTGTAAGGACAAGCCATCTCTATGTTGTTGTCATTCAGCCCAATCTCTGGGATTTGGTTTTGTTTCATTGTTAAATAAAAGTGGTGCTTTTCCAAGAAACGTAATTTTAAAATTGGGTTCAGGAACAACCTTTTTATTTCTCAATGTGGAGGCAAGTTTTGATCTACTTCAGGACTCACAGCTACCATGCAGACAACTATCAAGCAAAAGAGACCCTCCAAAGTGAAGATGAAGAGGATATTAAAGCAGCAAAGTGGATTTTCAAGGTAAGATAAAATTCAGGGTTATCCAAACATCCTGAAGGAGGGAGGAAATTATGTATCTAGAAAGAATCAGAAAGAAAGTGTTAATGTCATGTATAACAACCATAGACTATTTGCCACCAAGACATCAGTATTTGTGTAGTTTTTCTTTATTCCTGAGCCTTATCTTCTCTGCCCTCTGTTCCTCTGCGTGTTGCAACCACAGTAGCAAAGGAGGCGGTAATCCACCTTCCTGTTAAGTGTCTGCTTTCAAACAACATATTAAACACATCCATCTAACTCATAAAAAATGATTCATACTTTGTGGAGCTAATCTGTGGTTAAAAGGTTGAGGGAAAAGACGTTGCTGCATGGTGTTTAGACACTGAAACAGTCTGCATTTCTTACTGATATTATCTCAGATTATATTTATTGATGTTTAACAGAAGAAGATTTCCCAAAGAAATCAAACACAGCGTAATACTAAAATCTATTAGGATTCTAAAGTAAATCCTCTTTAGTGAACCTGTAGAGCTGAACCATTTTCCTTAATTAAAAACAACAGTCATGTATCCTCTAATTTTTGCCAAATACCTGCAAGCTGCCCGAGAAGTGAACCAACATTATTTTTGGTGAGTGGCATGCTCCTGTTTAGCTTAACAAAGCAAGAGAGACAGAAGCAAGAAACCATATCTTCTTAAAACTTTGGTGCAGAAGTGATGCACCCTGGTGCATGATAGGGAAGAGAATGTGATAGCAAAGTCACACACTGTTGGAATCACAAAGTTTGTGTTTTTTTCAGACTAACTTGGCACCAGAGGAGGACTAGGGCAGCTGTTCAAGGTTGTTGACTGAGTTGGTAAAATGCAAGACAGGAGAAGAAACCATTCCCCATTCTACATAAACCCTACACACATTCAAGTTAAAGCAAGAGTTTGCTTCTACATCCCACCTCCTTAGCCAATGTATGTCCATTTCTGGGAGGCCATTTAATGTGAATTACAGAAATACACTCATCAGAAATCCTAAGTTACTTTGGCTGAGAGGAAATACTCAGCTGTTTTGCCACTATCAGGAGACTGTTTCTGATGATGAACGAAGTACACTCCTTTCAGAATTTCACGTTATTTTGTCTCATCATCTGTCCATTTAGCACTCTAGCCTAGGGATTTCTCAGCCCTCTTAAAGGCAGATGGGATTTTGTCAGAGGCACAATGGCTCCTGAATTTAAGCCTTGGTACTCACCTTCTGAAAGCCATGTACTGGGTTCTTCGCAGTAATTTCTCATTTAGCCATCGTATTATTCATCCCGGGTGAATTATTGCTTGAAGCTTGGTGATCACTTTTATAGCTCTCACCTGACATGAGTTTGTTGCCAAGTCTCTGAGAGAACATGGTACACAGGACTGAGTCAGAGACCTCACAGAGGACAACGTTATTATTTCCCTACTCTGCGAAAAATCTGTCTGCAGACAGACCTAAATGGCACTGCAAGGGTCAGGGCCACTTACTGTCCACAGTTCCTTAAACACCAGTGCTACCAGATTCCCTTTCCCCACTGGGTATCTGTCCCATTTACTCTGTTCTGTGCTTATGTTTCTAAATGCTGCAGCTTCACCAGTGTGACTGTCATTTGTGGTAGCAGTGACAGCCTGCAGGAACAGCCCAGAAGATGTTCTGTAAGCACTTGATGAGCTCAGCTAACATGAAATTGCTGACATGTGGAAGCTCTTGTATGAGGCTACACACTCTGGGAACTTCATAAAACATATCAGCAAGTGATCCTTTCACATATGTAAAATAAGCAATGATACTATGAGTTAATCAAGTCTACAAGAACTGTGTTAGTGATAGGAAGTTAGAAAATTTACCAATCTAGAAATGCATACAGCCCTAAGGATGGAGAGTTAAAATAAACTGAAAGCTTTACTTCAAATATGAAAGGAATTAATTTCTTTTATTTACTGATAGGAAACTGAGACACGGATGATTTACATGATTTCCCAGGACATAGGAAATAAACTTGGAGTCTGTAAGGTTCAAGACTAATTTGTCACTTACACTACCAGAACAGACAAGATCACATTAAAGTTTTTTTTTTTCTTTTGTCCTGGTGACACTGAAGCCTGCAGAAAGTTCAAATCCTTTCTGGGACAATGTTTCTATATGTGACAGTGATGACTATAGATAAGCTATGTCCTTAGACCCGTAATTTTGCTTGACTGACAGGGACCTTGACCACTCTCATTCCTTAGTCCTCGTTAATTCCCATGTTCTTTTCCATTTGAGGTGAGGTTTTGAATTTGATTCTTCTGAATCTGAGCATTAGCTGCTTCTGAGAGCAAGTTGCCATCTAATTCAATGCCCCAGGGTTGAAATATTAAACTAATTGGTATTAAAAAAAACAAAAACAAACTTAAATCTTTTAGCAGAACACTTGAAATAGGTTTATTTGTTCTTGAACATGCTTACGGTGAGAAACTGAATTAAAAGAGAAATGTTTTCGAAAAGTGGTAGGCAGAATTTAAAGGCCTTTTAAATTCTTTCCATGGCATTTAAATTAACTCAGTGAGTTGTTTGTTTCTGATCTCCATTAGCATTCCTTGAAAAGCCTTTCTCTCTGACATGTTTGTGCCTTGATTTATAGATGCGTTAAAAAGCAAAAGTGAATAAACTTTTTATGAGTCTCAACACAAAGATGTAAGGACCCAGAGCTAATGCAGATCCATTCTCATATGCTCCCAATGTATGTTTTATCAGTTAACAAAATAAATATCACAGAAACATTACACTGCACTGGGAGATAGTGGGAGGTTGCAAAGAGACCACACTATTTTCCTAATGACAAATTTTGTCCAAAGTCCTGTTACATGGAGCTTATTGCCGTAGTTTTCTCAGAAAAGCATGAAAAAGTTCTGTACAAAGATGCCACATTTTAATTCACATTCACATTACAGTGAGATAGGACTCACTTCTCTTCTGTAACATAATTATGAATTCTAAGCATGCAGGCTCCAGATTTGGTTGGTTTTACATGAATTATAGACCTACAGACAATAGATAACTGGGCTGTCTCTGTGTCTGTCCTGTTTGCCTTGCTCAACTACTGTGGGAAAGGCTGTGGGATCCCCTTGGCTTCCAGTTTACCTTCCCTGAGAGAGCAGCCCTCTTCCTGCTCTTCCCTGGTAAGCTGAATCCTTTACATGTCCTGTTGAGGTTTGCCTTAGCTGTGAGGGGGTTCTGTTCTCTGAGATACAGAGAAGAGAGATGAACAAAAGTATAGTGTAGAGTGAGGAGGTGTGTGCCAAGGAACTGGTGTGCAAGGAGACCGCTCCTTGAATCCTGTGTTCAGTTCTAGGCCCCTCACCACAAGAAGGATGTTGAGGCTCTGGAGCGTGTCCAGAGAAGAGCAATGAAGCTGGTGAAGGGGCTGGAGAACAAGACCTGGGGTTGTTTAGCCTGGAGAAGAGGAGGCTGAGGGGAGCCCTTATTGCTCTCTACAACTACCTGAAAGGAGGTTGTGGAGAGGATGGAGCTCCACCAGGGGAGGTATAGGTTGGACATGGGGAAAAAAATTTTCACAGAAAGGGTCATTGGGCACTAGCAGAGGCTGCCCAGGGAGGTGGTTGATTCCCCTTCCCTGGAGGTGTTTAAGGCACGGGTGGACGAGGTGCTGAGGGGCATGGTTTAGTGTTTGATAGGAATGGTTGGACTCGATGATCCAGTGGGTCTTTTCCAGCCTAGTGATTCTATGATTCTATGAAAGGCAAAGAGCCGCTGTTAAGCGTCCTTTAACATCAGCCTGTAGGCTGGAGCCTAATCAGACCAGTGTTACCTTTCTTATTGCCAATTCCTACCTGTTTGAATTCTGCAGGGAATACTGGGCAGAAACTGAAATGGCCACAAGCATACTCTCTGGAGGAGCAGCTCAGAGGAAGTATAGCACCTTTTTTTTTCTTTCATCTAGCTGATCTCAGCTCTGAAGAAGTCCTTTGTGTTTGGAGGTGTCAAACATTATTCCGTGAACTGCATGTAATGTGGAAGTCGCTTGTGACCACGCATAGCTCATCTAAATTATTCACCAACAGCTATGAATCGTGATTTCCTTTATAAAAATAAGGAACTATTCACGAACAACTCCAGAAAGGTCAAAAATGTAGAAGACGTTATTTGCAAAGGACAACATGCCAGCTGAATAATTGCATTGGTTTGCCAAGTACTCTGGTGTCTTCTAGTGATGAATACTGTCGGTCACTAATTATTATTACTGTTAGCAGTGCCTCTGCAGTCACATATTGTCTTTATCTTTTATAAGAGTAGGAAAAGACCTGATATTAGTAAATACACTCACCCTCAGTCAATATTATCTCTCCTAAGCACACTTTCATGTCAGGAGTGTTTATTTGGTGAAGTGTGTTTTTTCACGCAGTAGCATTTGTATGTCTTGAAGCTTGTAATTGTGTCATAGCGTGTTAGGAACAAAACAAACAGTAACTTATACCTGCACCAGGAACAAGTTCTTTCTGTTCTTTTGAACAAAATTAAACTAGTTTAATAGTCACATTTCTGTCTAATTCTTATGTTTGAGATGGACAAGGGGTGCAAACTGCATAGCTGTGGATTGAATCACTTGGTAGCTAACAGTCTGGGAGTCTGACAGGGAATTTAGGACCAACAAATTATAAGCATCTAGTCTTATTGATGGCTTCTTTGATAATACTGTATAATTTTTAGGTAGGGATAAGAGTGGATATTTTGCTGAATAAATTAAGATAATTATAGTTTTATTTTACAGATTAATATATTGAGGTAAAATCATATGCAGTTGATTTTAAAGATAAGCAAAGCTATTTCTAGGGCAAGTTAGAGAACATTATCCTTCTGTGGTCTTCTGTGCTGGCTAATTTTGTTTTCTTACATGTATCCTTTATAACAAGAGTTTATCTTGGCCCCAAAGGGCTACTCCTGGGTTTTTTTTTTGTTTTTTTTTTTTTTGTAGACTGTATCAATCCTTTTTGAGACCGGCAGTGTCCAGCAAAATATTGCTGTGCATCTCATTAGCATACCTATTAGGAAGATTAAGGCCTGACAGCCCCCGGACCTGCAAGAGGGTTCAGATGAAAACTGGAAGTGGTTTCTCTTGTTCTCCAAGTAAAAACCTCTTTCATGAATTGCTGTTTTCAGAAGTCACAAAGCAGTCCTGAGGCATGGGATGCAGTATCTCAGGGTTATTCCATAAAGTTGTTTCATTTTTGAGGATTTACATTCATTAGAGTACAAATCTGCTGGTCAGGCAAACTTTTACTGTTTCTCTATTGAGTGAGGGAAGTAAAATAAACCGAGAAGTTGAATGGAAAAGGTGTGGGACTGGAATTCAAAATAAATATTAATAGCTATTTATTAATTATTCTCTTAGCTAAAACCCACACGATCTATAAAAGACTGTGGTCATCCAGTGACCAGCATTAGTGTGTGCTGTGTTTAGGTGCTCTGGTGTCCACTAGAGCCCACATGGATGAGCTGGGGACTAGATGTCTGCATACCTATGACCAGAACTCAGTACATAGGGGCAGGACACAAAATGCCACCATTCTGGAGAGGTGGCCATCAGCAGAAGCACCAAATGAAATTAGAAATAGCCCTCTCCTTTCATTTGTGAATCATGAACTCGGATGCACTCCTGAAATTATACCTCCCTGTCCTGATGCAGGACAGAAGAGAGCTTTCTCATTTGATAGCTCAGCACTTACTGCTGTTGCCCAGGTTATGGGAAGTTCCAGTTCAAAATCTTCTCCTCAGGTGACTTGAAGCCACATACATCAGATGCATAACCTAACTACTTATTGCAATGTGTCTGTGAGAAATACAGGAGGTGCCCCTTCCTTCTCTTGTGTAGAAATCATTCTTTTGTGTATAATATTCTTTGTATAAAGGAGGAAGTAATGTTTTACTGTCTTTAAGGCACTTATCAAACATGGGTCTGAGATTCACTGAGAAATACTTCCATTTTCCTTTCTAGCAGGTATTCAGTGAGGCCCAGACTGAAATCCACAGGGAGGTCTCTTGTAGCTAGGTTGGAAAGTCATCATCCTTCTCCTCTGTCTGGTTAGCTGGGTCCAAGCCAGGGAGGGCACTTCTGAAAGCTGAGGCTGACGAACTGCCTCCAGCAGACAGGTCACCAGTCTGGGAGATCAGCCTAAATTCAGAGAGGAGGAAGGATCTGAGCCTGTATCTCTTGTATCTCCAACAAGTACAGCAGCATTCAAACACGTGGGGCTGGGTGGTATCTGGCTCCCAAATGAATGTACAGTGCCAAATCAGTCACATAACTTTGAGAGATGTGACATAAATGCTGTTTCCTGCAATTGAATGGTTGGACTCGATGATCCGGTGGGTCTCTTCCAACCTGGTTATTCTATGATTCTAATTGGGAGTTTCCTCAGCCCCTGTGAAGTAGGTCTCCATGCAGGATGAGGGTGCAGGCACTGGTGCTTAATTTAATTCTGTGGGTCCTGCTGGGAGCAGTGGAGGAGCACAATGTGCTGTGAATGGGACACCCTTTAGCCACTGCCTTAGCTAGTATTAGTGGGCAGGACTCATTTTCACCACTTTCAGCCTCAGAGAGACCATGTTTGGTTTGGGGTAGTCTTTTCCCCATTTCTCCTCTGAATGTCCTTAGTGTACTAGTCTGCTCTGGGCAGCTCAAACTGTTAAATGTAATAATGTGTTTTAATCTTTAACATAATACACGAACAGATGAAAGTAGCTCATGCAGGAATTATTCTATCAGGAAGAAAAAATTGTTTGTTTTTTTACTGTGGGGGTGGTTGAACAGTGGGACAGGTTGGCCAGAGAGGCTGTGAAGTCTCCATCCTCAGAAGTATTCAAACCCTACTTGACACGATCCTAGGAAGCCTGACAGCAGGAGGTTAGAGTTGAAGATCTGCAGAGGCCCCTTCCAACCTCAACTGTTCTGTGAAACAAAGAGCTCTTCACAGTGTCTTTCTTTTTCAAGTGTTCTGTAATTACATGGCATAATAATATTTTTTAATTCATAGAAGGTTTCTCTTTTGCATCCAGAAACACTGTTCTCAGAATAGCTAGATGTATTGCTCAGAGTTGTCTGTGATCCAATAATAGCTGTGCAGACAGCAATCAGAGGGCATTCTTTTGTAAAAGCTGTTAAAATAATAATGTACTGTGTGTTAATGGGTAGAATACTTGTATATTAACAGTGCGCAAATTTTCTAGTTGTCAGATAATTTGTACTAATTTGCAACCATGTCTTTCTCCCATTTAGTGATTTACATATTTTACCTTTGAAATAGCCGTAAAACTTCCTTTTTAGCTGTGCACCTTTGAAATGAAAAAATGCAGAATCCTAGGCTGATTAGGATATTACCGTCAGAAAGAATTTTATGAATACAAAACTGTTTTTAAACTAGTTTGAGAATTTTTTCAGCAAAACAGTCCTAGACTGACCTGAATTACAGAGACTGTTTTCATTAATATAAGATGACCTTATATAAGTGGAACAAAATGCCATGCTATTTAATAAATAATCCACTCAGCCTAAATTTAAATCAATTCATCTGAGATATAGGTAACTCCAGATCTACAAATATATTAATTTAGGGTGTCCTTCCACCAGCAAGAATCAACAGTTTACATGAAGGATACTGGGGAAAAGCAATATTTATCTGGAAGGCCACGGAGGCCTTCTTAAAAAAGGTGTCTAGTCTGGGTGCCTGTGTATCCAGATGAACTGAACTTTACTCCATGATATGTCTCTCACACCCAAACCAATGACAGTTAATGATTTCCTGTAAAATACCGAACTAAAATAAAGTACTTTTGTGCCTCAACAGCCCCTTACTGATAAAACATAAAAAATACAGTTGGTGTTGCTCTGATGTATGGTTTCTCCTAGAGACCATCACGTGGTAGAGATCACCTGAGCACAGTGTTCCCATCACACCCTGCTTTATTGTCAATATACCTCATGTCCAATTGAAAGAGAAATTGTGGTGTGAGGTTTTTTCAGCTCAAATTTCTCAGATTTCTCAATTCCAGAGGAATCCTTAAGTGCCAGAATAAGTCATGCCGGGGCTGCAGGTATCAGTTAGTCATTCCAATTGGCAAATCCTTCCGGTGACCAGAAGAATGATGTCAGATGGAATATCATCAAAGGTAGTTCTAGGTGGGAGATTGAAAATATCATGATCTTTGCTGCTAGGATCAGCCATCCTTAAGCCCTTCCTGGCATGGTTTTACCTTGCCTGCTCTTTAAAACTTCACTAACAGGGTGAAGTTTACTGACATACAGAATTCTGGGTAATGTGGACCAATAAGTAGAGTGACAATTGCCAAGTGAAAAACAGCACAAAGGGATATGGCTGATGGAAAAATAATATTCTACCTGCTTCAGAATGAAGTTTTTATGCTTGTGATGAAACATATGGTTACTTATATTGTAGATAAACAAGGACCTCTAAAGCCATCTGGGCAGCTTGTTCCAGTGCTTCACCATCCTACTATTAAAGACCCATATTTGACCTAAATATCCCTGCCTGCTGTTTAAATCCATTACTTCTTGTATATGTTGAGAGCATGAAAAGTAATTTACTTCTTCCCCTTGTCTGTTTGTATACAATGCATGCTACCCGATATACATTTTCCATAAGTGATGCAAGGACACAAAAGCTGTGAATCACATACATGCTTTTTCACAGCAATTTCTTTCCACAAAACAATTCTAAGACTTTAGGAAAATAAATGTTTCTCTTAAGCCATTTAGAGCTTAATCAGTCCTACATTTTGCTATCCCCTTCTGTGCAATAACAGGACAGCTTTTTACTCCCGTTCATTTGCATCTCTTTATAATACAGTCAAAAGATGCAAAAGGAGATCAGAATACCCTACTACAAATACCTTAATTTCAAAGTCCAGCTCTGGGTTGCTAGGTGACAGCTAGGCGAATCCTCCTGAAAGCAGGTCCAAGTTAAAGCCCCGCCAAGCCAGGAAATGCAAAGAAGAGACCATCACTCTTCTACCAGAGGGCACACAGGGGATGAATGCACCTTGTTTATCTACACTATCAGTAACTATATGTTTCATCACAAGTTTAAACTTCACTCTGAGGCAGGTGGATTATTACCTTTCTATCAGCCACATCCCTTTGTCCTGTTTTTTCATTTGCCAATTCTTGCTTTATTTACTAGTTCACATTACTCAGAATTCTGTATGTAAATAAAAGGAATATCTATAAAATCTGTATATAATGAGCTGTAAATAAGAGGATTAGAGGCTGTTTCTTGATTTACATTCAGATCTTCTGGATGATTTGGCATGGAATAGCTGGATAGCTCTCCAGTCAGAAAACCTATAAAGTGAGTCACAGCCTTAAATGCCAAGGATGTTTTTTCAAACTAGCATTTCTTTATGTTCACTGAAATTTTTGATTCTGAAAGATGATTGATATTTTTATTGCAGACAAGCCTTCCTCACTGCACTGTATTTATTCTGTTCACCCAGACCCTACACAGACAAATGCATGTGTTTCATTTAAGTTCAAGAATAACTTCTGCTTGAATGATTTACCTAAACAAGAGTAGTATGCTCAGACTATAAAATTGTTTCAGACTCATAAAAAAGCTGTGCTCTTTAAAGTATCATACTGGCTTGCAAGCAGACACACTTTAAAGAGAAAGAAAAGCCAAACTCTACTAGTTTCTTACCAGCCTTTCCAAGTGATCAGGAGAAATAATTTAAAGCTGTTACAGATCAGAGTAGAAAGTATAGGCTACTGCAGGCAGGAGGCTTTCAGTCCCACTTCGTCTTTTAAGTGTTTGGTCAGGCAGAAGGTTTGAAATGAACTGCAGAGAGGAGGTTGTGAGGAACATTTTGTCTGTCCAGAAGGAGGGTGTGGTCTTTCAAAACAGTTGTATAATGGACGGAAACCACCACTGTAGTCTATTAAACAGTTGTTTTGAACAATGATGCATGAAGATGGGATATAAAAATAGGTTTGCCTAATTTTCTACCCAGCTGAACTACTGTTCTCTCTCTTTCAGGATGCTTCTAGCATCCACAGCAAAGTGCAGCGTATTTCCAGTCACAGGGAAGCATGACAGACGTCTCCAGAGTGGCCAGAGGAAAAGGTCCAGCCTGCAGAAAGGAGTGTCAGTTCCTCTGAGCATAAGGCAGGAAAAATGTGGTTTCATACAAACACGCCAAGCACCTTTCTCAAAAATGCGGTAGCTCTGAGCTTTTTCTTTTCTTCTTTTTTTTTCTTTATTTCCTCTGTATCTATAACCTGTAACTCAATATCTGTGGTGTCAAGGGAGACATGGGAATTGTAACCCTGCTCCTAAGCCTAAAGCAAGCATGATGTTTAGCCAGTACTTTGTGCTGTCTGCAATCACAGCGTCTCTAATCCAGGCATACATTCCTACATGGGTAAGACGGCGTAAGGCACCTCTGGAAGAAAGATTAGTAAGGGATTCTGCAAGGGAGACCCAGGACTTTCCACTCACTTCCATAGGAGTACCTATGTAAGAGGGATAACCTGACCTCTCTAAATCAGTACTTGTTCAGTAACATTGATAACTTAATACACTGCAGTAGATGTCACCTGAAGTTTTCCCATTTCCAAAATACGTTTGCACCACCTCCTCACCATCATTCTTGTCAGATCAGCTCCTCTTCCTCCCGTTGACTTTCAAAAGTCTTTTTAAGATGCTGGAGAAATACTGCTGGTGCTGGTCACCACCTCAGGCTAGTCTGCAATAACGCAAATACAGAGTTTGTTCTTTGTGCTAGCAATGATCAGCCTAAAATATTATCAATTCTAAATACTATTCTTTTCAACCTAATGCTCTTCAGCAGTCTCTCATTGCCTTGATCTTTATTATTTGTTCTTTTTCAGAGCAACTGTAGTGTATTTTAGACCAGATCTCTTTTTTTGTGTTCTTCACCACATCTTATAAGCGAGTTATATTTCTATCAGCCTTTAACATGGCTGCCCATTTCCCCCAATTTTAAGGTCCAAAATCTGAGGAAAACTCAATGGCAGAAGTCACAGTGGCTTCCTGCGGAGCCTTGTCAAACTGGAATACTACTGTGCAGCTGTACTGTGTATCGAGGCTTTCATAGAATCATAGAATCATAGAATCATAGAATAACCAGGTTGGAAGAGACCCACCGGATCATCAGGTCCAACCATTCCTATCAAACACTAAACCATGCCCCTTAGCACCTTGTCCACCCGTGCCTTAAACACCTCCAGGGAAGGTGAATCAACCACCTCCATGGGCAGCCTGTTCCAGTGCCCAATGACCCTTTCTGTGAAGATTTTTTTCCTAATATCCAGCCTAAATCTCCCCTGGCAGAGCTTGAGGCCATTCCCTCTTGTCCTGTCCCCCGTCACTTGGGAGAAGAGGCCAGCACCCTCTTCTCCACAACCTCCTTTCAGGTAGTTATAGAGAGCAATGATGTCTCCCCTCAGCCTCCTCCAGGCTAAACAACCCCAGCTCTCTCAGCCGCTCCTCATAAGACTTTTTCTTCAGCCCCTTCACCAGCTTTGTTGCTCTTCTCTGGACTCACTCCAGAGCCTCAACATCCTTCTTGTGGTGAGGGGCCCAGAACTGAACACAGGATTCGAGGAGCGGTCTCACCAGTGCCGAGTACAGAGGGAGAACAACCTCCCTGGACCTGCTGGTCACACCATTTCTGATACAATCCAAGATGCCATTGGCCTTGGCCACCTGGGCACACTGCTGGCTCATATTCAGTCGGTTGTCAACCAACAGCCCCAGGTCCCTCTCCTCCAGGCAGCTTTCTAGACAGACTTCTAGTCTGTAGCTCTACATAGGGTTGTTGTGCCCCAAGTGCAGGACCCGGCGTTTGGCCTTGTTAAACCTCATGCCATTGGACTCAGCCCAGCGGTCCAGCCTGTCCAGATCCCTTTGGAGACCCTCCCTATCCTCCAGCAGATCGACACTTCCACCCAGCTTAGTGTTGTCCGCAAACTTGCTAAGGGTGCACTCAATGCCTTCATCCAGGTCATTGATAAAGACATTGAACAGGGATGGACCCAGCACTGAGCCCTGGGGAACCCCACTTGTCACTGGCCTCCAGCTGGATTTCACACCATTTACCACCACTTGGAACTACTCTGAAAATCTGAGCTATTAGGGAACAATATTCCATATTGCTGCATGAATCTTCCTCTCAGAATCAGCTCTGGAATATAACTACCAACTACTTCCTATACCTAAAAACTGTGGTCATGTCAGTTTTGGATTCTTCATTAATTTAACTGTATTTATTACTTACCAATCATTAGTGTGGTGAGGGTCCTGTCTAATAATATGATTATGTGTGACCAAAAATATTTCTGCAGGTCTTGGTTAGATAGGTACCTCTTGTGTGGTACCTCTTGATACTATGAAGATTTTTTTTTCCTTTCCTTTGCTAATCACAAAAAGACGAAAATACTTGTGTCTCCTATTTTCGTTCATTTAATTCACATTATAGGCAGAGGACCCCTAACAGCAGAAGGAGGAATAGTGCTTTGGCACGAATTCTCAGCTGTTCAGCTTCCCCATTCAAATTGTAGGTGCACAGTGACACCTTCTGGAAGCTTGTAATGAGTTACTAAGCGGCTTGCTTCAAACATCCAGAAACTCAAAATTTTTACATGTAGAAACTAATCTTTTTCTGGTCAACATTTTGTCCAGACCTTTGGTACAGGTTCTATGCTGTCTTAGGGACATACGCTAACAGAACGTGGTTGTGATGGGAAAACTCTTATTTTTGTAATCAACCCAAACCTGTAAGGTTTTTTAATAGTTACAGATAATTCAAAAGGTTATAGACAGAATTAGAGCTGTAAATTAATTTTGTGATTTAAAAAATGTAGTTGTCATTACATTTCTAATTATTTATTGACATGCATAAGGTGAGAGGGTCAGACAGAGTATAACGAGGCTTCAATTTGCCAAACATGGGAAATTAAATGAACAGCATAGTTTCCTCATGCAGTTGTACTTCAGCAAAGATTTCAATTTTTGTATGTGTCATAGTGTGATTTCTAATTAGACCTTCTTTGCCTAAGCCACCGGCTTCCTGGGTAGTCTGTCAATCTGCCAGAACTCTGAGTCACCAAGGATTTTAAGCACATGAGTTGTCCCCCAGAGCTCTGTCCAAGGGCTCATGAACCCCACTGTGCCTGCATGCACCAGCTGGACTGGGGCCAGAATGGGGAGCAGAGCTGTCACTCACTGAGCTGACTGTGATGCTCTAAAACCCAGCATTCAGTTCTACTGCTGGAAAAAAAGAAAATCCCCTTATTTCTAATATTTAATTCCATCACAAAGATTATTTCTCTTAAAGCTTCCTCTTCCTTGGAAGTAACAAAGTTGTGATATGAAAAGAAACAGGGTTGTGAGTGGAAACAGCAGAGACTCGTTTCCAGACTTCCGAGACTTCAGAGTACCAGATGACTGATAGTAATACTGAAGCTGAGAGTTTTGGCAGAACATACATTCAGGATTAGCCAACCTTGAGAAAGTACATCGCCCTAGAAAATAACCTTACAGTGCTGGAATAATTATCAAAGTCCTAAGCAGAGCCATCAACGACTGCGCTGAGATCTAAGCCAAGTCCAGCCATTATGATAACTTTTCAAGCATTAGTCTTAACATAATGTAATCACAGAGTTTAGCATAAGAGCTTAAGGAAACTTCATCCTTCAGCAAAAGGCTAAGAGAAACCCTATGCTCTATATACCTGATGCTGAACAGTTACATTTTGACAGTATAAATGAGATGGCATCGGGAGGAACTTCCCAACAGAATTTTCACACGCAGGTTCACACAAAATACATTTTGCTGGTGAGTTAACTCAGTGCTTTTAATGGTGATGAAAAATCAAGTACTAAAAGGCATCCCTGTACATGGGACAAGTTAATCAGTGCTCTGTGGATTCATGCAGCAATATGGTTAGTTTTACACATTTGAAGACTCTTTTTTTTGTGCCTCCCATCAACTTTGAACCCACATCTTCTATTGGATATCAGTTACTAATAAATCAATTAAGAACATGGTTACTTACACCTATAAGAAACTGATATTGAAAAAAATACAAACATTTAAAAGTTTAACAGAGCTGTTTCCTATAATATCACTAGCATTATGTTAATTTCAAAATATGGTTACTTAAAATGCATCTTGTAATTACTTATTTTTTTTACATTTTAATTTTTTATTAAGGAATGAGATAAAGCAAATCCTAGAATACTGCTGATATAGAAAGAAAATTGAAGTTCAACTGAAGTCCCTAGAAACTCATTTTACTTCTGAAAATATCTCCTCTCCCAGAGAAGCCTATCAGTCTTCAAAATTATTTGTAACAAGGGCATTTTCATGTCAATGAAAAGAGCAAAAAATGGCTTCTCATTTTCTGTTTGAATTGCTCCCTACTTCACTGTGAATCAGCTCCATTCAACAATCTGGAAACTCTCTATTTAACAACTGAACTGAGCAGGAAACACTGAAATAGATAAGTACACATAAGCCACCACACAAATGTGCATGACCCCTCCATGGACAAGGAGCAGAAGTTCAAGTAGGAGGCGCAACAATCTGTCCTAACACCTTAAAGCAAAAGAGGCCCCAAAGAGCTAATATTTGCATTATGTCACCTATTGATGCGTGACTGCAAGAATGTTGGAAGACAGTGTTATTAAAATACAGATTATTATAACTGTTCTTAAAATTTGCAGTGAGAACAAATTTTAAAAAGGTGCCATACAAGTTTCCAGTAATAAAATAACAACAATAGGTTTCTTCCTTTCTACAAAGGTGAAATTAGGAAAAACTATTAACTGAACAAGTCTGCAGAAAGAGAGAGGCTGGAATTTCAGAAACTTGCAAAGGGCCAATATTAAATAGCAAGGACACTCTCAGATAGAGCCATATCATTCTGATGTAGAATAAAAGAAAACTGCTGCATGCTGAATAGACTTCCATCCTAAAAGTGTATCAATAACTTATGTAGACATAATGCAAAATGTTCTGGAAAGTCTATTAAAGAGATTTTTTTTCTTAATGCTTTATATACTAGCAGCTAATATTCAAATTGAGTCCTGATTTAACATTTACCTTGTAAGTTGCAAACAAAGATATACAGGATAATTTAATTAAATGCATAGCTCACATGTAAACACTCTATTTTCCATAATGCAGTTTTTGGAACAGAAACAAGATCCAGGCCTAATGCTCCCATGCATAACTAGACTGTCAAGATACTCATTTTTCGCTTTCTCTCTGTCATGGAAAAGTTCAATTAACCCGTACAAAGCAGGGCAGCAGTGGGGATTAAGAATACAGTTACAGACATGTATGTGCAGAGCAAGCTACTCTGATGAGTGAGGAATTTTCTTTCATGGGTGAGAAATGCATGCTCAGATTCTTTTCAGGCAGAGGAAGGTGTTAAATCTGTGTCTCTCAGCTCTTAAAGTCCCTCAACTTTACACTCCATTTCAATGAAGTCCAAGTTCTTGTTTATGCAGTTCTGCCTTATGCAGCTGGCCGTCTGCCTGTATCTATTATTCAGGGAGAAAGGAGAAGATGATGCCTATTTTACCAATTTTGAGAGGACTTTAGGCCTCCAAGCTACTCAGCTGTTTCAGGAATTAGGTGGTTATGTACATATGTAGTGATGTAGATGTACCTGCCCACAGAGCTAGGTACAGTTGTCTACAGACACTAGGCACTGGAAGATACTCGTCTTAGGTGGCTTGTTTATCTAACACCATTCATGCCAGGGATGACGAGTGCCATCTTTTATACAATGCTATGCACTATCACTATGCATCAATAATGTTGAAAAAAATAGCCATCTTTAATAAGGTATTAGCTGATCATGACCCTTCTGAGAGAAATGTGAAGTATGAAGAAAGGACCATAACTTCCAAAGGGGTTACATTATGATAGCATTTTAAACCTGCACTTGTCCAAGCATTCCTGCTAAGAGTCAGAAAGCCGCCTGAGAGCATAGTCTAGAGAGGGCTTAGGGCAGTCACATCCACTCACTGGTCTGAGGAATGACTGCTCCTCCTGGCAGAGTGACTAGGAGTTGGATTAAAAGCCCAGAGGTTTTAACGGGGGGTTTGATATTGGTCTCAGGACACCTGAAGCACCACCTTGGTACATTCACTGAGACTTTCTTCCCTTATCTCTGCACAGAGTGAGGCGGTATCATTTAATCATAATTCTCAAGTCTATAGTAACTCCGTAGGTCCTATCTGGTTCTTGACAATTTTAAGTCAGCACAGAAGTGTTTTTAACATCCCAGTCACGTGCTTTGTGCCACAACCAAAAGGACAGAGATTTGCAGAAGGGCTCTTTGCCAGTGGGTAGGAGAAATACTAAGTGGGGTTGTGGGGTGGGAATTAATCTTTCTATTTTTTCTCCTCTCCTGGGAGCATTGTCCAGCTTCCACCCTAGTTCACCTCTCCAAACAGTCCTAGGGGAACATTGTGCTGCTAAGCAACAGCAAGCTCTCCTTATGTGCAGGAATGGCAGCTTTCCCTGCAGGTCTTGGCTTTAACAAGCACCTTCCCCTGGCATCAACAGCACCACAGCCGTGTTCTCCCATTGCAAGATCAGTGGCCTTGGCCTTCAAGGGCGGCGCCGTCACTATGGGAGGGGCTGGGATCAGAAGGGTCATGATCAGCTAATACCTTATTAAAGATGGCTATTTTTTTCAACATTATTGAAGCATAGTGATAGAGCATAGCATTGTATAAAAGATGGTACACATCACCCCAAACATGAATGTTGTTAGATAAACAAGCCACCTGGTGTTTGTAGACAACTGTACCTAGCTCTGTAGGCAGGTGCATCTACATCATTACACATGTACGTAACCCTCTGATTCGTGAAACAGCTGAGCAGCTTGAAGGCCTAAAATACACACTGTGCAAACCAGTTATTCTCTGTCTCTTGGATGTAAAAAGAATGGTTGTTGGCCAAACATGGGGAAGATGTTATGGGGAAGGGCTGGGACTTGATGAAAAGATGTGGCCCTGAGAAGAAACAGGCAGAAATCATTGCAGTCATTTCTGTCTGTTCCTATTTTGGCTTCTTCCCTCCAGGACAACGACACTTGGAAAGAAAGGGGACGATCGGGCTGCCGAGCCGAGCGGCGGGACGGGAGGGAGGCGGGTTCAGGACCCTGGACAGGGCCAGGCGCGTGGCGGCGGCGCGGCGCTCCCAGGCTGCGGGGTCCCTGGGGGAGGCTCGGGGTGTTCTTGGGGCCGAGGCTGTACGAGGCCAATCTCATCCCCGTGCTCCTCCAGGCCTGAACCCCGAGGGGTACTGACTGCCTCAACACCTCGAGTCTCCTCCGTTCCGCACCTAGAGGGGCGGCTTAGAAAAGTTAAAATCACAGAGCGTGCCTGCGGGGAGGCGAGGGGCAGCCCCGGGCACCCCGAGACCGACCCGTGGGGGCTCTATCCTGCCACAGCCCGGGCTGGCACCGCGGGGGAGGGGGCTGGGTTGTGCAGGGCGCCCGCCCGCCCCACGATAACGCTTATTTTGTGTTTCTCTCTCTCTCTCTCCCTTCCCCGCTCCCACGCCTTCCCCGCACGCCGCAGCCTCCGAGGCCCGCCGGGCCCCTCGCCCCGGTGTCAGCTCTGCTCTCCGGCCCCTTCCCGCGGCCGCAGCTCCCCGCCCGCCCGCCTCGCCCGCGCTTCGTCTCGGCGCCCGGTCCCGACGCCCCGGGGCTCTGCTTCGGCCCCGCGGCTCTGGCGGCGCTGCTGGCCGGTAGCGCGGCCCCCGCCCGCTGCCCGCTCGCCGCCCTCCTGCGGGGCCGCTGGGCTGAGCCGCCGCCCCGCCGCCTCCCCCCGCCGCGCCGGAGATGCCCGGCGAGCCACGGAGCCGCGCAGCCGCCCGGCGCTGTGAGTACCGCTCGGGGGCCGCCTACGCCCCTTCCTCCTCCTCCTCCTCCTCCTCTCCGCACCGGGGAAGCCGCGCTCCGCCCGCGTCCTCCCAGCCGCCACCGGCGGGGGAGTCTCGGGGGCGCTGGGTGAGCCGAGAGCCCCGGGCTCCGCCGCTCCCCGCCCGCCGGCCCCTGCGCTGCCCGGCTCGGCCGCCGAGCCCCGACCCGGCGCGCTGGCGAGAGGAGAACGGCCCCGACGGCAGCGCTGCCCGGCAGGCGTCCCGGTAACCGGGAGCCCAGCCCCGGAGGCCGGGACGCTCCGGGGGTTCGCGAGCCGGACCGGTCTCGTTGTCACGGGCAGCCCGTGCCGCTCTGCCCGGTCCCCGGCCGGCCCGACGGGCGGCGCTCGGGGCGGCCCGAGGGTGGCGGGACCTCGTCGGTGAGACGGTCCCCGAAACGCGGCGGTGGCGGCGCGGGCGCGGCCGAGAGACCGGGGGACACCGCGCCCGCTGAAACTGGGCAACGGGACCGAGAGAGCCCGGCGGCGACGAGCCGTGCGCCCCTGCAAGACGGGAGGCGGCCGGGAGGCGGGAGGGAAGGTGCGTCCCCGCGGTCATTTAAAACGCGAGCGTGCTCCAATGCCGGGTCGGTGAGCGCGGCTCCCGTCGAAGGCTCCTATGAACGCCGGAGCCCCGGTACGGAGCCCGGCGGTGGCACCGCCTCCCCTGAGCGCGCACCCGCCCCGCGCTGTCCCCGCGGCTCCCCCCGCGCCCCGCCCGGCCCTTTCGAAGCGCCCCGAGCCGCAGCCCCCACGCCGCTCGCCTGGCCGGGGGCGGCCGCCCCGTCGGGCCGGGAGCGGCGGCCGCTCGGCTCGCCGCCTCGGCCCCGGCCGGCGGGTCCCCCCGGTCCCGGGAGCGCGGGCGCATGCGCGGGGCCGCCGAGCCGCCGTCCCCGGGCGCCCGAGCCGCCGCTACCGGAGGCGAAGCGGGCGAGGATTCCCGGCGGGGCCGCGACGCCGACACCGTAAGTACCGCTCGGTCCCGCCCGGCACCGCAGCCGGGGAGCGACGGCACCGGGAGAAGCCGCCGGCGACCCCCGCGCCCGCCCCTCGCCGGGACGAACCGGAGGGAAAGGCGAGAGGCGCTTCCCCCGCGTCCGCGGAGGGGCTGGAGCCGCCGGCCGGGCTCCGCGCCGCCCCGTCCCTCCCCGCGAGCCCCCGGGAGCACCGGGACCCCCCTACACCCCGCTCCCCGGGCCGGCAGCGTCCCCCCGCTCCGCCTCCCTCGCCCCGGCTCGGCTCCCGCCCCGCTCCCTTCCCCTCTGTCCCCGAGCGAGGATGAAGATGCGGCGGCATCCGTCACCCCCCGCCCCTCCGCCGAGGGAGACCCGCGGCGCCACCGTGCTCGGCGTCCTCGGCTTCCCTGCGAGTTAGAGAGACGAGGAGCAACAAGCGGGTGTTTCCACCGAGCCTCTCCCCGTGTCAGGCCGCCCCGCCGCGAGTCCTGGGCTGAGAGAAAGAGCTGCTCCTGAGCTCTGTCCTTAGCTACTTATCAGTAGGTAAGAGCAGCGAGTAATGAAAATGGGAGACAACTGCAGAAAGTGAAATAAGGTTATCCTTGTACACGCCAGCAAGAATTACAGTAATTTAATACCAATGTCATTTACTTGATGCGACTGTTCCATCATTTCATTTTTTGCTTTTGGAAAACGTAAGAGCAAAACTTTTCATACAGTGCGTCGCTGTGACATAACGGCGAGGAGTCTCCTTGTACTCCTGTGCTCCTGTACCAACACAACACAACAGCAGCATCACCTCCAGCGCCCCGCGGAGCTACCTGCTGCGCTGCCAGTTATGCCGTCGCTTCGCTACTACAAGACCAAAAAAAAACCAGTAACCACTAGCTCGATTAAACAAAGCATCGAAATCACTATCAGTTAACACAGTCCTGGTTGCGGTCGGGTTAAAATTAGGAGCATCGTGTAACATTAGGAGCATCTTTCTAAAGTGAGGGCACATTCAAGCAAACTGAATGCAAAACTAGCACTGAGTTTTATGAAATGCTCTGAGATGAGAGAACAGTTACTTTATTTCCCTTTTTCATGTCCTATGTACCAAATAGTCAATGATGGAAGCATTGTCTCAGCTCTAACACACCTCTTTATCCCTTGAAAAGAACCGTGCACAGTTTTTCTGAGTGAGTAGTAGTGATGCTTGAGGGCTCAGCTTAAAGTACCAGGAAGGAGTTTTCGGAGTATAAGGTTTGCATGTCACAAGTTGATGAACCTGAAGCCTTGGCAACTACCAGCACTTAGTCACTGGTAAACGTTTATCCCATCTTTTCATCACTAAGAAAAATTTTTCCAAGGAAGGTCTTGGAAATACTGCAGAGATCTCCTGGCATACAGAAGCAACAGACTATTCTTAGCTAGAGGTTCATGACTCTTAGCTTTCTGTTTATAGGCGTGTTTCAAAATCTGTCATAGCCAGGTGAAGCAAAGAGGTCCGGAGGGTGTCATGCCCAAAATGACAACGTGCTAAGTCAAATTCTGACCTTTCTTTGCCTTCAAGTTGACTTTGGTAATACTCCTTGTGGCTGACACTGCTCCCTTTGGTGCTGCAGCCGAGCTTGCAAGGCAGAGGGCAGCTACCACAGCGCCTACCCTGCCAGAGCAGCCAGATGCCAGCGTAGTACGATCTGAAGTGAATCGCAGCAATTGGAATCAATAGGAAACGGTATGTGAATCACTATTTAATGCACTCCAGGGTGAGTCATCCCGATTCAAACCAGCTTTCAGACCAGTACAATGTCAGTCAGCTCCTCGCACAGTTCAATATGAGTCAGATCTCAGCACCGAGTACAATATGAAATGAGTCACCGACTAATACAGCACCATGTGACTCCAATACCCAGTGCGAGTTGTCAGAGCTTCTGTGTGATATGAGTCACTTCATAGTACAGTAAAATGGGCTTTTTGGAGACCATTCATAATTAAGCACGATGCAACCAAGCACTCAGTAGGAGATGATGGGAGTGAGCAGAGCAATCTGCTACGTGTGCCGGTTTCACTGTTTGCATAGTAAAGAGGTTTGTAAAATATTAGGCTGAATGATTTTTTTTTTACTTTTTTTTTTTTAAAGCAAGCTGCATAAATATAACTAGAAGCAAGTACTTACTCTGACATTAAAGCAAACCAAAGCAAGGCTGAAGCAGTGGTAGAATTCCCAACATTGGAGGAGCCTGGTGTTTATATTGTTTGGTTTTGCATCTGAGACAGCTGATGAGCCAGCGTGAACTAACATACATCCAGTGATGCCGGCTCCAGCTGCCACAGAAGACAAGGCAAGGGATGCCAACGGTGTGCAGAGGAGAACTTCACATTGCAGCTTGCAATGACCTGATTTATAAAAAGACTCAGCATGGGATGAAGTTTTATCCATACTTGCATTCATACTGTTCCACTCTCATAGCACCCAGATAAACAGCTGTACTGGAATGACAGGTTGCATTTATTGTTTTTTCTGTGCAACTGGTAAAAAATTCTCTTGTGTCTTTTCTGTATTGCAGGAGAAATAATGACAGAGACCTGATAGTTAGAGTTGCAGTATTGTTAGTGAAGTTGGAGTAACATTGTGAAGTCTGTGATAAAATCCAAAGTAAAGAAATACTTTAAAATACTATTAGAGGACATATAGGGCATCCCTCTAAGAAAACCTCACAAAAAATTCTACTGAAACCCTAAGTAACTACGTTTCTTAACAAGAAAGATTTTACTCAGAAAAATACTTCAGCGCAGGAAGTTTGGGTCGTTTTGGTTTGTTTTTTTTTTTGGACAGCAGGCTGATCTGGCAGCTAAATGTAGACCACTGAATAGCAAAGAAAAAGGAGCAGAAGACATCTGAGTCCTTGGTAGAAAAATACCTCAGTTACAGGTGACATGAGCAAGGCGCCATTACCTGTTACTGTGTGGGTGTGATACATTTTCAGCCATTCCTTTTGAAATGTAAAGCAATGCTTTAATCTGAGTAGATGAACCCAGGTCCTCCGAGCTGCCTGCTTCTCTGGAGAAATAAATTAAATAGAGCAGGTAAAGGCACTCAATTTCTGGACATTTTAGATAAAAGCATCCCGGGATTGTTATTTAAACTCATAGAAAGATACTACTTTCTATTGCAATTTTATCCACTTAAGCCTTTAACAGGCTGGGGTGCAGCAATGACATAAGAAGGTGCTTTATTCTGTGGGGCTGTCAGTCTCCTCTCTGCTATCTGCTTTCTTGCATTCGTACTATTTCAGTTACCTTACCACAAGAAGCCAGATCTCCAATAATAGAAAAACTACAAAGAGCTGTTGGTCTTAACTCACCAAGTGGGCAATCCGATATCTATGCCTAAAGCACGTGGATATGTGTGGGTGAGTTCATTAACATGTATTACAATTCTTCTCTATCTAAAATAGTACACTGCTTGATGCATTAAACCCGTGTGTCAAATTTGTCAATGAAGAGGAAGAAGCACGAGAATCAAGCTTCCTGTTCATATTTCAGTTGACAATAAACTGCAGCAGCCTTCAGTGGGAGTATGTTGGAGCCCAAAGTATTTCTAAATTAATAAAATATAGATTTAGAGATTTACTTGGAGCTCAACCCATTACAAGCCTCTTATGACAGTAGAAGATAAGGACAGAATCTCTTTTTTTCCAGCTCACTGGTGGGGGGATCTGAAGGGACAGCAGCAACTGCAAGTCACCTAACCTCACCTAAAGCTTGCTGAAAACAGGTGGTTTTCATTGCCTAAATGGAGCTTGGATCAATCCTAAAGTATTTACTGAAAAATAACTGGACTATGATGAACCACATCTGTGCACTCATTCCAACTGGCTGTCGGCTAGGGTTGTAGCACAGGGCTTCACAGGCTGCATGGTTACTGTGAAAGCGTCCTGCTGTGGCAATCCAAACTGGACCTGAGCGCAAGTTAATGCTTGCACACCTGCATAATTGTAATGTGGACAAGGAGAACTCATTATGTTTAACTAATAGAATTTTTTCACTTTGAGCTAAGGAAACGCCATTGCGTTTTAGCATAAAATAAGGATAAAAATCTAAAAGCTTTGTTTATGATCTTCCTTTCTATGTGTTCTTGTGTTGTTGCTTTTTTTCCCCTTTTAATTTCGTTGGGGTTTTATTTTGGTTTTAAATTTGACATTTGTGGCTTAGATTTTAAATATTCCTCCTTTGGGAAGGCTACTTTCTTGGTAACTCACCTTTCTACTCAGATATTAGCAAATACTATAAATGTTACACCTAAGCCAAGTATCATCCGAGGTGCTTTTAACCAGGGAAATAATTTTCACTCCTGACCTTCATACTTCTTTGCATTCATAAGGTTACATACGGAAATGCCACATCATCTGAATGTTAGGTAGGCACACCCGGGAGTGGGAAAGGTATAACAGACTTACTTATTCTGGTACCTCAACATTACTTCTAAGGCATACAGCAGTTTTTCCACTATTGTTGCTAGTAACTTTTCAGATGCTTGCTTAAATTCCTGGACTTTTTTTTTTTTATAATTACTTATTAGCATTCAGTAGTAGGAGCATGTACTTTTATATGAATCATATATGGTGTCTAGCTGGATAAGAAAGAAGACCATGTGCCATTATCTTTCCTCTATTTTTGGTTCATTGCTTTTTAGGGACATTTTTACAAAGGACTAAATTTGTTGTTATCATTTTATAGAGAAAGACCTCTGTCTCCCTGGGAGATCCAGAAACTCCTCATCGAGGTGCTTAGGGGCACGGTTTAGTGTTAGATAGGAATGGTTAGACTCGATGATCCGGTGGGTCTCTTCCAACCTGATGATTCTATGATAGGCATCTGCATAGATGCTACATTAAATTGACCTGGAACAGTGAGACAGAGAGAACAGACCTGAAACAGATCAGAGACAAGTTGATCATCTGAACTCCCACTCCCCTTTCTTGATTAAGTTATTTGACTTAATTGGTGTTCTCCATGTGGGATTTGGACAGTTCTGTGGATTCCTCCATGCAGGACCCACTGTGCATAGACAAGTTTCTTTATGTTTCAATATGCTGATTAACACCTGGAGTGGAGAATAAGGCCCTTCCAGAAACTCCAAGGCTGCAAAATTGATCCAAATCTACATAGACTGCAGGTAGTCAAAGGAGACTCGTTAAGTAGCCAGTCACTTGAAAGTAGTCAGAAGAAACCTCCTGCAGATGCAGAAATAATCATGTAGGACGTCTTTTTTGTACACTATTTAGGTAGTCAGGAGATGTTCTGTATGTAGTTCAAGATAATCACTAGGGATGGATCATGCGTGTGCTGGACTGGTCCCAAGGAACATGGGCCAACTGGACACAAGAACTGCGCAGCAAAGCGTGATTCAGAGAGCCTTGTCTGGTCCAGCCAACCCCACCACTGCAAGGAACCCCACTACAGAAACTCCTGTTGCTATCTGGAAACTGACTGTCCCATTCAAGGGTGTGATTCCCCACAGTGACTTGATTTTAGCAAAATCGGATCCAATTGAGTACCCATGAACCAGCAGAAGCATAGCACCCATTAGTCCTTCTCTACCCATATGAACCAGAAAGTCGTATTTTTTCTATTCAATTATGGCTACCCAAATCCTCACTAAGGAGACATAGATGTCTTTGATAGTGGTGTCATTACTTTTGGCAAAGTGATACAATTGGACATAGAGATACATTTCATGTTATATCCAGCAAATGGCTAAAACTGTACCTAGGCTGGGGTTAAATGATACTGGAGATGGTAGAGGTTAAAGTCCTTTGGTTAAAAGCATCTCATCTCATTCCATCAGTAGTCTAAAAGTACTTTTGGATTCTTTAAAAAATATGTACAAGATAGCAGCCCATCTCCAATTTTTAAATCCTCTGTTTTCATCTCAAAGACATTTTCAAACAAGGCACATATCTGCTCCAGAGGGTGGGGACAGAGAAGGCCAATCCCAGTTCTTAAAAGCACCGAGAGCATCCAGCACAGAGGGTTCTCACACAATTTGTTCATTCTCAAAGCGCTTCCTGAGAGGCCTGGAAATCTGAGTAGATAAAGGAGGCACAGGTAGTTTAGAGCACTGACATTTCTATTTTGGTTTGAAGGAGATAATCTGGCTGGGAAAAAAAGCCATTTTTGATTGGCCTTTTCTTCCTCAGTGAGGCAAATTTTAGGGTACAGATCTTTTGTAACACATTAGGTTGCTTTAAGGTAGTAGGGAATTAAACAAGAACAAGAGACCAAGGAGCATCTGACATTTTTGAAATCTGGGTGTATTAGGGAATAAATACGTCACAAACTAGGTTGATGAATCCATCTGTTTTGACTCCTCCTGGACCTGTCTTTCTTACCTTGAAGAAACAATATAACCTTGTCTTAAAGACAATAATCTTAAAGGGGGAAAGCACCAGAGCTTTTTCTAAGTCACTACTTATGTGACTTAAAAAAGACAACCAACCCCCCAAACAAAGCAGTAATTTCAGCTTTAACCGGTGAGATGTTGGTCTTCCTAAACTTGCAAAGACCTTAATGAGAATAGGAGAACTGCATCTCATAGGTGTGAATCTTTAACTATTTAAATATATCTAAAAATCTAAATATACTTAAACTACCTTGGAAAAAATAAAAATGTCCATCTCTAAATTCAATTTGTAGTCAAAACAGTAAGTGTTCTCTCAAAGAAGAAATACAAAACTTCAGTCTGAGCAGAAACAGAGAACAGTAGTTTATGTGCACTGACACATACTCACCCTCTGCATTTTCTTAGTAAGATGGAAAAAGTAACTTTCAGTGATAAGCTAAAACTCTCACTGTTTGTATCCATCTGTGTTAATGCATTCAGGAAGGATTTTTAAACAAAACATTTATACAAATTTTGAAGAAAGGCATTTCAGACAATTCATAACACCTCTGCTTAGCACCACCTGGTATTAAATCCAACTCAAAATAAGAAGTCACTTTTCTCTGCAGCATTAATATAATACAAGTACCAGATCAGATCCTCAGCTGGCATAAATCCCCTTGTCTGCACTGGCAATGTAGTTTTTTAGCAGCTGAAAATCTGACGCACACTATGTGTAATCAGTATTAATACTTCAAAACTGAACATATAAAAACTAGGATGGAATTTTCTCTAATCACATGAGATCTTGATGTTCCAAGGAAAACATCCTCTTTGTTGATGGATATACTTGATTGTCGAGGGAAATAAAACAGAAAATACTTAGTGGCCAGTGAAACATCCATTTAAAACCAAATACTAATTGCGTGCCATGGAAACTGAAAACCTGAGAAAGAACACGTCTATCTTATTTTTACTTCAGAGTGTCAGCTGACCAAATAAGTGACTGTCCTGGGAGGATGGTGTGACAAGAAGCTGTATTTACCGATTGCTATTTTCAAAGCGTACACCTGCTAATAAGGAACAGAATATTTTAGCTGGTGGAAGAACATTTGCACAGATGTTTTCACAAGATGCACCTAGTTTATTAATTTATTTCTAACTGCATTATAGAATTTCTCTATGAGAAATCTGGCCAGTTCAGTCACAGGTTCTTGCCCACTTCAATGCGATACTGACTGAGTCTCTTGACAGATTTAAGTGATCTACCTGGCAGTGCCAGCTGTAGGAGGATGGATGTACACTTTTCCTCAGGAATGCACCCTTTGTTCTACAGCCAAATAATAGCTCTGGACTATCCCTCACCCCTGAATGCACTTGCTTCTATACGCACTTCAACTGTCAAGGCTCCTTGAACTCCACCATCTTTCAACTGATTGCTACAACTAATGTTTTCCCTGCCCAGCTCTGTACATGCATTTCTCCACAACATCATAGTACTGGTTTAAGAGAACAGTGATCATTATTTAAGCATCATAGTCAGGTGTGGGGACTAGGTAAGGCCACCTCCTATATACTATTTACAAAATGCAGCAGCTGGTGGGGGAACAATACCCATGTGCCACTTAACCTGCTTCCCTACTTCACCACCTGTAGGTCTGCCAAGTGTATTCTCAGCTAGGATAGGGTAAGAAAAATATTTAGCTAAACATGAGCATCAACAGATATCATTCCCTTTAACAACTTTCAGGTAAGTTATTAGCTCACAATGCTGTTGATGATTCAGATTTTTCATCATTAAAACAACCTGATCACCCACAATACCAGTCTAGAAACTAAAAAAGCCCTCTTACAAATTAGCAGTCATGCTTCCACTGTTCTTGATAACATCTGGTTAAGGCTTTTTGGCCTAATGCTGTGGGATAACAAACTCAAAGAGGTCAGCAATCACTGGTACTATCTATACCCATAAGATCCACAGGTGAATAATTCCACAACTAATACATGCTGTTAGTCTTATCATTGGTGCAAAGAACACAGGCACAGATTTTCTGATTGGTTTTACACCTACTGCATGACCCAGTCAGAATATCTGATGTCTGAAATTAACAACCATAATATTATATGAACAGGCGGCTTTTATTATTGTGAGGTCTGAAAAAAAATCTCCCTTTTTGCTCTGAGTACCCCAAAGTCTACTGCAGGAGAAAAAATAGCTGGCTCCATTCCCACAGATCCACAAGTCAGTCAAGCAGTTGTTTAAATTGTTGCTAATGTGGCTTGTACTGTAAAGAAACTAGGAATTTTGTAAATTCCTACAAATAATAATCTCTGGAGTTGTTGATAAATCTATTGTCCATTCTGTGATGGAGAACTTTGATGACCTTTTGTAGTGAAATTATGGATATACTAGAGGTAGCAGAAAAACAACTACAGACATAAAACAAGGCTTTTCATTTTTGTGTCCCATTAGTGGCTCTCTTATTATCTCACCGCATGAGCTCAGGCAACTTGCTTCATCTCTGTGATGTTTTTTCTCCATACAGCCTCCAAGATCATTATACTTCGGTGTGTACAGTCATACTTGGATAGCCTTAGTACTTTAAGATAATTTTCTTTGAAAGTGAATCCTTAGATGACTTGCACAAACTCTCTGTCTGTGCCCTTGCCTCTATTCCAGCCGAAGAGAAGTTTATGGGAGAGCAAAAGCAGTAAGTAGGGAGCTCATGGTAAACTTCCTGTATCACCATGTACAGCTGCAAAATTGCACAGTTTGTGTCTCCCTGATTTACCTTTTGTTAAACAAATATATATACCCTTTTTAAAAAACAGCAAAGCGATCTAGAAAGCAGGGAAGAATGAAGTTAGGAAAACGGTGCTGGGATGGATCACTTACGCATTGCTTGTTCTGTGAACCTGGGCTAGCCTGCTATGTTTTTGTCTTATGGCTCTTAATACTGTCTGTGCCCAAGGAGTTTCTACAGCTTTGTAATAATCTGCACAACTGCTCAGCCCTCTACATCTTGCTGTTCTATAAAATTGAGCCTAGATTTTATTTAGCACCAGCTAATTCATTATTTATCTCCGAAAGAGAGAACAATAAAACACTATAACCTTCTAATGATCACAAAAGCAATATGCTCCTCAGTTCCTCTTTCTAGATTAACAACACAATTTTTCTGCATTAGTCATGCTTTCTAAACATCTTTTTAGATGTTTCGATAAATGCTTTATCTTTCTTGGAATGTGATACCCATAGTTCTTGCACAGAGGAGTAAATTACTTCCTGTATTTTACCAAAGTACTCCTTCTAATACACCACAGAAAGTCACATCTTAATTAGTTTATGATCCACTCCAAACCTCTATTCAATGCCCAAGATGACTGTCAACTGCCACAGGAAATAATCACTAAACAGCTCTGTAATTCAAAAGCTTGGGCTTTCTTTATGCTAACAGATAAATTCCAGTCCTCTTTCTTTTATTTCCAATTACTCTAATACAACTCTGCTATCACAAAAGCATGCTTTATCTGCTAAAAATACCTTTTAAAAAAATCACATAAATGACCAAAACCTACATGCTTATTTGAGTTGGTCCACATCTGCCAAATAAAAATGAAAATGCATCCTTTAATCTGAAAAAAATTTTCTTGAATTTTTGCGTTGCTCAGTCCTTCATTTTCTATAAACTGTGAGAAATGATGCAATGATGAACGTGCATAAGAAAACTATAGTACCAGAAAACTCCTAAGTAAAGTGTATGATTCAGAAGTGAAAACAAAGACTCGGTGCTGCTGGGCAGTTTTTACTATACAGCTGCTTATATAAACTTCCCTTTCATTAAAGATGTCAAATAACAAATATGAAGAACAACCTGAAATGGTAAAACTGGATCCAGAAAGATGTCTTGAATTAAGCCTCAGTGGGATGAGGTGGGGAGGAGGAGTGTATTCTTCACTTGTTCTGTCCTTTACCTTTGTCCTTGGAAAATAGCAAATAGGAACTAGCCTTTCTACTCAGATCACTGTCAGTTCAACTGTAACATGGATTAGATATATGAATGTGTGAACTATCCACATAAAACATTTCAACAGTAAGAGTGGATGGATTAGGCTATATAAACCACACATGTGAATCCAAGTTACACTTTTCTAATCAATAGTAGTTTACTGCCAAAACAACCTTAAATATTGCTAGATATATTATCCTTCCAATAGCACTTTATATGCTGTCACTTTTTAATTGAAATATGAAGGTGCTTTATTTTAAAAGGCATAGGTATCTGCAAGGAAAATAATACTTAGCGCTTTGTTCTATTCCTGTGAATCCCAAACTCTGAAGGAAGGAAATCTGAATCTACAAATGTATTCTACATTTCACATTTATTCTTTCACATTTATACTTCCACATTTGGAAACAAGAAAGTTTGTGGGGTCTTTGGAAACTATATTCTTTTTCCAGTTCTCTGTTTCCTGCCGCTTAGGTATTGCTTGTCAGATTAGGTCTACCGAGTTACAAAACGGGTTATCATAAATATCTGTATTGTTCTTGTATTTTATTCCTCCTGCAAAACAGGTGTATCTTATGCTCGGCATGTCGTGCTCTTGGGAGAGTGGGTGGTTCTCACAAAACCAAAAACTATTAAGCTCTATAGGAGAGAAACAAATTCAGCAGAAAAAAAAAATCTAGCACAATTTAATGCTGCACTCTACTAAAATGATCTCCTTTCTTCTCCTGACACTTCTGTCAAGTCCTTGACAATGTCTGTGCATTCTCTCCCAAGCTACAACAATAGTATTTCCAAACTTGGCTAAACATTTTAGAAAGGAAGGTGACTTTTAACCCTCCAGTATTCAGCTGATAAGATTTTGTTGTTGATAATGTAATATCAGACTTGAAACAAAAAACTCAAACTTGTAGCAGCTAATTTTAATTACCCTACAATTGTCATGGCCTCAAAAGGTTTAACAATCTGAAAAAAACTACACACAAAGGGATCTCATGACATTGGAGGATGACTAGTTATGTATCCAAAAATCTAATATAATTAAAATTAAGAAAGACATACTCATCTTTGTACAAGCTGTCATTTTATCTGTAAAAGACATGGGTCACTTAAATACGACACAACCCTCAGCATAATAAGGAGAGCATCACAGAGTCCTGTAAAGCAAGTCTGAAGTTCATAGAGAGATCAGAAAGGGACATGGATTTCAAGGGCACTTGTAATTTTACTAACACCATTCCTCTGCACGAGCTGCAGAATTCTGGCTCCAAAAAGGTTTGAGACCAATGCAAAAACTACAACCAGTGCTTCCACCAAAAAAGTGTTTCATGATTTCCTCAGCTGGGGGAGGTGACCAAAGGCCTGTGTGTTAAGTCTTAATGCCACACAGTCATGTGTTTTTTCCACAATTCTTAATCTTCAAAGCAGCACTTGATTCCTTTTTGAGAGAAAAACACTTAAGAAACTTACGGCAGTCAGACTTAGACAGATAAGTGTTGGTCCTTGCCTTTTACTAGAGGGCAACCAGCAGTTTTAAGATAACCTCAATACTCAGCAAAAGCCAGATTTTCAAGAGACCTCAGGTGTCTCACTCCAATATCACTAAGCCTGTGCTAATCAAGAGAAAGAAAAGAAGACGCTCCAACTACCTCAATTCTGTAACATTTTCTTTAGGACTGACCTTGAGGTCAAAACCTCAGGAAACCCTCTTCAACTCTCAGGCTTATATGCCAGTGTCCTAAGAGCTGCAGCTCTCTGAGAACCCTCACTTCCACCTTCTGCTCTCTCTATCACTGCTGTCTTTGTATGTGTGGAATTCATTAGCCACTTGCCTTCCATCACAGCACTTAAATAAAATGAGTGAATTTTCCAAAGGATTCAAAGAGCTTCTGTGGAGAAGAACCAAGCATTTAGGTTTTCAGATCCTTTGGAGCTGTGGCCTTCAGCACTTCTTAGTAAGACTTCTAAGGGAAAGAAAAGAAACAAATAAAACAAAGTGTTTCTCATTTCCTCCTTCTCTTGCTGTCCTGCAGCCCATGGGATCAGAGCGGACGGAGATGCGCAAACGGCAGATGTCTACGACCCAGGAGACCCCAGGTGCTGCACAGGCTCAGCACAGCACAGGAAATCGAGGGTCCAATGCTTGCTGCTTTTGTTGGTGCTGTTGTTGCAGCTGCTCATGGTAACCCCTCTCATTCAAGCTTTTGGGGAACAGGAAAGCAGGGGAGGGAGGCAATAACCAGTGGGTAGGACAACATAGCCAAGCAAACCACCTGGGTAATTCAGCAAATCTGGGACTAAGAGAGGTGCTCTAGTACTAGATACAACCTTCTACTGCAGTTTACTTTTTTTGTTTTCTTGCCATTGAAATAACAGATTTAAAAAAAAAAATCTCAGTACAGCATCCCTGTTGTACTTTTGTTGTCAATATTGTGCAATGGAAGATCTGTTTTGTGCAGGGCTGGTTCTACTCGGCCTTGAGCTTCACCTGGGTTTCCACTAAAAAACTGCAAGCAATACCAGAATAATGTCACAGCTTTAGATTTAGGACTGGGACTTAACAAGCAGCACAACATTTTAAATGGAATTAGAAGGAGAAAGAATTTGTAGGTCAGGTACCCAGCACTGTTCTTTTGTTTGAAGGCAACTGGATCTGTTGTTATTAATTAGTGTTGCCAACTCATGGCACCTGCAGCTCATGAAGTCAACCTTAGCATCAGAGACTTTAAACCTTGTGGGTATTTGCTAAAGATGAGTTAAGCAGAACTACTCCCATTACGAGGTGTTAAGGAGGAAAATTTATCAGGGAAGCAAAGCAGAAGAGGAAAAGTAATCACTTGTCTCCTTAAATTAAGATGCGTTTACCTCTCTCTTACCAGCCCTTCCAGAACCAAGTGATTTCATCCAAAATTGAAGTAAAGCTTCCAATTCTCAAAAGCCCTGTATCAGTTTGGGGCAAAGTGTTAATTAATGGATGAGACAAGAGCTTGCACTGATAGAAAGAAAACCATCTTAAACAGCCATAGGAGTTCAACCAAAACACTGACAGCAAGCAGAGGGCTTCTTATAAATGCGCTATCCACCACAGAAATGCTCTAAAGTGAGCAAACAGGGCACTGAGCTGAAGGGAAGAAGTCATAAATAACCTTACAGCCCAAGCTAGGAACCTATTCCACAATTATTTTTTTTCCAGCAGCAGCTGGTAGCAAACACTTTAGAGAATCCCATCAGAAGGCAAGGCAAGAACAGGCTGATTATTCCTTTGGTATTGCTACTCAGCTCATCAGAAGACAACCAATTCTGCCCTCCCTAATGCAAGTAATGAATACTTTGTAAGCACAACAGGCTGCTTAGAGGGTTTTTTTGCAATATGCCAAGTATTTTGACTCTACCAAGCTTTTCAACAGGTGCTTAAAGGTAAATTAAGGTAGAATTTAAAGATACATTAATTAGCATGCCAGTACAAGATCAGAGTTTGCTACCTTGCAGAATGGCACCTGTGCTCAAGCGTGCCATACAAATTCCAGTGTCACCTGAACGGTTGTCCAGTGCAATCACAAAAGGCTCAGTTTAAAGCTGCATATTACACAAATGTGTCTTTCCTTAAAAGGGAAAAAATAAGGCATATCTAAGTTAAACTACATAAAATCTGCATTTTATCTTTAAAGTTCTTGATAGGGTGCTTTTTTGCCATTCTACCTGGTATTTTTCAGGATGCCTATTTTCTGTGCACCTCACTATTCAAACAATTCAAAGCAACCAACTTAGTCAATAGGGTTTGTGAGAGTACCCAGATTTCACAATGCTTAAAATTCCTATTTGCATTTCAGAATTATCTGGGAAACCAGTACAGGCTCCAAAACAGAGACACTTGTTTTAGATTTAAAATAATTTCTGATTTATTTTTGAGAACAATTGTTTTCTAGTAGCAAGAAATGCAAAACAAACTGTAATTAGGCTATTTATATTCCCTATTCATAGAGCCTTTCCTCAAAATAGCTCAAATACTTTGAACAGAAAAATTATGAATAGGAATAAAAATAACAGTCTACATGAGTCATGCAGCTGAGATGCTGAACATCCAACATTCAGCATACACTTAATAGTAGATTTAGAATGAAGAAATGGTGAAATGAGCCTCTCAGCTGGATGCTCAGGGCCTGTGTTCATTCCTACAGGAGAAATTCAAGCCTTCAGTCTGTTACTCTTCCAGATCCTGAGGAGACACAGTATTGCACTAGTCTCTTTTTTCTACCTGTATGTTTCTAAGGAAAGAGCCTGCCTGCAAGTCATTTTCTGAGGCATTTCATGCTCTCTTAAGGAATTTTTTGTTATTTCTTCTGTCTTTCCCCCTTTTGTGCATTATCCTATGAAGACTGTAATTCTTTCTGTTAGATCTGTTTGTTCCTTTCAAACCAAAAATAACTGTGGCAATCACATCACTTCTTTTCTGTGTGAGGAATACATAATACATCACTTTTCATATAAAAATAAAGGCCAAAATCACTGCTAAAAATGCATGGTAAAGGATTGACACTTAAACACCCCAAAAGAACAGAGATCATTAACTACTCAACTATTTGTTTTCTAAAAAGATGAATTGAAACATCTCATTGGTTCGAACATATGGTTCAGACGGTGCAGAAAAAAGTATTTGCAGTAACTGCTCTCCAGCTCAGCAACAGGAAAGCTTCCCTACTTCTTCAATTCATGGACTGTCTTGGGAAAGAGAAAATCATCTTTATTCTCTGTTGCCAACCTCAAACTGTTTCAGTCCTCCATCCTCCAAGCAGGTCTCTGCAGATTACAGACTAATGCTTGGAAGAGCAACAGATGGAGATAACCAGTAAATAGCAAGGCTGCAAATAAGACAAAGACATGAGGTTAGAAGGAAGAAAGGAAAGAAAAATCAACTCATTTAACAAAAAGTCTTGCTAGTGATAGATTAAGAATTTAGGCAACAAAACTTAGAACATCAGCATTAAAGAAAGATAAGATAGAAATTAAGAAATTGTGTTGAATATTTTCCTAGAAGTTGTAACAACTGTCTTGCTTTACTTCAGCTGGAGGATTGCTTCATATAACTTATGTGTTATAATTCACCAGGATCTTTTCTTCTTGACAAATTTTAAGCAGCTTCACAGATTGTATAATCTATGCGTGTGTGTGTGTGCAAATGCATTTCTCACTAAACTATGGTAGCGTGTGAACTGAAATGTATTCCCGTTCCCTAAAAGAAAATGTGTATTTTCAAATTCAGTCTTAAAAGAATCATCTGTAACTATAAAAGGAATTTTTAAAAACTAGTTTTAAAAAAAGTTATTCAAATTAACATTTAATAAAAGCAGCAGGAACTGACAGCTACCCTTCAGAGGTCATGAAAAACTCTCTCTCTCAGTAATCACTAGTAATTGGCAGCAAACATTTTTTCTTTAATCTACAAATAAGCTAATACTCCTCTCCAGTCAAACATACTCAAAACACTCAGCAATGATATAGCTGCTCTTTTTGCTGCAGGCTTCACATTTTGAAATATATACTAGCACTTAAAGTTGCAAACACAATCTGGCTGTATCTTCATCTGAATTCTGAAAGATTCTTACACCTCCAACACCACTCACAGAAGTGTTGAGCTTGCTTAAAACTTGTGCTCCATCTTCTGAACTTTGGTTTTCCTGTAACATGGTATCACTATTCTAAGCCAGTCTTGGCCTCCATCATGGCCTATGGATATGAAAAATAGCCAAGGAGGGGAAAAAAAAACAAAACCAAACCACCCTGAAACTTAACTCACGTAAAACCGGTGCATCACATCTAACTTCAGTAAAAACACTGCATCGAGCATACACCGTAGTAAGAATCAATGGAGAACAGGTTTGGTATGTGATAAAGGGTATTTCTGTATACATATATATGTGTATATATACACCTGTGTGCGCATGTATAGAAGAGTTGCACTCTGCAATCTCTGTGTCCCTGCCAACTTAAGCTATTCTATGAATCTGTGATCCCCATACAGAAAGTCTATGTGATGGATTACTGAACAGCATTCAGCTACACTAAAGTTTTCCAAGTTTATACAACTGTAAAACTAGTGTTAGAGTATAACTATGGGTTATGCAGCTAGTGTTAACTTCTGTCCTTTTAGCTGATTTTTTTTTTTTAATATGGAAGGAAAAACATCTGGTGTACGTTCAGTCTTTTTCTTTATACAGTTGAGTAAAATTTTGTTTGCTATCTTGCAGTCTTACTGTTAGAAATCAAGACGAAGAGAGAGCAAGGAGGACATCTCATGAACTCCAAGCAGAGAGTATTCCAAACTGTGAGGAAAGGTATGGTCTTTACTACGTGTTCTGTCAAGCTAAAATGAAACAAACCATACTAAATTTAAAAGTGAATTACCTGAAATACACAATTAACTTTCATTATCTGTCATTTATGCTGAATTTGCAGTCACCTGTCTCTTATCTCCTAAAGAACCAAGGGTCTCATCTATTTTTTTTTTTTACCTTGTTTATATGTAGCATGTAACCACATCCCCACTTTCATAACATGGCAGCTCAAAACCAGCATTATAGAACATAGAATAAATACAAAGGGGACCTCAGATCCTCCCAAAAGTCAGTCAACTGTCTCTTCAGAACTGTTCAAACAGGTAGAAGCACCTGTAAAACTGTACTAAACAGGAGGGTGCTTTTTATGGGGTTTCATTGGGATCATTGTTTCTTTCTACATGTTTTCACTCAATTTTCTACAAGGACTATTATGTATAGAAAAAATGCTTAGCTGTAGCAGAGAGACTTCTTTGTTGCAACTACTTTGAGGAGTGCACTGCAATTTCTGCATGAAAGTGCAGGCAATCATCTGCATCTGAGCTTTTGATAAGCACACTTTCAAAAAGCTTCTTACGAATATGCTTACTAGAGTTTGCACTTTGATAGTTCTAGTGAAGAATTAAGAGACCCCATAAAACTTGTCATTTTTTTCCATTGTGATGGCAGATGCCTCCTGCCAGCTACAAACAGCTTGAGTAACAATCATTTATTTCTCTCTTCTTGTCCGCTCCCTCCTCTTCAAGCCCTGCTCCTACTCTTGAAGAAGTAAATGCCTGGGCTCAATCATTTGACAAGTTGATGCTTACTCCAGCTGGCAGAAATGCATTTCGTGAATTCCTACGAACAGAATTCAGTGAGGAGAACATGCTTTTCTGGATGGCCTGTGAGGAACTAAAACAAGAATCCAACAAAAGTGTCATTGAAGAAAAAGCAAGACTAATTTATGAAGATTATATTTCTATCCTTTCTCCGAAAGAGGTATATTACTTTCCCCAATACATTCTTCGATGCTGCTTTGCATAGTTAGTTCTAATGTGAGTAAAGCTACATCACCACTCAGGGTGAACATTTTTTCCCCACATTTCACTGTCATCAAGTAGCGATTTGAGGGGAAAAGGCAGACCCGTCGTTGAGGTGAGATGGTCAAAACAACTTTCACTGGCTGTAAGAAAGCTCTTCCTACACTACCCGCCATGCTGATGTGAAGTGTTGAATTGAGGCACAAATACACAGATGACTGTTTCATCCATGCTAAACTTAAAATTTGTTGGACAAACCTATTTCTTTTTTCTTTGCACTAGAAAGGGTGTGTGTGCTTCTCTCCAAAAGCATAGTAACCACAAATAAAGTGTTATTTGCAAAGCACAAATTGCCCAAAGAGCAGCTGACAAAATATGGCATGGAAGAGACACACTAACTTCCTGAAAATTTTCAAAGCTCTTTGTCACTTGGCTGTTAGCAAATATGTCACGTTTCAGACACCTCAGTTCAGTTTGGGTATTATCCTGCCAAGCAGGCTGGAATTTTAAACCTTCCAATATCCTTGCAAAATTCAAACTTAATTGCTTGCAGTGCAAGCTATACTTATGTACTTATAAAAGTACTGTTTAGTCAGTCTATTCTATCTATACTGATATAGTTTTGCAGGAACTAGAGCCTTGGAGAAATAAAATTACATTACTTGTATGAAATCATTATATAGCCATACCTGTGGTTCACATCAATTCACCCTGCTTTTTAACAGGAATTTGATTAAGCAACAGCTTCCCAGGTTACATTTTCCATCTGCGTCATAGTGCTTACTTCAAATTCAGTCTCTTTACAACAGCACAAACTCCCAAGGAAATGAACCGTCACAAAAAATTACAAATCCTTGCTACTACAGAGCAGGAAGTTGGTCTGGAAATAGTCCACCATTCTCTCAGGTTTCAGTCATAAAGGGATTGCAGGAAGCCTTCTTCAAAGTAAGGTCACCTCAGTGAGAAAATTTCTCTATCCATACTCAAGAGATTACTACTTCTAAATTTCAACAATCATTTTTGCCAAAGTATATTTTTAGTAGTTTTTACATTGTTGAAGGACATCAGCTGAAATGGTTAAAGCCGACTGCTTTTTCAAGCCAATAAAGTGAACCTAAAAACCCAGATGTACTATGCACCACTATTAATTATGTGACTTTATTTTAATATGCAGGTCAGTCTGGACTCCAGAGTAAGAGAAGTTATTAACCGAAATATGCTGGAACCCTCACAACATACCTTTGATGACGCACAGCTTCAAATTTATACCTTAATGCACAGAGACTCCTACCCACGGTTTATGAACTCTGCTATTTATAAGGATTTGCTTCGGTCCTTATCTGAAAAATCCATTGAAGCATAAGATTTTTTCTTAAATGTTATTTATTTTAAAACAAATGGAACTCTGGGCTACACCAATTCACAGGGAATTTAGAATCGATCAGATATTTACCTGAAAATAACTCAGGCAAGTTTTACTACAGACTGAATAATTCAAACCCACACAAGGCTCTGATACAATCAGCTAACTACAGTTTCTGATCAAATTCAGTGTTACTTTGCAAAAGAGAATGAAGAGAATGAAGAGAATGAAGAGAAAATATTGTTGTTGTTCAAAAAATGCAGTATTTTTTTCAAACACAGCACGCAACTCAGATGCAAATCTGTTACAGCGTATGTCTGAGGTACAAATGCCAACTGAGCACAAAACCAGAATTTTATTTTTAAGTGGAGTGTTAGAATTTTCTGGAAAACCAAACCAGTTACTCCATTTGCACTGTGACCAAAGTGGAAACAGTACTGTCAATATCTGAGTTACATTAAACCAAGTTTCACGTATTGTCTGAACTGTATCTGGCACAAGTACACTCCACTTGTCTTGGTATATTTAATGTGTGTATGGTGCGCTAATGGAAATCAGTATGGCAATCTCAAGTTTACGAAAGCTAATGGTTGAAATAATGCTGCCTATAAAAACTTTTTGTTGAAGAATTGTTATTTTACTACTAGAGTCTGCTGAAAGCATTTTTAAGTTCATATTGTTGATGTTTATAAATCATTTACTTAAGAGGAAGAAGAGTCTGGGCATTTGAATTCTGAAATAAAGCACAAGAATTCTCACATGTTCTTCTTTTCCCTTGCTAGGTAGAAAAACATTTCAGTATTCACTCCCAAAAGGATTGCAGCATCAAACATCTTGGTTTTGTACATACTAAATTCTCCTGTTACCTTGCAGATCTTTTAAGGTTTCTACTATAGATACTTATACATTGAACTGACAAAAAGGGGAAGCTGGATCTATTCTGTTCTGATATAGCACTATATCAGACTGTTGGAAAGAAAAGCAACAGCTCTATCTGCTAATAAACCACCCTCATTTACAGTATCCTCGAAACATTACACTTCATTTATGATCATACCTCAAAATCAGTAATCACAGGAAGTACTCGGAAGAAAGTAAATTGAATCCGCATAATCTATTCATAGATCTGTTATTAGAATAGCTTCTTTACTTTAAATCGGAAAATTCGCTACAATTCCACCAATTAAACTTTGGAGTTCATTGTGGAATTAGATTAAATTTTATTTTTTCCTGCACATTTAAATGAATCAAATGACACACTTAAGTAGGAACAGGACATACGAGGGACAGGGGAAAAAAAATACCCTTAGAAGGGGTACCAGCCAAGTACAGTTCAGTTACATTTACTGTAGCCTTTCTAAACCCTACTCTTTGCCTAATTCTGGCACTACAGAAAAGCATAAAATGGGTCTGTCTCTGAAAATAGGAAAGAGAAATAGCAAGACAGAATTTAGGAGATCAATTTAAGTCTTTCCTCAATGCACTCAGCAGGAGGCATCTTCACCCTTTACTGCATTCGCATTATTAAAACAAATAATGACAAGACTTTCATTACACAGCACCACAGGAGAAGACCCAATATACGCTAAGTTAACAACAATAACTATACACCAGATACCATCGTCTCCTCCCAAAACCAAAGCACTACTCAATATGCCAGCACAAAAAAGTAAACTAAAAAGCTTGAGAGACAGTAAAACAAAGTTCTTTTGCCATCTGTAGCACAACACTGGATGACTAGGAGGAAGCACTTTTATACACCATTATTTAAGACATGGTTCAATTGCCACAACTGAAGGTACTGACACTTGTTATCTCAGCTGAATTTGTAGGAAACATATCCAAAGCACTATCAATGCAATCTCAGATTACTTAAAGTATTACAAAACAAGGAGAAAGGAGTAACTTCAACAAAGCAAATTAGACGTATCGGTAAGGCAGCGTTTATGAGCTGCAGTGAGACCGACAATGCTGCACTTGTTTTAATCAGGGCAGGTAAGACTGCTCTAAAACTCTTAAGCTGACAAAGTTTAACTAGGGCAAAATCAGCTTGCAGGAAATTTCAGACACATACATCAAAAAAAAGTTCAAAGTGTGTCATTTCATGAAATGGAGGATTTTATTTCTTTTAAGTTCTCTCTCTTTCCTGCAAAGATACCTCATTAAGAGCTGGAAGACAGACTGAAGAGTGGGACTTTATATCAAACAATATATTTTATTATTCTGCAAGAAAAGGAAAGAAAAAGATGCAATATAATCAGAGGGGAAAGAAAACTATATTGGTTTGGGCAGTTTTACGGTTCACATTAGATGATTAAAAGAAGAAAATAATAACTTCTAAGCAATTAAAGTTCTCTGCATTACAATTTGCTGACAGTTGCAATGCACATCTTTCCTGAAAAATCTTAAGAAATTTTCATATGGTTTAGATTTACGCTTACATCCAACACCAATGGGAGAATGCTTGTCCCTAGATACTATGAGTATCTCTCAAAAAAACCCTCACAAACAACCTGAACTTCAAACAAAAATGGCAGTTGAGTGAAGTCTCTGGTGACTAGATAAAGGGAAAAATTGCACCCATTTGTAAAAAGGGTAGAAATGAGGACCTTGGGGAACTACTGATCTGTCAGCACCACTTCCATGCCTGGGAAGATCATGGAACAGATACTCCTTGAAGCTATGCTAAGGCACATGGAAGACAGGGAGGTGAACAGAGACAGCCAGCATGGCTTCACCAAGGGCAAGTCTTGCCTGACCAACCTAGTGGCCTTCTCTGGTGGAGTAACTATATCAGTGGACAACAGAAGAGCTATGGATGTTATCTATCTGGACTTCTGGGAGGCTTTTGACATGGTTCCCTCAGCATTCTTCTCTTTAAATTGGAGAGATATAGATCTGATTGGGGTATTGTTCAGTGGATCAGGAACCAGCTGAATGGTTGCATCCAGAGAGTAGTGATCAGCAGCTCAAAGTCCAGATGGAGATCCGTGGAAAGTGGTGTCCCTCAGGGGTCCATATTGGGACTGGTACTGTTTAATACCTTCATCAATGACACAGACAGTGCGATTAAGTGCACTGTCAGCAAGTTGGCAAATGACACCAAACTGAGTGGTGCAGCTGACATGCCTGAGAGGTGGGATGTTGTCCACAGGTACCGGATAAGCTCAAGAAGTGGGCTCATATGAACTTCATGAAGTTCAACAAGGCCAAGTGCAAGGTTGTGCACATGGGTTGGGGCAACCCTTCCCATAGAGGACAGGCTGAGTTAGGGTTGTTGAGCCTGGAGAAGAGGTAGCTCTGAGGAGACCTTATAGAGACCTTCCAGTACCTGAACAGGGCTACAAGAGAGCTGAGGAGGGACTTTTTACAAAGGCCTCTAGTGAAAGGATGAAGGGGAATGGCTATAAACTGGAGAGGTGGATTTAGAATAGACATTAGGAGGAAATTCTTCACAATGAGGATAGTGAGGCACTGGAAGAGGGACACAACAGATGTCCCATCCCTAGAACTTTTCAAGGCCAGGTTGGATGGGGCCCTCAGCAGCCTGGTCTGGTGGGAGATATCCCTGCCCATAGCAGTAAGGTTGGAATTAGATGATCTTTAAGGTCCCTTCCAACTCAAACCATTCTATGATTCTATGATCAATACAGACTGGAGAATGAAGGGATTGAGAGCAGCCCTGCAGAGGAGCTGGAGGTACTGGTGGATGAAAAGCTGGACACAAGCCAACAGTGTACGCTCACAGCCCAGAAGGCCAACCATATCCTGGGATGCATCAAAAGCAGCATAGCCAGCAGGCCAAGTGAGATGATTCTGCCCTTCTATTCTCCTCCCATGAGATTCCAGCCTGGAGTACTGCATGCACCTCTGAAGCCCTCAGCACAGGAAAGATGTGGACATGTTGGAGCAGATTCAGAGGAGGGCCACAAAAACAACCAGAAATTATTTCTATGCAGAAAGGCTGAGAGAGTTGGGGTTGTTCAGCCTGGAGAAGAGAAGGCTCTGGGGAGAACTCATAGAGGCCTTTCAGTACTTAAAGGGTTGCGCAAGAATGATGGGAACAAACTTTTTAGTGTGTTGTGATAGGACAAGGGGTAATGGTTCTAAACTAAAAGACAGTAGATTCAGACTAGATATAATTTTTTTACAATGACTGTAGTGAAACACTGGGATAGAGTGGCCAGATAGGTGGTAGAAGCCCCATCCCTGGCAACATTCAAGGTCAGGCTGGAGGGGCCTCAAAGCAACCTGATCTAGTTGAAGACCTCCCTGTTCATTGCTGGGAGTTGGATTAGATGACCTTTAAAAATTCCTTCCAACCCAACCTACTCTATGATTCTACAGACAAGCTGTTACAAAAATAGCAGGAGAAAATAATCATATTGACACAAGATATTATTTATAATTCATCAAGTAAGAAATTATCACAAAATCAATTTATCCTAGCTTGAAAATAAGCATGGTTGGTTTGTCTTGGCATTTATCTAACTGCAGGATGTCATTAAGCTCTAACAACTTTCCAGTCCACTGGTATGCTTTTTTCAATGTCTGCACTTCACAAACTAATAACTCCCACAGAACATGCATACTGTTAAGGACTGCTCTTTTCACCAGCCTGCTAAGCAGTATTAAAATTGCATGGGCTCCTTCAGCCACTGTATTGTGCTTTACACTGACCTTTAAATTCCAGATTCATTAGCACCATACAAGTGAAATTTAAAAAAAATTATATGTATATCCTGAAGGGCTCCGATATATAAAGATAGATGAAAAATTATCACACAAGCATCATGTACTTATGCACTTCCTGATTACAAAGCTTACTGAGAAACAGAAAGTGATGAGAAAGACTTATTGCAGTGTGAAGTAATTTTTAAACAAGTTTGCTTTAAGAAGCAAACCTTCCATGATACCTTCCATGAAAGGTATCACTATCTTTACAATTACATTAATGAAAGATTTTCTATACTAATGTTGTAACTAAATTAATCCCAAACCTTGTAAAACTGTAAAACGCTTCAAGATTAGTGATGACCTAGCGAAACAAAAGCTAACATAGAGCTATACAAACTGCTTACGAGGTGAAACTCCTCAGGTTTATTTATATGAATGACTACTAATGATCTATTTCAAAAGGCAGGCTTTTGAAAGGTAATACAACCACTTTTTTTCAGGATGAAGACTTCATCTTGATGAATTTAAGTTCTATCTAAGCTGGTATGGGTTGCAAGTTTCAATTTAAAATTCACATTTGTGACCACAAATGGAATCCTGAACTTCAGATAAAAAAAACCAGGCACTTCACAACGCTTGGAAAGGGCAATAGGGCTTCAAAGTGGGATTTACAAAAGGCAAGATCATTGAGCAGGTGTTTACTTTCTGCTTAGTGATAGTCAAAAAGTATCATTCAGTATAAGATATTTTAAACCCCACACTTTCTCCTGCTCAAGTTAACAGAATTGCACATGAGGAACTGCCTTCTAACAAAGGATTTGGAAGGTGTGTTTTCTGACTTGCAGAAATCTCTAACCTTCCTTAAACAAGAAGGATGACATCCTTAAAGATCTACATACACACTTTATAAGGAATACTGCACTCTCTTTTTCTTTACTACATTACTGTGGAAACTAGCTTAGTTTGTAGGGTAACTACATTCCAGTCTCTTTTCTTTTGAGAAGATTCAGATATCCATAAAGGTAAACAAACAAACTGGCTGTTCTTGCACGGGAGATCACCAGTTCTGTCAGCACATCTCACTGCATAAAATATCCTAAAATACTGGGTCAGTCATAGCATGACAGAAGCTTAGTAAGTCAGTCAGCCAGCTGGGGAAATGAGATTCAGACCTAGCCCATTTCTATATCATTCTCCAGTACATCCTTCAGACTGTATCCTTTCCAACAGAGGAGGGCAATTTCAGACAACTGGGAAAACCGAAGTACTGGCTGAACAGAAGTGCATCAAAAGCTCACTGCTAGGCAGTTTTATTTTTGGATTTGAGTGATTAAAATGAAGCATGAATAGAATTTAGGCAGCTATGATCTTTTTTTGGATATAGTTCTTGGACTTCCATCTTTCACTGCAAGAAAGAAACTGTTCATTTTACCTCAGGGACAGAAGAGAGGAAGTGTGAAGGCTGTTGCCACAGTCATAAGGTAACATTAGGTGAAACTTTCTTTTGAACTCCTACTTGGATACACCTACACCACAGAAAGCACTACTGCAATTCTAGTTCTTTTAATAAAGTCCAGATATAATTCAGTAAGTACAGAAAGACAATTACTATGTTTTCTTAAAAGGTAACTTTTTTAAGCATCACAGTCAGGCACAAAGATTAGAGAAAATTTAGTATGAGGAAGGTTATGCAAACCAACCTGTGCCTGCCCTTTATAAGCACTGTGCACAGCTCTAACAAAGCAGTATTTATATCACTCCGCATATAGAAAAGACCATAACTTCAACAATTTATTCACACCTGCAGGTCTGTGATTGACACCGGATACTCTACGTGTCAAAATTCAGTTCATGAACAAAATTAATGTCATTTATATGAAATTAATTTAATATTACCTCTGCAGCCACTTTATATTGTGCTGAATTGGTTAGCTGGTGTTATTTGGACAGCCTACAACACAATGCCTTTGCTTATTTATAAAGTCTAAACCTAACTTGGTTGTCAAGCATGTTAAGCAAAACTGATCATTCAAATTAGATTTAACAGACTATTTTAAGACATTCCTAAAAATAATACCTTCTGATAGAATGTAAAATACATTCTTCTGACAATAACGTGGATGTTGCCTTGATCAAAGCTGATTACATTTATAAGCTTAATCATCCATTGAAAAAGAGGTCATCATGGCCACTAATGAATTTCCGAACCCCATAACCATAAATTTAGTCCTAATTCATAAACAGTTTGTACAAACTAGACAGAGAACCAAATTGTGATTTAGTTAACAACTGAGTTTAACTTAATTAGGTGAAGCTAGATACCTTTTCTCTTTGCAAAACTAGTAAACACAGCAAGAAACAATTTCCATTCTTTCAACTGAACAAACATGGAGAGGAAAATACACATGGAAGGAGCATGTATATCTCAGACTGCAAAAAATACAGTACATTATTCACGTAGTCAGAAAAGAACAAGCCAATTACTAAATTGTTTAATTGGTAAAAGTTTAATGCCAACTTATAAAAATGAAAAAATATTTTAACATTCACCATACAATTGAGCAACCTTGGCCCTGGCCCTACTGACTATCAGCTACAGGAAGGCGTTTAAGGAAATGATGGCTGTGTCAAAACAAAGGCTAACTTGAGGCATGTATTCTGCTTTGAAACAACAACAAAAAAAAGAAAACAACCCCCCCCAAAAAACCTCTCATTTGCAGGAAGCTAGATGCTTAGCCTAGTTTTTAAAGCTAATTACAAAATCCTCTTTCATACTGGTCCAGACGTCTTGACAATTTCTTCTTCTAACAGAACTGTCAAAAGAAAAGAATTTTTATGAGATCTTCATACAGCATATTTCCAAGTCTTTGCAAGAAGAAACAGAAATATGACACCACACTTTGGATATGGAAATTACTAGTTAAAGCATTTGCTTATATCACAATTCCTTTATTCAAGCACCTTCACACAGACACTTCTGTAACCACCACCTCACAGAAGGCTTTTTCCCCAGGTACCACATGAAACGATTTCTAAGCTGTATAAATTGTTTAGATTATCTTGCAGCCTAGACTGGAAAAATATTCAGTAATAAGATATGTAGAACACATGCACAAAAGAATTTTTTTAATGCAGTAATCTTCATGTATATTAGGCAGCATGGTTCTGCAGAGCTGCAGCATTCTTAACACAGAAAGACAACAAAATGAGGGTATCATGCGTCACATTGCATGCGATCACACCTTAAGTTGTAAATTTCACATTTCAGTGTTTCTCTACTTTATTGGTCTACCAGTGTTCCTCGGAACCTTTTATAATTCCCATTTCCTAAATTTTAAAAAAATTTAAACCAAGTTATCACTACACTATGCTTATCCCGACACAGCAATACGGCAGTGGTCAGCTCCGTTTTATTGCCTGCCCCTTCTTTTCACAATAGCAAAAAAACTGAAGAAAAAGCAAAAAGTTCTAAAAAGACCTATTCCACTATTCGAACCAGAGATTAAAATCAGTTTAGAATATCTCTGACTGAAGAAAGAGAAAACACAGTGATCAACTCGACACAACTTTGTATGGCGAAGCACTATTGTAACTAAATGTCACGAGGACTAAGTCAATATCCCACCTTTTCTCCCTTTGCTACCACCCTACTCGTGCCATCTCACACTTTCAGTCAAAAATACTTTTCTAACTGAAAGCAATTTTGCAATCTCGACATATAATATCATTAATGGGCTAAGAAATAACAAAAAGTCAGTAGAAACTCATTTGTCATGTACTGTAAACTGACTTTAAGCACAGAGCTTGTCTGTTTGCTTCAAATATGCAGAGCAGTCTAACAGCCTTACCTTCCATCTGTTTCCACATTCATTACAGACAACAAATGTTGTCATGGGTTCATCAGCACTGCGGGTTTGAACCTTTGGCAAAGGCAGGAGCCAGAGTGGAAAAGGAAAATTAGTATCTTCAACTTTTGTTAGAAAGTGCTCAAGGTAAAAAGGTTTAAAATCAAAATTTAACATTAAGGAAACACACTTGGATAAAAATAAAAGTTAACTTTCCATATCAGTTAAAACTGGGGGTTTTGTCTAGACTATAAAGCAATCAAACTTACATTCTGACAGATTTAGAAGCACTAAAATATCAATTTTGTCACAGAAACTGCACATACCTCTAGGAAAAGATTCTGCAGTAAAACTATATATTCAGTACAGCTTTACATATGTTTACTGATGCAAAGGCTTCACAGCCTCGTGATTGAAAAGAGTTTTCTACTTAAAGCATCTGATATGCAATATTAAATTATAAATGCAGCTGATTCTATGATCAAAATTACATGCCCTGAAGCACTGCTAAACAAATTAAAGACCTTCTGGCACATATTTCCAAATTAAAACAGAAAAAAAATGTAGGAATGATTGTAAATCAGGGTGTAGTGTTAGTCAAATGGTAGATTTTATGTATATGTATATATATATATTTATATGTATGTATCATTATTTTCTGCTATGTATTCACTCTGTAAAGAAAGGTTTACCCACATTTAAACAGTAAATTAGCTCTCCTCCACATAAAATCACATTAATATGATGTGATAAAAAGAATTAACAAAAACTCAGCATTGCAAAGGAACTGGTGTTTCAGATTATACGAGCTTGCATTTACAGCAAAGCTTTGGCAAATTAAACATTTTTTAGGTAAGCACACGATAGATTTGATTATCTTCCCATGCTTTGTAATATGAGCTTTTAATAAAATGCTAACATTTTTTATTAAAGCTTTTTTTCTCTGACATATTCTTTATATAGGACAAGTTTCCAAGAAGGAAATGAAGGAGTCTAATAACCACGTACCTGGGTATATGTACAATTCTTCTTTTTGCACTTGCCACATGTAAACAGATCAGTTTGAGTACCTCCTGTTTTAGCCATCTGGTGCTCTCTGATAGCTTCTTTGGTCAGATTTTTGCGCATTTCTTTCAGTTCATCACTTGCCATCTCCTGTTATGGCCAAAAGAGCAGACAGTTTACTGGAGAGCTTTGAACAAGTCGTTACCACTGTGCAAGCCCAGACCATTTTTCAAATTAGAATCCATGAACAACAACTCTGTTGAAGAGCAAAGAATTTTACACATTTTAATTTCGCAAGTCTGCAGTTGGGATTTTCCACAGCACAGGAAACATGTCCTTTTTTTTATGGAAAAATCAGTAAGCATTACAACATCAAACACCTAGAAACATTTCTACACAAAAGCATGTTTGAAGCTTGGAAATGTAATACAGAGACAAGGTAGAGGAGGGCTTAAAAGCTCTCCTGAGAATGTAGGTCAGGTCTTTGCATAATTATCTTGCTGACCTACAGAAGACTGTCATAGGAAAAATTTACACTATTTTGACTCTCCATATTTGTACTGAGAAATACAGTACAGCTGTAATTTACTATATGTTACCAGAAGTCATGTACACTTAGTTTCAAAACACTAACCGAAGAGCTGAGATTCACCAATTTACTTTTTCCTTTAAAAGAGTTCTGGTTTGCAGGATCTCCACAATATATAGTCATCAAGTGTGCACAGCAAAAACAAGAAGTTCCATATTCCTCCAATAAAGTTTTATTCCATATCACACACAGATGTGGAATGCATATCTTGTATTAATGTTGTTTCACTTTAGAAGTAATCTTAACACTAGCGGGTATTTTAGCCATTATAATTTTAATCCAAGACACTGATTAAAACAAAGAATGGGCACTGGACCACACAAAATATTTGTTTGTGCTTATGTACATAGACATGTAGAATGAGAAAAGTTTCTAGAGAAAATAAAATGTACTGTTCTTTATGCATTCCATTATCAGTCTCCGTCTGCACTAACCTTTTACATAAAGCTATAGAAAGAAAAACAAAACAAAACAAAACAAAACACAAACCTCTTTTCTTTATTCTAAAGCTAGACAGGATTTTCATTACCTGATCATAAATTTAATTTACTTCAGCCTCCAAGATACTCGTTTATAGCTGATTGGGAGGCTGGAGTGGGGGGACAGAATCCAACACATACAAGTAGAACTACAAAACTGACACCAGATGTGAAGCGTGCTTTCTTTTTTCCTTTCCCATAATATCTACTTTGACTTCCTAGACTTATTTTGATTTGTAAAGACAGTAAGCATCTGAACAGGAATTTCTATTCAAGTGTCCGAAATGTTCTTTCAATAACATAAATTTAATTTAATTTGAAGGGCAATTCTCCTAGTTTCTTTCCCTCACCATTTATGGCTTTTTCTACTTACTGTGAAGAGTTCCCTTCAAAATCATTGAAAGTGTGCTGTCAAATTTGAGATAAGCTTTAAATGAACACGGAAAATGCCAACTGGAGAGCGACTGTTCTTAAAAACCAAAGCACTGCACTTTGCATAGGAGCGGTTAGCATTTGAAAAACAAAAAAACAAGACAGGCCAACACTGACGTGCCCAGGTAAATGAGTAAGCAGCTTGGAGTCACTAGCCAGACATACTAACATCTTCTTGAATTTAAAAAACTATCACCAATACATCATGTGGCCTTTCAAAACAGCACAACTTACCCTGCTTCAGGAACATTGCACACAACAGCTTACCTGCCTTCCAACTCAGAGACAAAATCCAATACTTAGAAACCATTATCAGACACCACTGTTATTCCCTCTGCCCCAACACAGCCCTGTCTAACACAGACTGTGCAAGTTAATCTTTCAGAACTGTGAGTAGCTTATGTAAATTATTTTTATGGCTAATAAATACAGGCCAGGATATTAAGTCCAACAGAGAAACAGTCTGAAGACCTATACTTTACTTACCTCTGCTGTCATTTTGGCGAACTTGTCAGGAGGAATGTTCCCACATAACACATTTTTCCTTAGGTTAGGATTCTTTGCATCCTTCAGATTTGCTATCCTACTTCGTACCCTATTTTTGTATTTCATATCAGTGTTTTTTAATTCTTGAAAAATAGGTGCTTTGGATGTAAGGAGCAAAACATTAACAGGTAAAACAAAGCACTATAAAGAATTAATTTTCGGAGGCAACTTTTCTAAAGCAAAGTACTTATCCACTGTTTACTGAGTCCTTTCCCCTCACCCCAACCTCAATCCCAATCAACAGTTACTTTTCTGTTCAACAAAGCAGACTTCATATCCTTCTGAAGCCTAATCACAGTCTAGCACAAGGTCAGTGAAACAAATTTTTGAGTAGTAGGATCTCAATTCAAACTGTCATCCATAAGCTTATGCCCAGTTTCTTGACCGCATCCTAAGCATTAACTGATTTCTAAACCTAATATTCAAACACTGGCAACTCACTAAGAGAATTTTAAAACAAGTTTGCAACAGGAACAGATCATTCCTTAACAGCAATTAACAGGAATGGTGGCTGACTGATGACAAAAGGACATTAGCAAGTTAGAATCATGAAGCTTAGATTATTTCTATAATTAAGAACACACTCTCAAATAATGAAACCCTAAAGTAAAAAAAGACACCCAGATCTCTGCTCTGTAACTATTCAAAAACTGCTAGCAGAACAACCCTTGTGAAATTTCCAAATAAAACTGTAGAAAATTAAATAAAGACATTAGAAAAAGATAAAAACCGTTAACAAGGAAAGATTATAAAATAACATAGAATAGCCCAGAATTTTGTCAGAATGGTTCAGTAAGATATAATGTTGCTGCAAGGAAAACATACTGAACCGAAAAAAACCCACGCACACTCACCTACACACATTCCTACATGTTTTAAGGCAAATCATTTAGGTTGTGCTGGTTTTTTAAATGCTAACTTTCTGCACTGATAGGCTGAACAGTTTTTTATTTTTGTATTAAATTAAGTTAAAAAATATTCAATAAATAGAATTTTAACATTATCAATGCTTTTAAAAAAATACTCTTGTTGTAAAGCACACAGATCACAAAGGATATCTTCTTCAATCTGAGAACCCAGCTCTTCCTCATCAGCACCAATAGCAATGTAATCATCTAGGGGAAACAAATATGAAAATATTAGCCACCTGACAATCTCGGTGTTCTATATCCCTGAGACCCCACTAAAATCTCAGACTCGGCAAACTACGAAACAAACGCAGTGAATTTTCCTTTTGTATGGGAAAGTTTAATATATTATATACTTATCCTTTCAAAATTTTGTTAACTTATTCCTTGGAAGAACAAAAGTGGGTACTCAGGAGCTTGCGGGGCTCATTGATAGGGCTTAAAACTAGATGTGAAGGGAGAGAGGGGTAATATCAGGCTCATCTATGACAAACTGCAGGAGGACACATAATGGTTGGACGGACAGGGTGCTGATACGGGCTCTCCATCTGCTGCCCTGGGGCATGCTGGCAACACCACAGCACAGCTGAAGTCCTGCGGAGATGAGCGGAAAGCTCCTGAGGCAGTAGGTGCCAGGAAGAAAACTTCCACAGAACACCTTAAGAGAAATAAGGGGTCTCCCACTAAGAAGGCAATGCGGCCAACAGCCCAGCTAAAGTGTCTCTATACAAACACACGCGGCTTCAGCAACAAGCAGGAGGAGCTGGAAGCTACTGTGCTACTAAAAAGCTATGATCTGGTTGCCGTCACTGAAACTTGGTGGGACAAATCTCATGACTGGAGTGTGGCTATCGATGGCTAAAGGCTGTTCAGAAGGGACAGACTGGGAAGGAGGGGTGGAGGCATTATCCTCTATATCAGGAAATGGATAGAGTGTGAAGAGCTGTCTTTGAAGAGTAGCCACAAAAAGGCTGAAAGCTTGTGGGTCAGAATAAAAGATCGAGGCAGCAAAGGAACCCTGTGGGTGGTGTACACTAAAGGTCATCCAATCAAGGAGAGTCTACTGATGAAGCCTTCATCCTCCAGCTAGAGGAGGCTTCACACTCGCAAGATCGGAGGCAGCCAGGCTGCAGTGATCACACACTGGTGGGAGTTCAAGGTCCTGAGGATATGGGACAGGCAAGGAGTATAGTCAGGACACTAAATTTCAGGAAAGCAGACTTCCATCTCTTCAAGGAGTTAGTCAATAGGACCTCCTGGGATATGGCCCTCAGGGACAAGGAAGCAGAACAGAGCTGGCAAATATTTAAGGATGCTTTCCATAAAGTGCAAGAGTGCTCAGTCCCCAGATGCAGGAAATCAGGCAGGGAAGGGAAGAGACCAGCATGGCTGAGTCAAGACTGGCCGGTCAAACTCAAGAAAAAGAGGGAATTGGACAGGCAGTGCAAGCAGGCACAGAGAATCTGGGAAGAGTATAGGGAATGCTGCCCGGTTGTGTAGGGATGGGGTCAGGAAGGCCAAGACATAGATAGACTTGGCAAGAAAACCACCAAGAAGGGCTTCTACGGTTACGTCAATAGGAAAAGGAAGGTTAAAGAAAAGGTACCCCTACTGATAGATGAAAATGGTGACCTCATACCAACCAACAAGGTTGAGGTACTTAAACGTTTTTATCTCCATTCACAACCACTCTCCTCACCTCTCCATGGTTAATGGACAACAAGATGGGGATCAGTGGCATAAGGCCCCTCCCACTATAGGAGGGGATCAGTTTCGTGACCACCTGAGGAACCTGAACATATATAAGTCTATGGGATGGGATGAGATGTATTCCAGAGTCCTGATGGAACTGGCTGATGTGGTTGCCAAGCCACTCTCCATAATATTCGAAAAGTCATTGCAGTCAGCAGTCCCTGGTGACTGGAAGAAAGGCAGCATTGCCACCATTTTTAAAAAGGGTAGGAAAAATGACCCCAGGAACTACCGACCTGTCAGCCTCACCTCTGTGCCTGGGAAGATCGTGGAATAGAACCTCCTAGAAGGCGTGCTAAAGCATATGGAGGGCATGGAGGTGATTAATGGCAGCCAGCATGGCTTCATCAGGGTCAAGTCCTGTATGACCAACCTACTGGCTTTCTATGATGGGGTAACCACAGCAGTGGACATGGGAAAACGAACAGATATAATCTATCTGGACTTTTGTAAAGCCTTTGATACGGTCCCTCACATCATCCTTCTCTCTAAATTGGAAAGATATGGATTTGATGGCTGGACTGTTCAGTGGATAATGACTTGTTTGGATGGCCATATTTAGAGAGTAGTGGTCAACAACTTGATGTCCAGATGTAGATCAGTGACAAATGGTGCCCCTCAGGGGTCCATACTGGGACCAGTGCTGCTTAATACCTTCATCAATGATATAGAGAGACTGAGTGCACTCTCAACAAGTTTGCAGATGACACCAAGCTGAGTGGTGCAGTTGCCACAGTGGAAAGAAGGGATGTCATCCAGAGGGACCTGGAGGCTGGAAAGTGGGCCTGTGAGAACCTCATGACCCTGCCTGGAGTACTGTGTCCAGTTCTGGAATCCTCAACATAAGGATATGGAACAGTTGGAACAGGTCCAGAGGAGGGCTACAGAGATGATCAGAGGGCTGGAGCACCTCCCACATGAGGACAGGCTAAGAGAGTTGGGTTTGTTCAGCCTGGAGAAGAGAAGGCTCCAAGGAGACCTTATAGCAACTTTCCAGTACCCGAAGGTGCCTACAAGAAAGCTGGGGAGGACTTTTTACAAGGGCATGTAGTGATAGGAGGAGGGGGAATGGCTATAAACTGGAGAGGAAAAGATTTAGGGTAGACATTAGGAGGAAATTCTTCACAATGAGAGCGGTGAGGCACTGGAACAAGTTGCCTAGGGAAGTCGTGGATGACCTGTCCCTGGAAACATTCAAAGCCAGGCTGGATGGGGTGTTGAGCAGCCTGGTCTGGTGGGAGATGTCCCTGCCCATGGCAAAGGGTTGGAATAAGATGATCTTTAATGAGATGATCTTGAACTCAAACCATTCTACGATTCTATGTGAAATGAAGAGCAACAGACATTTAAAAAGTAGAACAACCCTAAATCTTTCCACAAAACCAAAAATTCTGGCATCTAGTTGCAGACACAAGTAACGAAAACCTTCGCTATACAGAAAAATATTAAATATTCTCATAGGCTTGGCAAACGCCCATATACACAGCATATCTGTGTGTAGAATAGACTACTATAAAAAGAAAATATTTTGTATTGTATTTCATCACTTCTTTCAGTCCACACAATACAAGCATAAGCAATTAATGTCTTGCATGGAAGAGGAAGATTTCATTTGCTACATAATAATGAAATAACTAAAACAATATAATTAGATATTTTAAAACATGCAAAGCAGAGATGTGTCATGAAACACGTAAGTTAGAAGAAACAAACCATAGCAATCTTGAAGACAACGCAACACTTGACCTAAAATGTCTCATAATAATTGTTTACTGTTTCTGACCAAAATGTCTGAGAAAGGCTTTCCAAGATAGCTTAGGACAAATTAATACAATGTGTGTTTTCCTCCCCATTGAACATGGGCATACTTCAACAAATAATCCAAACATCATTTCTCCTTCAATCTCATGCGGAAGACCATAAAATCAGAATATACTATTCAGACTACCATTTAACCCATGGATGATCAGTTTCTCTGTGCTGTATAAAGTAATACAACAAAAAGAGTTCTTGGAAAACCAGCATTAAGACTACATAGAATTACTACTATTAAGATGCTATATGCAACTTTCTAGTCACAAATTACTTTAGAAGTCTATGAACTACATATCCAAAGGGCAATATATTCATGGTCTTAGTCAGCTTTCATCACTGTCTGTATTTGAATTTATGTTAATTAAGAGAAAGAATAAGAGTGAAGAGGGTAAAAACGGATGATTCAGAAGTCTGTTCACACTGGGTCGGGTTACACTAAGACAAGAACAGGAGAAGGATTATAATTTCTGGTAGAAGAGAAGGACCCACAAGAAAAAAAAATCAGGTAATTCTGAGGAGTCCAACTTTTAGCATATCATTCAATTTGTGGGTTTAAAGGCACTCTAGTATACATGAGGAGCAAAAATAAAAAAATCCAAAACAGCCAATGAATTTACAGATGCCCAAAAGTGGAGAAGATAAAGCAATGCAATTGTGAGTAACTTATTGTGAGTATCTCACTGAAACAAAGATTAAGTCAAAACAGAAAGGCAACCTTCAAAAACCAAAATCTGGAAGGTCTACAGGTTGTCTGGCATAAGAAAGACAGGCATGTGTATAGTGGCACTCTCAGTCAGAGATGAGACAAAAAATAATAGCAGCTTCCAAAAAAAGATTTAAATGAGGCACTAAGGAGGAATAACCTTTCTAAAAAGAAGTTCTACTGTAGGAAAGACATCAGATGAACAGAAGCCACATGATGTCCCATATCATCAGTACCAAAAATGTATTTCAACACACTCCCGTGCTGTCATAGTTACTCATTACTTGCAGCTTGGGTGAACTGGCCTACGGGTATACACACAACAAATGGACATAAACGGTCCTATGAGCAGGAGAAAAGCAAGAGTATGAAGGACTGAAATGGAGAAGAAAGAAATAGTTAAACTTGAAAATATATTCTACAAAGCTCACCTCCTGTTCTGAGAGCTGCAGAGAGCATTTCTCTACATTTCATTCGTACAGAATCCGAAGTGCTTGGAGCCCGGGGAAAAGAAGGGATGAAAGAATCTGAGGGAGCACTACCCTCCTCCTTCCTGCTGCTGGAATTGCTACTTGAACTGCTAAAAAAGGCAAAATTAATATTAATGGGGTTCCCTTCCTCAAAAACAACTATTCCAGGGCAAAACACAGGTTTTCAGCTATATCCATTCGATTGCATTCCAAAAGTAAAACACAGGCAACTTTTTTAAAGCTACTTATAGCCCTAGAGCCAATACAATTTTAAAAGTGTCTTTAGAATATTCAGACTATTCCACACAATAGACACAGCAGATATTTCATTCCATTATGTGGCATGTAAGTTCTAATTCAGTTCTCTACATTAACACTAAATCTTCCCGTGCCTCACCCCCAGAGCTCTACTTTAAAAAGCAGTGAAGATACATCACGCTAACATTCAGTCTGCAGTGAATGCACTGCACGCATTCTTCCTACTGCACTAAAATGGTACCATAGTAACAAACAAACAATGTAGCTTTGCAAACTGTAAACCAAAAAGTTTTCAGCTTGCAACAGGACAAATCATTAGAGGTTAAATTTCAATTTTGAAACAGCTGCTGGAAACAGATTCACTAAAACTAGAAAGGCACAGAAGAAGTGGGCTTGCAGATACTATTTTGTGAACATTCTTTAGCTCCTACAGTGTCGTTAACATGGGCTTATTCTTCTGATAACATATATTTTGTGTTTATAAAAAAGCACAGAATGAGACCGTTTATTAAACATGAAAGCTAAAAAACAAAAATAGTATTCTAAACCTCTAACATAGTCAGTCACCATAAAGCTGTGACAGAGTTCTTTTACAGTTCCCAAAGCTCAGTGCTAGTATTAAGAGAGGAAGGAATATTTGACAGATGAGACAGATGTAATAAACAGTATCTAGTCTGGACACATCATGACCTGTGGCTTTCATCTTTTTTTTCATGTCAGCAGCAGCAGGATTTACTTCCCTAAGAACACATTATTTCTTGTAAAACTCTCTGTATTTCAGAGAAGAATGTGGACCTCTAATATGACAAATTTGGACCAAATCATTTAATATTAATTTATACTGAGTAAGGTTATTTGTATAGTCATGAAGAATTATACACCTTTCTTCTCTTGCATCAGGGCTGTTTTGTGAGGAAGATGCAGGCTCCTTTTTCTTTTCTTCAGAATCTTTATCAGTTGAAGGTCCATCTGGAAATATAAAACATGAGAAATTCTTTCACCCAGAAATAGTAACATATTTAAAGCAGTGGTAAAATATCTTTGATCATTTCTCCTGAACCAGTTGGAAATGCTATCAGCTCCCACTCTCTGCTTTGACCTTCTCTTGAAGCACAGCCTTCTACTCCTCAACACCTTCTCCAATACAGAAAATGGAAAATATGACAACACTTCAGATCCTTTGAGTCAAGTCCAGCATCTGCTTAAACTGGCAGTGAAGACATGATGAAAATGTAAACTTTTATGATTTATTTTTGCCAACTATGCTGCATGAGGTAGACAACTTCTTAAACTACTGCATCAGGTCTCCCAACTTTGTCTTCCATATTTTGAACTTAAGTTCCTACTAAGTAAGTGTCATTCTTTTAAGTTGTATTCACAGGATATCTACCAAAGGACTGAACCAAATGAAGCTGTGGTGTGAAAGCTACCATGGCTGCCAAAAAAAAATAAAATATCATTTGCATGTGCTTTTGAAGGAGTTTTCCAGACATTCACAGAGGATTTTCTGTGACAGTTCTAAAATTATTTGTCTTAGTGTTTAAAAATATTTGAATTTGCCTCTCCCATACAGGCTAAACTTAATGATGATTTTATACAGAATAAAGACAAAAGCCTTTATTAAAAAGGGCAATCACAACCCTTAACTTTAGCTTACATACACCCTCCTACTGTAAAGATGAATTCAGAGTGGCTAAATTGAGCTCCTGCTTTGATCTGCTCTCTAGGAAGGCCAACTCTCCACTGCCTACAGAAAAACTCCTAGCAAGATTGGCATCACTCACTGACAGCTAGATTTTGTGAATTCCTCTAAACACTCAGAAAGCTGCCATTACACTTCTCAATCTGTAGACGCATATTGCAAACTTTAAAAAACTAAAAACAGATCAAGAAAAGGAAGGAAATATGATAAGGCTCAGTCTTTCCCACAAAGTAGGTATCTAAATCCTTGTTTAAGCATCTAAAAGCATCTCTATTTCCAGAAGAGCTCCGTTCCCACATTTCCCTAGGGGAACTTGGAGGTAAGGAACACAAATTCAGGTCTCTCATTCAGTCATTGAGCTTTATTTTTTTTTCCCCCTGGAGTAGAAAATTACTACACTGGCTTATTTTTACTAGGAACAGTTTACATATAAAACTACACAGAAAAGATATTAAACTGAACAGCATTTTGATAAATTCCTTAAGAGAAGTTAAGGGAAGTATCAAATCATATATCAATTTATTAAAAAATTATCATCATAATAGAATACCACAGAGACAGCAATAATGTATCAAACCGAATACCCATCTACTATCCTGTCTCCAGCTTTACCTAAAAAGAGATGCCTACAAAACCATAATGGAACCAGGCAAGCAGACAAAGATACTTCTCCAGAATATTTCCCTAGTCTTCAAGAGTTTAAAGTAGTTTAGTGATTTCCTCCACCACTGTTTGTAACTTTGTATTCAATCCTTAATAAATTTCTCCATTAAAGAAAAAAAGGAAAATTAAACACAGTAGACGATGCACTTGTACTGACTGTCTTTACTAAGAGACAGGTGTTATTAAAAAAATCCTAACAGATAGCAATTCAATCACCTTTTATTTATAAAAAAGTAATTTCACTAAAAAGCAATCAAGGCTCTAAAACAGGATGCATCACAGCTATTTGTTATAACACCTAAAGGTCACAATACTCAGAGAAAGAAAACAAATCCCTTTTTAAAATGCACATTCACATGACTACTCTCTATGGCAACAAATGCTTACACGATATATTATTTTAAAAAATATTCTAAATATGTATGTAATCTCATTTGCCCTCATCGTTTAAGTACATAACCATTTCTGTCACAGGCTTAAAGACAAGTTGATAGATCAAAGAGTTATCTTGGCGTACAGTTCAAATTCTGCAAAACAGCTCTGCTTCAGCGCATTTACCCCGTATTTTTTTCTGGCACGTTAAGTCGTTAAATTCAGAGCTAACCTAAGTATCTCCCACTTATTTTGCATCAAATACACCACTATGGCACAGCTGGCATCTTGGTTTAGTTTACTTCCAGTTAGCCCAGCACCACTTCAACAGCGAAGGCAGGCGCCTGGGAAAATCTGCCAATACTCCAGTTGCATCTTTCACTTAACAGAGGGAAAAGTCTGTGAGGTGTGCTCTTCCTACACCTGCAGATCAGACTATGCAAGCATTTCTCAAATCAAGGTCAAATTTCAGCATCTGAAACAAGTGAACCATACTTGAAGGCAAAAATGCCTTCAAAACTACAATTTCTTTAGTAAGTTAGAGAAGAGTTTAAAGAGACTTTTAATTAATCCATTAGCAGAAATCTGAAAATAATGTTAACAATGTTCTCCGCTTGCTTGAAATATTCTCCTAGGTGTTTAATTAATTGACTCTTACAGATCATAAATAAGAAAGCACTCATGAGAGGAGATCCAGTGTTAAGCATGATTTATTCTTAATGGGAACTACAAACAACTACAGAAAAAAGACAGAAAAAATGGCCCTTCTGTAAAAAATATTTAAAAGTTCCAATGAGCAAATGATTCATGTTAGGAAGTCTACAAAACATCATGAATATTTATAAAATATAAATTAGAAGAGGCTTTGAAGAGGCACAATTACTTTCTCAACTTCAGACAGCTATTAAAACTTACCAAAATATTTTTCAGAAAAAAAATGAAGTTGTCATCAATTTTAGGATTGAAAACTAACTTCACAGTTTTAGCTACTGTAGCTTCAGAAGGCCACACAAAAAAAGCCTTTAAGCTTTTCTTTTTTTAAAAATCACCTGATTTAAATAATGCATCTTTAAAACACAGAGAACAAGTTAATAACATGAACTGACATTTAGCCACTGGAATAACACTATATTAAACCACGACTACTGCATTGCAGTTTTTATCTGGGACTTACAATTGATTGGAAAGATACCTCTACATTTCCCAGTGAAATATTCTTTTCAGGATAAAATATGACATGACTGCTCTTCACTACCAGAGTAAAATTTTTTATGTAATAATACAAAGACAGAGATAATATGAATGTTAGAAGCCATTAACAGCTTTATAGTAGATTCTGCTAATTATACTACAAGTAAACTCAAGACATTTGCTAGTAACAAGAAAAAAATACAACAGAAAATAAAAAGTTGTAAATTTATAAATTTAAGTTCAAATTACAAAATTTTTAACAGTCAGTATTTTTCAGAAATGTTAATGAAAGGTGGGTCGTTATTCCCTGGAAGGGTATGAGAATTTAATTTAGTGGGTTATCATATGTTACTGATTTAGATACCGTTACCAAAACCTGGAAAGTTTTCTGCGTGCTCAGTTTACAAAGGTTAAAGGAAACAGACATGAGAACAGGGAAAAGATGGCACAGTGATTAATTTAATAATGACCCTCATATTTAGTAATTCTTTAGGTCATGTTTTCCAGACCCTGACCAAAATAATCTTGAGATGCACCAGCAATTACACTTGTCAGCAATTCCTCTGCAAGAGGCAGTAAAATATGGAGGTAAAATCAGAAAAGCATCTTCCTAATACTAGCACAGGGAGAAATAATATCTATAAACAAAAAACAAAATCACAAACTGTTTGCCATTTTTTGAAGAATTTATCATAAATGACAAAAAAGCACGACTAACTTCTTTGCTATGGGTGTTTTTTTCTCCTATACAATATTACGTAATTTCCAACACGTGTTACTATCTCTCCATGGATAATTCCAGCATATTATAAATGTACTAACTGTACATGTAACAGTTCCAAATAAGCATTTCCACAGCTCATACGTAATAATGAAAGGAAACTACTGAAATTATTTTTGCACTTGATTCTACTTGATACCTTATAAAGATGTGTACTCTTATCAACTGTAAACAATACTCTGAAACACTACTACAGACTGTAATTTAGAAACTTGTTTTGTAAATAACAAGCTTTTTGAGCAAAGCCAGTAGGTTAGTAGACAGCCTTGAACAGCTTTCCCCAATGACAGCATTAACCAACCTGTAAGGTGGTCCTAGACTGTACCAACTTGCTCCAGCAGAGTCAAACCTGGGTTTGCATGGACAAAGTGATCTGAGTAAAACACTCTTGTGAAGTCTGGCTAGTGTAACTTCTGGAATTATTAAGAACTTAAAAATTCTTTTAAAGTAACTCAGGCATGCACTTTTTTGAATAGCCATTTCAAAATGTTTTTGGCCCCGCTTTTAGTTTGTCTTACTGGCAATAGATGATCACACTTGCACTTAAAGCCCAGCTTACTGTCCAATCATTCTGCATTTCTAGTTCAGTACATAAACTTACTGGAGTTATGTTCACTTAATTAGAGGACTAGACATTCGTTATACTGTACACTCTTAGAGTTCAGTAAGCAATTATTTGAGATGGAGAACGTTACATTCCTTAAAGAATTTTTTTTGTTGTTTTCTAATATAAAGGAACCCTCCTCAGAACCTAAACAGATATGCACAGGTCCACTACCTGCATGTCATACTCTATACAAACTTGGCAAAACAATCTTTATTCCCAAATCCCATATTATAACTGAACACTACTTCATTCTGAGAGCAGAATTTGCTTCCTCGTGTAAATTGTGATCAATTCAGCTGTGTGGTTTAACATTCTTACAGCAACACTTGAAAGCTACCTTGCACTGCTGCTGACTCAGTGAGTCACTACAGGTAACAGTTGCCAGCCCTCTGCTGGGCAGCTTCTGATCTCCCTGAAAAAACATTGGTAACCTGGTATGGCTCTAGCCAAGCCATAAAATGTCTGGTGATTCACAATCTTAATTTGATTTCTTCTCATGTTTCTCATGCATTCTTAAAACATAAGTTTCAATAGCATTAAACCGTACATGCAGCCTGAACAGTCAACAGCTCTTGCCTGAATTTAAGATGTCATTTATAAAAATAACTCACAAAGACTTCAGATCTCTGAGTACAATGCTTGGTAGGATTAACAGCTGTCCGCTTCTGTTGCCATCTCTGATCCATACCATTTTACATGCACTATAAACAGCATAATCGAAACTGATTTCTCAAGGAGCTCAACATATGGTATTTCGTATTCTTCTGAGAAAGTCAAAACTAATGATAAAACAGAATAAGAGTACTTTGTAAGATTCCCACCCATATTTTGCACAGCCCAGATACCCTATCTTCCACAGTTATGAAATTTTAAGTTCAAATTAATTACTAAGCAGTGAAACAAGAGGTGAAACATTTGCCCTACTATGCTTGATAATAACATCTATGTTATGATGTATGAGGATTTACCTACACGAGTTTTAAATACAAGCAATGCTGTATTTTCAGGAGAAAACTGATTTTATATAAATGCACAATCACAATTGCACTAGACCTGGAACAATAAAGTACATGCAGTAATATCTGTCCTGTAACAGAACTTAAGAGCATGAACAAAGGTCACATACCCGCTGCCTCAAGAAGAAAGTATTCAGTCGAGTATTTGCTATTTGCTCTCCAGTTCCTCACATATTTTACTTCACCTGATATAAGTAGCCTTTGGTAGAGCCTCCTAGTTGTCTTAAAACAATAGGAATGTAGCAAGCCATCAAAAGGAGAAGGACCACCTTTCCCCAGCTGTATGTCACTGCTGCAGTCCCAGTGCAAGAAATGGTAACTGCAAACATGCTGTATCAAGAAACTGAGAAAAGGACTGGTTTCCAACAGGCCAGTTCCCAGCCCTCGCCTCCTGGATAGCCACTTGAGCACTGGTAGGAGGGAGCAAGGAGGCACCTGTGCAGAAGAGAAGCCAGGACCACCCCTTTCAGCAGCAGCCTACATCCAGATTGACCTGCCATGACCATCAGGCACTAGTCTTATTCCAGACTCCTACTGCACAAAAACCCTCTGGTCCTCAGCCAGGAATAATACTCCCCATGTTTCACAAGGTCTGAATGCTTAAGGATCATTCAGCTATAAGTAACAACATATTAAGACACACTTGACTGACTGAAAATAGTGTTAAAAAACAAGACAGAAAACTATTTTTGAGACTACTGTCTCAACAAATAAAAGCAATTATTTTGCTCAAAGGACAGCGGAAGGTGAGCCCTCCCAAAAAAAGTGGTATCCAAGGGCACCCTCAAAACCTGAGAATTCTGGGAAGGGGAAGAGTACCTCCTCTGCTTTGTTGCATAAACTAAGCTGCAATATCAAAAAATTGAACCTTAGGAGGAGGAAGGAATTAATCCAGAACTTTGATAGTGCATTTTTTTTAACTTAAATTAACAATGTGAGAGCTAGGTCACTGAATCTAGATGCTGCTTTTAAAATAATTAAATTAATATGGAAGCCTGTTTCCCCACTTATGTATCTTGCCACATTTATGCACTGGATATAATACAGCTGGACTTCAAGTCCCAAGTGAAAGTTTAAAAAAAAATCAAAGTACATAATTTCCAGTATTTACCAGTGAAATATCATCAGATCCTTTATAACGTATTTAATTTATAACAAAAATAATTATGATTTTAAAAGTACTTTATCAGCATATCTAGTATTATCTAAATTTAATTACCAAAAATTACCTAATTCGCATCACCTAATTTTTTAAATGTAGGTTAAAAAAAACGTGTCCTCTGTTGAGGTTGTTTCTTCCTACTACAATATAGAAGTTGAAAGCTGACACAAACTATCCATTTCTACACAAATATGGATATAAAAATATCAAGTTGATACAGTAATTTCTATTTACAAGAGAATAATAAAGTATCAAATAAAACACTTCATAATCAATAAAAATGATGCTGACTTAAAATGAGAGGAGACTCTAACACCTCCTGATATTTAGTATACTTTCCCAGACAGAATGAAATATTTAAATCAGTAGAAAGCAATGTAAACTGTTTCCTGTTTCAGAATTTTAAGCTTCCTTAGTTTACCTAAACTGGATAAAATTGCATATAAAGAAATAAAACAGAGTACAGCACAGTGTATGAGCAAAACTATCTGGACACAGTTATAGATTTGAGTGTTTTAAAATACATTAAGTGCTAAAAAAAACCCTTGAATAAACCTTCTGCTAACAGAAAGGTTTCATCAACTGCATTCATTGCTTCAAGGAAAATGAAACAAAAGGCACTAACTCACTAATTAGTAAGCTGTTTAAAACTACAAAGACTTTAGAAAATGCAGATCTATTTCTCACTACCTGCAAGTTCTAACAGATTTTAAACGTTGATTTTTTACCGTTTCTTTTTTCTCTTTACAAATCACTTTATAAACAACTTTCAAAGCCTCCACATTCTCATATGAGATTTTGCACAAGTTCTTCAGAGCACCTGATATATTTTACAACGGAAATAGTCCAAATAGTTCGTTACTGCTTAGTACTACAGTACAATCACTCTAGCTCAACAGCAGGCAACGAGACTTCAGAAATGAGTCATGTCACAGAAGCTGACTTCCTACTGCTTGACAGCATCAATAAAAAAATATTAACAATTTCTCTGAATACACTTTCACAGTAATGCACTGGTGATAATAAAGAGTGAAAAACAACTACATCAGTGCAGAAAATTTCAACACTTATACAGGAGCAAAAATATATCAAAAGCAAGGCAAAGTGAAGGATTTGCACCAAGACTGCATACAATAAAAACATGCAAAAGCAAGGGGGAAAAGTTTGTGTTGCCATACCTAACAGTTTCTTCCATGACTTGATAAGAGATTTTGCTAAAGATGTAACTTCTTCATCCGTGCTTTGCTTGCGTATTGCATTCACTGACATGCCAATTCTGGTTGACTGCAACAACAACAAAAGATACACTGTAAAAGTTGACATGAAGAAAATCTAACAAGGAAAAAATATATGAAGTTGTACTTTGACACCATTTTTTAAAAATATCTTTTTTCCTTTGTTTTGTGAGGGTTATTTTTAAGAATATCAGGATGAAGTGTTGCAAGCCTTCACAAAACAGTTTTTAACAACATGGACATTTGGAAAAAAAACCAAAACAACAAACCACAGGACTAACATTTGTCTCCGCCACAGAAATTGATGGGGGGATGGGGGAAGGAGGCAGGAGAGTTAAGAGGAGTCAGTCAGAATATTTGGGTTTTTTATGCCCAAACCATTTCAAAAAGGTCTGCAGAACTACTTACCTAAACTAAGTATGACATTCAAAACTTCTAACAACAGGAAAATTATATATACATCTTAATGTTACATACAGTTTTTTGCAAAGGTTCTAGCCTCAAAGTCTTATTTTCCTTTGAAGCAGTGACTGTACTTACATCCTGGCACTATCAGAAGCTTGCCAACTGCTTCAGTGACTTCACACTCTTAAAATTCCCATTCAGTGGGTATGGCAGATGCTGTAACATCATCTGGGAGCCACTATGTTTTATCATTTCTCCAATATTGAGATTTTTTAAAAATCTTAAGCACAGAGGGTTCTGCTTTTAGATAGAAACAGTAAGACTAGCCTACCTCTCTGAAAAGGCCAAGATAGTGCCAGACTTTAAACCTTTGACACTACTGCCACCTACAGAGCGAAAGGGAAATTAACGTACAATCCACTCCTTTTAAGACTCGGAAGACGAGGACAAGAAGTTTAATTTTAGATGACTTCTGACTAATGTGTTAATCTAACAAGTAGAAAATTTCCACATTTTTAGTTTCAGGAGAAGAGTAAAACATTTAACAATATAAATAAGTATTTTATTATCATTTCATATTTTGACTCATAAGAACTAATTGAAAAATGTAGTTAAGATGCTCAGTTTTGATGCACTTACAGGACTCACTAAATATAAATTATTCTACTTACTTCTGCAGTAGTTCGTCATAAATATCCTTCTCCTTTAAAGTAAAATTTAAATCTTTGTGGCTCACTAAAGATGAAAATTATTTGTTCCTGTAAATTACTCCTTACAACCCACGTAACACTTTTTGGGGTACCATGGATGTGCTAAACGACTGGAAATGTAGTGAAGTATTCAGCAGCTATTTCAGCAAAGGAAACACATCAAACAACCTCGGGTCTGAGCATCAACTCTAAACACGCATTTTGGATTAAAGAAAACAGATGGTTACTCACCTGTAACTAAAGTGTTTCAGGGTGGACTCTGCTCACTTAGTCTAACAGTACTGGCCAACTCTCTTGACATTTTAAACTCATACTCTGGACACTACATTTGGACAACGAAGAATAACATGTGCTTGGCACTCCATAAAATACTTGCCATACCTGAATGAGAAAAAAGTATCTACAAAAAATACCACTGCCCCACTGATAACTGGGCAGAACTATGGCCTTATCTCATCAGCAAAAAGAAAAGACACCAACTTACAGACTTACTTAGGTTAAGTAAGACTCAAAAGCTCAAAGTTAATTTAATAAAGTAATTTCTGCTTCTGATCACACAAGAGAAACAGACTATGGTAACTGTCTAAATTACCAGTTTTCTCAAGGCAGTACATGAACATAGTTCATTCATTTGCTTTGATAGAGGACTTGATCTGGCCTCACCTAAAGAGAAGGGAAGGAATGATCTATCAATTTATTTGTCTGCAAAGTAACACAGGTAATTCACAAAAGATCAGTTTTACATTCTCATGACTATGTTTTAATGACAAGCCAAGAGTTGGCATTTCAAATTCCCTCAGTCTTCCAGCCGACTAAGCCGCTCTTGAGAGAACCATTTTAAGTGCAAAACTCCAGTATTTTTGCCTAGCCTAGTGTGACCTGTGGAACAGCTTTATCTGTCAGTTCATAAGTGCACAGATACATGAAAACCTTTCTCAACCTGTCAAAAATACATTTCTAATGGATTATTCTTCCCCACTTTAAATTCTAAAGCACTTCTCACCTGCTTTCTGAGAGCAAAGAGGCTCAGACACAGCATAAAAGAGTTGTTTCCACCCCAAAGCATTCAAGCTGTAGGCCAAGCAGCCTTCAGTTGGTATGAGCAACAGCTAGCGTAAGTACCCTATGCCTTAACATAAAACAAAGCATGCAGCGGCAGTTACTCTTCTCCAAACCAGACCAAAGGACAAAATGAAGCAAAAATAGTCAGGGAAGAAAGGCAACCACTGGAGCTGTTACTAACTTTAAGCTGTAAGAGAGCATAAGGACAGAATTGGTGAAGACCTGGACCAAAGAAAAGCCAAATCAACCCCTGAGGAATAACCATTTCCAGGTTACCAGGCCTCCTTGGCCGGCCAAGAATCTGACAAGAAGTCGAAACAAGGATTGTACATTGCAGATGAGTTCCGCATACATGCGTGTAATTTCCAGTAAAACCTGATTGTTAAAATAAAGACCATCTGTGTCACTCACAGTTTGGCTGTGCGCTAACCATAATTAGCATCAGTGACACAATGCCTTTAATACTCCATAGCTGCTAAACAGATTTGCAATTCTCACCACCAGATAAATCACGTGTGAGGAAGGCTACTGGCTCCCTGCCTAGCTGAACAAGAATCAGCTTGCTTACATAAAACTCATTAGATACAACACAGTCATACTATTTTCTGTAATCACTTCAGCTTTCTGTGACAGAACTCCAGACTGCTGATGCGCATCTTCCTATTCCACACAACAGTAAACTAGACCTCACCAACTCAGACCGAAGAGACAGTCATGTCACTTCTCTTATTAGACAGGAATAATGAAATCGTCACATCAGCTAGGAGTGCTTTCCTCAAACTAGCCAATTTTCAAATCCACTTAAAAATCAGCATGGAAGTACACTTTTCACTTACATTCTGAGTCTCAGCAGTTCAAACACATCAAACTGATATTTCAGTCTAGGTAGACGTAGTAAGTGCTTCCAGCTTATGGATCATAACCCTCCTTGATAACAGCACGCTAATGATCCACTGTCAGAGCAATGGGTATAATTACTTTACATTTCAGCTGTTGCTCCGAGTCCTCCACTGGTTAAGCAAACTTGGGGACTAACAAAAAAAATCTACAACGGACTGTGTATATTTATAAATCTCTCAACAAAAATAATGTAAATTTGGCTCTAAACTTGCTACTAAATGCAATCTTATGGAGCAGAACTGTTTTTAATATAGCAGTGGATACTTAACTAAGCTACAGTCAATCTACCATGCAAAAGTAGGCTAAAATAACTGATCCTTTTACACCTACGGTTACAGAATAATCTCCTTTACAAACTCATTTGGTGCCTGTCCCAATACTGATTAATACCAAACTTTTACCACAGGTATTTCACACTAAAATTAGGTACCTGTCATAAGGATGAGAATAAACAAGTTTTGTTCAGTAGGGTGGAAAACTGGACAGAATTAAAATACAACCCTATATAAATTAAATTAGGGTCACACAAGTGCTTTAAAACGCAGACAGTTGGGTTTGTTTGTACATAGCAAGATTAAGCATCCCCCTCCTCTGTTGATAACATTAGTGTTTCCATTGCAAGTCAATTAAAAAAAATAAAAAAAAGAATTTGTTATCTACTTGTACATTCTTCAGATACTCATGGTTCAAGGGTAAAACTATTCTGCTGTTCTGTGTAAAGCTTCTTGTTCTAGTCTCATTCTTCATGCTAAGCAGAACAGGTGAGCACAGCATTTACAGAACTTCTGGAGCACTTGCAGAGACATTTTTCATTCCAAAGACAAAAAAATATTATTACACAAACATTTCGTACTAAGACCTACACAAAGAAACTAAAAGAATCTCATTAACAGTGGGTTTTTCTGGGTTTTGTTTGCGTTTGGGGGAGGGAGAGGGGTTACTGGGCTTTTATTTGTGGGGTTTTGTTTTGGGGTTACTTTAAGGAAGGCGGGTGGACATAGGGGAGAAGGTTGCAGCATCGTATCAGCCATGTTCATTCATGCATGAAGGTAACACTTTCAAATTCCTATTTTCTGTCACTAACAGTATTAGTAGTAACAAAGAAAGTACGTTAAGCAAATATACAGGATGCATACATTAAAAATAACATTGCTACTGGCACTTAAGATTTAAACTTTATAGTCAATTCTGTATCTGTGACCACTGTCACATAGAAAAAAGTCACTTCTCAGTCTCTTCCAATTTAAGCATCTACCACAGCAAATCAGGTCTTATATTTCTTGCTGCAACTTGAAAATTTCCAGAGATGGGAAATACCTAGTTACTTTGGAACAAAACTTATTCATTGATGAATTACATAACAACCTCTAAAATTTGATGAGCAAAATAAGTACACAGACTTACTTCTTGGAAAAAAAATTGTATAGAAGGAATGTACTATGTTAGAGATGTATCTATAAGCAAAATTAGAAGTTTGCATGTAAGTGAGATCACACCACACCAACATGTCCTGCCTAGGGAATTAAAAATACACTACTTCGACTTAATGTGAGGGAAAAAAGAGAAAGGAAATGGGCAAATACAACTTGCCTGAAGGTACAAACTATGTTCCTCCTCATTTACAATCAAAAAGAAAACAAGGTATCAGCTGTACTTGGGTGCATTCTCCTTCAGAAGGAAGGAAATGCATCACATTGTGTTAGTAAGAACCTGAGGTTGTATGTAAGGTATGTTTATAGGCAGTTGTTTAGCTCTGTCCATGACAAAATTCACTATTTCCAACTTGAATAGAAAGATAAGCTTTAAGAGCTTGCTACTGGAAGAAAACACTTGAGCTAAGTGCCCTAAATCAGGGTGAAACAAGACAACTTACCCTATAACACTTGAGTCTTCCAAAGAGTTTCTACACAGGAATCCACTTTAATAGTGCAACATCCTTCCATATTTGCTGGTTTCACTTTCATCATTATGGAGTTAAAATTTGCAACAAAACAATATAATCATACCTGTAATAACTCAAGAGTCATAGGAATATTCTTAAGCTCCTTCAATAAATCGAGAGCTCCAGCCTGCAAAAAAGAAAAATAAAATTAAAAAAAATTCAATTTAGTACCAATCAGGTACTTCAAATATAGTATCAAAAACATAACTTCATCTGCCTTCAAGATCAAGGACTGAATTCAAACCATTCAACCAATTTATGCACGGAACAACTCTAGGACAAGCAATGTTCTGCTTCACAAACTCTAAACATTAAAACGTCTTAACTCAGAAGTATTTACTCAATGATTAGAGAACTTTTATCCCGTATAATTCAAACGCCAGTTAAAGCATTCTGTCAATTCCTAATTAAGCAATACACATCCTCAAGAAAATAGCCTCAAGGGTACTTCACTCAACAGCACCAGAAACAAGCTAGACAACAGCAATTTTCAAGTCAGAACAACCTCACCAGTTCTAGCACAAGAACTTGGAGCCCAGAAGCTCTGCAGGGTCCATCAGTAATGCATATACGCACAAGTAACTGCATACATAAAAATACATATAGCCAGCATACTCAATTTTATCTACAGTTGTATGGTAAAGCCAGAAAAGTTTACCAGTTAACTGTGATGAGATTACACTGTTTTACTAGACATAGCTATAGTTTTCCCAATAGAAAGAAACAACTTTGTAAGTGTGTCTACCAACAAATGCCAAAAAAAAAAAAGAAAGCTAAGCAAGACTTGCTTTCAAGTCTTATTTTCAACTATTAAGCTTAAATATTAATTCAGTGAAATATAGAAGTTGCATGGATTAATGCAGACAACATTCTTTAACCTACACTAGACTGGCCAAGCACCTACAAGTTCTAAACCAGAAGACAGAGCCTATCCCAAAAGGCTGTAGTATCGAAGCTACTGCAGACTGTGACAGCTTTTCTTTCCTCCTTGTCCCCTGCTAAGATAGAATCATAGAATCATCAAGTTGGAAGAGACCCATTGGATAATCGAGTCCAACCATAACAGTCAAATGCTACTCTCGTATAAGGAAAGGCACAAACTCATACTGTGTAAGCAGTAATTTTAGAGAGGTAAGTTAATTTCAGAAATCATACTGTTAAGCTAATTATCAATGTCAGAGTAGCTGTGTATAGAATTTGTCTAACAGTTCATTCTTTGGAGATCCTGGCCTTACCTCTAAAACGTTTTCATAAATGTGAGCTCCATAATTTACTTTAACCTCTGTATCCCTGATATTACCACCTCTACTTAAGCAAAGGTCTGCAACAGTCACTTCTTGCTGTGCACATGGGTTAGCAGATGACAGCAAGCTCCTAATGGTTGACATGTGTTTTGCTGTTTTCAAGTGCACATGGTTCTGAATGGCGAGCTGTGAACAGTCAGAAGGCAACTGCCTTCACATACAAGAGGTCTCTCTCCCCAGGCTAAACCCAATACCCTCTTGGCTTTTTTTTTTTTTTTTTTTTTTAAATTCAGGTTTGGAAACAAACCCTACAAAATTTCCATCTTGCAGATCTTCAGAATTTTCTGCTTTTCTCTTTCCTTACCCATCTCCCAAATCATCACATATTGTATACTTTAATATGCATATTGCTCATCTTTACTTTTCAATTCTCCCTAAGCAGCTGCTAATATGGCACTTGTTGCAACAAAGTCTTGTCATCTCCTGCCACATCTGCGGGTCTTGCAATTCAACCACTAAAGACAGCACATAAAATAACCAGCAAGAGGCTGAGAAAGATGAAAGTGAAACTTGTGTGTCAAATCCAAACAAGTGAAGCTTTGGACACTTTCAAATGCCTGCTACAACCTCTGTTTTTTAAACACATCTGACAGCAAAGAAGCCTTTAAAACCAAACATTTCACTACAACCCACCTTATGCAAAACCCATCCACTTATAAAACCAAAGTCTTACTATTTTGCCATCATAGCAAAAAGTTGCATTCACGATACACAAAACTTCTCCAATTTTATCTAGAGAATGTTAGCAGCAAAGACGCAAGACTGGGAAAAGTCATGCTGTTTTCAGGTGCTACACTGAGTTAGCATACTAAACCATTTCTTTCTCTAAACAGGCATAAGTGCAGTTTCTTCTGTGTGAACACAGATCTAAGTAAAGCAAGTTAATTGTCTTAGTTGCTACAAAATAAAACCAAATTCAAAAAAACTTTTAGCCACAATAAAATCAATTACAAAAGTAAATGTGCCATTTTCAAAACTAGAATCTAGTAACACTTACCTCCATACCAATCAACTTATTTGCAAACCGCACATGGTATGTGATTTTGAAATAAACACAGGTTATTGTGGTCTACAGTTTCCGCATAACAGCGATACTGTAATGCAAAGTAGAAGTTAGAGCGCTCTCTTCACCTCATATTAGAAATACAGCCTAATTCTTTTTTTGCCTCTGTAAAATCCTTCTCCAATTGCAGGTGTCAAAACAACTTTATTATTCCCAGTCTAAACATCTAAACATAGTAACTTGATATCAAGAAGCCTAACAAACCAAGCAACAAGTAAAAAAAACAGGCACTCTACCAAGACTGAGTTTTGCATCAAACCACCAACATGTCTAATGTTTTAATGCTTTCCAAACCTCTGCTATTCTCTAAGCAAGTATATTAAGACTACAAAGACGTAGACACTTTAAAAAGTAAATTTAAGCTGAGTTTAAACTCACAGTAACTGCATTTTTTTTTCAATTACTTTTATTATCATGAAGTCTAATTTCCCATTCTCCTCAAAACCAGAGTGGAAGTTGCACAGTAAAGCTTTTAATTCCTATTATTCTAATGTAAGACTTCTTTGCTAAAACAAACAAAGAACTTTAAGGACCTTATTATAAGTCTTCTTTTCAGGGCATATGTATCATTTCATAAACAATGAAAGGCAATGTCCCATTCCAGTAGGCTGGTTGGCTTCCACTTTACTCAGTTATATGAAATGACAGAAGTCAGCTTCATACAGATTTAGATTACTCCTCTCAGCTGATCATAACAACAGAATGATGTTCCATATTCATATTTTAAAGCTATACTTCATGCCATAGAAAATATGGTGTGCTTCTGAAGACAGCAGAGCTATCCAGTTCTTGTTCTGTTCTATTTAAGGGAGCAAGCACTTAATAACATTCTGTGCTTTAAACTTACTCAACTGTTCTTGATTTTTCTATTCCATGAGTGCACCCTATTTTTCATACGCATTCGTAACAGCAATTTAACGAAAAAGAAGTGTACTTACAAACAACAAAAGTTACAGGAAGGCACCATGTGCATTTTAATCCAATCACAGTTATTCTTAAGTTTGGTTATTATCTATTTTGAATATACAACCAATAGAGAATCATAGAATATGTGAAGTAACAGCACAAATATGCATCTCTGTGTACTAACATTGCAATGTTCAAAACAAAACAAAAACCCTAGATGTATCACCTCACTAAAACAGTTATGAAATCTGCACAGCTACAATTAAACCCTTAGTCAAGGCAAATCACCAAGAGTCTGACTCAGGAAGGGTGTCTGCCCAGCCTGCCTTTTCAACTCATCAAAAGAAATGACAAACAGCACTTTGCCACAAGTCACAGAGTCACCTCTAATGTGAGAGATGAAGCATCCCTTGCCATCTGATTCTTAACAACTTCAGAGTGAAAAGGTATCAAAGCTCTTATATTTTTTTTTCCTCTTTTAGAGATGGGTTTCACCAAAATTCTCCTTCAAAGACATGCACCAAACACCTGTTATGTTAAAACGGATAAAGGAATACAAGAGGTTGTCAGGAACATCATTATCCAGCAGGTACTTATGTAAGAATGCATTTTTCAAATCAACTTCATCTTTGTGAGACAATGATGTAGCTTTTCACAGAAATTATCTTTTTTTTTTTCCCCTAAAGTTAGCATTTTAACTGTAGGGGGCAGTTAAAATCCAGTAGGGCAGGATTAAGTAGAAGTCATACTGTCCAATTAAAGAGGAAATACATTATAAATGACAAAGACCTGTAATCTCCTGTACTATTTCTCCTAGCATACAACTATGGGTTTTTATCACAGCACACACATGCTTTGGACGAACTGCCAGATCTCAACCACTGGCCACAGAGGTAGCTCAGATACTCAGAGTTAAAAGTTTTCAATACAGCAACAAATCAATAACAGTACTACTTGTCTGCAGTAACAAGCTGGAACAAACAAGCTCAGTGCCAACCAAGCACAACTGCTTCAGGTTGCTGCCTGTGCTCTCGTCCTGGGACACAGGTGAAGATGAAGATCCAGCTGCTCTCTCCGGCCCAAGCCAGATGCATGAGCTGTGTCTGGCCACATCAGACCCACACTGACTCCAGCAAAGACACTGCACCAGTCCCCAGAGCTTTGAAAGTTAATTAGGTTACAAGTGGTAGAACACGAATAACGTGTCCCTAGCCATTGCTAGGAATTTCATCCAAACTCCTAAGCCTCTGAGATCATAAAAAACCCCAACCAAACCCACAGCATCAACAGTCTTTCCCGTATTACCTGGGAGTTGCCATTTTCTTTCTATTGCCAGAACTCCACCTAAATAAAAGTAAATAAACTGCATTTTATCATTCTCACTGCAATGACATGTAGATGTTTCACAGCCAGTATGCTTTCACCTTTTCAACACCTCACGGAACTAACCCCATTTTAGAGCTGGCAGAGTAGCCTGAATTCTTTTGTGCTGAAAAAGCATGGGAAATAGAGATAAAAAGAAAGAGGGAAGCAACCAAAAAAAACCCAACACCTAAGTGAATAAACACTCGTTGTAAAAACTTCTCCCCAATAGATAAGAGTCCTCTTTCCACACTGTATCATTAGAGAGTTCAAATATATCACAGCTAAACCAAACAATGCTATGGAGCATCAAAGACTGAGCCCCAGCAAAGCCCAGCCTGTATGTACTTGTAATTAGTTTGTTTGGATTCTGAACCAAACAAATTTCATTGGCTTAATGCAATCCGTATTTCTATAAATATGCAAATCTTCTTTAAAAGTGTCATTTATAATTTGCATTACCTTAAACAGTAAAAAAAAAAAGAAAACCAAAACATTGCTGCATCCACCAAGACTTTTATAAACTGAAATTCTGCACAGCTTAGTTCTGAACTAATACTGACCATTTAACGCACAATCGTAACATACAGAAAAAATAATTTTATGTACTAAATAGTTTGCAGGAAGAACAACAATTGTAAAAATACAAATTACAAAACAAAAACGATACAGCCACTTGATAAAGAAGTGGTAAATGGAGTTTATCATTTACTTGTATACTATTTTACATTTTCATAATAAGGTATTTGACTCTTGGATTTAACTTATTTTCATGTTTTGTAGGAATAGCACAGACATGATACGTAACCTAAGTGAGTTTAATACCAAGGGCATAAGCGAGAATAATACCTGAGCTAAGGTAAGTACCTACCTGACTATATTCTACCCCCACTCTGAGACATAAGTTATTCCCTGAACTTACACGCACAGCTGAAGTGATAGTCAGGATAGACACGAGCCGGCAATGAGCGCTCACAGCCCAGGCGGCCAATCATAAGAAGCATCATAAGAAGTGTGGCCAGCAGGTCGAGGGAGGTGATTCTGCCCCTCTATTCCTCTCTTGTAAGACCTCATCTAGAGTATTGTGTCTAGTTCTAGAATCCTCAACAAAAGAAGGACACGCAACTGCTGGAACACCTTCAGAGGAGGGCTACAAAGGTAATCAGAGGGCTTGAGGACAGGCTGAGAGTGTTGGGGTTGTTCAGCCTGGAGAAGGCTCCAAGGAGTTCTTATAGCGACCTTCCAGTACCTGAAACAGGCCTACAGGAAAGCTGGGGAAGGACTGTTCATAAAGTGATAGGATGAGGGGGCTGGCGTATAAACTGGAGAGGGGCAGATTTAGGCTAGACATCAGGAAGAATTTCTTCACCGTAAGAGTGGTGAGGCACTGGCACAAGTTGTCCAGGGAAGCTGTGGCTGCCCCATCCCTGGAGGTGTTTCAAGGCCAGGTTGGATGGGGCCTCGGGCAGCCTGATGTAGTGGGACGTGTCCCTGCCCATGGCAGGGGGGTTGGCACTGAATGATGTTTAAGGTCCCTTCATACAAAACCGAAAGGAATAACCGGTTCACAGCCCCTGTCTGATTCAGACTTTCCCCCGCACAACTCTGATCTCCCCGACGAAGCAAGGTTAGGGTTATCCATCCGTGTTCCAGCTTCCACGCCCGAAGGCGACCACAGCCCCTCTCCCCTCCCGCCCCGCGGCGAGGCCAGTGTCGCGATGTCGGTACCCAGGGAGCGGGGGCAGCGGCACTGGCAGCCCGCGCCTCCTCAGGGCTCGGGGCCGCGCTGGAGCGAGGCCGGGGCCGCCCCACGGGGCGAGAGGCCGGCGGCTCCCCACCTCCTCCCGGCGGGGCGGGGAAGGGGCAGCGGCCGAGGGCGCCGAGGCGGGGGGCGAAGGAAGGAGGAGGCCCCGCCGCGCTCGCCTCCCGCCCTCGCTCACCGCGTTCTTCTTCTGCACCATCTTGTCCATCTTCTTGGCGATGCGGATGATCTCGTCCTCCGTGGTCATGGCGGCGGCGGCCCGCGGCGCTCGCTCGGGGCGCGGGGAGCAGCGGGCGCCGTGAGGGCGGGAGCCGAGCCAGGCCGCGGCCCAGCAGCCACCGCGGCGCCGCTAGGCAGCGCCGATTGAGCGCCGGGCGGGGCCGATCGGGCGCCGCCAGGCAGCGTCGATCGAACGCCGAGCCTATCGACCCCCCGCACGTCACGGCACAAACTCCCCCGAGGGACCGCGAAACGCGCCCGTGGCACCGTCTCAGTAGGTTAGACTAGACCCACCGGATCATCGAGTCCAACCATTCCTATCAAACACTAAACCATGCCCCTCAGCACCTCATCCACCCGTGCCTTAAACATCTCCAGGGAAGGGGAATCAACCACCTCCCTGGGCAGCCTGTTGCAGTGCCCAATGACCCTTCCCGTGGATTTTTTTTCCTAATGTCCAGCCTAAATCTCTCCTGGTGGAGCTTGAGGCCATTCCCTCTTGTCCTGTCCCCTGTCACTTGGGAGAAGAGGCCAGCACCCTCCTCTCTACAACCTCCTTTCAGGTAGTTATAGAGAGCAATGAGGTCTCCCCTGAGCCTCCTCTTCTCGAGGCTAAACAACCCCAGCTCTCTCAGCCGCTCCTCATAAGACTCGTTCTTCAGCCCCTTCACCAGCTTCGTTGTTCAAGAAAAAGGCACATCTGTTCCTCACAGCTTGTATTGATACAAGAAGTAGTCACTATTACAAAAAGATGAATATTTTCTATTCAAGGCAAGAGTTGAGTTTCATCTAAATAATTGTATTTTTTTGAAAGTTAGACAGCATTTACCCTCTGAGAGCATGTTTTCTTTCAGACAGTGTTTTTACAGACATTGTTAATTCTTTGAAAATGATAAATGTCTTGTGTGAAGTATGATCCCTGCCAAACAGATGCCTCCTCTTCCGTAATCACCTCTCTTTGCAGACCCTCCCTATCCCTTATAGCAACCATCCAGTACCTGAAGGGGCCTTTTAAGAATGCTGGGGAGGATCTTTTTCCAAAGGCTTGTAGTGATAGGGCAAGGGGGAATGGATTTAAAGGTGAAGTGGGAAGATTTAGACTAGACATAAGAAGGAATTTCTTCACCACGAGGGTGGTCAGGCTCTGGCACAGGCTGCCCAGTGAAGCTGTGACTGCCCCATCCCTGGAGGTGTTCAAGGCCAGGTTGGATGGGGTCTTGGGCAGCCTGGTCAGGTGGGATGTCCCTGCCCATGGCAGGGGGGTCAGAACTAGTTGATCTTTTGGGTCTCTTCCAACCCAAACTATTCTAGGATTCTATGATTGTGCCCCTGTACTTGGCATTGCTGAGGCCACACCTTAAATAGTGTTCTGGTTTGAGCCCCCTCAGTACCAGAAGCGCATGAAGTTGCTGGAGTATGTCCAGATGAGGGCAATAAAGCTGGTGAAAGGTTTGGAGAGTTTGAAGTTGCTGGAGTATGTCCGGATGAGGGCAATGAAGCTGGTGAAAGGTGTGGAGAGCAAGTCTTAAAAGGAGCAGCTGAGGGAACTGGGGTTGTTTAGTCCAGAGAAGAGGAGGCTGAAAGGAGACTTTAATCTTCCTCTGCATCTGCCTGAAAGGAGGTTGTAGCAAGGTGGATGCTGGTCTCTTCTCCAAAGTAACAAGTGATAGGATGAGAAGAAACGGCCTCAAGTTATGTCAGGAGAAGTTTAAATTGGATATTAGGAAAATTTCTTTACTGAAAGAGTGGTGAAGTCTTGGAGCAAGGTGCTCAGAAAAGTGGTAGTCTCTTTCCTTGGAGGTGTTAAAAAAACCCCACGTGTAGATGTGGCACTTCAGGACATGGTTTAGTAGGCATGGTGGTGTTGGGCTGATGGCTGGACTGATGATCTTAGAGATCTGTTCCAACCTTAATGATTTTATGATTCTACTGCAAACAAGCTTGTATGTGTTCTACAGCAGGTGCAAGTTAGGTCAGGGACAACAGTATCAGAAAACTAGAAAACTCAAAACAGTCAGTATGGTTAGTTTGAACATATTTAAATTCTGGAACAAAGTCTTACAGTATTAACTTCTTTTAAAAAATACAATTAAAAAACTTCTTCACTGGAAATGTAAGGAAAGAGTTAAAAAAGTTAAAAATTGCAGGTGAAATTATGAACACCCAAAATATACCAGGTAAGGAAATGATAATTGTAAATTAAACGCTAGGTAGCACTTATAAAAGGCCTGCTGCAGGACTGTAAGGGGAAAGCACGTCATACATGTTTAACATCTGAATTGATAAAAGTAGCATCAGAGAAATAGAGACAGTAGAGACATCAAAGACTAACAAGATGTTAGGTAATGCATATCCCTTTTTTGCGAATTAATGCATTTAAAAAAATACAGCTCACATTATTTGTAGTGTATACTACAATATCACAATGATACACAATTAACTGAATCAGAACTAACGAAGTTCTCGATGTTAACTGCTTGGACAGCAATTCTTTATTGCAAAGAAATACACAGCACTCTCTGTGGTTGTTCTCTTTCCGCTGGTTCAAAACCAAGCAGCTTCGTACAGCATCAATGTCTTCTATAACATGCCACTGTAAACCCAAAGAACAGTAGGAGAGGGAAGAGAGACTAAAAGTTAAACTACGCAACCTTTTCCTTTCTGTTTAGCTTCTTTCTCCTAAATAAATCTATTGGAAAGAAGAAATAACACAGTATTTGTTGCACTGCATTTACCTGTTACAGCATGTTCTCACCAGCCCTTTGCAACCTTTTCTAAAGGATATTTTTATATCTCCTGCTGCAAAAAGCCTGTGTCCAACTCGCTACAGCCTGTAATCTGCTGGACCATAGGACCTTCCACAGTAGTAAGACTTAATAGGCAGGAACATCTCCCCTAAAAGGGATTTTTAGTAACTATGCTCATTTGATCGGAGACAGCATCTTGAGAAATTTTGGGTGGAGGGGGCAAACTCCTATCAAGGCACTTAAAATCCTACATTTTCAGGACTAACATTCAGTAAGGAAAACACTCCTCTAATCAAATGTTAACACAGCTTCACAAAAATCTAACATTCACAGCATTCCAAAAGGTTTTATGTAACCATATGTTGGTCAGAACTAGACAACTGATCCCCAACCTTCACAGTGGAAGAAGAGAGGAGTCCAACCACAGATACACGAGGGGAGCTGTAGCAAATGGAAGCTCTGATTCCTTGGCAAGATTTTCCTCAAAACTTTCTGAAACAGTAGCATGCATCTTGATTAGTTGTTTCTATGGTTATTCAACAGAGGGGTTGGTTTTTTTTCACACTAGATCTAGATTGTAAGGGAATGATCTGAAGTTGGACAAAGTATGATTTTCAAATTCTGTTTGCAGTATGTTTATTTTCAAAATTGCTCTACTTCTGTCAACTTAGAAGCAGCAACCAGAAGCATTTACATGGAAAAAGATATTTAAGAAAATGTTTCTTTATTTTTTTTTATTTTAAAGGTCACATTATTAGACTTCTAGGGCAACATCTACTTATTTTTTCTATATAGGCTGAAAATACTTAAGCCTTTTAATAGTTTCCCCCAAATAATTTTAAATACTGCAATATTGCTAGCAAATTATTTCAAGAAGCTGCTTTAAGAGTTTGCTCATATTCACAACCAGGAAACATTCAGAATCCATCTGTTTCATCTGTTAATGCAGACAAGTAGCCTTTTAAAAAAATAACCCTAAGCCACCCTGAGGGAAGACTGCTTTCTCTACATGAAAGAGCTAAACCTCCCACTTAAATGCCTGCTTAAGCAAGGTTCACTAAACCTCAGCAAACTGACTGGAAGTTTTAATTTTTACAACTTTTGCCGATAAAAATGTTGTTCTCGTCTAGTAATTGGAATTTAGAAAAAACTATTATATACCATGTGGTATGTGGATGTCCATTAAATCACACAAGTACTCCATTTAAATCAGCTTTAATCAGCTACATCAAAGGCACTTGTTTCACTCAAAGAGAATTAATAAAACCTGTTATCCCAAAGACAAACACTGTTAACATGAGAGTGGCAAGCAATGAAAAGGATAAAAAAAGGGGGGGGGGGGGAGAGAAGGAAGGAGGGGAATAATCTGTTCTGCAGCTATTCTTTTTCTTCAGAGAATCCCATTTCTAAGTTGGCCAACAGAGACACTGGAAAAATTCCAGTCACCTTCACTTATACCAGTGGTTTCATACTACAGTTCAGAAAATTTAATACAATAGTACATTGTAATTTTTTTTACTATACAAATTCTAGGCTACATTTCTCCTCACAGTTATCTCCTCAGGGCTGAAAGTAAATAGAAACTGAACATTATTCAAGAAGTTTTTCATAAAATACAAACTGACAAATTACTCTATATAGTACTGCATCTTTATTTACCCTTGTTGCTAAAATACATTCACATACAGCAGTGCTTCCATCATGTATTTCCATACATTCATGAACTTCCTAATTATGCCCCACAATGACTTTTAGTCATCACAGTCTGTGGAGACAAGAGCCCTCCTAGTTGCTTTAAACTGCTTGAGGGGGATGCATACTCAGCATCTCTTCCCAGATACTCTCAAGTTTTCTCTAGAGTGCCCCACACTACGTATACCACTGATCAGCCTCAAATAGTAGTTAACGTAAAGAGTACATGTAACCCCTGACCTGAAAACTGCTGCTTTAACAAACAGGTTAATTGGTATGTATGCCAAACCTAATAAAACTTCAAGGGCTCCCTGACACTGCAGAACCTGTAGAGAAAGGTGTAGCAGTAATCAGTGAGAAGACTTTGGCTCTTCAGTGTTCTAGAATAAGGCTACTAGAAAATATTTTAAGTTCCTTTCAAAATTACTGCAGATCCCAAGAAAACAATAACATTAACCCAGAATATGAAAAAAATATCAAATCATACTTAGTATTCTCTCAAAAATAAATTAGTGCAGCATAAACTAGTAAGTGTTTCTTTTCTGTAACTACAACTCATCATTCTTTCATTTTATAACATCCTGCATATGTTACCGTAAAATCATAGAACGAGCCGAGCTGGAAGAGACCCACAAGGACAGAATCATAGAATCACTACGTCGGAAAAGACCTCTTGGATCACAGAGTCCAACCAACTCTTATCCCAGAATAGGACAACCCCGAGACACCTCTGAAGTGCCAGTTCCACAACACATGAAAGCTCAACGTCTTTCAGGTAAGTATGGAGAAACCTTTAGTACCTGCCCAAAAGCTGATTGAAATTTATTTCACAATGATAAATATGGAAACGTTTTACGTGTTCCCTACTAAAGAAATACTTTCTAAAGTTAAGATTTCTTATCATAAATAAAATCAGTAAATTATGTAGATGATGTTCATATTACATATAAATGGCTTATAATTCATAACACAAATAGTAAGTGCCCAGTATTTCTTCATAGAATTTAAGATACATAAGGCCTTGTACATATGGCTTCATTAACATCTTATAGAATTTGTTATCGGTGATATCCATCAGCACAAACAGCACCTCTACATAAAAGATGCATCCTAACGGTTTCAATGAAGTGCAGTATACTCCATTAGAGAGAAAATGTTTTAATTAACAGTTCTAATACCAGTTACAGTGTACAGTACTTTTACCAATCTACTGTGTTGTAATTATACAAGATAGGAAGAAGAAATCAAATCATACAGCCTTCACCACAGTACAGATGCCCTGTTTACTTCAAGAATGGCTAGACTATTTGGCTTATAATACATAGTTCAACACCCATTAAAAAGTGAGCAACATATTCCAACAAGCATTCAGACTTCCGACTGCACAAAACTGCAGTCAAATTTAAATACCATTTTGAAATTAAAAACACATTAGGGAGTTAATAGACCCACTGAAACAAACCAATCTGCAAGCAAGGTATTTTCCTGTCAATGCTTTTTGCAGGTTTGACAGACATCATCCTCTTTTGTGGAAAATATAACATTAAAAAAAATATATTGGACAGTTTCAAATTGTAGTTTATGAGGACAGGACATTCATACTTGAAAATATTGACAGTCCGACTTCCCAATTTTAATAGAATATTATGATAAACCCAACACCAGATTGAGCTATCATTCAGTCTAAAAATACATGCAATCATAACAATCCCAGCACCAAACTGCTTCAGGTAGTGAAGAAATTCAGCTACAAGATCATACACACAGCTTTCCAACTAGATGGGAAGTTACACAAGACAGAAACTCAGGATACACAGGGTAATGTGGGAGGAGACAGGCTAAGTATTATTACATTGTTGAAGTTTCATCTAGCTTCTGAGCTCTTTCACAAGGAACAAAGTAAGTCACAAGATTTACTTATATTTACTTTGGTAACACAGCTCTTAGTAGATACAGCAAACAGCAAAATAATAGTACGAAAAATATCTTCTTGTGATTGTGGAGTATTTCAACAAAGTTACCACAGAAAGCATTTCTAGAAAAACACCTGAAAGCATCATGGAGAAGGCAGTGGAAGCTAACTTGGATCAAAATGGGTAAATACTAGAAACTAACTACAAGCTGTGAACAGAGTTCACCAGACTGAAGGAAGTCTTATGAAGCTAATACAGAATAAAGCTAGGACTGATCTCATTTTAACAACTCAGAATGAGTTTAAAAAAATTATTTCTAACACAAGAACGTGTGAAATGAACAGATAGTCTATCAGAAGTTGAGCAAGACCGCTGAATGGTATTATCAAACAATTTACAAACAGAACAAGTAAATAATAAGGGAAAAATTAGAAGCTTGTGCAGAACTTTGGAAACGTGCCAATATTCAGGGAATTATTTAGACAACAGAGGAATGAGGATACAACTAATAAACTAGGAGGAATAACATAGATTTGCTTACCAAGTTTGCAATTCAGCAGGACTGCAAAATTAGCTAATGCAATTTGGGAATGACTCCAAGCTAGGACATGCCATTTTCTCAACAGTTCTTTGGCACAACTACAATAAGAATATTATGTTTTCTTCAACTAAATTAACTGAAAGACAAATTGGTAGATAAATAGAACAGAGTGACAGAGGGAGAAGACTAATTAAACTTCAAAGTTAGACATGCCCTCTCAAACATGCAGATGGAATATCTAGAAGTGTTTTAATACCATTTAGAAAAATATTCTTTTAAATTTTACATATTAAGAGTTGTTTAATAATCCAGAGAAACTGGATTAGAGAAGAGAAACAGCTTCCTAAAACTGAAGTGCAATACATATGAAGACAAGCACTGGAAACTGGGAATCCACACTAGGTGAACAAGCCAGATTTCTGGCAGCAGCTGTGTTAAAGAAGGGATACAAAAGTGTTCTTTCCCATTTATGCGTTTGTACTGGCAGATGCCTCAGGCATAAATCCATATACACTGTAAGAGGACCACGATTAAGCTGGGAGAAGAGAAAGTACTTTAAATACAGGTATGAAGCACAGTGCTGACAACACAGATGCATTTAAAGTAAGAGTATTTTCTGCTTGCAAATGTATTACAGCATAGAACATTGTTTAAAAAATACACTACGGCGTTTACTGTATAATACGCTATGTAACATTCTTAAGTGTGGCGACAGCATCTGAAGCCTACAGTAGAACAGCTGTTTCCAGAAGTAATTACGGCTTTTAACTGCAAAAAGCTATTGAGCGTGCATCAATTTCTGTAACCCAGTTCCTTCTAGAATGTTAAGCTTCTGAAAGAAGAGACATTCTGTATCTTGTAGATTTATTTTTTCCCAAAGTAGGTCTTCATATTCCTAGGCTATACTGATCTAGGGAAATGCAGAATGACATAATTCTTTGTTCTTTTTCAGAAAAAAAATCAAACCTCAAGAAGGTATTAGATGGTATCAATTTGAAGTTTATGTTATACCCCAATTGCACTTATATGCCCATTTAAAAAGAATTCAAATGAGTCAATGTCTGTTACAGATGAGACTTCAACACCCAAAACTACAGAGCTGTGTTGTTTTCAGTTAGTTGCTCCAAAGCTGGCAGAAAAATCAAAACTATATGCTGAAATTGCTCATATATCATCAACATTTACACACACATGAAAGCTACAAAGACTAAACCAAACCAAAAATATTCAGGATGAAAACAGGAATTTTTAAATGAAACTCAAATTAATTCTATACACTTCTTCAGAATTCTGTTCCAAGTCAGCATTTGACAGGGGTTTATAGTAACCAAAAAAACCCCCAAAAGACCCCAAAAAGACAATAAGTGACAAATGATGGTCTAACAAGGAATAAGTCCCTCTAGAATTCCCACAATATCTACCCCACCTACATGAAAACAGTTAAAGATTGAGGTGGTTTAAATATAAGGAAATACCTTCGCTGACTTCTAGCCATTCTAGAACAACCCTCCTTATCTGGAGTAACAGTTAACATTTAATATTTAACACTTTGTCCTTGGTAACATTTATTTTACCATCATACGCTCACTATGTTAGATGTTGTGTACTTTAAGCACCCATTACACAAAAGAAATGTTTTAATATGTTTTCAATTAGTATTAAGAACAAATCAAGTCTCAGGTGTAATTAAACTGGTGACATTTATGTTGCTCTCTTAAATTTAGTTTTTAATTACTTGTACAAATAGTTTAAAATTCTGTAATCAAAAACATTCAGATGCCTTAAACAATACGCTTAGTACATCTAAACGCTTAAACTACGCTTAGTACATCTTGTCACTGTTACCTAGCTGCCTCATTCATGTAATATCATCAGTGGACAATTAATACTAAAAAGATTATCGTTTCTTGTACATGTGCATTATTTAATCCTCACCCTAAGTATAAATTTGCAACACAGTAGTAACACTGTAGGTACAGAAGTAATATTTCCTATCAGGCATATGAAAAGATTAACACTCTACCACAGTTGATGCTGGTATATTTATATAGAAGGCTTCTCGCGTATCATTTCAGTCTACAGGAGGTAGATGTTTGTCTATGAATTGTTTTACATCCATCATCTCCTGTTTAAAGATAAAAATATGCATTAGTTCAAGTTCCTGACTAATATATATACAGCTACACTAAATCATGTTTCAACATTTCAGTTATAATGAGCACCTGCGCTACAAATATTAAGTAAATAATTACTTGATGACATCATACCACTTTGCACACAACAAGTTAAGGCTGATAACTCTTCAAGGTGATATGCACTCTGAAGAGGCTAAAATACAAGAAAAAGTCCAAACACTTATTTTACTATGAAGTGGAGCTGGCAAGCTACATATTAATCATCAAGTCATCTCAACAGCACGAGGCTGAGCATGGGCAGGATTTGAATGTAGCCAAGGCCATAGCTTCATGTATACTCTAAGCTTTATCAAGTTAGCAGGAGAAAATCCAGCAGCTCCTCCTCCCAACTATTCAGTGTCACATTCATAATGTATAATTCCTCAAGGAAAAACAATACAACAAACTAGACTGGGAAACCAATCCGTACTAAAAATAATTTAATTTACTTTTTTATTAGGTTAATGTTGTTGGAAAAAGCAAGTGAATTATATATTTGTGTGACAAGTTACTGCTATTACTGTCTAAACACAATATAACTGTGTAAATGTCCCATAGAGGTTGTCCAAAGGTACTGTTCCCACAAGAGGTAGCAATCCAAATTAACGAAGTTACTGCTGCTGACAAAGGGCATTCCTTGCTCCTGCTATTTACTTTGTGTTAGTTCTGATGCTTCAACTCACTACAGCTGCAAAAGCTGAACCCAGCAGCTTTTGCCACTTCAATAAGTTCAAACGGCTCAAATAAGCTTCCGATCGACTCCAGAGCTGGTGCAGGAAGGAAGGGAGGGTCACAAGCAGAGGGACCTAGTCCACCCCTTTCCAGAAGCAGCAAGCCATTATATCAGCTCAGCTGCCTGCTAAGCCAGAACTATAAATATAGGTATACAGGTTCTGAGGCTGCTTCTTCTATAGCATCAACGCTCCCTCCCTATTCCTTCAATGTCTCTATTCAAAGAACTAACAGAATTCTTCCCTCCAAAATACTGCTGTGAGAATCTGCCTTCCAATTCTGTGGGTTTTTTTTTTTTAGTAAGCAAATAATAAAAATTAGGGGAAAAAAGAAAATAATATTTTATAGACCAACCAGCCTGGTCCCAAAAATACAGTCTTAGGAAGTTCCCACTAGTCATATAAACCTTTGTCTTGGATGCTTGTTTCAGCCAAGCATTCAGTTACTCACTAAAACAAATCAGTAGCATCAAGCACTTACTATCAAAAAAACTGAAAAAAAACCCCGAAACAAAAAACCAACCCACCAGCCGCCTCCACCTCCAATATTTACTTGTTTTGATGAAAAAAAAAATCATATCCAGCTAAAATATAGTATATTAAGAAAACTACCTCAATGCATGAGCTATGCATCATGCCAGAGTAAGTCCTGAAGGTCACATTGGCTGGATTTATCATACTCTTTAGCTTCTCAACAGTGAGAGAACCAAACATTAAAGGAACCAAGGGGTCACAGTCCCCATGACACTGAAGAACAGCAATCTCCTTGTTGACACCACTGATGGGGCCCTGTTAGGTATGGAATTAGAGGGGAGAAGAGAAGAAAGAGACAGTAAGTGAAGGTAAGGCTAACATCTTTGAAATAAAATAATCTCACAGCTCTATGTCCCGTCGTATGACAAATAAGTTGAATTCTGAAGGAAAACAACATCTCGCATAGTCTGCAAGTTCCTTATGAAGTAAGCTCTATTGCTGACAACACATTAAGTTCAAAAACCTGCAAATAAAATCTTGGCACTAGTTTCAGAACAGAACAACACAATTTCTGGCCAAGTAAAAAACCAGATACTTTCTTTAAATACCTTCTTTCTAATAAGCTAGGGCCTTGCAGATTTAACAAATAGCAAGTAGAAAATCAGTCTCCAAGGAAAATCTGCCATACGCTTTAAGTTTCCTATGAATGTCACTGCAAGCAGAGATAGCTATTGAGTATTTCCTCATTTTCCCTACTTGCCAAACTCTAAAATTCCAGAGCCCTATTTTAAAAATTTCCAAGTTATCAAACAACTGACAAGATTCGGTAATAATGATGGCCACTAATTCCTGCATAGTAATAGATACAGTCTTCAGATATACTCATTCCCCAAATGCAGTTTAGCTTAGGAAGAAAACATAAATACCTGAGGAAAAGAAGCCCGCAGAGGAAGCCAACAGCTAAGGGCTACAACACCTGCTAATTTTTGGTGTGTTGTAAGAGCTGTATACAATGATAAAGCACCTCCCTAAGACAGAGAGATATAAATATTAGACTGGGGATAGTTATGTTCCTTTCTATGTTTGTTTCAAGATCTCATTTCCCCTTTAAAGGTCTTTTTCTATTCCAATTTATTCTTCATTAGAACCAACACTAAAAGTAGTATTTGCCTTCCCCCCCTTCCTCCCCCCACAGTCCATGTGATCAATTCAGAAATAAACCTGCAAATTTACCATAATTAACAGCTGGGGAAAAACAAACAAAACATGAAATAAAGCACTATCACTCATGACAGTATTACCACTACTTTAGTATTTTAATTTACTTCCATGCAGTATGGGAGTTGGTGTATAGACCAATTACTCCATTAATCTACCTACCACAGATGTCTTAGAAGCATGAAGGGAAGAACTTCCCAAATCCAAGCAATCAAATATCTACCAAATTGAAGTTAAATTTAAAATACTATCAAGATTTTCAAGCAATGTTATGTAAGATATTTGCACAAAGACCCTAATTAGATTATTAGTTTTAGAACCTTTTTCCACATGCATATTCTTTTTCCTGTGAACAGTAATTATTTGCACAAAACTAAAAACTCCATTTTGGAAATTTCAGAAGCACCTAACATCAGTTCTTTTCAGTTCAAGGGCCTAGATGTCCCACATTAGGAAAGCTAGATTACTTCACTAGAAAAAGACACAGTTCTTTCCAACCACACCTTACCTGAGAAAAGCCTCCCAGAATAATTCGATTAGAAGGAATTCCATTTTTTACTTCTTGATCTATTAGTGCTTTAACTGCAACATAAATAAATGCCAGTAGTTAAAAAACACTCCTTTCTGTAGGAAGCTTAGAAGATGAAAGAGACTTTCTCCCTGATGTCAACAGAAACCTAGCAAAAGAAAAATCTAGCCTGCTGTACATTAAAAAGTATTGAAACATCTAGACCATGATCAGAAATTCCAGTGCCACTGTACCATTTCCAAAGAGAAAAACATGCAAGTTAGTCTCACAAAAGCCCCACTGCCAGGAAGATGGTGTCCTCTTCTAACTATCCAGCATGAGGCACTGGAACAGATGACCCAGAGAAATAGTGGCTGCCTGATTCCTGTAGGTGTTCAAGACCAGGTTGGATACGGCTTTGAGCAACCTGACCTAGTGGGAGGTGTACCTGCCCATGGCAGGGGTGGTGGAAGTAAATGATCTTTAAAGCCCCTTCAAACTCAAACCGTTCTATGATTCTGTGATCACAAGTTGGTGCTCATACAGCTCTAATCTGCTGTGCTACCCAGAAGTTCTTAAAAAAACCAAAATATACTGGTTCCCATTTACATTTGTTATTTGAGAGTACAAAGGTTTTATACTGGTGAATTACTCTACTTACTCATAAAGGCTTTTTTAAAAAAGAAAAAAAATACAAACAAAAAACAACAACCCCCCACAAAACCAACAAAGCTTTTAGCTAAACTTGGATCAGCAGTAATACAATACATACATACTACTTTCCATAAGAATTTTGTCTTCGGCAAATCTGTTTCAGACTGATAATTATTTTTTACAAACCTATGGAAATGCTTTCAAGACATAAAAAGTATTCCTAAGCATACCATTCTCTGCTGCCTGCTTGATCCCAACTTCATCTTCCTGTGAATCTGGAGAAAGTCCAATGATATCAAACCTTACAAAAATATCAACAAGAGCATTACTCATTAGAGCATCCATTCCACTTCCTTATAACACAAATAAGAAAACTGGGATATTTTCCAGATAAAAATGTTAGCTGACATATTATTTTGTAATAATCACCCATAGATTACAAAAAATAGTGGACAATCTGTGGCTAGAAGGCTAGATCAAGTCAATAAAGCTTTTCCGAGTTTTGATATCTTCTCTAATTTACTGAGGATTAAGCAGCTTAGTTTTCATATTTGCCCCAGAAATATCAGCAGGTATTTCAATATTTTACACGCAACTGAAATTAAAATACTGTTTGAAGAAATACAGTTAACACACACACGTTACTCGAGAAAAAAACCAAACAAACAGAGGAGGACTGGTTTAACACAAAATCCACATTTTTCTTGTTCTGTATTCAGAATGGATGTTGAACAGTTTCTAGGTGTCCAACTGACTCACCAAATATTACTCACTAGCAGAAATAATATTTCCACTCCAGTCTACTATGACTATGAATTCATACACAACCCAGATTATAGACTGTACTTGTAAAGTGAAGTGGGTTTTGTATTTTAAAACATAGAGATTAGTTCTGAGGAATTACCCTTACCACAGATACCTAAGGGGCATTAGAGCATATGCCCTTCATAAGAACAAACTAAAGCTAAAAGCTTTTTATACTTGCATGTGATTTAAATCAGCCATTCAGGTTGTTTATGGTTTTTTTAATTAAGAGTAATGAGTTCAAAACCCTAGATATTTTTGGATTAGAATTGTTTGCAATTGAACAAACACTTACCATGATGGCATAGACATGTTCATGTTCAAAGAAACTGGCATGACTGGCCTAGAAATTAGAATGAACACTGCTGACATAAGACATGTACTGAAATTGAATAATGCAGATGCACTTATATAATCAAATTACATATCCCTAATTCTTACTTTTAAACCGTAATTAACATTAACTACTTTGTAGCATCTCTTCAAGAATTCTCTCTTGTAACCTGCCAATCCAAAGACACTTTATATTCAGGGTTGAATTACCACTCTCTAGGGAGAGCAAGCAAAACATTAATGGAGTGTGTGTGTTTGTGCATATCTACGTATGTAAAATACGCGCATATGACATTTCATTTAGTTTTTTCTAAGTAATAGTTACTTATTACAGTTCCACAGACATGCTCGGTGGATGAAGCCAGCTTACACAGCAGCATCAACAAACCTAAGGAAGCAGCCAAATGCAGCACAGTGGCAGATATAAGTACAGCCACACATGCTTCTCTCAACAGCATAATCCGCTTAAGCAGTGCCTGCCTTCACTGCAGGTCTCATTCCCACCTTTATGCTGCTGTATGGCATCTTTTGAGACATACCGAGGCTACTTCACTAAACCATGTCATGGATCAAATCTGGCTATAGTTCTAATCTACTGAAATTGAGGAACAGAAGTTCTGTGGGGAAAGATTGAAAGAAGACAAAGGGCAAGGAAAAAGAACAGCAGATATTGCTAAGCTGTTTTTGAATAGCTCAGCAGAGCATGGCAATGTGGTAAAGTAAGTAAATAAATCACAGCCCCATAATTAGTAATACACCAAAACATTGCTTACTTATCTCCCTGTCATCCCTGCTCCACATCTGCCAAGATCTGTTTTTTGCTGGAGCAAAAGAATCTGAGTTTCGTGTTAAAATACATGGATTATTATACCTAATTAGTTTTTCTATCAGTAAGAAAATACTAGATAGATCTTAATGCTTTATTTACTGACTCCTGACCCTGCTCAGAAGTATTTAACTTCTCAAATTGCACGAAGACAGCTCAAGTTGCATTATTTGCTGAAAATACAAATACCCTGTGAATCTTTGAAACTTGCTATAGGTAACAGGGAAATTTCATTTACTATACAGGCTCCTGAGTTTAAAAAGTACATGTACCTAAAACAAAGTATATTTAATGGTCAGCAAAATAGACTGGCTTTTAAAAAACGACTGTTCAGAGAAGGTAAGCAATGCATAACTCAACCCAGTGAAAACAAAGTCAGAACAATCTAACTTTGCACATAAAACTTTCCAAATATGTTTTCAGTCTGAATAAGTAGCAAAGTAAAGTATGAAAAAAAATGCATTTTGCCATGAAGTAAATCACACAGCAGTTCCTAAATATGACAAAATATTTAATAGCATCAACAGTACTTTAGAGTGGGTTTTTTATATAAAAACAACACACAGAGACATCTAAATCTCATTTGATGTCATCATCTGTGCAAGCATCTAATAAGTAACTCTACAGAAAAAGGCAGAGCAAGAAACGTTAAACACTTACGCATGTGGGCAAATGTATTTTACGTGGGGGCTTTTGATACCTGCAAGGGCTTCTGACCATCCATGCCTGTTAATAAAAAAAATATTAGATGGCATTCATGTTTTGGCATAGTGCTTATTTCTATGTCAGTGCAACAGCGCAAAGCAAGTATGAAACTCACCCAATTAGATCAATACAAACACATTTCTAGAAAATTTTTACATCAACTACAGTATGCTGCGAACATAGTATTAAACTTAAAAGGTTTGTTCCACTGCTGAATATTTTTGCCTAAATACAGCCTATACACTTTATTTAATTTGACTGTCATAGTTCTGGCACAGCTGCAGAAATACCACTATGGCTCTAGGCAAAGAGTGCTCTGTATCTGGCTGAGTTTATTAACTTGGGTGCTACAACAGATAAACACAGGTATCCTGCTTCCAAGCAGCTTTAGCCCAGAGGCTGCTTTGCTGCTCCTGTAGAGTTATGGCAGCTCCTTTCACAGCCAGTTCTGCTTTTCCTGAAACAAATTTCTTGATGTGCAAGAGTAGCCAACTGACATCTAAGCTAACTCCACATTGAGCCAACCTAATCAATCAGACCTATTAACTTTGGCTTAGCTCAAATGCTCTCAGATTCAGGCAGCCCTGAACACTCCAGATGGCAGGTAGTTTTTTAATCTCAAGCACGTGCTGTATGAATGCACAGAACAACATGATATCTGCACAGCAGATGAGTTATCAAGCTTCCTACAAACCAGATAACTGGAAAGCATAATTTAAATAAACGGTTCTGAAAGATTTGCTTCAGGGCTCATCTAGACATGAACTGAACTGACCCACATCTGAACCTGTGCAGGACCACTGCTTGTGCCTGCACTTGGCTTTCGAGAACACTCAGCAGTACTTGTATTCCCTGATTTTTCTCATTATTCAGTATTCCTAACTCACTCACTAAACTAGATACTGGAAAGCTGGTTCTAAGCAGAAAACACGTGTAACAAACGCATCAGTGACACAGCTGAAACCATCAGACCAACAGCAGACAAGCCACACCATTAACATGTTGAGGGTGATATTACCTGCACAATATTTGCAGTATCACAGAAAGCCAAACAAGAATCTAAAGGACAAATATGACTGAGAAAAACTAGTTAGGTAAGAATTTAGGGATTTTTTTTAGCCACCTATACAGATTAATTTGACAAATTTGGAAAGCAACATCAAATACACATTTATGCAAATTCTTTAGAACAATCCTCAATGTTGTACCTTTTGTTCAGATTTTTACAAGTATGTAGCAATCATTAAGTGCCATTTATACAGGAGCCAAGAGAGAAAAAGAACATAACCTCTGTTAGACACTTCCCAGAGTAAGAAAAATACAGTTGGTAAACTGAAGTGAGCAATTTAAAAATTCGTGTAGAGTAGAACAGGTCAGTTTAAACTGTGGAAAACTATAAAACTGTTAATCAGTTCTCTTCAGACAATTCTCTTCAGACAATTCTCTTTTGTGTCACTGCTAAGGCTCTTTTGGAAATAAACGGCAGTATGTCAATGTCAGATTTTGTTCCTCTGATCTGTAGTGGTCTGGAATAATAAAGCTAAATTGCTGTATTTCTGCAGAGATGTTAGGACTTGTTAATGCATACATTCCAGTACGCTCACTGCATCTGCAGGCTTGAGACTGCCCACTAGCTTTGTCACTAAAACGGAAAAAACACTTCTGCATAAGGAATACAATTTATGTTAGAAGTTCAAATCTCCGCGTTTTCCCCCCCCCCCCTTGTCGAAACCAACATCAACCTGATTTGCAAGGACTCAGATTCCAAAGACTCAAAAGATTCTCCAAGCACTTGCTGAGCATTTGGTGCCAAGATGCAGGAAGCACTGCTGCCTCCGCTGCATCCTACCAGCAGAAAAGAAGAGGGATAATGCAAACAAGGTGCTGTGTCAGCACAACAAATAAGAACAAAAGTCTCCACTTGTGAACACTGCCAAGTGCACAGACTTGACTCTTTTTAACTTATTAAAGTGTCCAGTTATGCAAGTTTCAATTTTGACAGCTGACTTTTCTGTTAGTTCTTCAGAAAAAGTCTTAAAACATTGCAAGTTTCAACCTAGAGGCAGCGTTCAAGTTCCAGGTAAAAAAGCAGAACTCTTAAAATACTACTGTGTAATTTTGCCCATGAGCGAGCACAATAAACAAAGTATTCATGCTACTTACTTTTCAGTCTCTAAGTGCCAACTCCTTTAAAGTTTTCTAACAAAAAAAAAGGTTTCAACACACTCCTAACTTCTTGATTCAATGGCTTTAATGAAAGCGTGCTTATATCTCAGCGCATACAAGCTTCAAATGGGAACATTATACCACATGGAGAATGCCTTCCAGAAATTCCCTCTCTTTCCATTTCTACTTATGGGCTAATCGCACCTACTATCAAAACAACGAGTCTGGAAAACAAGGAACTCATCTATGTTTAGGTAAACACAGAACTAACTGGGAACCTACTCTCAGAAAAGCAAAAGATCAGAAACCCAGACTTCTTTTTCCACCAAGTCTGATTCAAGAACCAAAGAAGGATCCCGTTCAGCTCAAATTAGGTTAAGTGATCAAAAAGAGAGAAGAAAAAGCTTTTTAGGACTCATGCTGGGAAATTTTAAATAAATAGTTGTCACCATCGTTCCAGCATACATTAAGTTCTCTGTGGTGTTGGCGGCTGTGTTCAATTAAGAGCAAAATAACCTTAAGTAACTTTTAATTTCTCATATCTTTAAAACATGCTGCCTAGTACTTGGAAACAGAATAACTATTAATTATGTAATAGATCAGAATACACACCCAGTATCTCCCAATCCGTGGAGAAAAATGACCTGAAGAGAAAAAAAAAAAAACAGAAGAGACAAACCCAGATTGGTGTCAGATCATCACTGAAATTAGGAAAAAAAACTTCTTAACACAAATTGGGGTCCTAAGAAGCAGGCGTTCTCTTTCATTGGGTACCAGATATACGGGGGGGGGGGGGGGGGGGGAATCAATCCTCCTACTGCATACGCCAGTGACTGCAAGTAGCTGTTTTTTTTTACACACTGAATGTATACATATGTATTCAATTTCTTGTAAGGATCATGCATATTAGTCACATTTCCCAATACTAATCGGGATGCGTGTCCTCGGCCCCGCGTGTGCTCCCCGCAGCCCTTCATCGAGCCCGAGGTCTGCCAGGCAGCCCCCTACTCTATTTCCCTGGCACTTGCCCTCCTTGGAAGTTTCCATTTAAGGCTCGAAATAAGGGTTATCGCGACCTCCGGTCTTTCTTTGGCTCCTGAAATACTGGCCAGACGCCGGTCTTCCGCAGCCTTCGCTGTTTTATTCCTTAAATATCACGAAAGGAGAACTTTACTGTTGGACGATTCCCCTGGTTAGAGCAGGGACACCGCGCGGCCGGCACCGGTTCGCTCAGGAATTAAAAAAGAAAACATCGCCAAGCGACCCACGCGGGCTCAGGCGCCGCTTCCTCGGGAGGAAAACTCCGCTCCTCTCGCTTCCCTCCCCGCAACCGGTGCCCTTTTGCCCTCGCTCGGCCGCCGAGGGAGCGGGGACCCCCGGCAGGGAAGCCACCGAGTGGTAGACCTGGCAGCCCGGGGCCGCCGCGTAGCACAAAGCGTGCGGGGCGGGGGTGGGGGGGAAAAGGAGGGGAAAACGGGGGTCCTGCGGCTCGTGTCCCCCCGCACTCACGGCGGCCGTCGCCTTCCTAGCGGCCGGGACGATGGCGGGAAGCGGAGCCGACATGTTGTTGCCGCACATACACCGGGTCGCCGAGGAGGCCGGCGGGACGGCGGCAGGAGGAGCGGGGAGGCGGGCGCTGCGGCAGCCGGGAGCGGGTGGGACACCCCCCGCCATCCGCGCGGCCCCATTGGCTGCGGCGGGCGGGGGGCGGCGGTCAGCGATCAACCGCGAGCAGCGACCCCGGGCTCGTGTGCGCGCACACGGACACGCCGGGGGCAAGGTCCTGCGCCTGGGTCTGCAGTGTCAGTACCCGAGGGGGCATGAGGTGATTGAGAGCGGCCCTGCGGAGAAGGACTTGAAGGATGAAGGATGAAGAATGTTGAGGCTCTGGAACGAGTCCAGAGAAGAGCAACAAAGCTGGTTGAGGGGGCTGGAGAACAGGCCTTATGAGGAACAGCTGAGAGAGCTGGGGTTGTTTAGCCTGGAGAAGAGGAGGCTGAGGGGAGACCTCATTGCTCTCTACAACTACCTGAAAGGAGGTTGTAGAGAGGAGGGTGCTGGCCTCTTCTCCCAAGTGACAGGGGACAGGACAAGAGGGAATGGCCTCAAGCTCCACCAGGGGAGATTTAGGCTGGACATTAGGGAAAAAATTTTCACAGAAAGGGTCATTGGACACTGGAACAGGCTGCCCAGGGAGGTGGTTGATTCACCTTCCCTGGAGGTGTTTAAGGCACGGGTGGATGAGGTGCTAAGGGGCATGGTTTAGTGTTTGATAGGAATGGTTGGACTCGATGAGCCAATGGGTCTCTTCCAACCTGGTTATTCTATGATTCTATGACTTAGGGTGCTGGTGGATGAGAAGCTCGGCATGAGCCAGCAGTGTGCGCTCACAGCCCAGAAGGCCAATCGTGTCCTGGGCTGCATCAAAAGAAGCGTGGACAGCAGGGAGAGGGAGGGGATTCTGCCCCACTGCTCTGCTTTCGTGAGACCTCATCTGGAGTATTGTGTCCGATTCTGGAATCCTTACTGTAAGGATAAGGAACTGTTGGAACGGGTCCGGAAGGGCCATGAACATAATCAGAGGGCTGGAGCATCTCCCGTACGAGAGGCTGAGAGAGCTGGGATTGTTCAGCCTGAAGAACAGAAGGCTCCGAGACCTTATAGTGACCTTCCAGTACCTGAAAGGGGACTACAGGAAAGCTGGAGAGAGACTTTTTACAAAGGCTTGTAGTGATAAGGGCAAGGGGGAGTGGCTATAAATTGGAGAGGGAAACACTTAGACTAGACATTAGGAGGAAATTCTTCACCATGAGGGCGGTGAGGCACTGGCACAGGTTTCCCAGGGAAGTTGTGGCTGCCCCATCCCTGGAGGTGTTCAACGCCAGCTTGGATGGGGCCTTGGTCTGGTGGGAGGTGTCCCTGCCCATGGCAGGGTGGTTGAAACTAGATGATCTTTAAGGTCCTTTCAAGCCAAACCATTCTATGATTCTGTCAATTGTGGCCTGGGCACTGCAGACCTCCAGGGCCTGCAGGGGACACCCCTCAGGGGTTGTATGACTGGAGCAGAGTGTCTTGAGAAGTGACAAATCTACGTACGCTGCTGAAAACTGGCTCTGGGCTTCCAGTGTTTTCAAAGAGTTTCAACTATCTTTCGGCTTTAAAACTTGCTTTCCAGTAGCCAGATAGATCTCAAGATCTCATTCAATCCGGCCCTGAATGTGCCAAATTATATTGTGGTTTTGTAGTATAACTTGTATGTGTCTGTGGTTTGAGTGTTTCCTGTAGAAGTCATTTTTTATGCTGTATTATACAGCTTAGGGGGAAAAAGAAATAACAGTATGCTTAAATAGGTAAATATAAAATGCTAAGTCTCATGGGAAACAGGAAAACCAGCACAAGTGCCGCAAACAGCATTGTTAAACAGAACTAATTTGTCCTCATCAGATCAGATGCCTTCATCCTCAAATTAAATCTCTTGGCTTGCAGCCGACGAGTCAATGATTCTCATTCATCTTGAAATGTATTAGGCTATTCAGGCACTCTGTGTTGAAATTACTGGATCATTTGAGTCCATTCCAAATACTTAGACCAACTCTGAATAAATATGGCAGACACATTTCTATCAAAATGGAATGTTTTGTTCTTTGTTGTCTATTCCATACATCTTTCTCTGATATTTCCTCCCAGAAAGTCAATTTGCTCATTGTATTTGCCGGGTGGTATTTGACTAACACAGATGCTTTTCTTTGGCATCTCAAACAGCAGCTGAATGCACTCTAGATTTCTTTCACATCCTCCCCACTGGCATGTTCCATACCAGGCAGGGACATTTTTTCACAAAACTTCTGCTCATTAAGACTAATAATTTTATCAGCCTGGCTTCATAAAATATATTCCAAAACCCATTGCACCAACTGTGTAACATTAAACATGCAGCCTCTTTTTCTATGATTGTTAAGCTGCTTTGATACACAGTATTTATGCCAAGGGATCCATGTTATTGCTAAAATCAAATTATTTTCACAGCCTTTTCTGCTTTGATTTATCTCTGCTTTAATGTGTGCTTTTGCCTCACACACTGAACTCAAATCAAATCTATTAAGAAAATATAGCTTATGCATAAAAGATTCCTAAAAGATTAGAAGCTTCACATTATGTCCAGTGCTTATCAAGCATGCTGAACACGACTTCTGCTGTAGAGCACCCTTTTGGGAAATGAACAAAGTTTTGTCTTCCTTCTCTGCTGTGCTATTTACCACATAAATGCAACTTCCATGAGGTGGCCGGGTGATGTAGCTTCAGCCTGGAAGATTGGTACTCTGCTTGTAATTAGACCAAACTTTTAATCTTTTAGTCAGTATATCTGGAGTGATCTTACCTGAACCTGGTGATTCTGTGAATTCCTGATTGCCACTAGCATGGCTCAGGGTCACTGGAGAAATGCGAGCTCTGCCTGTATTTCACATATGCAAGTCACAGAGTAACAGGACAGCCTGTCCAGACATGGGGCGGTCTGCTGGTTACAGACAAACGTAATAGGAACCAACCTTCTGAAATCCCGAAAACATTGCTGAAAACTTCTGAATTATGAATCTTTCAAAGACTTGTAAGTTGGCTATCTCTTTACAATAATATATCTATCATACGAGTGATCTTTCTTCTACCTAATTTCATGGTTCTATTCAAAGTAGTGAGAGCTTTACAAGACAAAGCATGCTGTAAACCCTGTATTTTCCCCTTATTCTAGTGGCTGGACTTGGATAAGAAGGTTTTCCATACCAGGATTTCATGCGTGTTGTTACATTGTGATTTTTACCATTTTTTTTAAATTATTATTTTTAAGGGGGTTGTCAAGTCCTGCTCCAGACCCACTCTGTGAGAGACTGGAGCTTCACCTCTCCAGGCTTGAGTGTATCGCTTTGGTCGCTCAGAACCCCCTGCTTTTCGTTGAGTCCCTGTGGAGGGACAGTGGACAAGCGTCAGCACCCTCCACCCATCAGGAGTTTTTGTCGGGAGACACCAAACCACATCATTGTTTTAGTCACCTTGTGGCCTCTCTACTCCACAACGAACAACTATCACTGTTGCAATTGTCTAAGACAAAAGTCCCAGCTTGAGCAGGCTCTGACAGGGCAGGGGTGGGGGGGAAAGCTGTTTGAATTTCATACTGAAACTCAACCAATTTCTAAAACTTGATGTCCACCCTTATTTACTCTCAGAAGGGCTAGAGCTTTTTCTCCAAGATATCATCTGATGCAGATGTTCAACATGGAAGAAGGTTTTGGTCAAACACAAGTTTCAGGACTGAAAGCGGGATATGACACTGAGAAGTACTGGGTAACTTTCACAACAGGAATGAGCCTTTCTGCTCTGTAACTTCTCAGCCACAGCTTCCCTCGTTCAGATCTTCACTTCAGTAAGCCCAGACCCACTGTGCCAGAGGGTAACTTCCTGCCAGACCAAGATGCCAGTAGAAACCCCTGTATGATTTTCCAGTAGGTCCACCTTTTAGATTAAAGTGATCAAGTAGTGCAACAGTACAACAGAAGTCTCTAATAACAATGCACATTTCCAGTAAGTACTCTCCTTTAAAGTTTTTGGATTGACACACTGCACTTTTAGTAGATATTCTCTGCACTGTCTGTCATTTTTAGGTGCAGCCTGATGGCTTTAAACGCCTGTGCTCAAAATACCCGGCTGAGATCTGTGTGAATGAAAGAGTCATAGAATCATAGAATCATTTCGGTTGGAAAAGACCTCTAAAGATCATTGAGTCCAACCGTAAACCTAATGCTGCCAAGTCCATCGCTAAACCATGTCCCTAAGCACCATATTTACACAACTTTTAAATACCTCTAGGGATGGAGATTCCATCAGTTCCCTGGGAAGCCTGTTCCAATGCTTGACAACCCTTTCAGCAAAGAAATTTTTCCAGATATCCAGTCTAAACCTCCCCTGGGGCAGCTTGAGGCCATTTCCTCTCATCCTATCACTTGTTACTTGAGAGAAGACACCAACACCTATCTCGCTACAACCTCCTTTCAGGTAGTTGTAGAGAGCTATAAGGTCTCCCATAAGACTTTTGCTCCAGACCCTTCACCATCTTTGTTGCCTTTCTTTGGACACACTCCAGCACCTCAATGTCTTTGTTGTGGTGAGGGGCCCAAACTGAATATGGTATTCGAGGTGCAGCCTCACCGTGCCTGGTACTCTTGCTGATTTGGAGGCAGCTCTGCCTCACCTTGGATTTGAGATAGAGAGGCAGTGCAAACAGAGGGGATTACATAAGAGGACACATCTGTTCAGCACAGATCGTACTTCACACAAGACGTTATAATCTTTAAGGAATCAACAGCGTCTGGAAAAAAAAAACACTGAAAGAAAACACGCTGTTAGAGGGACATTCCGTCTAACTTAAAACCCAGAATGACTTAGATGAAACTAAACTGTATTTTAGCTTAAATCAAAGCTATTCCATATTTGTAACAGTAACTACTGCCTCTATCACCGGGCGGCCCGCAGCCGCCGCCCCGCTCGCCCTTGAGCCCGCGCGGGTGAGCTGCGCGACACTGCCGGAAAAGCGTGGGCGGTCCGCTTGCTTTACGACTCTGCCGTAAAGCAGGGCGGTGCGGGCCGGCGTTGCTGCCGCCCTTGGGAGGAGAGCGGGCATGAGCTGGAACGGCGCGAACAAGGCCCTGGAGCTGCTGCGGTCGCTGCCCAGGGTCAGTCTGGCCAACCTGAGGCCGAGCCCAGGATCCAAAAAGCCGGTGAGTGCCTGCAGCGGGACGGGCGGGCCAGGAGCGGGGCTCGGCCCCGGCGGCGGGCACAGCGTCCTTCCCTGCCGGAGCAGAATTATAGAATCACTAGGTAGGAAAAGAACTCTTGGGTCATCGAGTCCAACCCTGCCTACCTGCTACTAAACTACGTCCCTGAGCACCTCCCCTACTCGTCTTTTAAATACCTCTAGGGATGGTGACTCCACCACCTTCCTGGGCAGTTCCTGTGCCTGATGACTCTTTCGTTGAAAAATTTTTTCCTGATGTCCGATTTGAACCCCTGCCCTGGGGAAGCTTGAGGCCGTTCCCCCTTGTCCTGTCACCTGTCGCTTGGGAGAAGAGGCCAGCACCCTCCTCTCTACAACCTCCTTTCAGGTAGTTGTAGAGAGCAGTAAGGTCTCCCTTCAGCCTTCTCTTATCGAGGCTCAGCCCCACGGGTGGGCGCATCTTCTTTCTCTCCAGGAGCAGGACTTGGTCCCAGCAGTGGTTCGGTTCCCTGGAGGAACAGGCACTCATTCCCTGTGGAAGGCACAGCGTCCTTTCCTGCAGGAGCGGGGCTCATCCCCCACGGCGGGCGCATGTTCTTTTCCTCCAGGAGCAGGGATATGAAGGGAAGCGTTCTCCTTTTCCTTCAGGAACAGGAGTTGGCCCTGGTGGTGGGGGCGCCTTCCTTCCCAGGAGAGGAGCTTGGCCAGAATAGGCGTAGGAAGGCTGAGAAGAGGGTGGCAGTGCTGTGTATGTTGTCCCTCTTCTTCTTCAAAAGTTGTGTAGCCAGTGTGTGTGGTTGTCCCTACAGAGGACTGGCTGATGAGTGGCCCTAGGTAAACCTCAGGGCTATCGTTGAGGAGTAGAGGGAAACAGTAAGAAAATGTGTAATATCAAATGTTTCTGGGATGGGGTAATACCTTTGAAAAGAGAAAGTTAAAAGGCTTTAACCAAAAAAGGGAATGTGATGTCATCCTGCAATTCTTGTTTGTTTTGCTTTCTCAAAAACAAAATTAAATCTTCTTTTGCCTGTCTCCTTGTAAAGTGATAGAGGAGTAAAGAAAAGAAACCAAGCAGAAGCCCAACTGTTTGGGGGGAAATAACAGTGCTCAGGGCGATGAGGTTCAAGGGCTAAAGCAGTAGGAATAGAAAACAGAGAGAGAGCACAAGCAGCACATCCCTGTCAGTGCACAAGGTTTTGTAGAGGTGCTTACAGAGCTGGTGAGTGCTGCATAGGTGCAATCCTGTAAACCTATGGCAGGAGAATGGAAACTCTTCCCTTCTGCAGCTGTTGGGGTTCCCCTGTCAAGTTATTTCATTTATAGCTGTGAACATCCAGCTTGTCCAGGCTCAACCAGAGCTGGAAGAAGCAGCCCTGTACAGGACTGAAGTGGTGATTCTTAGGGTTTTTCAAACTAATCCAGGCAGCAAAAAGGTATTTTTAGGCTTAGCATTCAGAAGTTGTGACATAGTGTTAACTTGAGCTTTGCTTGAACTGCTTTTTTCCTGACTGTAATTGATGTCAGGACTTTTTGTTTTTCAAGGTGGCAGTTGGATTAAGGAAAACACTCTTTTTTTTTTTTTTTTAAATCTTGAAAGTAGATATTTTTGTACACTCACTGGGTCTTTAGCAAGTGACTTGCAACTCCATCTAGGAAATGAGTTGTACAAGTGAACTCAGCTCTGTTTCTCTGATATGTTCCTTTTTGTGTCTGACAACCTTATTATGTGATTAATGAAGTTCTCAATAAACAGATTTAAGAGCACTTGACTTCACAATCAGAAGTTGCAGCAAAAAAAAAGAGTTTTGATTGGCCCTTCTGAGAATCTAAGATCTGGTCGATGTACTGATTACGTTCCATTTGTGCCCAGATATTGTCAGTGTGCTTGTGTTAGCTAAAGTCACTGTGTAATCTGGTGTGTGTACAGGCAGCTGCCAGAAGGGGCGAGTTGGCTGCACCCTCTCTCTCCCTTCAGGTACTCGTACCTGCTGTGTATTTTGTACTGCTGCTACAGGTTGTGTGGTGAGCCAAAGCAGGGAACTAAACCAGCTGAAAACTAGTTGGACAAAAATGAGTTTTCATCTAGTTTAATTCCCTGACCTGTCCAACACACACCCATGCAACTGCTTGTGTCAGCACAAGAAGCGCTGTGAATGAAGAATCATAGTGTAGGGCTGAGGACAAATCAGCTTCCTTTGGTTGTAGGGCTGAAATATTGTACTAATAGTTCAGTACACATAAGTGACCATAACTTTGGAAAACTTGGAGACACAATAAGGACCACAAACAACAAATTTTATGTCTTTATGGTGTTAGGCTAATAATCAAGTACTATGATGTGATGAGCAGTTTTTAGACATGAGTTTTACTCAATATTAACTGCATAGAGTTGGTTTGTAGGGTTAGAGGTGCCTGGATTTGGGCAGAGTGATGAATAAAAAAAAAGAGAACTTGAACAGGCTTACTGTAGTGTAATAATGAATTATTTACATTATTATTGATCCAACAGTGACTGTGCTGTGACTTAACAAAAGTTAGCTTTTAAGCAGTGCAAATGCTGTTTAGAATGTGTTGCTTTACATGCCTATCAGCCGTACTAATTCACATTGGGAAACATGCAGTGGAAAATACCAGATGTGTGAGTTCTGTTATACAGATGTGAGACTAGTTAGCAACAGGACAAGGCTCTTTCCACATGTGTTCACACTCTGGTGAATATAAGCTTGATCGGGGGAAAAAATCTGTAAGATAGAATGGATCCATCAAAGTGATGTACAGATGTGATTGTACCTCTTGGAGCTGAACAGTGAACTCAACTGTGGAGCACGGCAGCTAGGATTCTGAAGCTTGTGGCTCTGTCTTATCCCTGACAAATCACAAAGAAACCAAAGTGAGCCTTAGTGCTGCAAGTTCTTCTGTACATTAATGACTTCAGTAAATGAAGTCAATTTACACAGAAAACTTTATTACTTAGGTCAGTGTGAGCTGGTAGTGCTTCATTTAATAGCCATCACTCCCAGCTGCTCATTTCTACCTTTGCTGACTGCCTGTTCTGTAATTCTCTAGGCATTTGTATGCCATTGAATTGTACTGAATGGTGCAAGTGACCTGGATTTTAAATTAAAAAAAAAGTTTTACCTTTGCTTATCTCTTTGATCCTGTTCACCATTTATCTGTGTGAGTGCTTCTGCTGGCACAAATACGAGGTGAGCACAGGAAGATTATTGGGCTGCAGTGCTGATTTAAAGTGCTAGGAAAACTAATGGCTTAGTATCACAGTCTGCATTTAGAAAAAATAAGTTTAGAATATAGTCTTTTCTTTTGATCTGTAGTCAGTAGAAACTTCATCTGTTGCAGTCCATGAAATATTATGTGCGAGCATAGCATGTATTCTGTTTCCTTGCCCCTTGAGGTAGAATTGATATTGTTATTGTTGTTGTTATTATTATTTCTTTTCATTGTCAATGTTTAGAAACTTCTGAGCACTGAGCAACTTTCTCATAAAATAGGAGGAAATATCAGTAGTTAATTCAGGAAGATTTCCTAACGTAAAAAGCACAGGGTGTAAAAGGTAGGATTAAGTACTGCTATTCCTTTTATCACAAGGAATGTGTGTTAGCATAAACTTTCAGACTATTTGTGGTGCCCGCCTAGAGCTGTGGTCTGCAAAAATCACGTTAACTGTTTCTCTGGCTGTTTTTCCCCTTAGAAAGGAACAATTACTTAAATTTTCCTCAAGAATCATTTTGCTCAGTTGTTCATATCTCTGAAATCTTATAGCTATTTATCTCCAAAGTAGTTGATTAAATATATCATTGATTATTTTCAAGGAAAGAAGACGTGGCCGTGGAAGATATGGAGGCAGGAAGTGTGGTCGAGGTCACAAAGGAGAAAGACAAAGAGGAAATCGCCCCCGATTAGGCTTTGAGGGTGGTCAAACTCCATTTTACTTGGTCATACCAAAATATGGGTTTAATGAGGGACATAGGTAAGTTTCTTCATATGTACTCAGAAATTGGTTGTTATCTGCTTTTCTTGGTCTTTATCCTGAGGCTGGAATCTTTTATACCAAAACAGACCTATCTGGGAATGAGACATCCCTCTCAAATTGTTAGCTTCCTTACCAGCAGAATCTCCCATTTCCTGTGAGATTTTTTGTTTTAATGAATTCATGTATTTTCTGTTGTTTTACAGCTCTGTTTATTTGCCCTTTTCTTTGTGTAGTCTCTTATATGTAGCAGTCTACCCTTCCTGCTACAACTGAGTGCGTTTCTCCTCTCAGACCACTCCTCCATTCATGCTTGTTTCTCCCTTTGCCTGCCTGCCCAGCAGATAACCTATTGAATTGACTGGGAACAGTTCCATTGACACAAGGGAGGATGTCAGGCATGGAAGTGTAATCCAAAGCCTTGCTTTGTTATTTCTTTGCTTTACTCACCTGAAGTTCTAATCTGCTGCTAGTCAAACAATTCTGCCTCTCTTCATGACTATTTTTTTAGCTCTGCAACACTGCAGGCTTTGTCTGTGCTTCATCTGTTCCTTCTGGGATCTTAACAAGCTTTTGTATATCAAGTTTATTGGATGAAGCCATTAAGTCATTTTTAACTCTTGTTCTGCTCAGACATTCTGCATTGTTTCACACTTCTGTCTCCTTTTCACATTGTGCTTGTTAATGCGATGTCGCTCTTTCAGCTTTTTAATCTTTAAAACGATTCTTTTAACCAGTCACTGCTCTTAGCTGGAAATCTATATGCCAGTGCTTTAGTAATTTGCTTCACTATGTTCACAGTTAAATGCTTTGGGTTTTATTGTTTTTTAAAGCTGATTTTGTTTCCTAAGATAGCGTGTGTGTTACCTTGGTCAGTAACCATTTCTTTCCTTTTAGGTATAGTCAAGAAAGCATTTTATGGATGCAGAAGTTGTTACAGGCAGTACTAAGAAAAATGTGCCATACCTACCAGACAGTTCAAGAATGAAAGGACTCATTAATTTATTTGTGAATTGTTAAACTTAGCAAATGAAACAAAATCGAACTGTTGTTATAATTTCATCAAATAGCTGTGCGTTTTCAGATATCCATTCTTGCTGCAGATTGCTGACACTGAACTTCTTATTATAACAGTGGTCAGAAGTTTGTGAATAACCAACAGCAAAAATCCAAGTTTCTTGTGTGACAAAAAAAAAAAAGATCTTGCTTTTTTTTTAACAGCATCTGACAGCATGTGGAAACAAAAAAAAAGAGCATCCTCTAATTTCTTTTCAATGTTGTTAGGGAAGTTTCAATGCCAGGCTATTGCGTATGTCCTTCTAGTAAACATTGTAAGTATGCTTGAGAGAGTCTGTCATGGCAAGATAGGAGTGTGATTTGTAGTGTCTCTGCCTGTTTATCTTCACCTTGCTCTTCTTTCAGTCTGCAGAGGTGTTCCTCTACTTTGTGAATTTTTGCTCTGTTAGGAACTGTCTAACAGTGCTAATTCTGTGGTTCGTGTTGTCTCACTTAGCTTGCCACTAACAGTTTTTCTGCTACCACTCAGAGCTTTTCAATAGCAGTGGTCCAGCTGATTGTATGAGAAGGTTTTGAGCATTAGCGTAAATGGTGTGCAGTGAGCATAGATACTGGGTTTGGGAAAGCTGTTCTGTGGATTGGTTTGTATAGGAGAGTTAGTACTTCATAAAAAGTGAAAAGTGGATTCTGCCAAAGCTGATGACTGTTGAAAAAATATTGCAGTTTCCTTTGAGGATATGGGTTAATGCATATTTTCTCAATATTTCTCTCCCTTGATGATATTTTGAGGAAGATTCCATTTGATATTGTGAAATGTCAGGAACAGTGGCAATGGACTAAAAAGCCGTGTTGGATATAGGCAAGTGATACAGGAGCACATACAGGGTTTGGCTGATAGTCTCTGACTAAATTTTATTTGGGAGAGGAGGATGTATTTGTTTTTGACTGTATATTCATTTTGTCAGATTTTCTGGGTGTATTGGTGAAGCTGCCAAGCTGGATTCACTTTGAAGATGGTAGTTATTTAGAATATTGTTGGCTTGCCAAGAAATGCTGACACTTAAATTTTTTTTATCTTTTTTTTTTTTCTTCCTTAAATGAGTCAGCAAGTAGAGAGATACTCTGGAGTAAATTGAGCTCAGCAGCAGGAAAATGATGAATAGTGTATTGCAGGTGGGGGTGTGTGAGCAAACCTGAAGGCATAATGGAAGTCTTGGACTGTTACTAGGGCTTGTATTTGCATTAAATTAAACTTAAATTTTTGGCTTATGGATGGGTGTGTTTTAAATATTTACTTGGTAGTTTTAGGAGTAAGTAGAAAATGGAATACATTAGTGTGTCTCGGTTGACCTGTTTCTATTAAAAGTTCAATTTTGTAAATTTCTCATTGCTTTGTTTGTGGCTTTTCTTGTTTTCCTCTCCCCAGCCTCAGACGTCAGTACCAACCACTCAGTCTTCAGAGGCTGCAGTACCTGATTGATTTGGGTAGAGTGGACCCCACGCAGCCAATTGACTTAACACAGCTCGTTAATGCCAGAGGTGTAACAGTACAACCTCTCAAAAGGGATTATGGTGTCCAGCTGGTGGAGGAGGTATGCATTCAAGTCATTTATTGTGTCAGGCAGTAGAAAGCTTTGGATTTTCTGTTGTGGTTTTGTTGGGGTTTTTTTGTTTTTTTTTTTTTGTTTTGTTTTGTTTTTTTTTAATTTTCAATACCAGGCTGTTAAGATTGTCCTCCCTGTGATTTGGAAGCATCTTTGCTTTTCTGTTTGCTGTGAGACTTTTATGGTAATGAATCCACTAGAGGGCACTGTTTGTTAGCACAAAACCCCAGGATCATGTTTTAAAGCCTGGGAGACTACAAAAGGAATAGTTAAGGAGCACTTAACAACAAGTCAAACAAGTATTTTGCAGCAGAAGACTAGAATGTACTGAACGAACTGTATGAATATTTTGAAAAGGCAGAGTGTTTTTTTATTCAGGCCAGGTGACTGAGTGGGAGCAATTTGGTTACCTGTGTTTGGGCAGGGAACAACCAAACCAGAATGTTTTGCAGGATTTAAGTTTTCTTACAGCTTTGCAAAGAAGACTAAATGTATGTCCTAAAATACCCGTTTTAATGTTACTCTGATGTGTTAAAATTTACAGGGTGCTGATATTTTTTCAGCAAAAGTAAATATTGAAGTGCAGAGAGCATCTGAATTGGCAATTGCAGCCATAGAAAAAAATGGAGGTGTTGTAACAACGTCATTCTATGATCCAAGGAGTTTGGGTAAGAATTTTTTTGTTTCGGCCTCTTTAATATACGAAGATTAAATGGTTCAAAGAAAAGTTTCAAACATAGTGAATTATTTTCCAGTAAGAACTACTTCTATTCGGAAAGCTTCAACAACATGTTGTTATACAAATGCTGAACTGTAATGCATCCTCAGTTTTGCTTTTTTTCACCACTCACCCATTTAGCTCCACCAGTGTTATTTGTCGTTTACCAGTCAGCCAGTTAAAGAAATCCAAGCAGCTTTGTAAATAGAGGAACTAATAAAAGATTGTTTCTTTGAATCTTTGTTTTCAAACTTTCTCACTTGTTTAATAACACTAAGAAAATTAAGGGAAAAAATAGATGTAAAAAACACTGGATCTTTTAAAATACTTTTCCATTTAAAGTGAGGAAATAACTAGCTTATAGAAGCTTAAAATCGTTCTAGTCAAAATGACTATTGTTCTCACAACACTTTCACTGAAGAATGAGACTTTGCTTGAGGCTGCATCCTGCCTAATATTCATTCATGCACTTTTTATTGACAATAATGGAGTTTTCATGTGTGAATGAAGCTGGAAACAAGAGGAATAGACATTTTCAGTGCAAAGTGTATGTTTCCCTGTTCTTCTTTATGAGTTTATTTTTTCCTGATCTAGAAAATAATCAAAATACTAAGGTTGAAAGGATCTAGAATGTAATTTGCAAAATTCAGTAAAACTTAAGGAGGAGAGGATAGGCTCGCAAATGACTAAATAGGTACATATGTCATTGATTCTTTATTTAAAATACTTCTAGAAACTCTAATATTGACATTTGTTGGTACGCTATGTAAACAGCCATGAAAAGTGTTGCTGCTAAGCTGGAAGTCAGTCCTTTAAATAAATGGCAGCTACTAGCTTAGTTATTGTATCTTTCCAAAGTAAGCATTCTGAATGTTTTGGAGGTAATGATTCATCCAGATTGTCGCTATAAATGTCAGTTAAAACAGAGTTGTTTGGTTAAGTGAAACTTGTAAACCACTATCTCGTTCTGAACAAGAATATTCTTAAAATTTGGAGTTTTGCTTGATACTTTTTAATAAGAGTTTACTAATTTACTTAGCACAAAATACTAAACAAGAAGGTATCATCTTATGTCTTTAAGTATGTATTATAAAGCATAGTATCTAATCTTCTCTCATGTTTGCCCACAGAAATTTTATGTAAGCCAGTAGTGTTTTTTCTGCGTGGCCAGCCTATTCCTAAGCGAATGCTTCCACACGAAGATCTAGTCCATTACTACAAAGATGCCAGTAATCGTGGGTACCTGGCAGATCCATCTAAGGTGGCTGAAGCCAGACTTGAACTTGCAAAGAAATACGGCTATGCCTTACCAGACATAACTAAGGATGAACTCTTCAAAATGTTAAGCATGCGCAAGGATCCTAGACAGATCTTTTTTGGTCTTGCACCAGGATGGATCGTAAGCTTGGCAGACAAGAAAATTCTAAAACCAACTGATGAAAGGCTGTTAAAATACTACAGTTCATGAATTCAGGAGCGGAGACAACTGCAGGTGTACAGGAAACATCTGGGTATGAAATAATGGATCTGAAGTGGCGCTTGATTTTTTTTTTTTAAAGATTCCCTATTATGCTAGACAAAACATAAAATTTTGTTTATGTAATCTACTGTAGCTCAACTTTTTTATTGTCATAGTACAGTGTATGAGAAGTTTGGAAACAGTATAGAATCTGACACAAAGTGTGTGTTTGCACACTTTCTCTTGCAATAGTTTGTCAGTTATTTTTTTTCAGACAAACTGTTTCTATGTTGCTTTTTTTGTAGGGGACAACTGGGAAGAGCAACTTGACCTAATAATTAGTTTATCCCCCCCATTTAAATCAGAAACATGTCTGTACAAAACCAAAATTAGTTTTCCTATTGTATTGTGTAACATTAAGTTATGTTTTGGGAAGATGCTATCTTGAGTACCACTAAGAGGCAAACTATCTATTTTTTAATGGGGAAAATTAAAACCATTCAGAAATAACAAAATACAGAAGAATTCATTAATTTCTTCAATTCCATAGCAATGTTTTGGATTTTGCCACTTCCACCAGTAGCTCTAGAGCTTGAGGGGTCTTAATTTTTGTCTTAATCCTTCAGATGGAATTATGAAAGACACACTGTAGATAGAAAGAACTTTCTATCTGTAGATAGAAAGAACTTTCTATCTACATTTAGAGAAAAAATACATCCCTCAAATTCTGTTTGAATAATAAAAGCCATTGATTTAAAACTTGTCCAGACATATATGTAATGTCATTGATAAAAATACATAGCAGGACACAGAGTCGATGTATATTGGACCATGACAGTAGATTATAAAGGATGGGGATGTGATGGACAAAGTTAGGGTTCAGTGTTCAGCTTGATTACAGATTGCATGCGTGACAGTAGACAAATGAAATCAGATGTTGTGAAAGGTTATAAACAAATAACTTTTGTGAGAAATGGTATTTTGATCACATCAACTTGATTCAATCTTTAAAAATATTTTCCAGAAAATGTTTGTTTCACCAGTCTCTCTAGGATACTCTACTATTATTGTGCAAGAGTATTCTAGGATTGGATACTTCGGATGATGAGCCAGGCGGTGCATTGAAATATCAGAGAGAAGACTAAGTTAAGCTATTGGAATTTGCTCTGACTCCTTGGAAGTTTATCAGATGATTTATAATTATATGAAATCTAATGGAAGCTGAATTTGGCTTTACAGTGGGGATAATTTGGTTATTAGGATGCAGGAAACACTCCAGAAGACCAGAACACAAGAATTCTGGCTTTCCAATTTCATGTGCCTTTGGAAATGCTACGTAGTTTCCTGTAGCTGCCAAACTATCCCAACTCTTAGGGAAAGCCCTTTGAGTGCCAGAATCTCTTGTTTTTCCTGTATAACACTTGTATTTTACTGGGTGTGCCTTGGAAGGAGAAAGGATGGGGGAGAAAAGAAATTAAAATATCTTCTTTTTCTTTCAGAGAATAAGAAACAGTGGAGGATTTTTTTTATTGATGTTTGTCAACCAGCCCAGATTTTTGCTTCGCTCAACGAACTGCCTTGTCAATTAATGAGCATCTGTATCACAAAACAAAATAAAACAAGTTGTCTAATTTCATGCTGATTAAATAAAAACTGTAAAATCCAGAGATTAACAATGGAAAGTCACTATTTGTTGACAGTTTACACTTCAGCATCTATTGTTTGTTGTTAATTTGTGACAGATGTTATCAATAATGGTTGTTCCTGACTTGTGGTTTAGTGTAGGTGAAACGTGGCAAAACAACACCAATATGAAATTGGGTTGTGAATAGCAGGAATTCGGTCTTAGTGGTGTTAACACTCATGTCTCATAAGGTGCACAACACTTTTTTTTTGGCACATTAAGAATACCGTGTGCCAAAAAAAGTATAGCTCGTGTTAACTTGAATGTGAAGTAAATAACTTTCTCACTTTGGATGTATCCTGTTCAGCATCCTGATGATTGTTAGTTTGGAACATTAAATGACAAGCAATACTTCTTTTTTCCCTTTTTTTTTTTCTTTTTTGTTATTACAATACTACTGCCTCCATTTGGGAAGGAGTTGGGGGGGAAGAGTATTTATTGCCTTCCCTTATTTGTGCCATAATGTTTCTGTTTTTATGAATCAATTCACAATTGTATTTTGTGGAGGTGGTGGTACTCAACAGGAAAGCTACTTAACTGGAAGCGAAGAAGGAAGTTACTCATATTAGTGAAGACCAGAAGACAAAAGTGTTTATGTATCATTGTGTATTTTTGGGAGGAGAAAAGGGGGGAAGGCAACTTTGTTTCCACTCCTGCTGTTTATATTAAAATGAACGCATTGCTCTCGGGGATCTTTTTTTTTTTTTCCTCCTAAATCAAGTTCTTTGATATATGCACGTGTGCATACGCTGGTTTCTCTAGGCTTCTAAATGGTTTTCAGGTGAAAGGGTAACTTGTATAAAATGATAACAGTGAAGGAAAGAATGAAAACAGGAAACAGATGTCTGGTGACGTCGAGGGATTGGATAGCACTTATTCAGTGAACGACATCTTAGTCACAAGGCAGCTGTATCCTGACTCTGATACTATAATGCTACAAATACCTTGGAGCCAAAACAGCCACGTTCCGCAAAATCCGGTCATTCTACTTTATAAAGGTGATTTTTTTATCATCTTATAATTGGAGAGGGCAAAAAGGGCTGTATGTTGCTTTATTTAAAATATGCAATGCTTGTCTTTTTTCTCCTGTTTACAGTAGCTAGTATTTTATAATGGTTGTTCTGATTTTTATTTACTAGTGAAAAAAAGTGACAAGGCTATAGAGGATTTCCTGTTCATTTTATCTCGTCAGGAACACAAGTCTCCTGGCAACTGATTACAGAATTACCAAAAGCACAAGTTATTGACAAGGTTTCTAATAAATTCATAATAAACAGCCTCCCAGTGGACTGTTGTTTATGTGAGGGTCAGGTTCAGTGTAAGCTAGCACAGACATCTAAGGCAATTCTCTTTACTTAGGAATATGCACTATGTTTTGGTGTTCATAAGATAAATGATTGCCTTGGATATCCTGTTTTGAATAGAGGTTTTTCATATGCAACAATGTATTACACTGCAAGAAGCACCCAATCTGCTGTAACCGGAAAAACACTACTGAGTAGCTGAGGGGAAAAAAGTTACTTGTGCCATAAAATTCTGAAAGCCATGTCAATTTTTATCAACAACATTGCTGTTTGGAATGGTTCCTTGATAAAACTGGTTACATAGGTGAGTCAAATGAAAATAAAGGACTCTAAGTACATAACTTATTATATCATGCCTTGCTAATTAGAAATTGCCTGTTTCTTATGAGACAAACTGCTAACAGCAGCCAGACAGTTCTACCCTTACAGTTAGCTAGCTGCAGACTTGAAATTAAGGAAGTTAAAATAGATGCTTTTTCCCTTTCACTTATTTGTACAATGAGGACATGCTAGCTTTTAATTCACTGTACTTCACAGTGTAGTATGTGTTTAAAAACCAAAAGTTGACTGTGCAGCCCACTGATTTCCAAAAAGGAATAAATGAATAAATAAGTGGCTCTGATCCGAATCTGTGCTGGCAGTATGCCAACATTGTTTTGACATACAAGAGTAATTTATGTTAGTGTTTCAGGAAGTCATATAAAAGTGATCAATTATGAAGATCACTTCCCATTGCTAGTTTAATTATTTTCTATTTTATTGCTAAAATTTAAAATACTGATGCACAGCTAATTCTGCGCTCACAATTTCTGCTCACAATTTCTGTAAAAATTTGTCTTGAATTTGAAATTGTTGCAGGAGTTAAATACTGAAGAATTATATTTACATATATGTAAAATAAAGATGCTGTGTCTGTCCAAAATGGCCAGTTTAACATTCCATATGCAGATTTATTTCTTAAAATTTCTTGATGGGTGATCAGACGGAAATAGTTTTACATAACTTGAGTCTATACTTCAGTTTATTGTATTATGGTTTATTCTATGAAAAGATGCAATTAGAAGTCCTGGTTTGACAGAATTCTTAGTTGTTAGGAAAATTATGACTTTTTTTAAGCTCTTTCATCTCCCAGCCCAGATGGCCCTTCGTGGTCTCTTGCAGCTGAACTGTATGGCATTGTCTATAGAATTACTGGTTTCTCAGTGGAAGCAAACTATCCTCAGATCTATTCTGTCTCCTTTGGTTAATATTCCCTCTGTTGCATCTGCATCTTTCTGAGGTCTCTTCTCTCTTCCCCTGTTGTAGTGGTGGGAACTACAGGGCTTAGTCATTCTCACAGTGTCATCCTGTCTGGCCAACTCTAGGTTTGAAAATCTTGTTTTATGTGCCTCTGGTGCAGGAAAAGTGTTGATCATTCCTGCATCTGTTTATATGAGCGGTTTTTTCATGGCTTGAGTTTCCTGGACTGGAGTTGCTTTTGTTGTTAAAAATGTCAACAGCAATGTTGTTTACTTGTTAACCTTGTAGATTCCGAGGCACACACCAACACGTGGAGGGGCCTTTGAGCAATGGATTCAGAGTTTATTCAGTCAAGGAACACTCCTAGAAGGGTGTCTGCACACGTAACTCAGCATTGCACGTGCTAGACACGAGCCTTAATGGATAGGCAATGTTGTGTTCAATACATCAATGTCCAAATCAGTCTCTCCTTGCACTTTTGGAAACCCAGCCTCCAAGGTTCTTTTTAGTTTCATCGTAGGGTTGTCCTTTCTGCTCCCTGATCTATAAGTAAGGGCAAATTAGCCTGAAACTACCTTTTCTTGATGTTTGTATTTTTATTGTTATTCCTTGTGCAGGTAGTGATAGCTAGAGGTTTGTGTACATAGTGCAGTCTGTGAAAAATAAGTCAATCTGTAAATTTACTGTAAACTGGTTCTCTGTGGATTTTTTGTCATATTAGCGTAGCTTGCCTCTCTCCCAGTGTGGAGTACCTTAAATTAAGAAAATAAATTCACGTTTAGTATCTTACAAGGTAGATGCTTTCTTTACTTTGTTAACTATAGCTGTGGTTGAGAGCTTCAGAAGTTGGAATCCCAAGTTCCCTATAAATTTAGCATTTCAATATGAATGCAAGTTTAAATTTACGTTGCTCACATGTAGGCAATTGTTTAAGCTCATTTCACAGTCGGTAGAAATCTGAGTGATGCAATCGGTAGAATCTGGAGAATCACTGTATTTAGCCTGAAGCAGACATCTGAGCAACTAAATTGCCCTCTAGGCTCTACTGACTATGATAGTGGTTTTAACATATAATGTACCTGTACACACCTCAAACGTAAGTATCTGGAGCTGAATCCCACTCTGTTTTTGGTGACCGAAGATGCCTGAAGCTAGTGGAGGGAAGAACTCCTTGTGGATCATGAGTCATTGGTGTGGATTGCCTAGCTCAACACTGCAAACTTCTCAATTTGATGCACAAGATTGAGTTTGTCTTTGAAAATAAGCATGCTAATTTAATAAAAAACAAGTTGGAGGCCATCTTGGTGCCACAAGAGGTGAAATACTGGCAATTAGGTACTCTATGTTATTTTACAACTGTTGGAGAGCTCAGCTTTTCCAGGATACAGAATTGGTGATATCCTTACCTACAAGCCCCTGGCTCTTTCAAGCTGGAATACTCATAGTTCACAGCTCTTCACTGGTGTTGCCATTCAAAATTTGTCTGCCACCATTCTTTGGCCCTCGTGTAATATGGTGCTGATGTTTGTGCTAGCTCTACTGTACACATTTCCTCTGCAGGCAAAGCATGGAAGTTAATGTTGCCTGAACTTACAAATAAGGAAAAAACAGGAGAGGAGGATACTGTTCCTCTGAGGTGTCTCCTTCAGCAAGTGGTGCTTGTAATGATCAGAGAACGTGACTGGGATACTTAAACACAGATGTTGTCTCACTGCTTTCTAAGAACGTGCAGTCCAGTATGTCTCTTAGGGTCCCTCTTACAAGTGCTGTGTGAATTGTAGTGTGTGTATAAAAGACAGATTTGGGACTGATCCTTCTACAGATTTTGACTTGTCATTTCTCCTGTTTTCAGTGATTTCTGAGTCCCTGGAACCTCATAGACACATTTGCTTTTTTTTAATGCATAGGGAATCATTTCTCTCTTCTGTTTTTTGGTGGGTTTTGTTGTTTATGGGTTTTTTTTGTTTTTTTGGCAAGGTAATCACTCTAATCACAGCAGCAGGCAGTCTGGGCCTGGGCTATGTACTCAGCTTGATACTGTTCCAGTCAAAATATTATTCTACTGATTTTATGTTGGGCTTGGCTGGCTTGCCGTTGCTGCTGCCCTGAATTCTAGCACTTGTGAAATGTCTGGGCCAATTTTGACTTTGTTGTTGGGTTTTGTTGTTATTATTGGAAGGCTCCAGCTCTTCCAGGTTCACCATTAAGGACAGGTGTTTACAGTGGCGTGATCATAGAACCAAGCAACGGTTTGGATTGGAAAGGACCTTCAAGATCATCTAGTTCCAAACCCCTGCCATGGGCAAGGGAGACCTCCTGCTAGACAAGGTTGCTCATCCAACCTGTCCTTGAACACCTTCAGGGATGGGGTACCCGCAACTTCTCTGGGCAACCTGTTCCTGTGCCTTGCCACACTCACAGGAAAAAATGTCTTCCTAATATCTAATCTAAATTTCCCATCTTTCAGCTTAAAATCATTACCCCTCGTCCTATCACTAAACTCCATCACAAGGAGTCCTTCCCTATCTTTCCTGATTGGCCACTCAGTGGATAAGGTGTTGACTGGAAAGTGGCACTCAGAGTTGTCATCAATGGCTCAATGTCCGAGTGGAGATCAGTAATGAGTGACGTTCCACAGGCATTGGTACTGGGACTGCTGTTTGACATCTTTGTCAGAGACAAGGACAGTGGGATTGAGTGTGCCTTCAGCAAGATTGCCAGTGACACCAAGCTGTGTGGTGCAGTCAATACACTGCAGGAAAGGGATACCATCCAGATGGACACTGACAGGCTTGAAAAGTGTATCTTTGTGAACCTTGAGAAGTTCAGCAAGTGCAAGATCCTGCACCAGGGCTGGGGACAATCCCAAGATCAAATACAAGTTGAGTGGAGAATGGATGATCGTGAAACTAATTACTGTAGCGAGGATGGGAACGTTGTGAAATTCTGCCTGGCTCAGTTTTTCTGCACTCATTTATATGTATCTAAGGGAATCAAAGCCCTGGGGATACTATGATTTTGTCTTTATTTATTGTGGAAAAGCTTATCTGTCCATTAAGTGAATCTAATATGAAAATGGAGAGTAAAAAGCTGACAAGTAATTTTTGCTGCATCTTGTGAAAAGTGTGTATTTTCCCAGTTCGAACTGATGCTCTTTGCTGAGCTGGATGACTTTGCTTGGAGCATATTAGGAAACTGCAACAGGAGCAGATCACTCTGGGCAATGATATACAGCTGTGCTACTGTAGCTGGCCCTAGGAAAAGAAAAGATAATCTGTGAAGACTTGGGAACACGAGAATCAAGATATGAAAATCTCCATCCGTAGAAATTTCAAAATCAGAAACAACAAATGTTCAGCAAACACCACTTAAACTCTGCTGCATGTTTAATTACTCTGGTTTTTGCTGACTGCACCATTATGAACTGTTGGTATTCAAGAAATTGTTTAAAGAATACATTCTAGGTTTTCTTTGTTGTCCTTAGATTTTTCAGCCCTGCAGGGATCTTGTTTCCAAGCATTGTTTCTGTATCCAGCAAGGCTAGAAGCAAATTTAAGAAGTGAGAGCCAGCATTTTCATGTGATGGCTTTTTTTCCAGGAACTGATGCTTTAGGATAAACAGTAAATATTGCGAGGCTAGCAAAACAGTTACCGATTCATTACTTACACCCTACTGATTTATTTATTGTTTGAGAGCACAACTCCTCTGCTGCTTCTGCAGTTGACCTCCAGTCTCATCTCAGCATAAAAGAAACATACTGCTGTTTCCAGCATCCAAATCTGAGGATAACAAATACTATATTGCCAGGTACATAAGCATCCCAGACAAACAGCATCCTTCTCGGCTCCTTTCTCTAAATTGGAGTACAAGATTGCAATGATAATTCGTAGCGTCGAGAGTTGCATGGGCTCACTGGAACACTGGTAATGTCCAGTGTTCTGGTACAGGCAAGGCTGACACCTAGTGACCAGACACATTTATTCCCATGAGAATTCACTGACGTCTGGTTCACCGACTGTTTATTCTTTTCTGGGTCTGGAAGGTTTAAACCTCAACGTGAATAGTTAATTTATTTAATCATCACTTTTGGCCTTTTTTTTCAGTGGTTCTAGCGTCCTTTTCCTAAGATGAAGTTAAGGTAGCTTGAAAGTTCGTTCAAGCTTAATGTTGGAGCCAGGAAGGTTTTGCGTGTGGGCAAAAAGGGAGATGGCTGATAGCAATCAGTGGTAAGTTCAGAATATGGTCCTTTTTCTGGTTTTGCTTCATAAAATCGTGTCTGACCTTGCTGTTTGCATTCTCTTTGCTTACCCTGTTTTAAAGAATCCAAAATCAAGCATAATGGGATAGTCTCTGAGTTGCAGGATATTCTGTTTACTGATGTCTGCTGACCAGACGTAGCCTCATGCAATGACATTGCCACCTGGAAAGAACTACCTGTTCCATCACCATGGTAGATCCTGTTGGAAGTGCTTTGAATTCTGTGCCTTTGTGATGTGCATATTAAAGAGGAAAAGATGTTTTCAGAATGCTTTGATTGTTCTTTAGTTATCTAGAATAATATATGAGGAAAATAACATACTTCTGACAATAAGTAGCTGTATAAACCTCGGGAAACAGCCTCCCAAAATGAATCAAAGCAATCTTTTCTTTGTAAGAATAATCCTTGACCCCAAAAGTATACCGCAGAACTGCTCAGTGGTTCCCCATGTTAAAGGAGATTGCATGAGATCCTAAGCTAGAGCGCTAAAGGAGCCTTCTTGGAGCAGTCCTTGGGGCTAAAGGAATTTTTGCCTTTTAAATGTCTTTTGTCATTTAAATGTCCCTTGAATGTTGGAAAGAAACATTTTAGTTGATTCAGCATGACTTTCGGCTACTAGCACTGTGTTTGACTACACAAAGAATCAGAGCTCACTGTTTTTCTGTGGCTGAAAGGAAACTTTGATTCTTCCTGAATGGAATAGCTAGGAACTTGCACAAGCCCTGTGTTGTTGAACGGAAAAGGCAGGCTTTTTTTCCTTCAGACAATCTTCTATACCTGCCTCAGAACTTTACATATGGCTCAGGTTTTGTATTTGTGGCATGTTTCTAATTAGCCTATGAAAAAAAATAATGTTCCTCTATTTTAAAATACACAGATTTTTCATCTGCTAACTGTCTCTGATAGGATGTGCCTCTGGAGAGAAGACTAACAAATTCCCAAGGCAAAAATCTCTGTCAAAGGCAGCAGATTCCAGTCTCTGAGCAATACAAGCCTCTTAATAGCCACTGTCTTTCTGGAAGTCTGGGATTCAGATGCTCTGATGTGTACATGAAATACATTGTTTTCTGCAGAGTAGTTCACATCATTGTGGCCTGATTTTTTGGGTTTTTTTAATATCATCACAGTTTTTATAGTTTTGTTCCAGGGCTCCAAGGGCACCACCAGACCTCACAGAAGAGGTAAGAGAGACTTAAAATTCTTCCTTTTGAAAAATAAGTACTGGAGACCCTGAAGGCCTTGAACGTGATCTTTGAGTTTATAAAGAATGTCGTATATATGGTTGGACTCGATGATCCAGTGGGTCTTTTCCAACCTAGCGATTCTGTGATATAACGATTCCTCTATAGTCTTTGTGAGTCCTGTGCTTCTTTACTTAACACTGTAGCAGTAGCACCCAAGTAGCAGGTGCCCTGGGGTGGAGCTAAGTCCACACATCTGTTGTAAAATAACATGTGACATAAAGTCCCAGTGGTGCAGACATGGGAACAGGTGCAGGTGTAGCCAGAGAAAATCACTCAGAGCAGTCCCTGTGCTCAAATCTCCCCCTGAAACCTCCCTCATGTGGTGACTACACTTCTCCAGCAATGTTCGAGCCTGGACATGATAGCACATGGAGAGCCCCATAATGCAGGCAGGTGATGCCATGTCATCCTCTCCAGTGCCACAACCTGCATGGGGAACAGTTTGTGTGCCCCACTTGGCTCTGGATCACTGGGTTGAATGGCTTTGCGGCTGGATGGGGAGCCAAAGGGGTGTCCTACCCTCTGATTTAGCAAGGGAGTTTGGAGGAGCTTTTTCTCCAGCAGAGCTCACCTGCAAGGCCCTTGCTATTAGCTGGTAATATGGGAAGAACTATATTTCCTTTCTTCAAATAATGGCAAACCCAGCCAGGACAATCTGCTCATATGACCAGCTACCACCATAAAAAGAAGAGACTGACCTTTCAGACTCATATACCTTTGTCAGAACTTTGCATGCAGTATTGTAGGAACCAATATGTAAGGCACACGACTCTGTGGCTTTTCTTCTGATTTTTTTGTATCCAAAATCAGAAGAGCTTTAGTAATACCTCTGGCTATCCAAGGAGTCAAGCCAATTGTACTTCCTGTTTTATACTACAAGCTTTTGGATTTTACCTGTTTTTCATTCATACTGTAATTGGATTCTTCACATACTTGGAAATCTGAAGTAAAAAGGCATTTCCTAGTTTCAGTCACAATCAAAGTTAAAGTTAAATGAAAACTGAAGCTGAAGGTGGACATGCTTAGTCTTAATTCTTCTTCTCATGACTCGGGATGTCTCAGCACTGCGTATTCACTTGAATTTTACACAACTCTGTTCAAAAAAATATCAGTTGATGTAACTTTAAGTGTAAGATTTTAAACAGATAGAGATTGTTTGTTTACTGGGGTTTTGTTTTTGATAGGAAATTCCAAGAAAATGCATGGTTCTATACTGAAGCACTGTAGGAGAGAGATCTTGAAATTTATATCTCTATCCACTGGTATTCTTTATCAGAAGAGGTCAACTGTCTGTGATTATTTCTGCTTATGGTTTTATTGACTCCTTTTTACAATAGGAATTTTTGAAAATTCCTGATTGCATTGTCCTAAAAAGCTTATCAGCTTGCGTAAAAGAAGTGAACATGGTGAAGCATAGGCTCATACATTAAACTATGCAGCAGAGTGCCATTTAAATAATGATGCATCTTTGTACTCCCTGGCATCTTTTGAACTCACTAACAAATGACTGAATTTCTGAGCAATTTGTTCAAATGATTAACATGACCAGAAAACACTTACTAAAAGAAAGAGAGGTCATAGGAAGAATATAGAAGTCTCATATGAATGAAAAATTTATTATGACATGGAAGAAACTTTAAAGACTATTTAGTTTTCCTGGGATTCAAATGTTTTCTCTTCTCTTTGCCCAATTTAAGCTCTTCTGTGCCATCCTTCTGAGGATGCTAAAGACTCTGCTCACATGAAAGATGTCTGTGGTTCCCACAGGACACAGGTCATCTTGACTTATGACACAGTTCTGTTCTGACTAACCCTTCTGTACTAATTTGTTTGGATCAATTAGATTACAGATCTTCTTTGGTTTGGTTTTTTTTCACATCCAATATGAAAACAAATCTACACCAAGATTCCTTATTTACTACTAAAATAACATAGTTCATGAACACTTGAATGATGATCAAAATCCAGTCAGCAAGCTATTCCATGGCTGTTATTTTTTTTTGGGGGGGGGGGATAATAAAAGCATGGTGCACATAAACCACTGATTTTGTCAAACTACAGCCTGGAGTCCAAAAATACTCCATCCTTGTATATAATCTTTACAAATTTTTCAAGTAAAACTTTGCCCTGGAGTGTGATGATAGTCTACAGTATCTCTAGAAGACTGCTGGTAGTAGTCCCTTGGTCACAAAGTTGGGGAGGCGCCGATGGAACCAGAGCTGGCGATGCTGGCATAACCACTTCTCAATAGGTAGCAGAGCTCTCAGCTGCAGGTCTGCCCGGAAAGGAGGGCAAATGTGCTTCAGTAGCTAACATTAATGCCAACTGACATTCCTAGAATATTATGGCTTCTTAGCTTAACCTCTTACCTTTAGAAGTTAATTGTCTTAATAGGATTCAGACAATACTACAGTCAAGTTTTCCTATATTTTAACCTGATTTCCTAAGGAAAGAACTGTTGTATAACAGCACAAGCTTGCCTGTCTGGGTATCTAGTTGGTTCCCTTCCCATTTCTTTTGAAACCTTTGCACCCATTTCAGCTTTTCTGGATGAAGGAGTGGAAGTGTCAAAGACAGAAAGGTGCAACAAGCTCTGTGAAGACAAGCAGCTGGACTGGGAGAGGAGTCTCATGTGTCCCCACTAACAGACGGGCTTAAGTGTGAATTCTTCTGTTAGAGAGCAGTACCTGTCGCTGCCAGACTTCAGCTAGAGAAGCCAGGCTTCAGCAAGGGTACTTCTCATAAACCATAGATGAGGGCACGCTTCCTGCTTCTGGTGCTGTTTGAAAAAATCCACCCAAAGGTGTGGACTGGAGAGGGAAACTATGAAGTAGAATCCACTAAAATAATCTGTCAAAAGTAAAATAGAAACATTTTTTTCCTAAAATATTTTTCAGTCACAGCAGTCTTAATGTTATTTGTAACAGCATTAAGAGAAACAATTTCAATTGCAGTGTGATTTATACAAAGCTGACCACCCTTTAAGCTCAGAAAAATGATAATTAGAAACTTTTGCTTTCACATCAAGATGTCTAAAACTTTCAAAACTATTTGAAGTGTATTTAATACAAATTCCATTCAGAAAGTTGAATTTTTACACACTACTTTGGTCCAGGTCTGCTGCCATTTACACTCCACATTTTTTTTTTCACTTGCCATGACTAAACAAAAGAGACAGGTTTTGCTGATCAGTGCCAGAAACAGACAGCTGTGGAGCACAAGATATACAGAGAATAGGAACGATGTAGAACTACAAGTAGCCTGGAAGAGTATAGTGTTTTGCATAAATTTATTTTGCAGATGCAAATTTTTAACGTGCTTAAAAAAAATTCCCCTCTTTCTTTGCCACTCGTTTTCTCTGGGAGAGGACCCAGCTCCTTTTCTGCCCTGACTGGAGCTGGGAGAATGTGACTTGGTGGGAGACAAAGAGGTAACTCTGTTATACACGGAACCAGCAGAGCTGCCCTACATTTTGCTGCTTAAGAAAGGGTCTGGCTGGTACTTCCAGGCATATTTCAAGGGTATTTTTCAAGGGTATTTAGCCACCAAAACATGCTTATTGCTAAAACAACAGCATTGATGAAGCCAGCTGTCCTGTGAGGGCAAGGGGCAGAGTGAGTGCCTCCTGCAGCTGCAAAGGCATCGATGCTGAATGGCCAGGGGTAAGGAGGGGTCTCCAGCCTTGGGCTGTGTTTTCCAGCCCTGTGGGGTTTGTCCCTTTGGTGAGTAAGACAGCTGATATTTGTATTTCTTTCTGATGCAGCTTAGCAACATCCACCTCTCTTAGAATCATAGAATCATAGAATAACCAGGTTGGAAGAGACCCACTGGATCATCAAGTCCAACCATTCCTATCAAACACTAAACCATGCCCCTTAGCACCTCGTCCACCCGTGCCTTAAACACCTCCAGGGAAGGTGACTCAACCACCTCCCTGGGCAGCCTGTGCCAGTGCCCAATGACCCTTTCTGTGAAGAATTTTTTTCCTAATGTCCAGCCTAGATCTCCCCTGGCGGAGCTTGAGGCCATTCCCTCTTGTCCTGTCCCCCTCTTCTTCAGAAGTGGCAAGTGAAAAGAAAAATGCAAGGAGTAAGTGGAGACAGGTACAAAGCTGGAACAAAGTATTGTGCTAGAATTCAACTTATGGAACTGAATTTGCACGGTATACACTTGGAATAGTTTTGGCAGTTGCAGTGGTGACCTGCAGAGCTTTGTGAGTACAGCAGCATCCTTGCTATCAGCAGGAGGCTGCATACGGAGTTATACAGAGGGCGGAACACCCACTGCCTGCCTTACAAGAAACTAGAATTAAGGCTAAGTGTGCAGTTCGGGTTCCCCCCCTCAAAAATAGCGTACAAAACCTCAGAAGGACGCTGGAGGGCGATCTTACCCCGGCCAGGAGGCCGGTTGGCTTAGGGTCTGGGCCAGGTACTGAGATTGAAAGTCTCCAGTTTGGGAAGAAAAGCCTCAGCGGTGCTGTGAAGCAGGAATACTTCAACAGGTACTTTGCATCAAAAGAGAGGGTGCTGTTTAAAACGATGGGAAATGTCCCCAGTTGTCTTCTTGTAATAAATCGGTCATGAAAGCTTTTAACGCTTTCAGTCACGCATGGAGATTAATGAAGCAACAACTTTGTGGAACAGGAAAGGAGAGTTTTGAAAGATAATGGTTAGTAAATGGGAAAGCTGCTACTCAATTACCTTTACATTTCCTGGTGTTAAAAGCTACAATCTTTGAGGATATCTGTAAATCAGAAATAGTAAGATTGATATTCTCATTACACTGAAATAATGATGTGGTGGTGGATCCTTTAAGATTGTCAGGAAAAGAAGTACTAACAAAACAATAAACAAAGGCCTCTTGTAAAGATACTTTTTGTTTGTCTTCGTAGATTTAATTGGTGATGGGTGATATTTATCAAGCATAATGTTTGGTAAGTTGGACTAGACGACCTCTAAAGGGTCCCTTCCAACCCAAACCACTCTATCATTCTATGATTCTACGTTTGGACCAGTTTTCAAGGGTTTTTTTAAGAATTACATTATTCTACATCAGTCTACAAACAACCCCACTGAGCTGCTTACGAAGTTACTGTTAGTGGGAGTAAACTTATTCCTCTAGAGATCTATTAAAAAAAGCTAAAGAGCTGAAGGTACACAGAGATTTAGTCTTCCAGGCAAGGAAGCAGTACCAAACAATCAAGTTCTGGGATGACTAGCCTTGGGAAATCAGATAAAATCCAAATGAACAGCAATTTCATGTTCATTTTACAACCAAAGTGTTATGGAAATAAATTTTGTGATGTGCAGTCTGTGTTTGTAACTTGGCAAGAGGCACTGTAAGTATTGTACTGGAAGGAAAAAAGGCTTCTAGTCTCCTTTTCACCCTAAAATCAAGCAACCAACTTTTCTGTGGATCAACATGTAAAAAGGACAATTCCAGGATCTTCCATATCACAAAAAATTAGAGCTGTATATTTCTGGATTACAGCTGTGTCACCTCCTGGTTGTCAATAGGCAGTGTTAAGCTAAGACATAAAGCAGACTACCTTGCTTTAACAACTTGTGAGTCATCGAATTCTTCTTCACCTTGCATTCAGGAAAGATATGAATGTATAGTGAAGAAGGATCTTCTGATTTCCTCAAGCCTAGAAAATCTTTAAGATACTGTTGCAACATAAGTGTATTTGAGAAGGACTGTCTTTAGCTTTACCAATAACAAGATTTTGGGCTTTGGGTTTTGGCAGCCTTGTGGCCCCATAAACTCTGCTGTTTTCCTCAAGTCCACTACTATCGGACAACTTGTTAGATGAGAAATACACTGCTGATTCCATGAAGTTTTCCATTTTCTTCCAGGAAGAACAGCAAGAGCTCCAAAACTGATTGTCCTCAACTCTTCTGGTTGCAGCCCACAAGAAATATGGCAAATGTGAAGGAGAAAAACAACGCATGTAAGACCAGACAACAATCCTTGTTGTCTTCCCTTCATGCCCAAACACAACGTAACATCTCCTGTAACATGTTAGAGACCTCTCACAACAGAGATCTTCCACCCACAACAAAACCAGATTGAGTTTACTGACTTCAAAACTGTCTAAAAGCAACAGCCATTTTATTTATCTCCAGTCTTTCTCCATACTCACATCAAGTGTAGTAGGTGCAGTGATCAAAAGGATCATATAGTTTATTCTGCTCCTTTTTGATGGAAATAATTATTTGCCAAAGTCAATGTTTTAATTTTCTCTGTTGATGTATCCATGGAGTAATGAGCCCAGCTCCAACCTGAGAACTCTTTCCTACACATTCACTGGTTGAAAGCTTTTTCCTAAGTTTATCTTGAATTTTAAGTGGAACTTTTGTGATTAAATTTTGCTAGTACAGGGAAGGAATCAGCATCAACAGGTTTCCTCTCCCACATGGCACGAAAAACAGACTCCTTATATTTTCTGTCATGTGCAAAAAAAAAAATCACTGAAAGATTTGTTGACTGCTTGTACCTCACGAATTGAATTGAGCTTCAGGAGGCAAGAAGCTGTCTTGGAACATTCTGGGATAAGGTGAACTAAATTGCTCTAGAAGCCCCTTTGGCTCCTGTATCTCTTAATTTGAAACTCAAGTGTACAACTAGGGTGGAATGATTTAATTTCTCATGAATAACAGCTATAATTTACACAAAAGAGTCATGAGCAATGTCAGCTAGAAACTGATGTCACTCAGAAGATCGGATACTGCCCAGATTAAATCCAGCCTTGCATGCTGAAGTCAAAGAACAAGGAGAGTGTCCAACTTGCAGAGACTTTTCAATTTCTATTTATCTTAAACATCTGTGGAAGAGAAGAAATGTCTCCTGGCATGTAGAAGCCTATAAATCCTCTCCCCAACATGGTAGAACTGCCTAGCCTTAGAAAATATAATGTAGTCTGCCTTCATGTGATGGGTGATGTATGAGATTTTTGTGGTAAATTTCAATAAATGTGATTTATTATTCTGAAAGTTTCTGTCCTCTTTGAAAAGATCAATCAGAATAAAATGCTGAGCAGTTAATAAAGAAGTTCTCAAGACCTCCCACTATCTGCTTTTTTTTATAGTTTTGAGGTGAAACTATGGATCAGCATGTGAGATATGGTGCAGGTCTAAAGAGGAGTTCCCTGGTACCAGTAAGCCTGGTCCATGAACTAAGCTGAGATCTCAGTGTTTTATTGCTCTGTTCATGTGCAAACAAGAAAATAAAATCCTGTTTATTTCAGAGTTGTCCTCAGAGTTCCCACAGGTTTGCAGTACTGCACTCTGGATGAAGACTTAGAACAAAAGCACAAATGTAAGTTCTTGAATTTCTTCTGAATTTAAACCTTCCTCTAGGCAGAATCTCTTATAGTACAAAGAAAATCCTTGCTGAGGCAATCTTCTACTTATTTATTTCAGGATCACATGAACTGGCAGAGAATGTCCTAAGCTTTGTTCCTAGCTCCTAGTTAGACAATCTGTCCAGAGTCAGAATAACCTGGCTTCATAGCTCTTCCTAGAGTCTCCTGCTGAGTGTAAAATATGGCTGTCTTGCAGTTTGAATAAGGCTCTTAATGTGCCATGGGATGTCACGGTCCAGAGAAATGGAATACAGTGTTCTGCTTGCTAAGAAACAGAAAAAAAGCTAACCAAACTGGTTTCTTCCTCCTGAGTACATAGTGACTGACTGGAAATTCAGTCACTGAGACTAAAAATATCAGCCTTGATCACAAGAAAAAAAAAGAAGTATTTGACGGATGAATTCAGTCTTCCCTCAGCACAAACATCTATTTGCCACTAAAAGTCTAGTAAGTACACTGAAGTCAAATAAAGTGGTCTCATCTCCCAGTGCATCATTAACAGACTGCGGGGTGAGGCGGAGGTTATTTCTTTTAATTAAGCCCTCCAAGAGGGAATTGTCAGAGCTCTCTTAGAGAGGATGCCTTTTTAAATGTTGTACATTGCTGGAAGGGAGAAAAAAGTTTATCTGAGAATATAAGAAGAAGCAACTCTTAAAACTGGGGCTTTGTTCTTCTCTGCAGCAATGCTTAAAGGAGCTGAAGCACTGCCTCTCTGGTCCTCACACTTACACATACAGGCACAGACTGCTGTGGACAGGCTCGTTAGTGATTTCTGTGGTGCTGCACATATCAGTGAATACAGGCGCACTTCAGGAACAGCAAACAAGGAGGGCAGCACCGAACGTCTCCAGTGTTATTGAGTACTCCTATAGGCCTCTTGCCATCTTTTTCTCCTTTTTACTTCTTGGTGCTGTGCTATTAGTTACAGAACAAGGCAGGATGTGAGACGAAGATATGCTGTGTTCTGTCCAGCCCTGATGAAGCCTCACCTGTAGTAATGTCCATTAGCTGATGACGAGATTTCAGAAGCAAAACAAATAAGCAATGGTTTGGGCTGAACTTCTTCCAGTGAACAGGAAACCTGCTCAGAAAATACTTGGTGAAGGACATGGTTGCAGGCTTTGTGCGTAAGTGCTGGAGTATGTTGAGGAGTTGGTGAGGCAGCTTAAAAATTCCTTCTGGAAATCTTTGCTCTCTCTCATTGCCTCTACCAGGGAGTACTCTGACACAGCCCTTATACTGAGGATAACATTACTTTTCAGCATTTTTTACTTCCAAGCCAACAATGAGCTATATTTTTTTCCAAGATTTACAATATGCTTTTTCACCACGTTGGACTCAAGCAAAGCTAGTTTCCATTTTAATAGATGTATTTTCCACAGGAAATTAATGTATTGTTTCCCCAAAGCTATTTCAATCTGTAATCTTCACTGCAGTTTGCCCAGTTGCATGTTATTTCAACCAGCCAAATGAATCTAGTGCCCCCAGCAGTTCTTTTAAGTAGTTTTCACCAAGGGAATTGTGTCAGGCTCAGATTTACTACTTGGATCCTCGAAATGACAGGCCCCTCCAAGAGATATGGTGGCTGAATATCCTTGTTTTTTTTCCCCAAGGAAACCCTCATATGGAGAAAGTATAGTGTTTTCCTAATTGTTGGTTCTCTCAATGCATGTACACCATGGTGCCTAAAGATACTAGGCTATATGGTATGTATGGACTGTCTGGGTATTATGGTACCTGTATATACCAGTACACTCTGACTGTGGACTTGTATATTTTTAAACATATTCATTCAAAATGTTTGTTTTCTTTTTTTTAAATTAGCATAAGTAATTTGTATTCTTCCTTTTCTCAGGAGGCATTAATAAAACAGCAGCATGGGCACAACTTCATTTTTAAGGTGACAAATGCTTGCAAAAGACAACGGTCCCTTCCCTGCACCATTCTCCGTCGAGATGACAAGTAGTTGGCGGCTGTCAGGTCTGTGTAGGAAATCTCCACAGCGGCACTGTGAATGTTTATTGTAGGGAAAGAACTTTTGCCCTGTGAAGTCACCTCCTACTAGTCACCAGTAGGTTTCTGATATTCTATCACAGGAAATTCCTGGTGGACCACAAAAGCAATCCCCTGAGTCCAGCTGCTGGGGGGGAGAAGTGGTGCACTGCACCACCGGGTTGAGCCTCAGTCTCCAGTATGGGGCAGAGCACCTGTGCCCTGCAAAATGCAGACTCTGTGCTCCTCAAACAATGTTAAAATGAACTATACAGGGGGGCAAAGGTCAAGTGAACCATTATTGTGTTGCATTTTATGCAAACAAAAAAAATGTATTAGAGGATGTGCTTTGTATTGTAACAAGGTACTGTAAGATTATATTTAGGCTTCATGTCTTTGAAGCCCTTGGTAACACAACTGTATAATCACAGCTCTTGATGTTAATGAGGAAGTTATATTATAAGGTACTCCATCTAACTGGGAACAGCGTAGGAAGAATCAAAAACCTTTAGGAAAGCATATAAAACCAGCTATCAAGACTTCGAATGCTAGCTGTATCAGGTGAGTATATACACATTTCTGCAAAGAAAAAGGAAGAAAAATAGCAATTGGCAATTACTTTTCTCACATTTGAATGTGAAAGCATTGCTTGTCAGATGCCAGTTCTTTTTCTTGCACACTTCGAGGGCACAGCCCTCATTAACACTCAATTTTCCTCTGCTCTTCTGCCAGTGTTTCAAGTATTCAATCGCAGTAGCTACTTTAGGAAATGTGCAAGACTGAATGAACCTTTATCCGCACGACTTAATGCACAACAGAAAAACAGATTTGGAAAGATAAGCACCATGTATGTGGTTAGATGCTACACAGCTGTGTGTCCTTTAGCTAAAAGGCATCAAGCTCCCCCTTTCTTTTAGAGATAGGGATGCTGTGGAAGCAAAATACTGACCCCCTGCTAAATATAAATGACATGCTTCCAGAGAACTGCTACTAGCTCCTAACCAATGGCTGATTTCATTTGTCTGCAACCTCAGGATGTATAAAACTTGTGAGAGGGTGATCTCTGGGTCTTGTAGGATTTTGATGCTGTACTTCTTGTTTGCTCCCTCTTAAGTGCTTCTCTGTTCATTGACTTTTGCATTACCACATCTTAGCTGTCTAGCCTCACCAGAGCAATGCGTGCTGGTGCGTAGGTGTTAGCAGCAAGGAATCAGCACTTCAGGTGTCAGCGTCTATAGTCAGAATAGTGCAATGGAACAGAATTATGCATTAAGAAGTTATGTGTTTTGGGGCTTTGGTGGCGATAAGTTTTTCTGAGTTGATGAGTGTGGCTGTCTCCTCCAGATAAATATCTGTTTTCTGGCGGGGAAAAAAAAAATCCATTTTCAAGGGAATTGTGGCTGATCATAAGAACCATGGTAGCTTGCAGCAGCTACAGCAGATTCTTGGAAACCCAGAGCACACGGTCTCCAGACCTAGGAGGAAGGCATTATAAAGATGTTCTCCAAAGCTGCTCATGTGACTTAACACCATTTTTTAAGAGTAACTTACTGAAAAGTGATGGGCTAGGTAGGTCCTGTAGAGAAGTCAGATGGGCATTTTTGAAAACTGTACCCCTTGTTTTAAAAGAAAGGAAAACGTGAGGCAATTGCAGCTGATTCAGCATCCGGCAGCCTCAGCCAAGTCATATTTTACCTCTTCCCTTCCCTCCCCACACAAAACTTCCAGGAAAACCTGCAAAGAAAAGGCATATGTGGGTAGAAGGAGACCTGCTTTTAATTTCTGTACCTCCTATTCAACACAATGCCACACAATGCACAGGATGCGAATATCCCAAGGCACCTTACACAATACAAGTAACAAAAGCACATAGACATACACAAGAAAGAGGGGAGCAGCAAGTATGACAGGGCTATAAAACAAAATGCAGGTAAATCTGTCTGTAAATTGCTTGTTTGAAGAGACTCATGAAAAAAATTATCTTTAGAAAGGAGAAAGGGAGGCACTGAAGAAAAATTCAGGTGATCATGAGAATTCAATCTCCATTTCAGAGCAGAATGTATCTGCTTTTCTCTATCATGTTGAATGTAGTGACCAGATCTTCATTACCAACAGAGGATGAGTCTGACACAATGAGTCCTCGGTGACACGTCCACTGATGCTCCTATCATACTATCTATAGAGCAACCTGGAACAAACACTGAGTCATATAATGGCTGTAATGATAGCAAGCAGCAATTGCCGTGGTTAGGAGCACATCATGGTTATTCCTTATTACCCCTTCTTTTGGCTGCAGAGAGGAAAATGTGAGCAGAAGATATTCACTCCCACAGACCCACCTCCTCATCTAGTTAAAAGAGATCATTCAGGACAGGACCAAAACCACCATTCTGATGAAATGATGCAAAGAATTTAGAGAAATACTCAGCATTAAGACTGCTGTCAGCACTAAGTGAGAGCCTGATCAAAAAAATAGTTTTTTCCTTCAACCTCCTTGCAGATACATTGCCCTACATTTCCATTTGAAGGACGATGTTGTGGGTGAAGCAAATGGAGTCTTGCACAACCTGCTCCTACTTGCAGGCTCATGCACAAGTTACTGGTAGTCGAGCTCACAAAATCTAAAGAAAACCCATGTAGCCTTGAGATTTGCAACAAAAATGTATTCTGTGTTTTCAAACAGGAATAAAAGCAAAACACTAAATAAAAAGTGAGAGACAAGCTTTACATACTTTCTTTATTAAAAAGCTTCATATGTAGATAGAAAACACTAGATGATTTTTAGTCACAACAACGTTAGCTGGAGAATCAAACCCGAGTGTGCACATGCACAGACAGAAAGGAGAAACTGCAAGAAATTTAAATGGAATATAGTCATGAATCACTTCTCCCTGTGGAATGTGGTCACTGGAGTAACTTATTACACTTTACATCTGTGTTTAAAAGAAAATAATTTGGTGGGCTTTTATTACACATATGTGTTGATCGACATTTGTTCGTGTAATTATAGTGGGCAAATAGGGTGTTTTGCTACATTTTAGCTGCCTAATTCTGAAAAAAAAAACCTGAGCAGTACAAAATTTTCCCTTAACAGAGGTTTGGTTGACACATCAAATCCATACTTGGTGTAATGATGCTGGTAAATTCACTAGGAAGGAGGAATAAGAACAACAAAAGCAGAAGTTTTGTGTAACAGCTCTTGAAATCATGACCAGTGGAACCAGATGGCATGGCACCTGTACCTCTGCACCTTAAGTGGCCTGTAAAAAAGAGGAACAAAGCAAGCTGTGTGTATTGGTATGTTTTACAGTAAGATATTTAGGGTTTTTGAAAGGAACATAGGAAAATTATTTTTTACTACGTAAGTAAATGCTACTTAAAGAATAAGTTTATCTTTTGTGTGCATTTGTGCACTGTAACCAAATTTTTGTGTTTTAATGAGAAATTGGGTGAACAAATGACCCCACCTTCATCAGGGTAAAGTTCAACTCCCCTGCAAGCTTTTCATCTAATGCTTGTGTCCCCTTTCCACGCAGTTCTGCAGAAGCTGGCCTTGGCTGGTAGCCTGTAATCCTGGCCAGGAAAAGAAGTCATTTGTTGCCTGGACATTGGATTGAGTGGTAAAAGTGACTAAAAGTGAATCAGTAGGTTAGTTCCAGTAAATGATTTAATTTTTCTTGCGCTTAAAAAATTTTATTTGGCTAAATGCCAGGGTTTTGCCTAGAAAGATGCTGAATACAAATGTTGCCTGCTCTGTGAAAATTAGCATATATCATGTAGCAGTTCCCTTTTAGCATGTTCCATCTCTATATTTTTATAGTAAAATAGCTCCCAAAGCTTATCCCAAGGACACTCTGTATATAGTTTTCTTGCAAAGAGAGAGCTCTTCTCTGTGTGAGAAATATGTCAATGTATTTCCAGTCACCCAGAATCCAAATGCCTGCATGGACATGAGGCTAGATGCAAAGTCAAATTTTGGAGGGCCTTCACTCTCAGGTGGAGATTGAATAGTCTGAATGAAAAAAGTATGTTTCCCTGCCACTAAACTTTTTTGCAGTTTAAGATGATTCTTGTTCTACACTGATGAAATCAAGACTTTGCAGAGGGGACTGAAGTTCTTGGGCTTTGTGTATGTAAAATCAGAAAGTCTGAACTGCCACAATGTGGCCCTGAGATGTGAGGCCAGGAATTTAGGAATATTTCAAGAGTCTGACCTGATCAACAGAGTTTTGGCTGCTCTGTAGAAGACCTGTATCTCTCACTCATGGGCTACAATACCAGTAAAATACTTTAAGCAAAAAACTATTTTGGACAATTAATCCTGTTATTTTCAAGAGATCTACTTTTGAATGGCAAGATAGCCTTGCTTTGTGCAGACTACAAGCTGAGTTGGATCTGCTGCCCCATAATTCCAAATTTCCTCCATCGGATTCCAGGACAACAAAAAACCAAAACCAAGTAAGCTTTAAAAAGCTGAATAAAATATCAAAACCCCACATTATGAAAAGCTGACATAATTAATCTCGAGAAGAGAGAGGGTTTTATCTTGAGATGATATGCATAGAAAGAAGGAAGCTTCATGTAAGCTAAGGTACAAAGAGAAGCTTGTTGAGATCTTAGTAGTGTAATAAAACATAATCCAATCACGGGCAATTACTTCACATCATGAAACTGGTCACACCCCGCGGTGTTTCTCTGGTGCACATGGAGCTCTGATGCTCTCCCTGATTAGATACTGTCTTGTAACACAGATAGACAATAATCAACAATATAGACAACCTCAGCCTGGCAGGGCAGGGGTAAATTTGCCCAAACCCCCAGTTCTAATTTTGTGGTTAAGACTTCTCTTTAATTTCAGTTTGCTCCACAACCACAAATGCAAATATCTCAGTTTTTATGGGCTGATAATATATAAAACCTGAACACAAGGTCAGGGCCACCTCCTTCCCCTCCTCTTCTTATTTTCACTGGATTCCACCAGGGTCTCACCTAACAGCAATAACAATGATATTCGTTTTCAACTATCTGTACTAATGAGTAGAAATACAACTTCAGCAGCTTGTGACTTACATTCAACTTTGATTCATGTTTGTATTTCCAAGTAATTACCTAAAAAACCCCAAACCCTTCTATTTTTACCCCACTACTGCAGCACAAACGTGTCAGATAAGATGGCATTTTCTTCTAAAGATACTATTAAAGCATCAGGCAGGCTTGTGTTTAGGAACAATACACAACACAACAGCATTTTGTGCTTGTGCTGGTTCCTACAAGGAGGAATGAGCAGGTGACTGTATTACTGACTCCTGCATCTTTCAGGAGTAAAATTTATTTTAATAGCTGTGCTGTGAATTTGAAACCTCTTCCTCGGTCTTGAATAATTAATCTTGGGAAGGTGGGATAAGAATATCAAAGTATGTCTCAACTGCAGGTGGTGAGCACAGGCTACTCTGATTTTAATACAGGTTTTGGCCAGGAAGTTTCATATCTGACACACATTCTCATATTTATATCATAAGAAAAAAAACACAGTGTCCATCTAGGAGTGTTTCAACAGGACTAGTTTATTGTCTTAGTTATAAAATGACACAGTGCAGTAGGAATGCCAGTTATGAGAAGAGGAATTCTTTACATCCCACACAAGGGAATAAGAGGGAATCTCTGGCACATCCCTCCACACAGTCCAATATGAGACAGCTTCCAGCTGTTGGACACAGCAGGACTTAAAGCGAACTACAAAGTCATGTGGGAGCATGGATTTGTTTTCCTTTGACTATGTTGAAGTGCACAAAGGAGAGGAGATTTTCCCTCTGTGTTGTTCTTTTTTTTCCTGTCTGCTTTTGTTTCTTTTGTTTATTTGGGTATTATCACCAGAAATTTGGGTTTTGCTTGCCTCTGGAAAACTCTGTGACTAAGCTAATACAATAATAATACAGGAGTGAAAGCTGAGAAATCAAATGGAAAGGATTTGTAGTGGACATGCTAGTGTTATGTTAACGGTTGGAGTCGATGATCTTAAGAGTCGTCTCTGACCTAAATGATTCTCTTTCTGCAGCTGGGGTAGTGTCAGCATTCTTTAAAATGTACAGCAGGTACCCCAGCCATCTCTGTCATTGCTAACATCACATTGACATCTGAATACTAGGTTTCTTGGCCATGTTCCTGCAGGGTACTACGGTGGCCAGTTCTGCATATTGACAGCCATTAAGTACCCTATGCTGGATCTGTAAGGCATTTTTTATTCATGCATCCTGGTGCAGGACAACAGAGATGAGCTCTTTGGGTAGCTTTACAAGGATCTGCTTTCACCTTCAAAATTCTCATAGTCAGGTGTACCGGATGTTTTCCTTTCTGTTGCTTGCCCTGCACTATAAATTCTGGATTGCATTTTGGGAAGCCACAGAGACCACTAGAAGCAGAATAACTCTTCTGCAATGAGCCTGCACCCCAATGCATTACTTTTCTGTGAAGTGCATCACTGCTTTGTAGGGGTACGACATCATCTCCCATCCTCTCTGTTTTTGTCCTGCCTCAGAAAGATAATGATTACAAGTACAATGTCCAGCCACAGGTACTCACTAGAGAGACAGAAACAGGGAGCGTTGACATTTGCAGTGTCCACTAACTGTGTGCTGAGCACAGGGTGGCATCAGTGGCCTCATCACAAGGGCTCTAAGGGTAGATGGCTGAAAGGGGCAGTGCACTCACACCCCGTAACTGCTGTCCCCAACATGGGTGGGCTGTGGCTGGAGCATGCAGCTAAACCCATACAGCCACATTCTCTCCTTGTTGGCTCTTTGTGGAGATGCCAATGGGCATGTCTGTTCTCTGGGACCCAGTGTTTGGAATGGCAGCCACCATCTCTAGATTGCCAGGGGGAAGGAAAGCCTGGATAGGTGACATTGCAGAGGGACCTCTCCTGGTCCATTCCTTTCTGCAACTGTGGGGTGGTGAATGCCATTGAATAAGTGGTCATGAGCTTCTCCTGCAGGTCAGTGAGCTGCTGCTGGTAGGAGGGATTAAAAAGGTTAGCTGGATAAAAGTGCATGTGCCAAATCATCAGCAGCAAATGATCCTGTTGTAGATGCTGGACACCTTCATGCAAAGAACATATTCCTTGGGTGGACAGACCTTGGGGCAGTTGATACTGGCTGCCTGATGTAGGCACCAGAGCCTGTAACACCAAGTAGGGCAGCAGAGCATCAACATTGAGATAGTGAAACGGATTTGGTTCATTTGGTTTCAGAGCCAGGCTTGGTGCATACGCCAGTGGGGATGTCTTCTGACAGCTCTCCATTCCTCTTTTTGGGCAATCTCTATTGCTTCACCCCTTGAATTACACACCAAGTGCTCAGGGCAGGGGTGAAGCCTTTTTTATCTTTGCAGTATTACTTGACAAAGTGATGAAAGGTAAAACCAGCAGTATATAAACATAGATTTGAAGGTACTTCTTAGGCCTGATATCCCCTGTATCTGTGTTGTAAGACCTCTTTCCAGCTGACCTCTTTCATTTTCTCTGGGGAAACATTTAAGTCATAATGAAAACAGAGACATTTTAGTGATCTGCTCCCTACACCTAAAGAGGGCAGATAAAAAGGCGATGCAAGTTCAATTTAAAGAAAAAAGCATGATGAGGGCTAATCAGTCTCTGTAGCCTTAGAAGTGATTATTAGACATAAGCCTTTATTTTCTGTTTCTGTGTTATTAATCGTAGGTCACAGCAAAATAGGTACCCTTAAGGAAAAATCTGACCACAAACCCCTGAAAAGCAACTAGCAGCAGGGTTGGCAGATCTGGGAATCCATGGGTGAGCAGTTGCTGAAATGGCTTAGCAATTTAATGAGTTAAGACTGATGAATACTTCTTTCTAATGCGACCTGTATGAAACAAATAGGCCTTTGCCATTTCATTTCTTGGCCACTCACTCTCCATTAATTTAATAGCAAATTTAAGCTTTCCCACTTCACAAGCACTGCTTTTATTTTCTTTTATTTATCTGTCTGTTTGCTGTTTTGTGTACCTCTAGGTATAATGCATCATATCTGAATTATTTCCTTAAACAATTCCTTGGGGAAACCTACAGATCGCTTGGAGGGTGAGGTCTATCATAGAATCCCCTTGCTTTCAAAATCTTTGTATTTAACCACAGCTTGAGCTTTCCATGTATTGGCCATGAGACTGTGCAGAGTTTTAGTTTTGCTCTTCCCAAGACTTCTTGTTAGTCTCATCTACCTAGATGGAGTCAATTCAGGATTTTTATTGCTCTGTGTATCTTCCTTATCTAGATTTTTCTTTCTAATTTAATGTCTCAGCCCTGAGTACCAATGGTGTCTCACTAATGCATTTTTTTCCTTCCTGTACCTTGTTTTGAGCTTAAATTTGGCAACTGTGTATAATAACCTCTATTGAATGAATTGGCAGTCCATAGTATCATTTGCCAGATTCAGCTGACAATGTATATGTATTTTTTCAATATGTTCATCAGTTGTATGGTCACTAATGAAATTTGTAACTACACAAGTTATGGCTAGAGTGATGAGATAAAGGGCAAACTTCCTAGTGTCATGTTGTTTTTTAGGGCCCAGATATATCATTAGGGGCACGAATCCTATTTTTTATTCCAAGTACAGTGTTATGCAGTTGGATAAGAGCATTAAGGGAATAAAGCAACAGATTTTATTGATTTAATAACAATAATTTATTGGTAACAGCCATAAAGAAGTTATTGAATGGATGCGTGTCTGCCCTGCATGGCAGTGAAAAACTCATGTCCCCAAAGGAGAATGACTTTAATTTATTGAAAACCAAAATGTATATCTCTGCCATAACTATTTAAATTTGATTCAGCAGTTTTTGTCTTTATTCAGTTTGCAGCCAAATTACCTGATCCCAAGCTGGCAAAGTTGGGCCACATGGGAATGTGTGGGCACTTCGGGAAGCACTGGTGACTCAGAGCAGTAGGTAGAATGTTGCCCTCTGAATCAGCATGGAGAAGCTCTTCATCACCACAGGATGGGCACCATCCACTGAAGGAGGCATCTTTCAGATGAGATATAAACTGGTCCATGGGAATGTCAGTGTGTTTTCTTACAGAAGAGAAAAAAAATGTGTTCTCTCTGAGGAGTATTTCTCTATATTTCAGCATTTCTCTTGAATCACTGAAATATATTCCAGCATGTCGTTCAGTAGCTTCCCTATTCTAGCTTGAGTTAAAGATGTTTGTGAAGGGATGATTTGTGAGGATACGCAGAGTAAAAAGCTTTGTCTTAGAGTTAGGTTTAACTAATGTACTACTAAAACCCGAACAAAATTCCTCTCTTTTAATCAAGGCAATATCCAAGGGTTCAGATTTTAAAGTGTCATTCCTGACTGGGCTGCTGTGAAAAAATGTCATAAATAGATAACGGGGCTCTTTTCTGCCCTTATTCAATAGCAAACTTGTGCCAAAAACATGAATGTTCACAGCATGTCTAAAAAGTGACTGTCACAGCTTAGTCTCCAGTTAGCTTTTGCAAATAGTATCAATTTTGGTAGCATTTTTTGCTTGCTTCTCTTGCAAAGATTTTGGTTTCTTGACATACTCTGCCGAGAGGAGAAGGGTGTCTCTGGCCCACTCACAGCCCCGTGTGGCTCCTGCTGCATCACCCTCTCCTCCATCCCCCACAGGCTGGTTGACTTAGAGCTTGGTGGCAGCAGGGAAGGGTCTGTGCAGCTAAGAGGAGAAGCAGCCTCTACAGCTGCCTGAATCTTTCCCTTCTCCGGGAAGTGCTCCTGGCAGGAGCTGGGGAGACAAGATGGGCAGGAGAGGGCAGCTGAGGGAATAGGTTAAATTGTTTGGCCACCCCGGCTCTGCTCTCTCTCTCCACTGTTAACTCTATACATGTGTTTGGAAAAGCTTCTGCACCATCATAGGCACAGAAATGTGTAGGGGCCAGCAAAAGTAGCAACCTCTATAGGAAGGAGCACTACTCTGAATGACCCAAGAGAGAAAAGGAGGAAGGTCTTGTGCCCTAAAAAACGTGTGTGGTGTTCAGGGTGTTTCTGAAGTGCCCACATCCAAAAGGTGGTATATTAGAACTCAAAAGCTAAAATAAAGATAAAAAATACACAAGTGAAATAAAATCAAGTTTAAAGTGTGACAAAGTTGTTTGTGGGCTTTATTTAAGTCTTTGAAGGAGCATCAGTTCTGCTGCGCAAATATATTGAGCCAAGAGATATAAAATACCTAAAATGGCAGAATATGTGTAATTGTATATTTGAGGCAGATTCTTCTCTCTGTTTGTTTGAGCCTGATGACTCCAGTGGAAATAGTCCTCTGGACATCAATACAAAGTGAAAGAGAGTTGATCCTGATGTCTCTGTGCCACTGACAGATATGAGCCTGGCTTCTGAACTGTAGTCTGGCAGCTGTATTGTGGATAATACACCTTTAACCCTACCTCCGCAGAAAGGGTTTGCATTATGCATTATTACTTGTCTCTATCCAGTTCAAGTTCACGGTGATAAATCTAGCTTATAAGGCACTTACAAAGGTGGGTGTGGTGTGCTGATAGCATTCATGATTAAGTGCTTTCCTGTGTCAAATATAGCCTGTAATATACTACAAACAGGCAGTAGATTTTTATACAAACTGATCTGGCTGCTATCAGACTCTGACATTTTATACTAATACTTAAAATAAATCTAGAAACAGGAAAGAAAGTACAGAATTATTGTTTTAAGCTAGCTGTGAGGGCTTATCTTCAAAGTGGCAGAGTTTCTATTGTATTTAAAGAAACTGGTCAGTATACTGGCGTAAAGGTTAGAAGCATACATGAAACTGGAGTTAAGTTCCAGCCTTGGTTTTCACTTTTGATAGAGAGCCTCTAAGATGCTTTTTGTTCTAAGATGAAGACTTAAAATACCTTTGCTTTATTTTATTTTTTTCCAAGCTTGCCAACTTTGTGTCAAAACCTTCTCCTATTGAAATCACTGGCAGTATTGCCACACATTGCAAAAGGACTGGGATGGGGCAGCATACACCAAAATCTGTGTGATTTCCTGGACACTGGAGTCTACTTAGAAAAGAACTAGGCACATGGGAGCCAACTTTAGCAGTCTTTTCTTTCCATGTCTTATTGCATGTAACATTTACACATCTTTCGGAGTTCTCAGTTTTAAAGGCTAAGAAAATGTTAAAAATTGAGTCCCCTTGAAAACGAAGAAGACAATTTTCTGCCTGAAAGTGCTCACCTTAACATATTTTAGAGAGTAGGTGCTTGACTGTAAGAAAATAGTGTAAGGTCTAGTGAGGAAGTGAACCCCAAATCAAGCTGAAAACAAAGCTGATATAGTCAAAAAGTTTTTATTGAAGTTGATAAAATGGTCATCTGCTGAACAGAGGACACATTTTGTAATCGTGTTTGATATTTTTTAGGCTACTTCCACTCCTAGCTAAGTCTGTATCCGTGAGCCTACCTGAGACTTCTTGTCTGCCATCTGTGCAATGCATGCCCTTGTTCATACTGGATATAGTCTTGGTAGTAGTATGCTAAAGGGAAAGAGGGATCACACTTGCTCTGTGATGTGATCTGAACTTCTCTTCTCACAGACTGGACAGATCAGGTGTGATATTACAGTCCTTAGAACATATCTTGGGTCTGGCTCATCATAAGCACAACATGGGTGGTCAGAGTTTGAGCTTCACCTGGACTAAAAGGCAGCAGTTCAGGCTGAATGAGGATCAGGATGAAGGATTTTCCCATCATGAGACTGTTCTCAGGCTTGCTGATAATTTTATAGTGTAGATGTTTCTCTTGATTTTTTTTCCTACAGCAAAAATGACTCACTGTGGCATGTCAGTGTCAAGTTCTGAATAGAAGGAAATGCAAGACTTCAACACAAAATGACATTTCTATGATGGAGAGATAAAAATGAGTACCTTCTTTGAAATGTGAAAATTTGGGGACATTAAACAATGGAATGGCAGGCCTGTCATGAAACATGCATGATCCTAAAAAGTTTATTGAATTTATTAGTCATAGCCTTTTCTTGTCGCTGTTGCTATAGGTTGTTACTCTCCTCATAGACCACAACCCTATGAAGCATGAGCAGGAAACAACTTAAACACAAGAGAAGCCACATTGCTAGAACTACTTGCATGTTAAAGGTTGCTTAAGGTTTACATATTCTTACTTCTAGCAAGAAAATCCAGACTCCAATAGTTTTTGCTAGGAAAAGGTAGCTTTATTAGTCTGTTGGGCAGGTATCTTCAGATGAAAATATTTTTTGTCTCCAACCGACTAGTCTGAAAATTAAACAAAATATTTTTATTTACTTATATATATTTTTAAATCAATTGAAACATTTTGGTTCAATACAGGTAAGAAGGGTTGTGTGTTTTGAGTGAGTGGCTGATAGTAGAGTAAAACTTTCCTGAGGAATGTATCAGAACTTTTTTCAGTAGTTATTCCACCAGTTTAATTAACATGAAAAATAGTGTCATTCCAGACCGAAGTCATCAGAATAATTAAATGTATAGCTTTTTATCTTAATCAGAATAATTTTTAGCCTAAAGAAAGAGAGGAGACTATTTCAAGCCCAAGTCCATTTGTTTGTTCTTGCTAACTGGTGTTCTAATTCAAGTTAGAAGTAGGAATTTGCATGTAATCAGTACATTTTACTTGTGCAACATGTGTTGTCAAAGGTACAAATTAATTCCTAAGAAATGAAAAATTACTTAAAAAAATTAAAATTATTACAAAAATCACACTCCTTTTCTGGAGTGTTAAAGTTTGGTGAGTCCTTTAAATAGGCTGGGTTAAATGCACTGTGATGGCAAGAGGTGAGGCAAAATTGAAAGCAAAAATGCTTGACTGACAGCACTCCACCCAGATAAGGCCACTGCTTAGAGAAACTTGGGAATGGCTCAATGCAAGCACTGTGCCAGGAACACACGCTCCACTGCATCCAGGAGTGATTTTCAATCATCTAGCCCTTGAGAGGTCAGCAGTAGCAGCAGCCTGCAGACTTGTTCTCTCTTCTCAACACAGGAAAGACTCATGCCACTCCTGAATCTGACTTAGGTACTTGAAACTTCTTCCTTATTTATAGAATCACAGAATAACTTAGATTGGAAACAACCCTTGGAAGTCATCTAGCCCAACCATCTGCTCCAGGAAGGGCTAACTTAAAAGCCAGATGAGGTTGTTCATGGCCTTGTTCAGTCAGGTTTTGAGAGTATGTGAGGGTGAAGATTCCCCAACCTCCCTGGCTGGATTTAACCCCTCTTATATGATGGTTTTTTCCTTCTTATACTTGCTGAGAATTTCCCCAGATGCAATTTGTGGACATTACTTCTTGTCCTTTCCTCTGAGAGAAGCCTGGCTCTGTCTTGCGGTAGTGCCACTTTAAGCAATTGAAGATCACAATCAGGTCCCCTTCTACCCTCAAGCGTTTCTTCTCCAGCCTGAGCAAACCCAGTTTCCTCAGCCCTGTCTTGGAATGTCATACCTCACAGTCTTGGTGGCCCTCCATTGGACTTAATCTAGAGACGTTACTGCCTTTTATTGTGAAACCCAAAAGTGGACATGACAGAGTACTCCAAATGTGGCCCTACAAGTGCCATCTGGAAGAGAACAGCTACTTCCCTCAAGCTACTGGCTGCTTTCTTGGTAGTGCAACCTGGCATGTGCTTAGCTTTCATTGCCTCAAGGGCGCACTGCTGACTCATGTTCAACAACTTGTCTACCCCAGATCCCGCTCTGCAGGGCTGCTCCTTCCCCAGCTTACAGTGTGGCAACAAGGGCTTCTTCTGAAGTTTATGAAGTTTCTGACAGCCAGCAAGTACAGTGTATGCAACATCAGTAAATACATCATATCTTCCTCCAGAGGAAGGTCTTTTCTATGTGCCTGTCTTTGCGTTTCACCTCTCTGTCTTTAGCCAGAAGCCCATGGACAAGAAACTAGCCTGCATCCTGTAATTTTGGGTCTCTAACAGCTCTGCACCACAGAATCTCTGTGTTTTATAATCACCCTGTGCATGAGCAGTTAGTCTTGGATAGGATTTAACTGCTGCTTCACAGATAAGGCTAGGTCTAACTCCTTTAGAAGGGCAGACAACTGTGTTAGGCCAACAAACATCAGAGAGATCTGCAAGTGATTGTCCCACTGGGCAAAATGAAGAAAAGATTAGTGAGTAGAAAGGACATAACCCTAAGTATGTTATTTTCGGACCTCTGGAGGAAGTATTTAATAATTAGGAAAAAATTATAGAAGAAATAAAAGAAAAATACAAGGAATGTCATACTAGAACTGTCATGCAATAAATTAGCATACCAGAAATTGTCACCATAACAGATGAGTTAGTTCATCCCAACCTTTCTGGTATATTCCCATGGAAATGTGTCATAAGCAGGACCATAGTTTAGCTCTTGAAAGTGAGAAAACATGTAAAAATAGCTCTTTCTCCTGCTATTGGAAAATAATAGAAATTTCTGGGCATATGTGCAAGAGATATTGGGAAACATCTGGAACTATTTTCCTTTAAGCACAGGTGGAAGAAAAATATAAAAGTCAGAATTTTGTACTGAATGCTATAAATCCTTTTCAATTGATAGTATTCAGGAGAATGCTTATGGAGTCTATTGAGAAGGCAGGACTTTGAGGAAAACCAGGATGTTTACACTTCACCTGATGTAAGTTCTTCAAGGCTTCCCCCTGAAAAACAGAGAGCAGTTAGCCACAGGCTGTGTCTCAAACAGCTGAATACACAGACCATGGTCTCTGAAAGACTGAGTTTAGGTCCTAAACTTTTAAGTGAATCTTGCGTAATTTGTGGAAAACTCTTAACTTTTCACTTGAAATGCTGAAATGATCCTTGCTGTTTGTTTACATATGACTTATATATATATTTCCTATGCAGTACTCTCAAAAATGTGTGGTAATGTTTGAGATTTTTTTAAAGGGTAGATCATCAGCTGTTGTGTCAGTGATATATGATTAACATCCTAATTAGAAAAGGCATGATATTCTTATTAAAATCTATGGGAATTTTGCCATTGAATTCAGCTGGGACAGATTCAGTGTCTAAATCACAACTAAACTTCAGCAAAGTCAAATAAAAGAGGTAAGTAGAGATAAAAGGTTCCCTCCATTGTAATTATATCAATGATGTGTGTCTGTCCTGCAGAATGGGAATACCTTAGAGCAGGAGATGAACACAAGAAGTGGCAACTCATGGCAGACCACCAGTGGCATCGAGCTTGGAGTAAAGAGAAAAATATAGCTGCTGATAGTAGTAAAGAGAAATCATGGCCAAAGGCATTGATGGGGCTGGCGTCAAGGGTCAGGCTGGGAAGTGACAGACTGAACTGATTTCTGTGATTTCACAAAAACAACACATCTGGATTAAAAAAATAGAAAGAATCTTATGTGAAGAAAAAAAAGCTAGCTCAAGTATCTGAAGGGCCTTTGCTAGACATTCTCAGCAGTGTAGTTCTCACTGTTCTGGATCACTTCTTTACTGTTTATCTTGATTAAAGCCTTTTGTAATTAAGTTAATTCTGATTTAATCATGACAGTCACAGCTGGTAGATATCCAAAGCAATGATTACAAAAATTAAGCAGTGTACAGATTGCATCTATGGCAAGAGACTGAAGAATAAAAGAATACTGCAGGGGCAGGTCATACTGCAGTTTTCCTATTGTAACTGCTTTTAAAAACAAAACCAAACAAACCAGAAAGCTAGAGCTGCTTCTTCTACAAGTATTTAACCACAATTTGTGTAATGAACTTGGACTAGTTTGTTATCACAATCCCATGTAGTGGTGAGGATTTGACCACCACATTATTACATTGCAACTTGGCTTAAACATGGTGGGAGTTGTGTTTTAGGTCATTTGTGTTCATTAGCAAGTGCAAAGTCAGCAAAGCAATGTTTGCCTTCTCCTGCTAAGCAAGGCTGTAGGTCTCTCACCTGGACTCAGCACCATTCAGATATGCAGCAAGGTTGTCCCATCTGACACCTCTTCTCCTAGAGAGAATGAGTTGGCATCATGAAGCACTAGGCACAGCTCCATTATTTCTTTAGGGTTTTTAATTACCTGGTGAGCTGACCGTCCAACAGCAGCAGTGGATTTGAGGAGTCTTGGGGGCAGGTGGTGGAGCCACTACCTGCAGTGCCAGTACAATACTTCATCAGGCTTAGGTCTCCATCCTTAGACTAGAGCTTACTTAGATAAGGCAGCCAGGGTTAGCAGAGTAAAACCCTTTAGCTTGATTCATGTGTTACTTGAAACAATGTCACAGCACCATTTCAGATTAGAAAATGTAATTACCCTGATTAGCTGTTTACAAAGAAATTGTTTGAAGCTTTCCAAAGACATTGTTTGCAGTCAGGGCAGTATCACTTCCAGTGTATGTTTTGTGTACTGGCCTGATAGATAATAATGGGAGCTCCCAGAAAATGGCTCTTCCTCAGAGCATCAAAGTTTAAAAAGTGTTTGTAACCCAGATGTAGAATCTCATGGAAGATGCAAAATGTAACAGCCTTTAAATCCATGACTATTATGTTCATTATGTTTTAATTTGAAAATTGGTCACTTAACTTTTCAAAGATTTATGGGCTTATCCTGCACACACTGAAGTCAAAGGGAGTTTTGTCCTTGGCTTCATTTGGAACAGGATTAAGTTCTTGTGATGCAATGTTTAATCTCCAAGCAATGAATTCAAGAAATAACTAGATCTGAGTAGTTATTAAGATCACTTACAGCTCATCAGATAAAAACCTTACAAGTTTGAGGGGAAGAAGGAGAGTGCCAGGAATTCAGGGCCACTGAATGTCATGGGAAGTCATAATGGAGAGCATTTCTGTGTTGACAAAATTTAAATCACAGTCAGAACCATTCTAAGCTAGCCCAAGCTGGAAAAACCTTGACTGATTCACAGAGCTGAGCAGCTCCATAGGACTACCATTTAATTTCAAACTGCAGTTCAAAACTCATGCTGAACTTAAGCTTTACGCTGCCCGGGAGTCAATTTAAGAGTCAGATCTCTCACCGTTTTTAAACTGGAAGTAAAATCTAGTCACAAACATTTGAGTACTGGAGATCGCTATGTTTGAACACAGACAAGTTCAGACTTATTTCTTTTTTTCCTTCTTTACACTAATGTGGGGCTGCTGGGAGTAGAGAAAGGGGGAGCAGGCAGTAGCTCAAATATGTTGATTATCTGTAATGGGAATTTCTTTTGGAAGGGGTGAGTTTTGCAAATTAATTAGCTTAATATGGTGACAAGAGCACTAGAAAACACAAGCAAAGAAAACATCTTTAACCTTAATTGTGCTTTAATAAGGCTGATTTCACAGCTGATGTGACTATGTTTTACACCGACTTCTAGTGCTTTACAGATGTACCTTTTGAACTTCACTGTATCCTTATGCAGACAGACCTTTGCTCCCCTTAGACTCTACAGATCCTTGAAAATGGCAAGTCTAGCACGTGTACGATCTTGTCATGTTTAATGTACTAATTTTCAGCTGTTATAGAGGAGCTTCATATGTGTAAAATGTAAAGATTTTTATTAAAAAGAATGCCTTTATTGTGGTGCATATGTTGAATACCGTATATATTGCTCAGAGACCCAGTGGAGCTCATTTAGCTAAAACTGTGAGCAAGCTGACTTGCTATCCAGTCACAAAACTGGATTGTAACATTTCCTCTCATTTTGGAGCTGGTGGCTAATTGCATGCCTTGCACTGGTGTGATGCTGGCACAAAGCTGCAGCAGAGATTCACATTTGCAAAATCTAGGATGCAGACCTGAAAATAACTACTCTAGGAGGCAAGCCTGGGGAAAACTTTCTGTCAGACTTGCTGTATTGCATTTATTAACTACTAGTTTTCAGTGTCAGGGTGGGACATTTATAGTAATCTTTCACCTTTCTTTGCCAGCTGAAGTGGTTTTTAGCTGTCTCTGAAACCCACCAGATTGCCCATAACTGTGCAGAGGTTTAAAGAGCTGCCAGAATCATGAAAGCATTCTGTCATCCCTAAGCAGTGGTTTAAAAATCTTCTCCTTCTTCCCCTTGTTCAACCCCCCTCACCCTCATTCAATCCACCTTCCTCCTCCCCTGCAGTGACCCCAAGGGGTCCCTTGCTGGAGGCTGTGACAGAAGGAAAATCCAGATCCTTATTTTAATTAACCTCAATGGCTGGGAGGGCTGTTGACACCCCTTCCCACCACCTGTGTCACAGATCTGCCCCATGAACATATCTCATGTTGAAATTGTTGAGAACTAAACGTTTGCTGCTTACACTGGTTTTACAAATCCAGAGCCAGGTCTCACCTTCTCCGCAGCAGAGGTGTGGAGATCTCTCACCTGCACCATGATGCACCGCTCTGATGTTAACTCTGTCATCAGTCTTCCACTCATTTTTAATAATCAGATAACAGCATTCTCATGTGCTTTAGTTGTCAGCAAGGAAGCAGTATTTGTCTCCCTATGCCTGTGACGGCATTGCATAAAGCCACTTCCTACATACAGTAAAATGAACCGGAATATCTCCTCCTATAGAAGGCCATATCCTCCCTCCAGCTGCACACTCAGAACCTGGACATGTGAATCCATGCTAATCCATGGCCTTACACAGTGCTGTTTCTCCTGGTCTCCATCTCACTGTAGCCATCTAGGTGGTATCACTTGTAAAATCCAAATTTCTTTTTTCACATGTGGAGCAGCTTTCCAATATCCCAAAAAGGAGATTTCTTTGGAACGGGACAGAATAAAATTCTTGAAGAGCTGAAGCCATTGATCTGAGCTACTTCTCCCATTCACAGAGTAACGTAGACACAGCCAATAGATGCCCAAACAGGTACGACTGTAGCAAGAACATCCAAGTGTTTGCAGCACTGGAAGACACTGAAAATGTGAAGGGGTCTGAAAAACTGGTATTTAATGCACTGATCTTTGGAGCCTTCACAATGAGGCATTGTTAGATATAGGATCTGCTAAACAATGAGTCCTTGATAGGACATAATACCTATTCAGAAGCTCAGCTTTGTACACTTGCTCTTAAAACATCCTCAGCTCAACTTAAATTTACCTTTGTTGCACACAATGAACATGTGACAGACGGTTGCATTCATTCATCTACTTTATTTAGATCTCTGACAGGCTTACCTACTGTCCGTTTTAAAGCTGAGGCTATGGGTTCTTGAATCAATGCTATTGATAGCTAGTAGCTTTTGAAATTGTCACTGTCAGATGCCTCAGGTGACACTGAAATAAAATTGACGTAAAGTCAAACCCCAGTGCTCTGTGAGTGTAACCTGGTTTTGCCTTGTTGCCTTTTGCACGTACCTTATATGCCCTGCTTGGACAGTTTCTCCTTTTGAATAAGAAATGCAGTTTACAGCACATACTGTACTTCGTCTACCAGCCATTAAAGATCTGAAAGTAATTTTTGTTGTTAGCAATCACTTGAGCACCTCATATTACCACGGGCTGACAGCCAAGCTAGCAGGTCTGGAAAAGGTATGAAAATCCAGGACACAGTATCCTGATTGTACATACTGTACTCTACCAGTGAAGCAGAGGCTCCCCACAGCAAGCACGCACAGCTAGCATTCCTCTAGTATGATGGCAAATGATAGCGAAGAAAAATGGCAAAGGTTTTTACCAGAAAAAAAGGGTTTCTTAATCTGGAACTGGCTTGTGATCAAAGTAGCCACTTTCATAAGGCTGCCTGCTCTTTCAAATTTTGCCTCCTACAAACACCAGAACAAACTTGATCATTTGGAAATATGTAACATTTTGAAATATCATACATTAAAAACGGGAAACTTCTGGGCTCCAAAATCTATTGAATTGTGTTTGTCCATTTATTCAGCTGATTTCAGAAGATTTATTACCTACCTCCAAAATCTAAAGAATAATTTGAGAATAGGAGTGGTTTTCATATAAAACATGTATCGGAATTGGAGCTGCCTATGGCAGTTTCTGGAGAGTCATTCAACTGGAAAAATATTTCCTAGCTGGAGGAAGTGTTGAGATGCTGCCAGTCCAAAGACCAGATCTATATTGTGGACAGGCAGTTGTAGTAGTTAAGAGTTTAAACAGAAGTAAACACTACTTAGTTCACCTGAAACAAATTCTTTCTGGGACTAAAGCAGTACATGATTCAGATTTCTGTCTTCTACAGTGAAGTGCAATGCTAATGGCAGAAGAGGGGAGGGGAGGAGAGGAAAAGAAGGACTACTAAGTGAACAAGTTTGTTCTTGTCCTTTGGACAAGCCTCTTCTTGCTACCCTAACACAACAGTTTGCACAGTACTTGAAGCAGAAAAGCAAGGCTAACCTTTCAAGAAGGGGAACCTATGCAGTAGGAGAAGTAATTGCTGGCATGATAGGCCAAGTGACCATCAGAATGATCTAAAAGCCCTTCAGCATGAATAATTTTGAAGTACAAGGCAGAGGAGGAGGCACTACGTTTGCAAGCGTGTGTCATTTAACAATTAACAGAATGAGAGAAATTGGAAGTAAAAGCTGTGGACTCTCCTGGAAGCAAATCTGCTACATTTAAGCCATAAGGATATGAAAATGAGAATTTTCTGCTCAAAATTTGAGCAGAAGAAATTTCACTCAAGGTTCTTGGGAGCTTGTTCATTGCTTGCATTCACCACTAATTTAGGTGTTGTGGTTGAGCCACAGACTGGCCCAAGTTTTACAGCTATTTCTAGTCCTTTTGATAACTTATCCCACTTATCCCTCCCCTTCTACAGTGTTTTAAAGTTACATTGAGTATCTACATTTTTGATAGTGAAAAATATACACTGGCCTTTTAAATGGCCACCCCTAGCTGTTACCAGGCAGCCTGATTATCTGTGATTGAAGAGGGTGAAAGTCGTTGGTATGTAAATAAGATGCTTGGTGAGGTGGCAGACACAGGGGCTGTGGATTGACTGCGCAGCAACCAAGGTGGGGAGCCGGTGTGGACACTGTGCCTCATTGGTTTTGTTTTGAAGGCTCAGAGTCCCACTAAAAGGGGCTTGTTTCTCTTTAGTCTCTAGCCACCCCTTTTCCCAAATTTATCAGATTATTCTTGAAAATTAAGACATCTGTTAAATACTCTTAAGCATCATTCTTACAGACCTGTAGGAAGAATACAGTCTCATCTAGATAAGGATGAGACTAAAAGCTTATGTCTGTTTAGTTTCAGAGAAATAGCTTTCTGCATTAGAATTTGCCTTCTAGTTGCTTTGTTTACACAGTGTCTTCAGACTTGGTTTCCTAAAGACTAAGGGAGACAGTCACCAACGTTGTGGGCACAAATCCCAGTCATCCTCTGTGCTGGGCTTAACCAGCTCTATGTCGCACCACCTAACAGGAACGTCTTTACTATCACTACACTCAGCTTTTCTTTCTTGCCTCCTGGTGAAAGCTGAGATAGAGGCGCCCAGACCTCACTGTGTCCAGGTTTTACAATGTTTTCACTGTGCACTGTATATTAAAGGCAACTGGAAAAAGTCTATTTGAATTATCATAGCACCAGTCCACCTAAACAACAGTTTATCAGGTACATGCTTTGTAAAAGAATCACTTGGTAGCTCTGAGGAATATCAGTGGGAATACATATTTCATACACTTTACCATTCATTGTTTTTCATCCTTATTTAGTAGAGGCAGTGGAAATGAAACCTGAAGTGTTTTGAAACATTTCTTCAACATAACTGCAAAAGCTTTGGGGAGTTCTTTGACTGAAAAGTCTGATATAGGTGTGTGTTATTTGTTAGGGCTTGTTAAATAATTTTCCCATACTCTGAGGTAAACAGTATTGGCTGATTCAGGGTTACAGCATTCCCTACAACTCACCTGAGAACCTCACAGGTTTCTGCTAATTCTTTGGCACCATCCTTAGAAAATAAAGGTGATTTTTCTGTGTAATTTAAGATAGCTGCTGTGCACATGTAACATATAAAAACCCGCCCAAGGTCACACACAGGATGCCTGTGGTGGATCAGAAACCTTGGTGTTGGTCACTTGTGTTCCATATTAGCCCCTAGAACCAGAGAAATGCAAACTTTCCAGGCAGAGATCTCACTTCTTTTCTATAACTTGGATCCCCTCTCCACTTTCTGGCTGTCCTGCCTTGATATCTATGTGGCTGCTTGTGGTTCCTGTTCCTGCACCTCTAGCCACCCTCATACCCAGCACACTTTTCCACTGCCAAAAAATGCTTGTGGCACCAGCTGTAACAATTTCGTGTCTTCTTCCCAAAGACCCACTTAGCAGCTTGATAGAATCATAGAATCATAGAATAACCAGGTTGGAAGAGACCCACCGGATCATCGAGTCCAACCATTCCTATCAAACACTAATGTGGACATGTGGGTTTAACCACTAACTGATTCCTTTTGTCCTTGGGGTCCAGGTCATCTCAATGCATCCAGCCTTGACTGCCTGGCCTCCTGGGTACCTGTAGCCACCACAGCATCAGTACTGCCAGAGTTTGCCCCTGGGTCCCCCAGTCACCGGGCTTGTTGCTTATGACAAAACTCTTACAGGCAGTGACACTTCTCACAGCAGCATGACATGCCAGGATGAGGCTTGACATCCTGACTGTGTTACCCTGCCTGGGCAGCCAGAGCATCCCCTGGACAAACTATACTCCCCATGGGGCTGGGGCAGCTGCTGCCATGCAGTTTTTTGACCCCAAGGTAAGAGAGGTGAGGAAAGGAAAGAAAGAGGCAAAGGGAGGAGTAAAAAAGCTGCTGTAAACATGGATAGTGAACACCCTCTGGTCTGACTCATCTGCTACTCCACCATGCACACTGCATCAATGTCATGTGATGGGAATGCCACTGATCTGGTGGAGAGGAGAGGGCCAGAGGGGAGGGGAAAGGAAACAGGAAAATAAGAGTGAAAGTGAGTGAGAGGGAAGTCAAGGTAGAAGTACTCAGTTTTTCCGTTGCAATCCCTGATCTGACTCAGGCCTTCACATGAGAAAGCGTATACCACTTTGAGAACTGCTTCTGTATTGGGGAATGACTTTAAGAGCAAGACTGGCACCATGAGGGTAAGGCTCAGAGCAGACAGAGGTGACTGAATTATTGTTAGTGCTGTGAGTCACTGTGGTACGGACAAGGCCAGCATTTTATCTAAGGA